>NC_071580.1:21132500-21732500 GCF_024509145.1 Vidua macroura | reverse complement strand
GTGAAGAGCAGGTACAGGCACAGCAAGATGACCGTCAGCCATTCTGGGAAGATGGGTTTCTTGTTGTCCGCGTTTGTCTCTGGGCACTTGGGCTTGTAGGGGTCAGTCCCATTGGGGCTGCACTGGTCGATGTTGAAGTTGACCCCTGTGGGAGAGCACAGTGTGACTCCATGGTGGCCAAACCTTGGGTGTCTTGGGGTGTGGATATTCTCAGTTCAGTCAGAGAGAAAAAGAAAAAGATTTCTGCCAGGCTAAGCCTGGGGAAAAGTCCGAGAGGAATGTAAACAATCTGTTATCTTGTTTTCCATTCATATTGTTTATAGATATGTTCTACCACACTGACCTAAGTCCAGTGTACCAATCAGGTGAAATGTTTTTACTTTAAGACCAATGGAATTAATGTTCACAATGTCCTCTATGAAAGAGAGAAGTGCTTTTGAATAAACGCTCATTTGCCTTCTGAAATCGTACGAGTCATTTCGCCCACCCCTGGCTCAACAGCGTCATTGGGGAGCACGTTCTGCTCTCAGAAAGCAGCCAGCATCCAGGGAGCTTTGCACCAGGCAGGGATTTGACCTCCATCTGCACCATCCCAGGTGCTCTGCTCACTGCCAGCTCTGTGGGACTTCCGTGGGCCAACACAGCATGATTTGGTACATCGGCTTTGTCACAGTCACCCTGCTCGTGCCATGCGCTGTCACAGCCAGTGTCCCGTACCGTCGATGTAGGAGGGGATCTGCCCGAAGATGGTCAGGTAGGAATGGTAGACCACGCCACGGAAAAGCCACTCCACGCGTTCCTCGTTGTGGATCAGGATAGCCTGCTTGGCCACCCCAAAGGACACCACCCACACTGCCAGCAGGAAGAGAAAGAAGAAGACATCCTTCATCTGCAAAGATAGAGGGGAAGAATAGCTGTGTCCTGGAGCAAGCCCCTCTCCAGGATGGGATAACATGGGTGGCATATCCTGCTACGGTAGCAGGAAAGTCCAGCATCACCCCAGCAGGACAGAGGGGAGCTCTCACCATGCGCTTCACAATGATGATCTTGGGCCCCAGTGTTTTACTGACTGTGAAAATGTGCATCAGGCGCAGGCAGAAAATGATAAAAGCCAGGGACAGTATGATGCGCCCAGGATATAACGTTGATGGGATCAGCCTGGACACAGAAGAGAGGAAAGGAAACACCTCAGTGCCACCATAGAACCATATAGAATCATTCAGGTTGGAAGTACTGAGAGGGAAGTGATACTCTGGCACAGGGTGCCCAGAGAAGCTGTGGCTGCCCCACCCCTGGAAGTGTTCAAGGCCAGGTTGGACGGGGCTTGGAGCAACCTGGGATAGTGGAAGGTGTCCCTGCCCATGGCACGGGGTGGAACTGGATGAGCTTTAAGGTCCCTTCTAACCCAAACCAGTGCGAGATTCTGTAATTCTGTGAAAATACTGTTGAGCTCTGCAGCTCACCTGCAAGTCAGCCCTGCAATAAAGACTAGGATGGCACAGATATCCAGCTTATTCCAGAAGTCCTTGATGTACAGGGAAGCCATTTTCACAACCCCGAGCCCATCTGGATCATACAACAGCTGTTGGGAACAGAAAAGGGGCTGGGTGTAGGATACTCATGTGCCTCATAGAGGGGAGAGACCACATAGATCATCTGGCCATCACTGGACACTCTCACTGACCCACAGGTAACCTGAGCCTATGTGCTTTTCTCTAGGGGCATGGGAGGAGCGTGGGGACATCTGGGAAGGAGTGTGGGGACACCTGGGACATTGGGGCTCTTCAGGCTGGAGGAGAAAGGCACTGAGATGTTGAAGCAAAAGCTGGAAATCCTGCTGGGAATTCACCCAAAGGAAGAGATCCCTCCATCTCCGGACATTCCCAAAACAGACACCAGACACCTCCTGGGAAAAGCCCACCAGCCCTACAGCATTCTCTTCTGAAAATATACAGGGCCAAGCCAGATGCTGCCAAGGAGAATCCCTGGCCTCAGAGATGGGGGAATCTGGTGGTTCCCCTGCTGGGACCTCTCGGAATAGGGGGTGGCATGAGAAGCAGCATGGGAACATGAGCCGTGTGGGACCTCCCAGGAGAACCCAGAGGGGTGTCTCTCCTCCTCTGCCACCTCCCAGCCTCAGCCCTGCCTGCCCACACCTGGCGGGTCTCCTCGCACACCAGGGAGAAGAGCCAGAAGTAGATGAGGTATTCCCGCCAGGACGGTGTCGGCTGGAAGTCAACCATCAGGACGTATGCGAAGAGCAGGAGGAAGGTGAAGTAAGAGAGGATGTTCATGAGGAAGATGACGATGGGTGCTGTGAAGAAGGCTCGGAGGCGCGCCAGGCAGCCCATGGGCTGCAGCCTCTTCTCCCTGCTGGGAGCAGGGATGGACGTGCACAGGGAGATGCCACGGCAGCTTCCCCCAGTCAGCACAGGGTGAGGCCGGAGGAAGCCTGCCTCAGTGCATACGTGTCCCAGCTGCCAGAAGTACCTGAAGGTGATGAGGTTGGTGTAGAGCAGGGGGAAGAAGAGCATGCACGTAATGACCCGCCACAGGCCATTGTCCACAGACAGCTTCCCCCACCAGACCTTGGTTAGAAAAGCCTGTGAAGAGGGAGAAAGAGGAGTACTGGCTACAGAGGCCAAAGGGCAGAGCCACACAGCTACCCACGAGGAACTCTGGATCTTGGAGGAACACTTGGGCACGTTCCCTCCAAGGACCACTGCTGGGAGCCCACCTGGACACCCCCATGGGACACAAAATTCATGTTCTTGGCCTCCAACGCCAGCTGCAGACAGGTTGTCTTCCCCCAGGCTTCAGAGACACGGGTGAGAAGCTTCTGGGCTCTCTCTTCATCCTTGCGGTAGCAGTCTGTGAACACACCTGGAAGAGCCAGTACCAGGAAGACGAGGCTGAGCTCTGGGGCCAGGCACCCACAGAGTCACCCTTCCAAGCAGGATCAGGACATTGCACCACACAGGGGTACTCCCCGCACTCCCACCACCATGCAGGCACGGCCTTTGGAGCATAATCCCCAGCTGTGAGGATGGGACCCTCATTTCTCATCCCCCAGATATCTCCTGGGTAAAGCTCACCAGCCTTTACCCAGGCTGGTGGGGGTAGGAGCAGCTACAGGGTGCAGGAGCAGCTACAGGGTGCAGGAGCAGCTCTGGGGTGCCGGTGCCCTCCTGCTCACCAATTGCCTTGTGCTCGTACTCCTCGGCCAGGGCCAGCATGTCATCGGTGGTGTCCGTGTCCTCCTCCTCCTTGGCCAACTCCTTCAGGATTTTGCTGCAGGCCAGCGCAGCTGCCATGCAGTCCTGGCTCTGGCATAGAAGAGGATAAGGGAAGCATGGACACTCTGTCAAGTCCCAGATGCCTTGACAAGCCCTCCCCAGCTCCCACAGGAAGGAAGGAGGGTGGCCCAAACAGATCAGTGCTCAGGATGGACAGCTTGCCATGACAGGGGCTGAGCCAAGCTCGCCTGTGGATAACCCACTGCCTGGGGAATATGGGAACAACCCTGCCCTTGGCTGATGGGACAGAGTGACTGCTTGGCATGTTCACTGTGCCACCAGCTACACTGCCTCTTGTCCTGGAATGCTGTTTATGAGTGGAAGCCTTTTCCATCCCAGCTGCCATGCCCCTGTGGGCTCTCTCAGCCTGACTAGCCCATTTTTGGCCCAGCATATCCCCTCTACCTGTTTTGACCAGGAAGGGAGGGATCTGGCCTCATGGTGTGGCTGGGGATGGACATAAAGTGCCCTCAGGTTGCCTAGCTGGCTCCTGTTTGGCTGGGGTCAGGCTCAGGACAGCTCTCCCACTATCCCAAATCCCAGCAGTTTCCAGGGTTCCCCTTAGGGCTGTGAGGTTTGGCTCCATATGAGCCCCTCAGCTGTGACCAGAGCTCTGGGCTGTGATACCTGGGCCCAGATGATTTCTGCCAGCTCCTTGCGGTTCTGGACCACGGCCCAGATGAGCAGGTCCCGGACGGGGTCCATGGTGAAGGTGACTCGGCCAGGAGAGCGCTTGTAGAGGGACCGAAGGCCTGACCCCTGCACCTGCAAGGTGTGCAATGCTCAGCCCTGCTCGCTCAGCACAAAGCCACTCAAACACCTGGTGCTGCCTCCACCACCCATGGAAAGGACTTTGCCCAGCTAGAGGGGTGGCCAAGACTGGACTCATCCTGGGACTTTCACTTTTTCTAGGGCTGGGGCCAGGTGGAGCTGTGCACCCACCCCACCGGGTCCTGCCCACCAGCATCACACATCCACGCAGTGCTACAGGTGCAGGAGGGTGGGAGTTGCACCTGGAATGCAGGGCAGATGACTAAAAGGCACTTCTAGTACGATTTTTTTGAGCAAACAAGAGGACAGAGACCCAGCTGCATCCTCCAGGACAGCTCCCTGAGGCAGTGACCCCTCCCTGCTGCCACCCTGCCACCGGGTAACCGGGAGATGCGTACGTTCAGCTTGATGTGCGGGACGGGGATGGAGAGCCGGGGCCGCTCCGTGTGCTTGGGCTTGGGGTACAGCGGCTGTGTGGAGCAGCCCAGCAGCTCCCGCAGCACCTGAGAGACGTGGTGCATCTGGAGCCTTGGCATTTTGGAGCCGGCTGTGTGCTCTCTCTCCTCCAGCAGCACCTTCTGCAGCTTGCTGTGGAACAGGCAGGACGGTGCCAGGTTGTCGTAGAGGTAAACCAGGGTGTCCCAGGTGACAAAATCCTTGAGGCGCACTCCCTGCTCCAGGAACAGCTTCACAAACTCTGGCTTGTTGGAAATCAGGGCAGCTGCCATCACGGGGTGGAGATCTGAGGGCTGGCAGGCCAGAGGCAGAGGTGAGGGGCTCCACGGTCTCAGAGCAGGACTCTACCATGCTCCTCACTTGGGGGGAGATTTTGTCCCTGAGCACATGAGGAGTCTTTGGATGTGACAGAGCATGTGGCATGCACTAAAACTTGTGGGACATTCCGGGGGGTTAGAAGAGGGCACTCTTCTCTGGCAGTGGAGCCCTCTGCTCCCTTGGCTGCTGAGCAGAGGCATGGGTAGGGTAGAGACCACCTATCCCAAGTTCATGAATACCACAAAATCACAGGACAGTTTGGGTTGGAAGCTCATCTCGTTCCAATCCCCTGCCAGGGGCAGGGACACCTTGCAGGTGTCCAGGTTGCCAGTTTGACCTTCAACATTTCCAGGAATGACAACACAAATATTTCACTTCTGGATTCCCAGCTCCCACCAGCTCTTCCCAGTCTTATCAAAGGTGTGTGAGCTGAGGGAACCCAAACTGTTGACTACAATAAGAAAATCCCTTCCAAGTTCCACAGCCCCATCAGAAAGGACAGACAAGCCAGCTCAGCCTTGGCTTCTCAACAGCAGGATGAGGCAGGGATGGCAGAGCTGGCCCCTGCCCCACTCTGTAGGAAGTTATGAGCAGGGAAGTGCCAGGCTGGGTGAGATGAGTTTAGAGACAAATTGCTGTTTGAGCAGTGACCACAGGGCAGAGCTGTCAAGAAGTATGTTAGGTTCTAGGTGGGTCTTTAGAAACACTGGTTTTGAACAAAATATGAATTGTCTTTGTGTGTGCTTAGCTCTGCTTTGGGCGGTTGAGAGCCCCAGTTAATGCAGGGGGAGTTCAGGGTCCTGGAGAAATCTCTTTAAAACTCTCCCCATGCATAGCCAAGGTGAGAAGTGCCCTCCACATCCCCAGGCCTGACAAGCTGTAAGCCTGACCAGACAAGCAGCACAGGTATGGCCCTACCTTCCAGTCGTGGTCATCTGTGAAGATCTCGCTTCGGGCAATGTCCACCCTGTTCCAGGCCACAGCCAACTTCAGCTGGTGGTCCCAGTTCTCACGACCAAAGTGGTCCTGGTTTCGGGATGCTGAATGCAAAGTGTTAAAACAGAGGATCGCCCAGTGAGAAGATACCACCTGGAAGCCTCCTTGGATGTGTGGCCCTTTGGATAATCATCTCTCCCCAGTAACAAGGTTTGGGGACTTCTTTGTTGACCCCATAAGTCAAGCAGCGATGGAGGTGACTTGACCCCCATCCTGTTCACCTTGCCCCATCCTCCTAGGGAGGCCCCCACCCCTCACCTTTGAAGAGGGCCTGGAGGATGGCTACATCCACGTCCTGCTGGCCGTATTTGCCCTCTCTGAAGATGGTCAGGAGTTGCCGGCTCCGCACTATGTCTTGGATCTACAAGGAGAGCCGTGGGCAAGCAGTGAGCAGCAGCATCTCCTCCCTGCTGCTTCCCACAGGCCCTGCACTGTGCAGGGCAATTCCTCACTGCCCTCCGTCGCCTGCAGAGCCCCTGTGCTGTATCCTCCTTCATGGGTTGGTCACAAACACTCCCCTTCTCTGCCCAAAGGGAGCAGGCAGTGGAGGAGCAGAGCCTGAGCCCTTGGCGTGCCCACCAGGACAATGATGAGGGTTGCTGGGGGCAGATGAGACTTAAACTTCCCATTGGGATCATTTCTGCTCACAGACCAGGACCCCTGGGACCTCTTTGGTCTCCCAAAGCTCAGAGAAGCCTGCAAGACACTCACCTTCTTGGTCCACTCCACCAGTTTGCTCTCAGTGAAGAGCTCGTAGGTGTCGTGGAAGAGGACACTCAGTTTCTTCTGGATCAAGGCAATGGTTATCTTGGCCACGGGCAAGTTGGCCACCTGCGCGATGACATCGGCCACACGCCCGGACCCTTCCACAATCACACAGGGGGTCCCGTTGGTGATGGCGTTGTAGATGGTCTGCAACAGAGCAGGGAGGTTGGTGTGGATCCCAGCCAGACACCTGCAGACCCTCTCTGAGCCTGGGACCCACTGCTGCTCCCAGTGCTCCTGTCAGTGTGGCACCACCAAGAGCAGCACCCCGGGAAGGAGCTGTCCCTCCTTCGCTCCCCCGCCTCAGCTTGTCACAAGCAGTTCCTTACATCAAGAGTCCCAGGGCCTCCTTCCAGCACCACACACACGATGGGGATCTTGATGGCAACACCTGCAGGGAAGCAAAATCCAGCGTCACCTTCCCACAGGGCCGATCCCGCCCGTGGGACAGTCTCCTCTGGGTGCTGGAGTGCAAAAGGCGAGGTGGGAGCAGTGTCCCTGACATGTCAGGCTTCACGAGAGGGGAGGAAAACCATGCCCACTGATTGTCTGGCATGGCAGGTCAGACACGTGGTGGGATTTTCAGGGGTGTTCTGTGCAAGGCCAGGAGTTGGACTTGAGGATCCTTATGGGTCTCTTCCAACTCAGGGGATTCTGGATTCTGTGAGCACATGTGTGCATGTGTTGTAGAGGGAGATCATTTGCACAGTGAGAAGATGATGCCTGGAAGTTCCCCTGGGACCTGGCCCTCTGGGAGAAATGACTTTCCCTGATCAGCTCAGCATCACAAGGTTTGGGGATACCTTTAGTGATCCCATAAGTCAGAGAAAGGTTCTTTGATCTGTGTTGCGGAGGAACCAGGTTCCACATTTATCATGGCAATCCTCTCAGACCCTGTGCCTGGATCCTCTGGGGAAGCCACAGCCCCTTGCTGGAGCCCAGGAAGGACACCATTCCCATGGGATGGCCCATCCCTGCCTCAGGCCAGACTGTGTGTTGCCATTACCTCCTTTCACCTTGGTCTGCTCTGAAATGAACTTCTCCAGCCTGGTCCTCAGGGGGATTTCCACCCCGTACCTCCCGTGGGTCCCGTCATCCACCAGGATGAAGTGGGAATGGTTGCTGTCCAGACACGACAGGCTGCCTTGGTTCTCCTCATCCAGCACATACTCGGCAGGAAAGCCCCCCTGTAAGGTGCAGGAGAAAACACTCTGGGAGAAGCCTGGCAGAGGAGCAGCAGACAGCCACAGTAACCAGCATGTGGGGACAGGAATGGGTCAGCCTGTGGGGACAGTCTGGCCAAACTCTCCCTGTGCCCCCACAGTGCTCACATCAGCCTTGCCCCATGCCCACAAGAGTCCACCCAGGAGAAACACAGAACCACTGGGTAGGGTGGAGGGATTTCTCAGCAAATGCCAGCCTGGGACCATCCCTGGAAGAGTTCAGGGCCAGGTTGGATGGCTCTTGGAGCAGCCTGGTCTAGTGGAAGGTTCCCTGCCCATGGCAGAGGGTGGAACAAGGTGAGCCATAAGGTTCCTTCCAACCCAAACCATTCTAAAGTCCTATGACCATCACTTGTGGTACAGCTGGGTTTTCCTGGGCTGCCTGGCTCACCATAGGGCAGACGAGGCTCTCCCGGTTGTACACGGTCCCCCAGGTGGCAATGCCAATGGTGACAATCTCGCCCTCCTTGTGGCTGCAGCTCAGGATGAAGTCTCGCACTGCCTCTCCCACCTGTTTCATCACACCAGCGTGGGACCCCCCTGTGATGATCCAGGCTCCTGGGGGTCACAGAGGGGCGTGGGAAGGGAGAGGCTCTGCCCACAGCGGTCTCCCAGCCTCCCCCATGTGGCTGTGGGTCACTGGGGTGCTCCATCCCCCAGAAGATGTCTCTTCCCTGCCCTGGCAGCACAGGCAATGCCTTCTTCAGCACCTCTCTGAGTCCAGCTCCTTTTGAGCCTCTTTGCAGTGACTGAGTAGGAGCAGCCCATCCCTGCTGATCATGGGTGGGGACCTACAGGTCTCCTAAAGCAGCTCAGCATCACCACAACAGCCCAACTTACTGAACCTGGCATGGCCAGGTACAATCACATGAGACCCTCTGCATTCAGATGACCTTTAAAAGTCCCTTTCAATCCAAACTATTCTATGTTTCCATGATTTCATTATTCTGTGGTCTCTTACCTGTGGTCTGGGCCACCTTGACTAGCCCTTGCCGGAAGATGTTCTTCAGCCTTGGCTTCATGACAAAGTTTTTGGCTCCCCCGGTGACTGAGATGAGCAGGTTGGGTGGGTCAAGGCCCCAGTGCTGTGTCATGAGGTGGTAGATGACCCGTGGAGGGGTATCCGAGGAGACACGCACATACTGCAAAAAAAGGGATCATGCACACATTTTGGGTACAAGCAACGGGGTCAGGATAACAGGATGCCTCCAACACAATTCCTCCTGTCCCACCCAAGAGGCTTCCCAGCACCATTCTGCAGCAGAGTCCTGCTGCTGGTCCAGGTCTTTGTCCATGATCCTATTCCCGTTCGCTTTCCTGGGAGCAAACTTTCCCCAGACAAACCTAAGGGCAAGGACAGGGAACAGCCACTCCTTGAATCACGAGTCCTGTGGTTTCAGAAAGGGTTTAAGGCTGAGAGGAGGGGTCCTGTCTCAATCCCTCCACTGCCTGAGTCACTGTTGCCTTTGGGGCAATTCCACCCTTTCCCAATGTCCTCTCATTCAGGAGGGAAATGCTCCCGTGCCATCTCCCATGGCAAGACCCAAATACTGGCTCCCCACACATCCACAGATGGGACAAACAGATCACCTTCCCCGTCTTCTGTCCCAGCCCTGTGAAGCGGATATCACCGAAGGCATCCGTTGGCATTTCCTGGATGTGCCTGCTGGGGTCCCATTCCTTCCCCAGGAAGATGGGAGGTTTGGCAGCATCGTCCAGGTGCTGTTCCCTGAGATAGCCACACTCGCAAATGATCCTCCTGAGAAACACACCAACAACTTCATGGAGAACAGCTGAAACCCCAAAGGCAAAGCCCGACCTCAGCCTGGCCAGGAGGTGCTGCTCTCCTTTGGAACAACACAGGCCCCACATCTCCCACCCAGCTGCTCCTCCAGCTCAGAACTTGTGCAGAAACAAGGGCAATGTTTGGGGGGAGATTAAGGGAAAAAAAATTCAAATATTTCCACTGGTAGAGATTTAGGACAGAAATATTTAGGATGGAAATGACTGCCTGCAAAAGCATTGGAAATGTTTTTCCCTGGGACACAGAATGTCAGCCATGTGGTGACTCACCACATGCTGAAGAACCAGTTAAAAAGAGAGCTTTGAATCCCTGTGAGAAAGATGAGATTTTCTGGGCTGTAGCTTTACCACCAACCCTTATTTCTGCTCTCCTGAAGGGGAGGCAACTCACTTACCCAGAATCTGATGTCTGGGAGCTTTCCACAAAATAGGTGCATTCCTTCTTTCGGATGTTTTCAGGAATCCAGGAGATGAGATTTTCCTGACGGAGCAAGAAAAGCAGCAAGGGGTCAGGGTTTCTGGAAAGGGCCAGAAGTTATTCCAGGGGCCAGACACCATTGAGATGGGAGCACCTCTGGGGGCTTCTTGGGGTGTGAAGGATGAAAGCTCCATCGCTGTCTGCAAGGACAAAGCCAGATGCACTCCAAGGAGAAGGGATATGAGTGCTGGCCATGTGCCTCAGACGTTTGGAGGTTTTCTGTCTGTCCCTAAAACTAACCTGATCAGTTATTAGTGCTCCTTTTAGTGAGCCACTCATTAACACTCTTTCATGTGTGTGTCCAACCATCCCCTCTTCCAGCACCGCCTGAACTTGCCTTTTCATTGCTGCCAGCGGGGAAATGCGCCTTCCTCCTGCTCTTTGAGACACTGCTGCTGCTCTGCTGCAGGTTGGGGACCACCTCGAAGTCACTCATCTTCCTGGGGTGTGTGGCAGGGTCATCTCCTCTCTCGGGGCACACCTTGTTCAGCTCGGAGGGGAGCACCTTGGCACACCGGCCACGCGCTGACATGGCTCCTGTGTCTTGTGCTTCTCAGCCTCCTTTCTCCTGTTCCTAGGCTGGGAGCTCCTGAGCATCCCCATCCTGAGGGCAGTGGAAGAGAATCAGAGAATCCCAAAATGCTTTTGATTGGGAGGGGCCTTAAAGTTCATCTCCTTCCACCCCCCTGCCAAGGGCAGGGACACCTTCCCCTAGAGCAGGTTTCTCCAAGCCCCTTCCAACCTGGCCTTCAAAGAAAAAAAGGATGCCCACGAACTCAGAGCACTGAGGTGCCCCCATCCATCATTGCCAGGGTGGAGATTGGTCCTTGGGAAACCTGCCATCCCCTCACCACAGTCCTGACACAGGACTGTGTGGTGACCAGCCTCAGCACGCACCACGCTTCCCCGGGAAAGCCCATCAATGTCCACAGAGTGCCCTGCCACTTCCAGCCTGTAGCTCTCCTCACCTGCTCTCCACTGCAGGCAGCTGGGATATTTCTGGCAGCAGGGAGAGCAGAAACTAGGTCTCTTGTGTGAGCAGCCTGAGCATGGCCCTGCATGGAAAATTTGGGAATATGGACATGCTGGCTGCAGAGACCGGGTGCTTCTCTGCGGAGCAATCCCGTGTCCCCTGCAAAGGTGCGCTGAGACCCCAAGATGCACATGGGCTTGCTGCAAGCAGGGGCTGCAGAACTCCTGAACGCCCCTGAACACCCACAGTCCCCTTTGCTGAGATGGGAGAGCTGCTGGAGCAAAGGTGGAAATGCTCCTGGGGTCTCTGGAGCCCAAGGAGGGTGGTGTCCTCTCAGGAGAGCTGGGATTAGGTAATGGAGGAAGCACCGGACTCAGATGATGCTCCGGTCAAGCTGTGGGGTCTGTGTTTAAGGAGAATTTTGTCTGCTTTCTTCAAGCCAAATCCTGCATTTCACCCAAGGGTGGGGAGTCCTTGTGAGGACAAGGAGTGCTGATGCTAAATCATGGAGTAGCAAGGAAAAGCTATTTTATCAGCCTCCCTCCTGGGATCTACCATAGCCCCACTGACCTTGGGAGGCAGATTTTGGCAGACTGGATTTCTGCATCAGCACAACCACCAGCAGATCTGATTTTTGGAGAAAGAGCAGTTGAAATAAGGTCAAATGCACTCCTAATTCTTGTTCATGGCCCCACAAGGCAGACACGCTCGTGGGGGCTTGGGGCAAGGCCACCAGCAGCACATAAGCCCATGCAGGAAGGGCTTCCACCGCAGGTCCTCCAACACCTGGAATACCTGTCCGTCCTCCAGCGCCTGGAATTCCTGTCCTTAAGGGCTCGGGGACAAGGACAGAGCCTCTCCCGCGGCACACGCTGCCTGCCTCCTAGTTTGAGGGGGTCAGGTCGCCCCCCGGTCGCACGGGGTGGTCACAGCACCCAGCAGGACGGAGTGCAAGGCTGAATACTGCCCGTGATCCTGCCCACCCCGCTGCCCCTCCGCCAGCACGACCCCGGCCAGGCTGCCCCTACCTTCCCTGCCGCATCCTCCGGCCGCATCACCGGCTCCTCCGCCGCGTGCCTGCCGGAGGGATTCAGCGCCGTGTCCCTCTAGTGCGGCGGGTCATTCTGTCACCGGAGACACGGGCGACGAGCGGGGAATAGGGCAGAGCTGCCTGCAGAGAGGAGGAGGTGGCAGTCGGCTGGCAGCTTCCCAGCAAATCAGGCTGCAGAAGCGATGCCTGCCGAGGAGCTGCAGCGCCCAGGCGAGTCCCGAGTTTGCTGGAGCGGCTGAGTCACTCTCGCACCGCCCGCAGTCAGCCCCGCTGCCCCCAGCCCCGCGCGGGACGAGGCGTTCGCACCCCAACCCCTCGGGCAGATGTCAGGATCCGGTTACCGAGGTTGTTAGAAAAGCCTCTGCCCGAATTAAGGTGCAAGCGTCACTGTCACATACGCCAATAACAGTATGGGTTTTATTTGATAGTAAATGTGGGAGAGAGAGAGAGGGAAAGAAAGAAATAGGAAATAGGTGGGGGGGACAGAAAGAGGGATAGAATAAGGAGAAAATCAGCACTCCGTGGATCCCAGACGTGTTCTGTTGATCCTCTCCAGCTGATCATCTTGGTGGTGAAGGTCCCCCCAAAAAGCATAGAATTCAATGGTTTAATATATGCTCAGGGCAGGCAGGAAAATCCAGGTACTTCCCGGGGGGGGGGGAGTGGGGGGAGGAGTTTGCCACTGTCTCTTACAACAGATTTTGGTTTTGCTGCATCCCATGCAGTCCTGTGGTGCAAGGCTTCAGGAATGATTCTGGGAGGCACTTTGGGGGGCCTTTGATGGATTAATAGATTAATTAACCTCAGCTGCCTCTCACATGAACGTCCTGTGGATGTGGCCTTCCCAGAGCTGGGGGTTCCTCAGCAATTTGTGTAAGGGAGGGTGGGTTCACTGCCCCTGAGCAGAGGTTACAACACACCCAAACTTCCTCCCCCCACCTCGGCCAGGGGGGAAAGCTGCACAAATCTGCTCCCAGCAAATGGGTCTGTGGGCTACGGCCTCCCCCACCCCGAAGAAAGCCAGAGATGATTCTTAGCACAGCTGATGGGATTGGCTCACATCCTTTCGCTTGTTTGTTTGTTTGTTTCAGGTGATTGAGGAATAGGTTTTGTAGGCACACAGTTTGTGGTGAGTGGGAGTGGGGCTGAGCCTCATCCCCAGTGGGTCCAGCTGTGAGAAGCAGATGAGCAGCACTGACAGCAATGAGCCATGGGGTGCCCAGGGGCACTGACCAACCACCAAAGGGAACAGAGGACACACAGGGGCACTGCATGAACATGAGGGGATAAAAAGTTGGGAAAAAGAACAAGAAGGGCAGACACTTGAAGCCTTCTGAAATGACCTGATATTACTCTGCATGGGTTGAAGCTTTCTGAAATCATATGGGGCTGTCTCAACTGTGACATGTGCTGTGACAGGGTTTTCCCTTTATCTCAGCAGTTTGACTTCCAGTCCGGGCTTGGCTCCAGTCAGGCATCTTCAGGGAGGTTTCTTTGGTTGTAGCTTCTTTATACAGTTTTTGTTATAATGAGAAAAAAAAATAAATCAATGTTTGAGGCATGAACTGTTTCATTCTCTGACAGCAGATGTGATGAGCAGGGGCTGCTGGGGGATGGATGGTGCTAGAAAGGAGCAGCAGCCTGGTGGTGCTGATGGGGCCCAGGTGTGTGACAGGCTTGGCAAATGTGATGAAAAATTCCTTCCCTAACTGTCAAGCTTCCTTTATAGTACAAAAGTATATTAATTTTATGTCTATATATATAAAAATTAAACACTGATGTAAAGAAGCAGCGGAGTTTTACTCAAGATTTTGGTATTGTTCGGACTGAAGTAAAACGAACAAAAGTATGGCCCAGCCTGGAGAGAAGGACTTTGCTTTTGGGAGGCTTAGAGCAGTCCCTGAGGGATAAAGAACAGCTTTTATCCCTGGGGTGACCGAGGTACCGCAGCATCCCGGGCTCTGAGACCCTCGCAGCCTCATCTGGTGTCGCAGGTCAGTCACTGCAGCCAGAGGGACTCAAGGACACCTGGATCCATGGACAAGCAGCAACAGAGCAGCTTTGCCAAGTTTTCCTGTGACTGGAGATCTGTTAGTGTGGGTGTCAGTGCTCAGTGAATCTGTGCTGTACCTGAGCAGGTGATGGATGTAAGAACCTCCTAAAAAACCCCACCTGGGTGCCCTGATTTGGCTGGGACATCTCACATCCACGTATAAATATTTACACTTGTAATTCCAAGCTTTGCAACCCAACCTGGCACCTTGGTTGGCATGGCCCACATGTGAATTTTTGTTGAGGAAACTCATGTCCCACTGCAGGCAAGAAAAGCCTTTTGGATGGTGCTTCCTTCCTCCCGTGATGCTCTGTGCCCTGAATGAACTGGCTTCTCCTGTGCATTTGCAGCCACTTAACTTGCATTTGCCACAACATTCAGTTAACAAACCCAGTCCGATTTCCTTGGGAAATGTGCTCAGCAGCAAAGCTGGGCCAGGACAGCAGCCAAGGCAGTGGATGCTGCAGCACTGATTTGGCTGCTGTGGCTCAGCAGCAGCAACACACCAGGGAGCCTGGGCAGCTGCAGCTCTGAGCGAGCTGAGGGTCCTGCAGCACCAGGCCCAGTCATCCCCATGGCTCTTGCTGGGGAAGAGAGCTGTGTCCAGAGAAGGAAACAGAGATGTGAAGGGTCTGGAGCACAAGCCTTAACAAGGAATGGTTGAGGGAGCTGGGAGGGGGCTTGGCCTGGAGAAAAGGAGGCTCAGGAGGGACCTTCTTGCTGTCCACAACTCCCTGACAGGAGGGGGCAACCAGGTGGGGATCGAGCTCTGCTCCCAGGGAACAAGGGGCAGGACAAGAGGAAATGGTGTCAAGCTGCATGAGGGGAGGTTTAAGCTGGATATTAAGGAAAAATTCTTCATTGAAATGTTTGTCAAGCATTTGAATGGGCTGCTCAGGGCAGTGGTGGAGTCACCATCGCTGGAAGTAGTAAAAAAAAAGTGTGGATGTGGCACTTGAGGACATGGTTTAATGGTGAACACAGTGCTGGGTTGATGGTTGGACTCAATGATCTTAGAGAGCTTTTCCCAGCTTGATTCTGTGATTTTCTGATGGTAAAAGATCGTGGGGCAGTGCTGGGAGACAGGTGGGAAGAGAAATGCTGCTGGATCTCAAACACAGCTGCATCCTTCAGGTTTGGGGTGAAGCTGTGTGCCCCCCTCATGCTGCGCTGGGCTCAGGTGCTGGGGAGAAGCACTAAACCAACAAGCAGGGTGAAAATGAAACCACAGTGGTGTGCTCACCTCCCTTAGCTCACTTCCCAGCCCAAGGAGGTGAGTTCACTGGTTTCTCTGAACCAGAGCAAACAGCTGAGCCACTTCTCTGGGAGAACAGATGCTGCTAATAAGGCAGTAAATAAATCCATGTGCAATGCTTTACAGTTGGGTTGTAATTACCTCTGCACTGCCAAAAGAGCCAACGCCAGAGCTGCACATTAATGACACATTAATGGGAGCGCTCATCCGCTCTCGGCTGGCTGGCTCCCCAGAGACCTGGGCTTTTATTTCATTTTTGCACATGCCAAAACCACCACGGTCCGGTGGGACTCGCCTGGAGCCAGCACTGGGGTGGTTCCCACTGCTCTTCCTAAAAGCCCTGCTAAAAACCAGCAAGGCTGAGAGCAATTCCCAGCAAGTTAACATCCATTTGCAGCAGCGGGAAGACAGGAGTGGGAGCATGGAGGACCGGCTGCGCTCCAGGGGCTGTGCCTGCACACACATCCCATGCCCCAGGTCACATTCAGCCATAGGGATGTTTGTGATCCAGGATGCTTTTTCCTGCCAAAGCACAGTGGAGTGCTGTGCCAGTGCTGTGGAGATGGGATCAGCCTCTCACTCCAAGCCTCTCTCAACCGTGACCCCTCTCCATCCTCCCAGAAGCCATCGTGGCACCGCTGTGGGTACCTCCGTGTTCCCAAGGAGGAACCTCAGGGGGTCCATGATCTTCCCCTCTCCTCAGGGGTGAAGGCATTCCAATGGCCTGGCAAGGGAGGACACGTGCCTGGTCTGCCAGGGGGAGGTGATCCCTCCTGCCTCTTTCCTCCATGCCCCAAAGACATCCCTGTCTCTGAGCAGTTCCCATGAAGGATGCCTCCTTCCAAGGGATCTGTTACTGATATCCTGGGGCCTCCAACAGGAGGCTGCTGCTCAGGGGGAGGTGCTGGGAAATACCAAAGAGGCACCTCCTGCTTGCCAGGGTTTTCCCACCTACCCCTCCAGATCTCCATCTGTCTCCAGGGCAGAAGGCACTGTGAGGCTGTGGTCACCCTGAGAAGCCTCACCCCATGCTTGGCTGCCCTGGCTGGGGCAGACACAGCCCCCAACACTCTTGACACCAGTGTTTGAGGGCTGCTCCTGGGAAACAAGGTCTGCCAAGGCAGCTGGGAGGTGTGGGCAGAAGCTCAGTCCCAATGCCAGGAGTTCTGCAGCCACCTGGGTCATGGAAGGGGTTGGAGCAGGGTGACAGTGAGGACTTGGCACCTTTTGGGATGCACAGCCACCACACAGCTCCTGGTGATGCCCCAAATGGGAAACGGCTCTGGGCTTCTGCAGAGGAGACGCCCTGAATAGGTCTGTCCTGGCTGGGGCCACTTCTCCCACAGGCAGTGCCCTTCAGCTGGTGGCTGTGCCAGGGCTGCCTCCTCCAGCTGTTGTGGGGTGAGGAAAGGAGGGTCTGCCCCAATAGCCATCTCAGTCTCTGTCCTCACCCTGGCCCTCAGGAAAAGCAGACACTACTCCCTTAGGAATCTGCTGAGAGATCCAGGGGGCTCTCCCCTTCCTTTTCTCTTTCTGGGCTGCATCCCCACAGGAATAAGCAAAGCAGCACAGGAGCGACCAGGAATGGTCTCTATCTTCTATTTTCAACATCCACATTATTCCCTCTCCACCAGTTCTTCAGCTTTATCCCACCCTCTGCCCAAGTTCCCAAAGCTGTAGACTTCCCTCTCCCACAGCTCCCACTGCCTCAGTCCTGCAGTAATGTGCAAACGGGCAGAAGAAACCAGGCGAGGCCCTTCTCAGCATCCTGGTTTTCAGTTCGGACGGGCCACGGAGGATCCACATCAAATCAGATCACGCGGGGGCGGTGCTGGTTGTCCCCTGCGGCCATCGCTTCATTTCCCCGTGGCAGCCGCCATCCCAGCCCGTTTCTTCTCAAGTCCTCCATCTCTCTTCGAGGACGCTGGCGGGGCACAGGGCTCGTTGCCCTGTCCCCATCGGCGAGTCTTCGGCGCCGGCCACCTCCAGGAGCCGCGTCCTCCTGCGCCTCCTGCTGCTGCCGCTGCCGCCAGCGCAGCACGAAGGGATGGAGGCGGCGGGGGCGACGCGGGGCCACCCCGGCACGGTTGTCCAGCCCCTGCAGCAGGCGGATGGCCCCAATGGGCTCTTGGCAGATCGGGCAGGTGGCAGCGGCGTCGGGGGCAGCCTGGGGCTGGATGCAGGCGTGGCAGAACACGTGTCCGCAGGGCTCCACGGCAGCAGCGGGGCTCTGCAGGAAATCCACGCAGATGCGGCAGACCCTGACGGCTCGTGGCGCTGATGGCTCTCGCCTGACCTCCGCCATTGGTGCTCCCGGGCTTGGCTCCTCTCAGCTGCTGGCAAGACTCAAAGGCTTGGCTTCCACTGGCAGCACTCAGAGGTTCCTCAGCGTCCCGTGGGACTCAGAGGCTCCTCTGTCACTGGCAGGACCGGGAGGCTCCTCAGTCTCTGGCAGCACCCTGAGGTCCCTGAGTCACTGCTGTCATTCAGAGGCTCCTCAGTCTCTGGGGCCACTCAGAGGCTCCTCAGTCACTGCTGTCATTCAGAGGCTCCTCAGACACTGGCAGCACTCGGAAGCTCCTCGGCTGCTCGTGGGTCACAGCCTGAGTGCTCTGGCTCTGCTCCACGCTGGTGGTTATAGTTCCGCAAGTGGTGTCATAGTGATCATGAGTGGTGACATCACAGAGCTCTGAGGGACACACCCAGGAGCTCCCCCATCCACAGAGACAGGTGCTGTGGCACAAAGCCCACCTGGCAGTGGCCTGCACACCTCCGTGCTTGCCCAGCTCCCTTCCAGGCGGTCCCTGCTGGGCTGGGGCTGTGCCACTGTTACACTCCCAGAGGGACTGGGGCTGGCAGGGACCTCCAGAGGTCATCTGGTCCAAGCCCCTGCTGAAGAGTCTCTGCTATAGGCCAGCAGTGATCAAAGTCCTTCGCGTCCCTCATTGCTGAGGGACTCCGTGACAGATCTCACAAAGGTTAAAGGCTGCATCCTGATTCCAGAGCTGGAAATTGAAAGCTGGAGATTGAGCCCTGCTGTTAGCAGTTTCTCTTGCTTGTTGGCTGACAGCTGTCACCCAAACTCTTGTGATATTCTGAAGTCTGGCCCTGAGCTCCCATACTGCAGCAATTCCCTTCAAACTGCTGGACAGCACTGTCCCAGAGCAAATGTAGGTTCTCCCTCTTGATATTTAAACCAAGTTTCATTGGACAGGCTCTGCAGTTCTCAGGGTCTTTCCCCGCAGGACAAATCCATTCCAGAACCTGTGGCTTCCCCAAAGTTCTCCAGGTTGTCCAGGAGGCTAGATCTCCACCCCAACACCTACTAATGAACAGGCACACAAAGCCCCTCCACCACCCTGCAGTCACACCAAAGACACAGCCATAAAAATAAAAGCTTTTTATTTATTTTTTTTTTTATATACCATTACAGAAACATCTGAGTAACATTCTCAACAGGACGGGCAGCTCCGGGGCCCAAGGGACGAGCGCAGGCAGCCAGCTCCAGGGTCTGCCATGCCGTGCTCCTGAGCTGCTGCTGCTCTTGGTGCTTGATGTCCTTGCTCCTTGCCCTCAGCGAGGAGACCCGGCACTCCTCGTGTCAGGGTGTCACCTTCTTGTAGGTAATGTGTAAGTGCTGAGTCATGGGCTGCGTAGTCGTTGCCATTGAGACAGTTTGTTCGAGTTTCCCATCAGAATTGAGCCTGAATTTTCTGGTAATCTAAACCAGGGGTAGGAAAAGAAATAAGGAAATCATGCAACGAGTGTCCACAAGCGGAATCCCTTACCTGTGCTTTCTTCCCTTTGCCATCCACGTGCCTGCTGTCAATGCACCACCAAGGAAGGATATCCTCACTACAGCAGGCAAATAAACGAGGAGTTTTCTCTCCTAAAGAAAGCAGCCCTCTCCACAATACCAGCTCCAAGCCCATTATGCATGGAAAAAGGCAGGTTCACAGAATCACAGAATGAACTAAGTTGGAAAAGACCTTTGAAACCATGAAGTCCAGCCTATGACCTAATACCATCTTATTAACTAAACGGTGGCACTGAGTGCCACATCCAGGCTCTTCTTAAACACCTCCAGGGACAGTGACTGCACCACTTCCCTGGGCAGCCCATTCCAGTGCCTAATCACGCTTTCTGTGAAGAACTTATTCCTAATGTCCAGCCTAAACTTCCCCTGGTGCAGCTTAAGACTGTGTCCTCTTGTTCTGTCAGTGGTTGCCTGGGAGAACAACCCTTACCTGGCTACACCCTCCTTTCAGCGAGTTGCAGAGTGTTGAGGTCTCCCCTCAGCCTCCTTTTCTCCAGGCTAAACACCCCCAACTCCATCAGCCACTCCTCACAGGGTTTGTGTTCCAGACTCTTCACCAGCCTTGCTGCCCTTCTCTGCATGTGTTTGAGCATCTCAATGTCTTTCCCAAACTGAGGGGCCCAGAACTGGACACAGCACTTGAGGTGTGGCCTCACCAGTGCCAAGTACAGGGGAAGAATGACCTCCCTGCTCCTGCTGGCCACACTATTCCTGATACAGGCCAGGATGCCATGGGCCTTCTTGGCTACCTGGGCACACTGCTGGCTCGTGTTCAGCTGCTGCTGACCAGTACCCCCAGGTCCCTTTCTGCCTGGGTACTGTCCAGTCACTCTGTCCCCAGCCTGTAGTGTTGCATGGGGTTGTTGTGCCCAAAGTGCAGGACCAGGCACTTGGACTTGTTAGATCTCATGTTTTTGGACTCAGCCCATCTATCCAGCCTGTCCAGGTCCCTCTGCAGAGTCCTCCTACTCTCCAAGCAGCAGTGATTGACACTCACTCCCAGCTTGTGTCATCTGCAAATCTGCTGATGGTGCACTCAATCCCCTTGTCCAGATCATCCATGATGATATTGAACAGGGCTGGACCTAGCACAGAGTCCTGAGGGACATCACTGGTGACTGTCCCCAGCTGGATGCAGCACCACCCCCACTGCTCTCTGGCCTGGCCATCCAGCCAGTTCTGAACCCAGCAAAGGCTGCTCCTGTCTGTGGGGCTGGAGCTTTTCCAGGAGCATGTTGTGGGACACGGTGTCACAGGATTTGCTGTCCAGGTAGACAACAGCCATTCACCAGGTGGGTCACCTGGTGTTGTAAAAGGAGATCAGGTTGGTCAGGCAGGACTTGCCCCTCCTAAACCCACGCTGGCTGGGCTGAGCCCCTGGCTGTCCCTTGGGTGCTGTGTGAAGGCACTCAGGATGATCTGTTCCATAACCTCGCTGGGCACCGAGGTCAGGCTGACAGGTCTGGAGTTGCCCAGAGCCTCTTTATTGCCCTTCTGGTGGACGGGGTCACACTGGGCAGCCCCAGTCCTCTGGGACTTCTCTGGTGAGCCAGGACTGATGGTAAATGATGGAGAGCAGCTTGGGGAGCTCATCCACCAGCTCCCTCATCCCCCTAGGATGGATCCCATCTGGTCCCATACACCTGTGAGCATCTGAGTGGCTCAGCAGGTCACCAGCTACTTCCTCCTGGATTACAGGGGGACTGTTGTGTTCTCTGTCCCTATCTATCCACCCTGGAGGCCAGCTGTCCTGAGGATGACCTGTCTTACAGTAGAAAACTGAGGCAAAGAAGGTGTTAAGTACCTCTGCCTTTTCCTCATTTTCAGTTACTACATTCCCCCTGCATCCAATAAGGAATGGAGGTTGTCCTTGCTCCTCCTCATCCATGAGTAGCAACAGAGGGAACCTTGCCATTAAATTTTGTTAAGCTGTGCTTTCACAAATTTGTATTAAATCTGCATTGGTAACACCTTTAAAGGTGATTTTTCAAGCAACCTAAACCACTCATGACACAGCCTGGTGCAGGAAATGGGCCTTCCTCCCTCAGTGACAGCTCAGCCAAGCCACAGCCACCCTGAATCACTTTTCACCATGAAAGCAACAATATGGTGAAGTTCTCAAAATGAGCAGCTACAGCAGCAACACACATGCGCTTCTCAAAAACCTGTAGCCTCTCTGTTTCCACAATTTAAGCTGTTCTTGGTGAAGGAGAAAAGGCTCTGGGAGCTGGTTTCCTGACAACCCCTCTCATCCCACACCCTCCTTCACCAGCAAGGCCTCCCAGATACTCACTAGGACCAGTCCCTGGGCCTGAGCTTCCCACAGGTGCCAGATGAGCATGGACCTCCAGCCCAAGAGCTTCCTTCTTGCAGCCAAGGCCAGCCTTGGAGCCCTCAACTAGGAAGACATCTGCTGGCTTTCTGTGCTTTGCCCTCTCCTCCTGCCAGTCTATCTGCCCACAGTTCAGGCAGTGACCCAAAGAGGACAGTCCCTTTCATTTAAATGTCTGCAATCCAGAGCTCTGCCTCCCTGCTGACATCCACAGTATCTAGTGGCTTTACTTCTGCTGCAGGAAGGAGGCAATACAGCTGTTCCTGGGAAAGAGGAAACCCAACAATTGAAAACATGCATCCAAAGGCAGGGGAGTTGGGACTTCCCAAAATTAGGACATTACCTGATTAGGCAAATCAAATTTTTGTCTACATCTGCACAAACTTGTGCTCTCTGTTGTCTAAGGGCCAGTTTTATAGCATACAAAAACCAGGCTGTGAGAGCTTGTTCAGCCTTGCTGTCTCTCAGCTGCTGCTCAGCCACAACAGCTTCAGATGTGACAGTGACACTTCCAGAGGTGACCTCAGGATGCCACACTGACTCCAGCAGTGCCACTGCACCCACAGCTGGCTGTACCCCTACCAGCTGTACCAACAACCCCCCACTACACACTCAAAAAAGTCAAACCCCCAAAAGCAGCCAACCAAAGGTGGAGCTGACAGCAAGTGCCAGTCCTACCCTGCAGCCACAGATGGGAAAAGAGCCCAGAGCAAGGTGTGAATGCTCTGAAAAGCGAGAGAGCAAGATCTGCAAGTGTTCCTGAAATATCCTCATGAGGCCCAATACTGACCATACCTTAAACGTGCATCCTCATACTGCAATCAATCCAGAAAACCAGCATTAATAACTAATCCCACTGCCTTAAAAGAGTATTTAGCCAAGACTTTCCTATTTTCTTCCCCAAGGACTTTCTTCTCCTGGCCATTCTTGAGACAGGATTCTGGGTTAGCTGGTCTGATCCAGCCTGTCAGTTTTATCATAATGATTCCTCTGGGTCTCATAATGTATAAAATCTCTTCTGAAGGCTCTTACAGAAAGAATAAACCAGGATGCCATGCAATACTTCCAAGAACTCCTGATGGCATTCTGTAATTAAAGCATGCTAATAACATATCCTCTCAACTAGACTCCTTCTGGGGCAAGCAGTACTATGGGAGTGGCTCACTCTGTGTGCACTCACCTGCTCTACATGGGGCTTCTTGGCAAAGGAGATCCTGGCTATGGAGTGAGAAGCTATAGACAGCTCTTGTCCATTCACTTCCCCTTCCTCCACCTCCACCAGACCTAGGGAAAAGCAAGGGCATACATATTATTAGGCTACAAAGGTTATTTAAGCATGTCACAATTATTTTGACCTTTCAGTACTTAAAAGGACGCTTATAAAAAAGAGGAAGAGGGACTTTCTACACATTCAGATAAGGACAGGGAAAAGGTTTTTCATCTGTAAGAGGAGAAATTTAGATCAGATATTAGGAAGAAATTCTTCCCTCTGTGGGAGATGAGGCCCTGGCATAGGTTGCCCAGAGAAGCTGTGGCTGCCCCATCCCTGGAAGTATTCAAAGTCTGGTTAGACAAGGCTTGGAATAACCTGGTCTGGTGGAAGGTGTCCCTGACCACGGCAGGGAGGTGGAATGAGATGGGCTTTAAGGTTCCTTCCAACCCAAACCATTCTATGCTCTATTAGGCTACTTAAAAGACCAGCACTCCCTGTGGAGAATGGTTTTATTTGTCCTATTTTTTTTATTTATTGAAAACTGCAGATCCACACAGCCTCAGACATGGAATGCTGCTCACAAAAATCCAGCTGGACTTATTCACACCGTGCAGGATGAGTGTCACAGCACAACTGGCACTGCTCCCTTCAGCATCTGTCATTTTAGATGCAAACTTAAGCATCAACTGGCGTTTAACACTTTCACTTATAATAACTGAGATGTGGTTCTCTCTCATTCAGACCCCATAAGGCAAGAAGTACCAAGGTGCTACACCAACACAGGGAGGCTCTCCTAGTTTACAAACCACTGTGGTCCAGCACCAAAGAGCAGCGATTCTGACAGGGAAAATTAATTAAATAAAACTGTGAGAGGTGCAAGAACTTTCTGAAAAAGTGATGAAATGGCCCAGCAGAGTAAAGACCTCTTCTTTTCCCCAGTGTGGGTATCAGGTGTGTACCTGTGTTCTGGGCACTGATGAAGGCCACCTTGTTAGTGTCAGGTTTGAGGCGGATGAATCCACATTCCCGGTGCATGGGCTTCCTGGTATCCGGGTGGAAGGCATTGAACCTGAGGGGAAATCAGAGCACAAATGCTGATGTGTTTTGTGCTCAAAAGACATTTTTTAGCCAGGTTTCCTCTTATTTAATCACGTAAGTGCTTGCAGTACTTTTTGAAGAGTAAAAGTCTGACAACACTTCACAATTGAGAGATGTACACCTGGAAAAATACGGTTACTTTAGAGAGGCACAGCTATTTCTTAGAGCTGGAGTTAAGTCTTTAAGTTCAAGCTTTAGACTTTCCACAGTCCCTGGGTCTTTCTAAGAACTAGCTCAGAAACCCCTTAGAAACTCAGATGTTTCACAGATGCTGAAGCCACATGTCTCAAAAACTTCCTTTTCTCAAATAAATATCTGGAATTATTGTATCATCTTTATTTAGCTTTTTTCACCTGGAAAAGTTGTTTTTTCTGCATATTCTTTGCTGTAGGAAACAACAGAGCAGACATAAGTTCAGCTCAGACTCTTATTTATTCTCCAGGAGGCCTTAAGAACTGTAGGTTTGGTCACCCATAACATGGGTGATTATACTTATCAAAGGAGAAACAAACTTAAGTCAAGCAGCTTTCAGTGCTTGGAGCATTTAAGGGATACAGGGACTATCTTTTAAGAGCCACTGCTCCAGGAGCCAGGAAAGCACAGGGTGTCTGTCCTCCAGGACTGCTGCCTATTTTCCTGGTGCTTCCTAAAGCTCAACAGCTCAAAGCTGAGTAACTCCTTGGCACAAAGAAAAGAAGGGGGGCAAAAAGAAGGTGACTCAAATAAGCAACTGTTCACAAGCTGGGGAGGGAGGTGCAGCCAGAGCAGGTCTGTCAGAGCTTTGTTTTTTTTGGAAATTGGACTAAAGCAGTCACAGGCTGAGCTGACAGCTCCATCACACTCCAGGAACACAGGGCATCTCTCACACGGCACTTCCATCTTGTAATTCTTCTTTTCTTGGTTTTCAAAGTGGTTTTCAAAGCAACACACTTTCCAACTCACCCCTCCTGAAGGAACACTGGAGCAGTAGCCAACTTGTCACTTCCCTCCTTCTGGATTTCTTTTGTTTTCTCTTAGAACAACCACTTGAAGCCAAAGCAAGTAGTTAAGCTACCTGCCTCCTATCCCACATGGCTTGATAAACACTATTTTTTCTCAGATTTTCACAGTGGTGAAGACTGAGGACCACGGCTTAAAACGGAGAGACTTGGTAGCCATGCCATAGCTCCCTCATTTATTCTAAGTGGGAATTTCACAAAGAATGCCAATTAATCGCAAGTTTTTGTTGGATTATGCCCTCTTCTGACTCAGAGATGGGGCAACTGTGAGGCATTTTAAAAACTTTTATTCCATTTTCAGTTTCACGTGAAGGGTGAGACAATACAGATGTTATAATTCAGGCTATCACAATCAGAAATTAACTATTTCTTAATTACAATATATTATAAGCATTTTCTTGGCCTATCAGCTTTTTCCTCGCTATGTTGCAAATGCCTTAAAGCTAATAATCTAAAATTACCCTTTGTGGGCCTCTGTAATTGGAATTTGTAATGCAAATTAATCACAAGTTTTCAAGAAAAATCAAAGTTAGACCATGCAGTCACATACATCATCTCGTTTGGAAGGTGAAAATCTATGGATTGGAAAAGAAACCCAACTAACAAATCACCCTGGAGCCATGCCTGCTCCAATCCAGCAGCTGCTGCCAACACAGGCAGACCCCTCGACTTACGAGAAGTTGAGCATGGGCTGTCCCACGTGAGAGATGTGCACTTCTTCCAGGTACTGGAAGGGCTTCATGGTAGGGAAGGTGCCGTCTCCTGGTGGGTCTGAGAGCCAGGTGCCCAGCATCCAGGACAGAGGTTCCATCACAGGGTTCAGCTGGGGAGTCTCTGTGGAGGAAAAGAAAGAAGGAAGAATGAAAACTCAGGGATCTGTGCTCTGCAGGTTGCTGTGAGCTGTGAACACAAAACACCTCAGAAACGGTTCAACATGACAGCAATGCTTTTCTTCAGAGCAGTGCCAGCTCCAAGGTGGGAGATGGGGAACAATGAACAGTCCTGGAAAGTGGGTCTGTTTCCAAACCAGCTCTTAGCCATACATAGAGCACTCTTGCATTTCTGACTCCTCTCTGTAGCTTGATCTGAAAGAAAAGCCCCCTCCCATCTACGTGCAGGGAAGAAGATGACTGAAACCTCAGCATAAAGAATAATCATTAAAGGATAATGAAACCTCTAATGCTCTGGGCTAATCTCTCTCAAACACTGAGTACATACCGTTCCTGTTTGTTTCAGAGGCTGAGGAAATGAGTCCTCATTTCAAAAGAAAACCAGGCTGTGTACATATTCAAGATCAAAGTTTGGCTATTATCTTTTTTAAGAGGTTAACAGTGGCCTGAACTTGTACAAAGAGACAAGCAAGGATCATTCAGAAGCTGTTCTACTAAGGCTCTGGACTAAGGCAAACATTTTAAAAATACTTGGGTGCCTGTAAGGCAAAGAGTAAACAGAAGAGAAAAATACTTCCCTTTGTCACTGCAGTTATGAAAAAGCAACCAAGGTCTGTTTCACAAAGTTAAAACTTCTTTAACAAATCATTTTACAAAGCCACAGAATAAGCTGAGCTGGAAGGAACCCACAAGGATCACCAAGTCCAACTCCTGGCCCTGCACAGGACCATCCCAAAGAGTCACACCATGTGCCTGAGAGCATTGTCCAAATGCTTCTTGAACTCTGTCAGACTTGGTGCTGTAGGAGAGTTTTGATAAACAGTTTTGCATTTTACTTTCAGAGGCTGTGACCTGAAAAAAATACATCAGGAAAATGGAGACAGACAATTTAAACCCACATGAAGAGCAGAGCAGATCCATTACTAACGTGTAAGTAGGGAAAGCAAAACATCACCCACGAGATGTTGGGAAAGATGGATTCTCACACAAACAGGGTGCCTGCTACTCTCAGTAGTCTGTCATGCAGAGAAATATGACTGAAGTAAGCTTAAAGCATGTCCTCTTCCCCCTCATGGGATAAATATTTCATACAGGCAAGGTGGGCGCTGCAGGGGGGTGCTTTCCACACCTAGTGAGATCAAGAATACAAGAACAAGCTGCCTGTTTGGCTGATCTAAAAGGCACAGACTCAATTGCAGGGAGAAATCACAACCTAAAAGAGTAAGGCTGTGGCCAAAATTTGCTTAACCAGTCCGAGTTCCACTATGCTCTTTATGAAATGTCAGGCTAAAAGACTGAGCAAGGAGGAAGGGCAGTCCACACCAGAAATGTCAAAGGAGAAGGAACAGCAGCTTTCCTGGGTAAGAGAGACCACTTGTGGTAGTCATTCTCCCACAGACAGCAGGATTGAAAAGTCAGCCGTGTCATCAAAGTGCTGCTACTTGCTTTGCTTTATCATGAAGTATTTTGCAAGGGAAGCAACATGAGGAAGCATGAGAGCTCACAAGGAAATCAGTGATAAAGGTCTACAGCATCAGAGCCAGGATCTGTAGAACACCCTGTCAGACTGTGCAGTCCCCAGCAGCTTGCCCAGGACTTGGAAAGGGGTTCCCACAATCTGTACAGCAGTGTCAGTGTACTGGACAGTATTTCCTTGTACTCACCTTTCCAATTCCATGAGGGGAGCACACAGTTCTGTGGATAAGGAGCATACTGCTCCTCCCTCCAGCTGAGGTTTGCCTTTCACTCTCGGCTGCAGATCCTTCCAAGCTTTTTGCAGGCTCATCTCCCACGACGGAAGAGAAAAGCAAAGCTTTGGAAAAGCTGCAGGAGCCTGCAGCCTGGGCTGCTGCTGCCCTCTCCTGGGTCAGCATCTCAGGAGCAGGACAGTTTTTGTCACCACAGTGCTTTCATAGGGCACTTCCTTTTCTCCTGCTTGCACTTCAGAAAAAGCATCAAAACAACAGATGAAAGGAATGGCTGTAGCCATTCCCACTCTTTAGACTTGATTATAAACCAAGAGAAGCCAAGTGATCATTTCCAGCACCCCCAGCTTGACCCACTGCCTTGCTGTGCAGCGTCCAGCCTGGCTGGAGGTGCCTGACCTGGTGAGCTGGTCTCAATTCCAAAGAGCTGGAATTCCAGTCAGCTGAAAAGTGAAGGTGTAACCTCCTGAAGCCTTTGGCACTTGGGCAAACAACATGGCCAAGTGATCATTATTACTTTTCTAAACTACCTCGATGGCAGCAAAGCTGAAGAGTTCTTTAGTTCTCATGTGGCTTGGAAAAGTCAAGAGCAGCACAAGTGAATAAGGACCAGGGGCTCAGTGAAGTGCAGGTAAATGCAGACATCCTGATCTCATCCCATGCTCTTCTTACCTTCAGTGCTGGTCTCTGACTGGTGGACTAAGAATTTTTTCCTTCCTGACTGAAAGGCTGGGTTGGAAGAGTGGAAAAGCAAGAGGGGAGGCAGACAGGACAGCGTCAGATTGAATCCATCAGGGAAAAAAAAAACCCAGCCATTTGAAATGCAATTTGCTTTTTTATGACACAGTTGGAGCAGGTAAATGCAAGACTATTGTAGCAACAAGAAGTTCTATGCTGAGCTGGTCTGTTTCAAATTCAGTGTCAAGACACTGATGAAGGAGCCTGTATATCCCTTTTTAAAGGTCTAAACTCCTAGCACATCATTTTTACAAAAACCCCACTAAAGTGGCCTAAAAGGTAAGTGTGTATGATAGTATCAAGAATACAAATGACATCTGAGAATTTGCAGCACCAAGAGACCCTGGTCTTGCATTCATATGCACAGCTCCTCTTTTACCTACTAACAGGGAAGCTGTCTCTGCATCCTCTTCCTTAACAAGGACATTCCTGGAGTCACTTTCTCTACACTTTCTGGAAGCCATTAGGGACCCAGCATCTCCAAGACCTCATTCCTCTACAACCTGGTGAAGTGGAAGGTGTCCCTGCCCATGGCAGGGGCTTGGAACAAGATGAGCTTTAAGGTCCCTTCAACCCAAACTATCCTATGGTTCTACAAGATCTCACATGACACTCATGAGTTGTAACAGTCTGGGAGACAAAACCACACACCCATAAGCAATTTGATCACCTTGATCCCTTTCCTTCAGGAAGCCACTCAGGCCACAAACCCCATACCCAGGCCCTGAGCACACAGGTCAGTTCCATTTCACCATCTGACCCCACTCCACCCCTCCAAACTCACAGGCAGACTGTTCCTACATCTTTTCAATTCCCAGAGAGTTTACAAGCCAAATCCCACCCTGCACTGGAACACAGTCAGCCTGGAACTGGCTGTCCAGGCTTTGCACCAGGAGATACTGAGTTCTCCCTGTGAGACAAACCAGACAGAGCAGCTGGACAGCCCCCTCAGGCCACGTCTACACAGCCAGTGTGGCTTTCAAGTGGGATCCCTGGCACAGAAAGCTAAGTTGGCACGAATTCCTACACAGCTTTATCAGTAAAGCCACAGTGAGTGGTCAGCTGGCACCTAACCCATTTCCTTGAGCTGGGGAACACTTCCTGCAGAAAACTTGGGGGGAAAAGCCAGTACAAACAACAACAACAAACAAACAAACAAAAAAACCACCAAAAAACCCCAAAACAAAATCCCTGAGTCTTCAAAGTGTGGGGTCTGCAGCATCAACTGGGCAGCTCCCTGAAATTCTTCCTCCAGCATAGTTGCTCACTGGGTTTAAATCATCATAATCATCAAGATTCTGGTAATTAAGGAGCAGCCTCACTTGGCATATTCTGTCCATATTTAAGTACAGAAGGTGGCTTTATACTCTGCTGCTCTGCCTTGAGAGTTGCACCCCTTCAGGCACTTTGCTGATGCTCTCCCCAGCAAACCAGCAAAACATTCCTGGCACTGATGTGCTCTAGCTCCATCACAGAATATCCTTGATTTGGAAGGGACTTGCCAGGATCAAGTCCAACTCCTGCCCTGCACCAGACACCCCAAGAATGACACCACGTGCTGGAGAGCATTGTCTGAACACTTCTTGAACTCAGGCAGGCTTAGTGCTGTGACCACTTCCTTGGGGAGCTGTTCCAATGCCCAGCCATGCTCTGGGTGAAAAACCTTTTCCTGATACCTGAACTAAACCTCTCCAACTCAGCTTCATGCCATTTCCTCAAGTCCTGTCACTGATAATGAGAAGAGATCAGAACCTGCCACTCCACTCCCTTTGTGAGGACGTTGAGAGCACAGTGAGGTCTGACCTCAGTCTCCTCCAGCTTGAACAAACCAAGTGCCCTCAGCCACTCCTCACAAGGCCTCTCCAGACCCCTCCCCATCTTCGTGGCCTCCTTTGGACACTCTCCAATACCTTAATATCTTTTTTATACTCTGGTGCCACAACCTGTCCCCAGGCCTCGAGATGAGGCTGCCCCAGCACAGAGCCAAGCAGGACAATCCCCTCCCTGGCCCATCTGGCAATGCTGGGCCTGATGCCCCCAGGACCAAGGATGTCCCTCCTGGCTGCCACGACACTGCTGACTCATATTGAACTTGCCATGAACCCCCAGGTCCATGGCAACTTGTCCTTGTCAAACCCCACACAGCTGGTGATGGTCTATCTCTGATTTGTCGAGGTCTCTCCCTTGCTGTCATGCTCTTGAGGGGGGTGACAGCTCCTCCCAGCTTGGGAATACTCACTAAGTATTCCTTCAAGTCCTGTGTCCAAGTTGTTAATGAGGATGTTGAAGAGAGCAGGGCTGAGGATGGAGACCTGTGGAACCCCACCAGTGATCAGTGCCAGCCTGGTGTCACCCCAGTCACTGTCACCTGCTGTGCCTGACCCACGAGCCAGCTCCTTACACGTTGTGTAACACAGTTAGCCAGCTGTGGGCTGGGCATTTTGTCCAGAAGGATCCTGTAAGAAACAGTACCAAAAGCTTTGCTGAAGTCCAAAAGGATTCCACCTCCCAAGTTTCCTAGATCAACCAGGCGGGTTATCCCTCATAGAAGGAAATCAGATTTGACAAGCAGGAACTTTCCCCTAAGGCTGTGCTGGCTGTGACTGATGCCTCCATTGTTCTCTAGGTGTTTTTCAGTACATCCCAGAAAAATCTCTTCCATGATTTTACCAGGCACTGAATTTGGACTGACAGGTCTCTTGTCTCTGGAGTTCTTTTTAAAAATGGAGACAACACGTGCCAGCTTCCAGTCAGCCTCTGTTAATTCCCAAGAGTGCTCAAAAACCAATCATCAAGAGAGACATTGCAATGACATCAGCAGCTCCTTGAGGATTCTTGGATGAATCCCATCAGACTCCACAGATTTGTAGGGATCCAGCTGGAACAACAGATCCTGCACAACTTCTAGGTCAATAGGGAGTTGATCATTCTCAGAGTCATAGTCCTCCAGCTTGTGGCATGAGATCCATCATGCATGTTGAAGACAGAGGCAAAGAAAGCATTAAACACCTTTGCCTTGTCCCTGTCCCTGTTTGTGAGGTGACCATCCTCATCCTGGAACAGGCCAATGTTATTTCTAAACTGCCTTTTGCCATTTATATATTTGAAAAAATATATTTTTATTGCTCTGCAGTTCTGGCAGCTTCAACTCCAATGGAGCTTTGCCTGTATGAATTTTCTCCCAACAGTGGGAAGCAGCATCTCTATGTTCTTCCCACATCACCCGACCTTGCTTCCGCTGGGGACACACCTTCCTTTTCCATCTTATTTCCAAGAGAAATCCCTGGTCAGCCAAGCCAGCCTTCTGCCTCACCTGCTTTACTTCTGACATTTAGGAAGTGTTGTTCCTGTGCCCTTAGGAGATAATGTTTAAAAGTGACCAGCGCTGACAGACCTCAGAACCTGCAAAAAATTTCCCAGGGGACCTTAGTCACTATTCCCTGAGCAGCCTGAGGTCTGCTCTCCTCATGGCCAGAGCTAAGGTTTTTCAGGTACTTTTCCTCCTGTCACCAGAGATTTTAAACTCAATGGTCACTGTGACCAAGTTGGCCCCAATGTTCACTTTGCTCATGAGATCCTCTCTGATAATAAGCAGGAGATCAAGATCATCCTTCCAAGTCAGCTCCCTGAGGACCTGTTCCATAAAGTTGTCATGCAGGTGTTTTAGGAGCCTTCTGGCCCGGGCTGTACCAGCTGTGAGATGCTCCCACTTAATTTCTGGCAGGCTAAAGTCCCCTGGGGCAGTTGACTTGGAATCATCCCTTAGTTCCTTAAGGAATAATTTGTCAGTGTCATTGGCCTGGCTGGGAGGTCCAGAGTAGACTCCCACAGTGAAATGGCATTATTTGTTTGCCCCTTGATTCTTACCCAAAGGCTCTCAACTGTGCCACTGCCAATTGTGAGCTCCAGACACTCCAACCCTTCTGTAACAGGGTGTCACCCCTCTGCCTCTCCTGCCCTGCTTATCCCTCCAGCAGAGCCTTGAACTGTCCACCAGGGCACTCCAGTCACAGGGAAAACTCCCACTAGGTTTCACTTATCCCAGTGATGTCAGATCTCAGACTGGGCCAAAGCCTCCAGCTCCTCACTGCTCCCTCCTGCTGGGTGTATTAATGCAGAGACATTTCTGGTGTGGTACACTGTAACCAGCAGCTGGTGAAGCAGATTGAGGGATCCCATTAGTGCTCCTTTCCTCAAGTTTAGGCACTCCAGCCCATTGCTCTTCCCTGGTGACCCTGGCTTTGTCCCGTTCTCCTTTCCAAGCTAGTTTAAGGCCCTAATAACAAACCCTACCAGCTGTGCCTGCTAGAACTCTTTCTCCCCCGAGAAAGATGCATCCCACCAGGTATCAGCAGATCAGCTGTTGAACAGATCATCCCATCTCTGCTCCAAAAGCTGGAAATGGGGTTATAGTCACAAATGTTCATGCTACAGACTCAGAAATTAATTTCATAGCCAAGTGCCAAGGTGGTAATGCTCCAGTGCCTGTAGTCATTGCCAGAGTTCTGCTTTACAAAACACAGAGAAAATATTTTTTAAATTATACTCCATTATGAGAAACCAAACACCCTACCTGAGCTCAGCCTGACTTTCTCCTGAGTTTTCCTTAGTTTGCTGTTTCATTACTTCCTAGCTGCAAGCTGGGTTTTTGTTGTGAGTCATTGCAGACTCATTGCAAAATTAAATGCTTAATGCACAAAGTCTATAGACTATTAGGCAAAAAACAAAACAAAACAAAACAAAAAAAAAACAAAAAAAAAAAAAAACAAAAACAAAAAAAAAAAAAAAAAAAACAAAAAAAAAAAAAAAAAAAAAAAAAAACCAAAAAAAAAAAACACCTGGAAAGAACAAGACCATCCCACTGAAAACAAAAAAAAAAAACCCCAAACAACAGCAGTGCAAAAAGTCTTGTTTCCTCCCTTCCAACTGCCTTTCACTCTAAGGGGGAGGTCAAAGAGCCACCTCCCTCAACCAAGTCCCAAAGCTGGCGTGCCTGCACCCTGCTTGCTCCCATGCTGAGCACAAAACAGTTCACCTCCCACCCAAGTGTTCAGGCCACGGTGAAATCTCTCAAGATACCTTCTGCCATGGATTCAGCCCCTGTACACACATATTCCTACTCCTAATCTCACTCTCAGTTTACTTTATAGCTCTCTTGTTCCTTGCAATGCCCACCCTATGGACCAGTTTTCTACCATTCCCATCCCAGACAGGGCACAAAAAAAAAAAAAAAAATCACAAGCACCACCTGCTGTCTCAGAATAAAAGCAGTTTTCTTCCAAAATCTAGCTCCAAGTTAACATGCAACTGCCAGGCTAGCAGTGCCTGCCCTGATGAAGGCAATTTTCCTGACAGCACATCTCTGTGACCCGTTAGACACATTTCACTTTCAAGCTGAACTGGACACCAGCCCATTGGTGGTCCAGTCCTTCTCAAACAGGTGAAAGCACAGCACCTCCAACCATGCACAACCCCACTTCTCATTGCCCCTCAGGAACAGGATTTTGCTTTTCCTTTTCTGCAACACGAATGAAATCTGTTGCTACCACGATGGGCAACACCACATCAGGCCCCACAGACCAGGTCTGAGGACTCCAACTCAGCACAAAACCATGCATTCCGTGCTCAGTCCTTCTGCCTGCCCCGAAGTTCCAAGTTCGACAACTATGCCTCACTTGCATGTAAAAAGTACTGTAAATGACCCCATTTCTACACTGGCTTTGCACAGATATTCAAAGACAAATCCAAGCCAGATTTCCCACGGATTCCTAGCAGAGTTCTAACCATTTTTCACATGAACTCATTTTGCAAACTCTCCTGCCTTTAATATGACCTTCATGAAAACAGACATGCAGCATGGAAGAGGCTCCTCATATCCCCAAGCAGCTGAATTCTAACAGCTTTACCTCTGATGGACACAGAAACTCGAACCCCATGGAATCCTACCTGTGTTTGGTCCATGCCCAGCCATATTCGCAGATATTTTGCTATTTGCTCTACCTGCAGCCCCCCCGCCCCCAGCAAGCGCTCTGCGCAGGGTGGTAAGATGGCTATGAGGGAAGTGAGCTCATGTTTGGGTAAGACACTGATCCTGCTGCCTGCTGGGAGATGTAGTTTTACAGCCAGACCAAACTGGGGCACGGCAAGAAGAGGTGATGGTGTGCATGGAGCTGCTGGGATCTCCTGTCTGAGTGAGCACAGCTGATACAGCAGAGCTGTGAAACCTTCAAGCAGAACAAGATGGTCAGACAGTGCTTGGGTAGCAGAGGACAGTGCTATCAGGACACCCATGACTTCCCCAGGATACATTCCTGGTTGTTTGCTGGCTCTCCCTCATTTCTCCCAGTGCATGCTGCCATCCTCCAGAAGCCACATGTAACCCTGTCCTGCCTGGCACACCGTGCCTAACCGCGCTCGTCCGCCAGCAGCACTCCTCAGCCTTGGGTCCATGGACCTTGTGAAGCAGAAGGAAACATTTTCCTACCAAACAAATGCCTGAATTCAAAGTTTAGATGGAAAAGGCCATCATGGCAGCTGTGCTGTGCTGTAGACAGCCTGGGGCTTCTCCTAAACCAGTCAATGCCCCTGGTAAGACAGCTTGGGAAACACCACTCAAGTACATCGTGACAGCTGGAGTTGGGAGCCACTTTTCCAGCCTGAGTCACCCGGCCTCAAGCGTGGCTGGCAGGCAGTGCTGTGCAGCAGTCCTGCAGAAACCTGCTCTTCCCAGCCAGCTGCAGCTTGGATACAGCCAGCAGAAATTTATTTGTCTCATTAGGGGAAAGTATGTGAGAACTAGCACCGAAATGAAGTCCTGCTGAGTGGGCGTGGGCCTAAAGTTCATGTTTTGTGCTCAGGATTTTGTGGAAACAGCTGAACGTGAGGGATGCAGACAGGTAACAACCTGCACGGTCAGTCCAGTCAGGTACTTATACTCAAGGAACTGCCTTTAGCAGAAAAAGATATGCAGGCTCAGGTTCACAGCTAAAACCATCACCTCAACCACACATCAGATGAGCTGGGACAACTGAGACAGGGCTGCTAACGAAGACTATTATTAACCTAATGTGTTACCTGACTGTATTTTTATGAATATGAAAAGCCTTTCTTAACTCAGCTTTGTATTACAGTAAAACTCGGTGTCTGGGCATGAAACAGACTCTGCCTGGCAGCAGCTGGCTGCACTTCATCAGCTATTTTCACTGCCATAAACTAGTACTATGAGCACACAAAAAAAGAGTCCAAAACAGAAAAATCAGTCAGTCACCAACCAACCCTTTAAAAAAGTTCCCAGCCAAAGGGTTCCATATAAACCTGCCATCAAGCCAAGCTACAATTGCCAAAATGGTTCATTTTCACACACTGATCTCCAGTTTTGTTGATAAAAGATGGCAGAATGGGTAATGAATTTGTCAATTCATTAAGAAAAATTATGTTTTCCCTTATAAAATAGAGCATGTAACTCATATATTAGTAATATCTTCTACAAGAACATAAAATTTTCACTTCTCAAAGACATATGTATAAAAACACTAATCTTGGGAAAAAGGAGAAAAATCATAGTGCTTAACAGAATTAAAAAAAAAATCCTTAAAGATACTCTTTCTGCAATTAGTATCTCAGTGAAGATATTCCAACAAAGGCAGACAACTTTTTAAATCTATATATAAATAAATATTTGATATACATACATATATATAAGTGAATGAATGACAACTATGGAACACTAAATTTGTATTTAGTTATTTTCATTAGTTTGACACCTAAACAATACAAAAACACAGACCAGAAGGTACAAACAAGACTATGCTGATTTCCCAGGGGAAATCTTTTCCCCCCTCTACCCAAATAAGTGTGTTTTCCCATACTTTGAAAAATTAGATACATATGGGAAAAGTAGTGCTGGGTGTTGACCTTCATGAATTTTAGAGTCTCCTTTCCTCTTCCAGTGAGGGAGCTGGCCATGCTGCAACAGCCTGGAGAATGTGCCTGTCTGTGCCAGCATCACCTTTCTGACTGCCCAACAGCTCCAGAAGAAGCCATGAAGTTTTTCTCCTAAGGGAAAGGTGAGAATTACCCAACACTCCACAGGTGACTTCTCCAAGCAAGCCCCACATCACAAAATCTTTCCAACCAATTTTTTCAGCAGCCACACACACACACCACCATTAGATGGTCCTAAACTCCTACCCTGAAATGCACCTTGCAACCAGTCACTGTGCACACATTGTACATTAAAAGACACTTTTTTTTTTTCAAGAAGAGTTATGGCCCAATTTGACTTCTAGGCAACAAACTTTTTACATGACCTGCATCACGACACTGTCATATTTGATACCTCCCACCTCACTTATATTTCCTGTATCCTCAGTACTGAGTGCAGTATATGAAATCCAATATCAAAACTATTTCTTATGCCACTGAAGACAATAACAGCTTTCCCAGATACCTGCTGCTAGGACAGCTCATTAACACACCAGAAAAAAAAACACAGGTATGCACCAAAGGAAGAAGGAAAATCCTAACAAGAGCCACTGCATCACAAACAAAATAATCCATAAATTAAAGAAAATAAATTCATCAAGTCACCTGCAACACCACAACCTAAATTCCCATTCCACATCCTGGAAAGGTTAGGGATGTAAAAATTAACTCGTGTGCCCACTGAGTGAATTCTTTAACCTGCATCCATTGGTTTTACACAAGCTGCTACTTCTCCTTCCCGGAGTGTCCCTTTCTCATACCTTTTCCCCATCATACCTTCACAGCCTCCAACTTAAACGGCCCCTAAGAAAACAGGGAATTCCACATCAGTGCAGCACCCCTGGGAATACTGACCACAGTCCTGGGATATCAGGCTGTTCAAGTAAGGGAAACTGTTCCGCTTCATCTCGTTCAGCTTCTCCTTCAGCTTCCTGACTTGGCTGTCAGAGCGACTGATCCTCTGCCTCAGGAGCTTCAGCTCTCCATTCTTCTTCTCCACCTGCTCCCGCAAGCAGCACACCTGGCTCTTGCTCTGCCGGGAGGAGAAGCAGTACGAGTGCAAGGAGTCGATGAGCTTGCAGGCCCCCGAGGCCGACATGATCACCTCGTTGATGGACATGGGGTTGGCGTCCGTGTCACCCTTCCGCCCCACCACGGCCTCAGTGGCGGGCCGAGGGGTCAGGTCTGCCGGGGACGCCGACAGCCCCTGGGAGGGTTTCTGGGGGGTGGCGGTGAGGGATGACGTCGGGGACACTTCTGCGACGGCCTTGTCATGTCCCAAGAGGTGGCTGCTGCAGCTCGGTTCCACGTCTCTCTTTGGCCTTTTCCTTTCTAGCTGCTCTTTGGGGAGAGACGGCCTCTCCCTGGCGTGCTTGGAGGAAAAGCTGTACGAGTGGAGGGAGCCGATGAACTTGCAAGCACCAGAGGCAGGAGGGGTGAAGTCGTCCACCGACACGCCGCTCCTGTCGGCCACCCAGCTCCCCGCCCGGCTGCCCCTGGCGCAGTCCTTCACAGGAGACCTCTCAGGCTTTACCTGCGCTCCAGGCTTCGCACCCAAATGATCCCCTAACGTCCTTCTCCGAGGGCCGTCCAGCTGGCTGTGGAGGGCCTGTTCCTCCTTGGACATCGATCCTATTTCCTCTTTCAGACCGGCCTCCTCCATCTCTTTCGTCCCTTGCATCACCATGAAGTCCTGGCCAGGAGATGGGGCCCTGTGCGCTACCTCACCACCTCCTTCCTGCGGGGCCTCCCCATCCCGCACCAGCACCTGCCTGGCTATTTTCCTTCGGCTCCTGACATAATCCAGCTTGTCGTGTTTCTTCTCCACCAGCTGGAATATGGTGGGGACAGCAGTGGGCTTCAGCAACCGGTGATGGTCTTCCAGCCGCTTGAAGAAACTGTCTTTGGTGAAGTGCTCGCTGCAAAGAAAGGAATACTTGGTGGGAGTCCAGTTGTCTCTCTGAACAGCTTTCAGCCACTGAATCAAGCGCTTCGAATCCTTCAGAGGGAATCTAAAAAAGGAACAGAGAACACCCACAAAAAAATAAGCTACATTTTGGAAATCAGAAGGGTTGTTGCTTTAAGAATTACAGAACCACAGAATCATAGAGCTGATGAGGTTGGAAAGGATCTTTAAGGTGACCAAGTCCCAGGTGGTGGCTAGGTTTAGAAGATTTTGGGGAAAGTTGTGTTTTGTTCAGTTACGCTCATTTACAAATTAAATTACACTCATTTGAGAATTATTTCACTTTGGGCTGAAATATTTGATATTCATTCGCTGCATCAACAGCTCCACTTCACAACAAGCGTAGGACTAAAAGGTGCTGTTTCCATTTTCATCAGCAATCAATCCATTATTCCACTCACCAGCCCCACGAGGAACAGCCTGTCCACAAGGAAGGGGGATGTGACCACCACCGAAACACCCAGCTCAGCCAGCACGCTGCCCAGCGTAACCCGGCTGCTGCTTACCCCGGCTGTGTTTAATAACATTTAATTAAGTGTAGAAATGCCTGCAGTGGAAGAAAGCCCCTGAGCAGGGCAACCACGCTGCGTTTCCAATGGGACTCCCGAGACAGGGACTTTTCCCGGGGACTCACGGCCGGCAGCATCCCCAGCGAGGGATGAGGCGGAGCTCGGGCCGCGGGGGGCACAGACCGGGGGAGGGTCGGGGTGACAGGCCGGGGAGGGCCCGGGCCCCGTGGCGAGGGGCGCTCCGGCTGCCCGGCCGGGGCTGGAGGAGCCGGGAGCCCCGAGCCGGTCTCCCCTGAGGGAAACAAAGGGCAGTCGCTGCCGTGGGGGCCCGGAGAGGGGAGCGGGACCGGGGCGCGGGCGGCCCGGCCGCGGCACTTGCGGCGGGCCGGGCGGGCCGCCCTTACCTGTGGAAGGAGACGGCGCCGTGGCGCGCCTTGCCCTGCCGGTTAGAGCAGTTGGCGGCGGCGCAGCAGATCACCATCTCCGACCGCCGCCGCCCTCGGCCGGCCGGGCCCGCCCCGGCCCCCGCCCCGGCCCCGGCCCCGGCCCCGGCCCCGGCCCCGGCCCCGGCCCCGCCGCGCCGCCGTACGGCAAGATGGCGGAGCCGGGTCACCCCGGCGCCCCTCGCCGGTGGGGAAGGGGTTTCTGTACGGCACAACATGGCGGCCGCCACATGGCCGCCGCCATTTTGGTCGGGGTGCAGCTGTACGGCGCGGGGCAGGTGGGGAAGGGGGGGCTCTCTCCCTGCGCCTCTCGCTTGCCTCGCCAGCGCAGCTGGGCGTCCGCCTCCCGACGAGCCGCTCGGTCCGTGGCGGCCGAGCCCTGAAAGGCATCTCCGAGTGGGGCGGGCATGGTGGAGGGGGTTACTCTCACAGGGAACAGAGGGGCGGGGCTGGGTCGGCTCCGTACCGCACGATGGCGGCGCCCATGTAACACATCATTCCTAAGTATACCTGTCGCGGGACGCGCCCGTCGGCGCTCTGCGCAAGGAGCGGAGCCTTCACACTCCGCGCCGCCCTCTAGCCCCAGCCGCGGCCCCACCGCCGGCCCGCTGCCGCCCCGCGCTCCGCTTTGCTTCTCCGTACGGCAACATGGCAGCTCCCTGTCCGCAGACAGCGGTGCGTGGCGCCGAGCTGTGACGAAACCACCGACAGCCAATCGGCGCGGGGGCCGGCTGCGAGCGGCGCTCGCATTGGCCGGGAGCGGCGCGTCGCGACAGCAGTCGCGCGGGGCCGCGCCGGGCGTGAGAGTCGGCGGCGGCCGCAGCCTCGGCGGGGCCGCCATGGACGCAGGTGGGTCCCGGGCGGGCCCTGCCCGCGGCGCGGCGGCCGCGCTTCTCCTCGGGGCTCCCCGGCCCGACCCAACCCGGCGGCCGCTCGAGTCCCGCGGCTCCCCGGCGCGGCCTTCCCCGACGGGCGGCGGGGAAGGCGCCGCTTTCCGCCCTGGGCACGGCCCTGGGAGCCGCGGCCCTCCGGGGCCCGGCCGCCCCCCTGGTGGGGCGAAGGGGAAGGCGGTGGCTGCGTGGCCGCCGGGGTGGGCCGGCGCCGGCAGGAGCCCGGCGGCGAGTCCCTCCTGCCCTCCCCAGCCCCGCTGCTGCCGTCGTTCCTCGAAAGCTCGGGGCTCTGCCGCCGGCTCGGGTCAGCCCGGGGGGGAACCGGAGCGGGGAGCGGTGATAGGGCTGGTGTCGCTGTGCCCCGCTCCCCATGAGGGCTCCAGGGGCGAGAAGGCAGCTTGGGGGTAAGAGGGTGACTTTGGAGGGGTGAGAAGGTGTCCTCGGGAGGTAAGAAGGCGCCTCAGCCACTCATCACCCTCACAGAGAGCTCTAGCAAAGCTGCTTGTGGTAGAGATTTAGGTTTCGTGCGGGGTAAAGTAAAAATAAGTGTTTGGCACTTGTGTTGGGACCCGCTTCCCTCCAGCCTTAGCGTAGTAGCGGCTTCCACCCCCTCCGCAGAGATAAGTGTTGTTCCACAACAACAAACGCTTCCCTGTGCGCCGTGGGCTCCTCCTCCGCATCACCGAGCACGGTGTGCCGGGATCCCTCTCTCCTGTCCCTCCTCAGGGCTGTCCTGACTCGTTTCGGCCTTCGTGCCGCAGTTGTTGGCGGCGTGGTCAGGCTGAGAGCGTCCCGGCTCTGCCGGATCCGGTGTCACACCTGGAGGGGACGCGCTCCGCTGAGTGAACCTGCCCTCCTGATCCGGGAGATGTGTTTGCTTCCCCTTGGTGTGAGAGGAAAGGAAAGCTTTGCTGTGGTGGATGGTGGGGCTGGATCTCCTCCGTGAGAGGAGGAGGAGGAGAATCTCTGGGCTCAAAGCCCCTTCGTGTCCAGCCCTGCTCCCGAGATGGTCGGGAGCTGACAGCAGAACTTGGAACTGTTTGCTCCAGGCCTTCAAGAAAGCACCACCCTTCAGTAGCCTGACTTTCTTCACTGTCTGTCTCTTAACTCCTCGTTGGTGCTTGGATAATCAGGATTTGTCTTGTTTGAAGGAGCTTGGAGGAAAGAAAAGATTTAATCTTTCTTCTGCAAAGGCCACAAGTAAAGGTTTGAGCTGCTTGGTGTTTTCCAGCAATGCGTTTTACCAAAGTGGTAAATTTACCTTCTCTTTTTGACTATATCTGAAATGTTCCACATCCAATTGTGTTCCTCCTGTGCCTTGGGTGAGGTACCTATATCAGCTAAAGGAGAGATCATCCACCTCATTTCTGATCCTTTTGTGCTGGCCTTAGTTGGAGTCTAAAGGATTTGGGAAGGCATGAGAGCCAGGCCTTTTCAGAGAATGGAGAAACCTCAGGACCAGTTTGGGAAGGGAGGTATGGCAAAGCCTGGCTTTCCTTCAGCGCCACACTCCAAAGCTCAGCTTCTGTATTTTGTGTGAGAAGTTCTGCAGCAGAACTGAAGGTGCTGGGAAAATCACCTGCCATGTTTCTGTTTGAGTCACCCAAGCCTTCACTTGTTGTTACTTGTTTCCCAGAGTCGGTGAGGAAACAAATGGCTTTGGTTGTGGTGTGGAAGATGAAGTTAGCATCCCTCACAGGCTGGCCTGGCCTCCAGCACGTTTGCAAACTGACAGCAGCACTCAGGGGCTGCTCCCAGCGCCCAGCTGTGCCTCTGGGTGTGTTTGCTGCAAGTTGGGACAAGGTTTCTATCTCCAGTGTTTGATTGTGCTGATTAAGGCTATGAGAAAGGAGAGAAAATTTCACCTTCTACCCTGTGTGTTTAGAGAGTTGTTCTTGTGTCAAAGTGATGGAGCATGTCTCCTGTGAGGGAAGGCTGGGAAAGCTGGAGGTGGTCACCTGGAGAAGAGGAAGGCTCTGGGGAGACCTTAAAGCCCCTTCCACTGCCTAAAGGGGCTCCAGGAGAGCTGGAGAGGGACTTTGGACAAGGGCCTGGAGAGACAGCACAAGGGGGAATGGCTTCCCATTGCCAGAGGACAGAGTTGGATGGGATATTGGGAAGGAATTGTTCCCTGTGAGCGTGGTGAGGCCCTGGCACAGGCTGCCCAGAGAAGCTGTGGCTGCCCCATCCCTGGAATTGTTCCAGGCCAGGTTGGACAGGGCTTGGAGCACCCTGGTCTATTGGAAGGTGTCTCTGCCCATGGCAGGGGGTAGAATGAGATGAACCTTAAGGTTCCTTCCAGGTCAAACCATTCTGGCATTCTGCTGGGGCATGTGCAAAGCTTTGCCTTTCCTGCTGAGGCTTTCTGGGATGAGGTGTTCTGCAGATCCCGTGGAAGGTGTGCCCATGGGGCAGCAATCCAGCCAGCTTCCCCTCATTCCCAGTGTGTGCAAGGCTCCTGGAAAGCGAGGGTGCCTTTCTCAGGGTGAGCTGTGCAGGGCTGACACTGCTTTTTCACTATAAAACCGTGTGAAGTGGAGCTGTTGTGTTTGATGTGCAGAGACTGCACATCCTCCTCTGCAGAAACTGCTGCTCCACTGTCCTGGATGCTCAGAGGTCGGTAATTAAAATAGACCGAGGGCTTTCTGAAGGTGAAGTTTTGGAGCACTGCCTGAGAAATGTGCTGATCTCACCCAGCTTCTGCAGCTCTGAAAGGAGCAGCTTCAAACAGGATTTCTGCTTGGTGAATTTCCAGATGTATTTCTTGTCTTCATCTCTGGCTATAAGAAGGAAAGAAAGGCTCCTGTACAGTCTGTGATGTTCTTTGTGCCCTGCCTGAATTGTTTGGGTCCCACTGGGCATTTAGCCCATCTGGGCAATAGCACAATAGATGGACTTTGGAAAAGTGCTGGAACATATGAAGGTGGAGGCTTGTAAAGGAAACACTCAGTGACCTCCAGCCTTGTGAGGAGTTTACTGCTCCCATTATAATGTCCTTGATACTAACTAGGAGCAACCTCTTGAATTTTCTTCCCTGTGAAGGGGAAACCTGAACTCCTGCATTTGGTAGTTGTGCCTTTTCAATTATTTTCTCCCCCTAATCCCAACACGAATGTCAGACCACCTCTTTGAGATGCACAGCTGGACACCCAGGGCCTTGTGCAGAGCCAGATGTTGGGCATCCAGCTGAAGGGCTGCAAGCCTGGGACTCTCCTCCCCAGTGTGCTGTGTCATGACACATGTGCTGCATTCCCTGAACATGTGGCTGGTCCAGCTGGAGATCCCCCTCTATCTGCTGACCCCTTCCTCTCTGAGCTTTGGTGAAGGGGGAAAGACTCCAGCAGCCCCTTTCCAGCTGCTGATTCTTGCTGTGAAGTGTCCAGTTGCAAATCTTGTCTTTGCTAAAGACCTGGTGCCCTGCAAACTATGCAGGTGCAGAGGTTGTGATATTTGAGCAGGTCAGGGAATGTTGCTGGGAAGGAGAAGGAGGAATTGTGGATAGCTTGATGTTCCTCGGTAGCACCCTTGTTCCACTCATTTTCTTTAAGCTATTTGAGACTCCTGACAGAGAGTTGGATACATGGCAGGCTTAGGAACTGACAAATTAAACCACAGAATATTCCTTGGGGCTTTAAAACCTTCCTGAGAACTCCAGTATTTATGTTAAGATCATGCCAGTTACCTTTTCAAATCTGGACATTTTCAAGATTGGGTAGTAGATGGGAAAGAAATCCTTCATTTCCCTGCTGAAGTTTGTTAGAGGAGAAGACTGCAACAGTAATTTGTTGGGATATTTCTGTGCAAGCAGAATTGTTTTGTTTAGCTTGATGAGGAGTCACATAATGGGGTGGCAATGGGAACATGTGGTCTGTGCAATCCTAAAGGTGCCTGGAACAGTCTTAAAGACTAATTCACACAAGGAACGTGCTTTATGTCTTGTGGGCTGGAATTAAGGCAGAGTCTGATGCAAAATTTGATTTAGGAGCCTGTTATCATTTCTGTTGCTGGGATTCCTGCTTGTTGGTCTTAGTGATGGTATCTGCTTGAATGTTTTCTTGGACATTTGGAATTATAATTCCAGGTCAGGGAGCCTGCATTGGAAGGCTGAGCTACTTCAGGAGGCCAAAGTGTCTCATGTAGCAGCAGGTTACTCTGCAGAAGCCAAAAGTGAGGTGTGCCCCATGGAGAGGGGTGGCTTTTGCAGAGAACTGGGCTGACAGAAGCTTGTGGCCATGTACTCCTTTGTCCTGCTTTAAACCCACATCACATTACCACAGATTTTATTGCATTTGCTGTGAGAGATGTTTTCAGTCACTACTTTAACAGTTACAGATCAGTCAGTCTTAGCTCTGCTTTAAATTGTAGAGGTGGTTTGTTACAGAATTGGCACCTGTAAAATCATGTGAGTCTTTTCCAGAATTCCCAGACTACTTTAAAGTCTATGTTTCCAAACACAGATGTAGTGGAGCACAGCTCATCCACCTCCTCTGGTTTTTCCTCCCTGTTGTTTGTACCCTGTGCACAACAGCTGAAGCTGTCCTGATCCAAGAGCAACCTGGGCTGCTGGGTTGTTCTGTCCTGGTCCTGGAAGGGGATAGACTTTTAGGCACTGATGGATGCCATGCTGTGAAGGGAGCCAGTAAAAGAGACAAAAGTTCTGCCTGTCAGCTTTGAATGAGCACATCTTCACAGCTGTTTTCCTCACTTTGTGGGGTGACACCTGTAAAGGCTTCTGCTGGGTTTGGTGCCTCTTGAGGAGGGACTGAGCAAGGTTTAGCTTCCACCTTAAGGTGATCTGTGCTTTGCATGTTCTTCCCTCAAAATTTGTGTTCCCTGCAAGAGGATTTTAACCACTTTGCTTGATGGAAAGAGGCCCTCAGTATCAATGCTGTAGTTGATGTCGCGCACAACGGTGCCTGTTCTGGGAAATGGTGTAGCTGCCAGGTGAAGTTTTAGATGTTTTCTGCCCCAGGCAGAACCTGGAGCTGGCTTAACCTGGAATTCTTGCTGCTTTTCTGCCTGTGGAGCAGCCAGGAGTGAGCCAGGGCTGGGTCACCTGTGTGCCTCCCAGAGCTGAGTGCAGAGCACTGGGACCATTTCCTGCCAGCCCAGGGGCTTTGGGCGTGGGTGGGACTCACTGGACCACAGCAGCTCCGATTCTGTAGCTTTGTCTGGTTTTGAAAACAAAAGGAAAAGCTATCAAAGGTTTGTGATTTCTCCTTTCTCTTTCTAGCTACTCTTACCTACGACACCCTCAGGTTTGAGTATGAAGACTTCCCTGAGACCAAAGAACCCGTTTGGATCCTTGGCCGGAAATACAGTGTTTTTACAGGTATTTTGCGTGCACAGTGCAATGTTTTAAGGCTCCAGAGGACTTTGTTAGTGTTGCACTTGGGTTTTAGCTGCCACGCTTCTGTCTCTCTGGCCATTTCTGTGGACTCGGGAATATTTTTGTGCAGAAAGTTAGCATATGGGAGTTGTTGGGATATGTCATGAGGGCAGGATGGTGGAGACAGGGGGCAGAAGGATGGTTTGCTGCTTCATAATTTGCCTGTGGCCATAGCGCCTTTGAGTCGATGGCAGCTATTTTGAGGGGGAAAAGAAGTACTTTGTGCACAGCAGTACTGCTCTGTTCCTCAGCCAGACTCTGCATCTCTGGGCCTGCAGACTGTGAGGAGCAGAATTCCTTGGGAGGGTGAGTGGGAGGTGGGTTTAGCAGTCTTGGTGCCCCCCTCATGTGTGTGCCTTTCCATGCTGAACACTTTCCAGAGAAGGAAGAGATCCTGTTGGATGTGACCTCTCGGCTTTGGTTCACCTACAGAAAGAACTTCCCTGCTATTGGTATGTACTCTGGAGGAGTCTAAAGGCATCCTGGAAATTATTATAATCCAGTTATCCCTAATAAAACAAACATGGCATCATTTCCATTCATAAGAGTGTGAAATGTGCTTCATCCAATTGATTAGACAGGCTTTTTGTTTACCTGATAATGAGAATTCCTCATCCCCTTGGGTAGGAGGGATAGAAGTGGTTTTTAAAGGAACACAAGAAGCAGTTTGGGAAGTCTGCTCTTTTTTTAGGCAACATGGGAGGATTTTTGTACTTCATCACATCCTACATCAGTCTAGTGTGAAATATTACTGAATTATGGTCTTGGGCTTGAAGTGGATTAAAATGATGAAACCTAGAGAATGATACAGAAATTGCTGCCTTTGTGCATCTGCTCCAGGCTCTGTGTGGGGGTTTTGTTTGTCTAGGGGGAGTTATGTGTCTGAAGTGTGTGTTACACACAGGAGCTGTAGTGACAGGGGAATGTTTCCCAGTGAGCTCAAAGGAGGATGTCTGGGTTCCCTAAGATACCCTGCATGGCCTCTTCTGGGGTTTGTGTTTGTGTGCTGGGTGCAAGGTGTATCAGAGGAGATCCAAGAGCAGGTAAATGGGACTCCAAGGCCTACCCATGTCCCCCTTCTGTCACTGTCACGCCCAGCAGTCAGTGGGAAAGGAACATGGCTCAGCTTTGGAAAAGAGACTTCTTCCTAACTGGTCCTTCTGGCTTGTGCTGTTCTTTCCCTGCTGGGAAGCCTTCTGCCTCACAAGCTCTGAGACATCTTTGATGTAGTTTAATCCCTTTAAATTCATGTTTGTGCACCATAGTTAAACATATGTTCGAGAACAAAGGGTTAGCACATGTTTAACTGGCTCACAGACACAATTTTGGTTCCCTTGTGAGTCATTAGAGGCTGTGGGGTGAAGACAGACCCCATTTTCTGAGTAATTTCCCATCTATACCATAAATATGATCTGCGTGTCATACACAGTAAACATTTTTCAGTATCTTTTCTCCCAGTCACCCCTGTTACTGTTCATCCCTTCCCTCTGTGCTAGCCCACTTAATTATTGTAAGGGTTAGGGAACTGTCTGAGGCTAATTTTGTAAAGCATTATCACTTTTGGAATTTTGATGTGTTATGAATTACTGGTGAAATTATAGAAGACAACTGGTGACCATTGAGAAGCTGATTAAATAGTTCTCCAGGTGATTTTTCTCCCTGTTTAGGACCAAAAGAAGAAAGCAGCATTACGAAGACTAGCAGAAGCTGTGCCCAGGCACAGATTACCTACTGTGATCACACTGAACATTTGATCTCTGTTATTTGTAGTAAGAGCCAGAGCTGCAGTGGAGGAGCAGCAGTTTCATTTGGAAGATCTGTCAGGGAAATGCTTTTAGCCTTGTGTCCTTTGTCTTAGGCTTTCCAGCATAAGCTGATATCCAGCTTTCTCCAGCAATATGTAGGATATGTCTTTTTCACTGCTTGGGTAGGTTTTTCTTGGCTGACGCCTTTGTTTTTTTGGTCTGACTACATTGTTCACTTCAAAATGTTATTTGTAGCCACTTCTGATGTGGGAATTCCCTGGGACTGGTTTGTTCTGAAGGATGAGTTGCCTTCTCAAGATGACGATTACAAGTCTCATCTTTAACAAACACCTTTGTGTAGGAATGTGTCTGAATTGGGCTAAGAGTCTGCAGCCAGGCTCAATGGCTGTTGCTCTCCTGAGAAATTCAGCTCTCTCTTGGGCTGTTTGGATTTCCCTTGGAATTTTTTTCCCCTTTCAGTTAGTGTTAGAGGAGTTTATTTATTTGTTTTTAGGGGATGCTACTAAGTTACTCATCGATAACCACATTTTTGGTTTTCAGCCTTGGCTGTGTGAGCTAAGCTAGTCCTCATTCCCTGCCTTGTCTCCTGGTGAACCTGCTGCCCATTCATTCTCCTCCCTCTTGGCACTGTCTCACCATTCATTCCCTGTTTATTTTCTGTCCTTGTTTCCAGGAGGAACCGGTCCCACCTCTGACACGGGCTGGGGCTGCATGCTGCGCTGTGGCCAGATGATCTTTGCTCAGGCCTTGGTCTGCAGGCATTTGGGAAGAGGTAAACCAGTGCACAGCCCTCACTGACTTCCAGGGCCATGTGCTCCCAGGGGTGCAGCACTTGGAAGAACAGAGATAACAAGGACACAGCTGGGAATTGCTGAGGGTTCTGTAACTTTTTCTTCACTCTTCTCAAGTTCAGGACTTGGAAATCTCCAGGGATATTTGGATTTTCTGATTTTATGTTTGTTTATTTGCTTTTCTGTGGGTGATGGTATCTTATCCCAGCTGTAAGAATGTTTTCTGTTATTTTAAAATTACCCCTTTACTGTTGGGAACGCCTCAGATACTTAGTAATAATATGACAATGTGAAAATTGAGTTGGTCAATACACAACAAGAGAATTGCAGCTTGCAGCCTCTGGTTGCTAATAAGTGCCATGTTTATTTCATATATCCCTTGTCTGTCCTAGACTGGAGGTGGATAAAAGGGAAGAGGCAGGTGGATAATTACTTCAACGTTCTTAATGCCTTCATTGACAAAAAAGACAGCTACTACTCCATTCACCAGATAGGTAAGAAGAAAGAAATGCTCAGTTGTGGCAAATGGGCTAAGGAAGGCTCTCACCTTGATACAAACTTCCCTGAAAAATCAGAGAAGCAGCCTGTTCCAGTGTTTCCTGTGGGGTGAACAGAGCTCAGGTCACAGGGGTGGTCTAGTGATCAAACACTGGGTAAAGATTCTTCTGAAGCAACACTGCCCTTTGAACTTCTGTGCTGGTGCATTTTAGAGAAAGGATTTGCTCTGCAGTCCTTCAGGATGTCCTTTTCACCCCAATGAAACAGTAAATACTGCTGATTCAATAAAGTTTCCAAGTGAGAATTCTTCCCTATTAAATACAAACCTGATTAGAAAGTGGGTGAAGTTATTGACTACATTATTCTGGTTTTTTGTTGTGATGCAGCCCAGATGGGAGTCGGGGAGGGAAAATCCATAGGCCAGTGGTATGGACCAAACACGGTCGCACAGGTGCTCAAGTAAGTGCTGCCCTTTCCTTTTCTCTGCTGAATCAGGCAGTGGGGCTGTTGGTGTGTGGTACCTCTGAGCTGAAAGGGTTCTGCCTGTAATAACACCCTCCCTCCTCTCACATTCTCCCCTCATGTCAGTAGATGGGCAGGCAGGTCCCTGGAATAGGCTGGAATTGCCTAACAGCAGCTTTCCCAGGTCAAAGCACATTGCACAGCATAACTGATAACACCAGGCTCACCTAATCCATTTTCTCCTCTGATACACCACCATCTCTGCCTTGTAGTTGTAGCCATCCTTCATTACTTATTTGTTTTTAATTTTCCTCTAGAAAACTTGCAACTTTTGATACGTGGAGTTCCCTGGCAGTACACATAGCCATGGACAACACAGTGGTGATGGAAGAAATCCGTAAGTGTCACGTGGTGCTAGAACATGGTATATCCTGGGCAGCAAGAGCCCAGAAAAAAGCTGGAGAGCACAACAAACATGAAGTCCATGTTCTGTCTTTGTTCCCTGTGAGAATGGTGAGGCCCTGGCACAGGGTGCCCAGAGAAGCTGTGGCTGCCCCACCCCTGGAAATGTCCAAGGCCAGGTTGGACGGGTATTGGAGCAACCTGGGATAGTGGAAGGTGTCCCTGCCCATGGCAGGGAGTGGAACAGGATGAGCTTTATGGTCCCTTCCAGCACTCATGATCTGTGAAAGCTGTGTCCAGATGTGCAAAACAAGGTGAGAATTGCTATTCTAGGGCAAGGAAGGGTCTTGCTTGACTTTCATTTCATCTGGTGATGCCTCTGGGCCTGGAAAGAAGGTTTGCTGACCTTCAGACAACATATGGGAGCGGCTTGGTAGGCAGTGTCAGACTTGTTTATGGCCACAAGGAGCAAGCAGTAAATGGCTGTGACATAATTGGTAGGGCAGGTTCTGCTATGCTATTGGACAGAGTAAGAAAGCCAGAGCAGATCTGAAGAGGAAAAGGGTCAAAATTGGCAGGGGAAGAGGATAACAAGGGAATCCACCACTCTCATAATTTTCAGGAATATTCACTGGTGGTTTCTTCTTTTTTCCTTCTTCGTTTTTTGGGGCATCCTGCCCCCAGGCTGGCTCTGGAGGCTGATCAGCTCTTCTTGCCCATCCTGAACCTGCCTGCTCTGGCTGCAGCAGTGCAGTAACCAAAGCTACAAAGCAGAGCACCTGCACTGCTGGTTGCTGCAGCCCTGCATGGTCCTGGCCTCAGCAGCCTTCTCATGGCTTGCTTAAGGCTAATACCTGAGGCAATGAGCCCACCCAGCACAAACCTTGCAGTGTTTCTGCCAGGGCAGTGCTCTCAAACAGCTGGTGTAGGGTTACAGGTGAGATGGTGGCAAGCACCATTTAGGCTGGCTTGGCTACCACAGGGCCAAGATCAATAGCCAGGCAATTTTTGCCTGGAGTGCAAGACAGTCACTTTGTCACATCTCTTGTCAGGTAGGTTTAGTTGGGCCTGACAGAGAAGTGTGTGCCTAACCTTAGCTGAAGGCGTGTGCTGATGCCCTTGGCTTAAACAAAGGCCAGTTTTAAAACAGAAATTGGATTATCTTTCACTTTCAACCTGCAAATATCACTCCTAGAGCTGAAGCATGCTGGCTACGAGGCTTAGGTGTGCTGCAGGCTCTGTTTGTGTGGCACTGGCTGTTCAGCACTGGTGCTGCTTCAAGTGACATGTCCATACAACTTGTCATGGGCTGGGATGTGTGTGCTTGTTTTGCTCAAATGTGGATCATAATGTGCCTGTTCAGGGCCTGAAAGTCACTGTGTGAGTGGGTCTGATGTGTTACATGTCTGTAGGTTTGTGTTTGATACCTTGTGCCCCAAACATTGTGGATAAAAGTAATGTTGTTTCATACATCTGTTAATTCTGTCACTGATAGGGTTCAGCCAGAGGTTCACAGGAAATGCCTTTTGTTACAGCAGTGAAGAAACATAAATCTTTCTCCCTTCTGTGTCAGTGTTCTATGAGAAAGGGCATCTGAGCTAGACCTGAGCTGGAGGAGACTCACAAAGGTGGTGAAAATCCAAGACAGTTAAAGCCAGTACCTGCCAGCAGCAGCTGCAGCAGGAGAGGTGTCGTGTCAGATCTGTTGGAATAGGTTTGCAGTAAGTGGTTGGGATCCAGCTGGGAAGCTTTAGGCAGGTTCTGCTCTGCTGTGGCACCACAGAACTGCAAAGCCTGCCAGATATTAAGGTGAATTTAGCCTGTGCCAAGCTCTCTGCTGCTCAAACTGCAGGTAAATATGTTCATACACAGTGAAGGATTGCCCCGTGCTTTTCCTGATGAGGAAACCTGCAGTGACACCCCCTTCAGCAACAACCCTGGCTTGGCAGCTGATTTCAGATCATCTGGACAGGCAGGCTACTGCAACAAAAAGCCTGCTTTAACAGGAGAAATGGCTACAAATAATGACTTTGAGTTTCCTCAGAACCTCTGGTAACTATGTCTGTGCATCAGATGCACACATACACCTTCTCCCTTCTTGAGGAACAGTACAGGGAGGAACTGCAAACATTGCGGTGCAGGTTGTCTCTCCTCCTGAGACTTTAGATCAAAGTCCTATTTCTTCTGAATTTGGGTGTAATACTGTCCTCATTCAGCTGGGTTTGAAGCTGTCAGTAGTGAAGAAATACCCAGCTGAAATGGCAAATGGCTGGTGATTAAGGTGTTTGTTTACATCACGTCCTACCTGCTAGAGTGTCCTGGCATTCAGTCTAAGCTGGGAATAAATTAAATGAGCCTCTGGCATTCAATCCAACTGCCTTGGCTTCATGATTCTTTAATCATGCTGTGGGTTTCCTTGGGGTTTGGGTTGGGTTTTTTTTTTCACACACCCAGCAAGTAATTAAATTGGCCAGTGAGACAGGTAGGCTTGGAGTTGTTTCTGGAGCAGAATTTACATAACCTGGGTGCATTACAGCCTAGCTGTGTATTTGTCAAGCCTTTAGGATGAGGATGCAGAATGCTTATGTCATGTGTATGCCCTGAGGAGTTCTGCTGTCCCATATCTTAGAGGCAGAGCTCATGCTGAAATTGCAGAGTTTAATGACCATACTGCTTTAGGTCTGTAAAGTAGCTTGTGAATGATCTCCAAGAAAATTTATGAAGCTTTTTGTGACCTTTAGGAAAGTTATAACTACTCTAGACAGATACCATGTTTGTATCTTGCTGCAGCACTTAATTAGAGGTAAATATTTCCTACGTTAACTCATAATGCTGTCCTCAGTTCATTCATGAGCTCCTCTGGAGTTGGACACTCCAGAATTTTCCTCTTTCTGCTTACAAGCTTTATGATTTCAGGACAGCTGTCTGACCTGCTAATCAATCCCTCCAGCTTTGTTGGCAGAAGTGGTTGTTCACCTTTCTGGAAGAATTTGCATTTTTGCTGTGGTACAAGCTGCTGTGGCTTGGTGTGAGCTCAGCTGAGGCCCTGCACACACATCACACAGCCCCAGCACTCAACCTCTTCAAGCTCCTCTTGGGTTTAAATGCTGTAGGCTTCTGGTAAAGAGCAGTTGTTGATCAGAGGAATGGCTGAAGGTCTGGGAACAGAGTCCTGATGCTTTGTGCTCCTGTTCCCTTTCCATAGGGAGGCTGTGCCAGTCCAATGTGCCATGTGCTGGAGCTGCAGCATGCCCTGCCCTGGAGTCAGATGTGCTCTACAATGGCTGCCCAGAGGACGTGGGGCTCAGAGAGAGGCTTGCCCTGTGGAAACCACTGGTGCTGCTGATACCTCTCCGCCTCGGGCTCACAGAGATCAATGAAGCCTATATTGAAACACTAAAGGTAGGGAATCTGGAGCTGAATTTCTGCTGGGGTGATGCTTAAGGATCCTGTTGTGAATTAAGTAATTACTCAGAAGTCATTGCAAAAGAAAAATGTGTTCAGAGACAGTCCTTGTCAGAGGTCAGGATATAGGTTCTTGAAAGCTGTAGTCAGGAAAATGGGGGACTTGAGGGGTTGGGCCTTTTCTGGTTGGGTTGTTTTTGGTATGTTTTTTTTTTTTTTTTTCCTTTTGAGGATCTTACTTCACAGCTTAGATCTCAGCCTCTCTTTGTGTGCAGATGGTATCAACCTGCTGAAGCCTTTGTTCAGCCCAGCTATACCCTTGGTGGTAGCCTGAGTGTTAATTAATACAGTGTTGCACACTCCCCGTGGCTTGGATGCTGAAGTTTGTGCTGCAGACTGAGGCTAAGAGCTGTCAGGTGGTTGCAGGTTGGAGTATTGAGAAGCTGCAGAATTTAGGGTGTACACAAGACAGGGAGCACAATGCTAGCAAGCTCTGAACTTGGGTAAGAAACCTCCAGATTCAGATTTGTGGGAGGTTACTTCCCTTAACTCAGATCATGTTCAGCTGCTCCAGGTGGATAGGAACTTAAACTGTTTCCTGAATGATTGTTCCCTCCTGAGAGCACTGTTGCAACCTGATGACAGCTCCAGGGATCTTGCCACTGATTGCAGCAGAGCCAGGACTTGCCCATACCAAGTCCTGGAGTAGTGCAGCTTCTTTCATTTGGTCCACCTGTCTACTCCTGTCTGCAGTTAAAAGTGTTTTTGAGCTGCTTCCATGCTCTTTGAAAGCTCTGTGTTGCAGCCTGATGGAGATTTTTTCCAGAAATGGCTGGTTTTGCTGGTAGTTGCTGATTTTCTATGTCCCTGTCCATCTTTCCCACTGCATTTTTGGATGTTTGCCTGTGTTGCCACCTGCTGTTTCACTGTCTGTCAGCTGTGTGTTTTCTGTGTTGCTTTTCCAGCACTGCTTCATGATGCCCCAGTCCCTGGGAGTGATCGGAGGGAAGCCAAACAGTGCTCACTACTTCATTGGCTATGTAGGTGAGTGCCCAGAGGACTGCAAAGACTGTCCAAAGAATCTCCCCCTGGCTAAAACATGCTTGTGGGGTGGCACAGCTCTCCTCCTTAGCCTGTGGTGCATGCTGCAGGGTTCTCCTTTCCTGCTGGAAGCGTGGAAGGCTGCTGTGGGCTAAATCTCTCACCTGAGTGATATAGATTTGAACGGTGGCCATAAACTTCCACTGCATAACACAAAATCTGGTCTGTGGAGTGCATAGAGCCTGCTTCCTGCATTCAGAGCTGACCTCCCTCTGCAGCTTGGCTGGATTTAACTGTTCTTTAGGTGTTCCTCTAACCCTACAAACTCCTATTACCCTCCTCCTTCCCTCTTGTTTCCTCTCTGCCAGAAACCTCAGGTTATTTGTGCTTTAGATTTCTGGGGTCTATTTGAGCTCACCCAGGAAGGGATGAGCAGGAACAATACCCAAATAGTGCCTGTGCCTCAATCCCAGGGCGTCACAGTGGAGTGGCCACTGTGGTTGTGCTGGCAGCTGTGCCTGGCTGAGAAGCATTTGGGGAAGTGGCTGAAAGCAAGATGTCCCTGGAATGTGGATTCCTCTGTGTGGTTATGAGAGCTGGCTCTGCCGTTGCTCTTCCTCCTCCTCCTATCTCAGCACTCCTCAACTTGTGGCATAGCTCTTCCTGTTGATGTGTCCTTGCCTGTGTGCCCAGGTGAGGAGCTCATTTACCTGGACCCCCACACCACGCAGCCGGCGGTGGAGCCCAGTGACAGCGGCTGCCTCCCCGACGAGAGCTTCCACTGCCAGCACCCTCCGTGCAGGATGAGCATCGCCGAGCTCGACCCCTCCATTGCCGTGGTGCGTCCTGTTCCTCCTGCTCCCCGGCACCCCAGGGGCACTGCTGGGCTCCCCCTGCTCCACAGGGAGAGGCAGTGGTGTTGGGCTGGCTACTCTGTGGTGCTGTGCTCTGGGAAAGTGCTGCCCTGGGTTTTGGTGACGCTGGTAAAGCAGCTCCTCACAGAGAGTGCTTAACTCAGGGAAGTCCCCCTTGCATGGCAGTTAAAGACCATCCCTCATGGGGCAGTGTCATTCTCTGGGGTTTAGTTTGGGCTTTGATTTGGATTGATGGGCAGATCTGAATCCATTCCTGAATCCATATGATGATGCACCATGGCTTGTTTTCTGTTGAACCTGAGATGCCTGCTCTTTGTTTCCTTTGTTCCTCCTCATTTTCCTTCCGCAGTAAAGAAAATATTGATGATTCCTGCACTTGGATAGCCTGGTCACATCAAGCCTTTGTGGAGTGTTCAGTTTAACAGGGCAGTGTGAGGCACATTTTTAAAGCAAGGTAGTCAGGAGTAGTAACTGCTCCCAGTCCTGATCGTGGTACTCGGTGTTTACACAGGGCCTTAAGTCTGAAATGATCAATCTAAAATATAGAAAGATAAAGTCTTTTTCTTCCTTTTTTTTTTTTTTTTTTCAGGGCTTTTTCTGCAACACAGAGGCAGACTTTAATGACTGGTGTCAGCAAATCAAAAAGGTTTGTATTTATAGATCTGGTCAGACATTGGAACAGGCTGCCCAGGGAAGTGGTGGAGTCCCCATCCTGGGAAGTGTTCAAAAGGCATGTGGATGTGCACTTGGGAACATGTGGTAATATTGGCAGTGCTGGGGGAATGGTTGGACTTGAAGATCTTGGTGTTATTGTCCAATTTCCCTCTCTCTCCCTCTTTCTGATTCTGTGTCCCTTGGAAAGGAATATCAGGTATTGATTTGTTTCCAAACCACTGCATAGAGACCATGTAGCAGCAGCATGACCTCATTTTAAGCGTATTAAACTACCTAAAGGAGCATAGCTCTGAAATCCTGTTGATGATGTGATCAGAAGCTTTGAAAAACATTTTCCCAGCTACAGTGAAGTCCCAACAGATCGTTATTACCCCTGCAGTGCACCAGCAGTGCAGAGCTGTTGGTTCTCATGGCTCTGCTCTGTCTCCACAGCTGTCCCTGGTCAGAGGAGCGCTGCCCATGTTCGAGCTGGTGGAACGCCAGCCCTCACACTTCTCCAACCCCGACGTCCTGAATCTCACACCAGGTGAGGCCACACAGGGAGGGAGAGCTGAGGGTGAGCCCATCCCTTTGGCTTTCTGGAAATCATGAGGAATTACATGATGACTTCTAGTATGTTCCTGTTCCACTTGGAATTTAAGCTGGAGTTCTTGGGTCAATTGATGTAGTTCTTCAGCTTTCAGTAGTGGTTTGCAGATCCCACAGTGTCTCAGGGTGATTTTTAGAATAATCTGTGAATGGTGATGGTGACTGAGCAGAAAAACAACCAAGCTCACACGCTGTCATGGCAGGGTGACTCTGTGGTTTCTGATGGGATGCTTGGAGGAATCAAAAGCGTCCAGTGAAAAGGCTGAAAACCGAGTTTGTAGGTAATGAAAATGCTCCAAGACAGGGCTGGTCACACTTAGTTCCAGCATAAGGCACTCCTTCTTGGCATGTACCATTACCAGTGGGAAAAAGGACAAGTGCTGGGCCCTAACCTTGCCTGTCAGGCTTTGCTTATCACATTAAAGACATGAGCAAACATTGCAGGAGATAAAGCCATTGGCTGCTTCTGCCAAGAGTAGTGAGTGTGTATGGGCAAGCCTATCCTGTCACCAGGCATGGGAAGGCCTCCTGGCAACCTGCACCCTGCACTTCTGGTCTCTCTCTCCCTGCCATCCTTCCTTAAAAACTTTCATTATCACACCGTCCTTTGCTGTTAACCATGCTCAATTCCCTTAAACTGTCAATTGATCCTTGCCTGTCTTAAGTTGTCCCTAATGTTGTCTTTCCTACTCTTAAGTATGTTTTTGTAATGGACTACTTGTCCTTCTCCCTCTTCCCTGGCTTGTAGAGCCTCTCCCATCTGCCAAGGCCACCATTCACTTCTGTTAGTTGTGTCTCTCACTAGAATGAGTAATTGAACTTTGAGTCCCTTTCAGGGCCTAAAGGGGTTCCAAGAAAGCTGGAGAGGGCACAGTGACAGGACGAGTGGGAATGGCTTCCCACTGCCAGAGGGCAGGCTTAGATGGGATATTGGGAAGGAATTTCTCCCTGTGAGGGAGGTGAGGCCCTGACACAGGTTGCTCAGAGAAGCTGTGGCTGCCCCATCCCTAGAAGTGTCAAAGGCCAGGTTGAACAGGGCTTGGACCTCCTTGGGATAGTGGAAGGTGTCTCTGCCCATGGCAGGGGGCAGGACTTGGATGATCTTTAAGGTCCTCTCCAGCCCAAACCATTCTGGGATTCTGTAACTGTCCAGCCTGAACTAATAAAGGTTCCTCCTTCCCCCTGTGCTAAAGTTGCTTCCTTCCCCTTTAAGTGTGACCTCTTTCTTCACCATATAGTTGGAAGGGTAGAGAAGTGGGATCAATTAACATTAGTTTTCCTCACAAAGTGAACTGTACCAATTGCTTTTAGGAGAGTGCATGTTGTAATTACATTTCCTAACAGTTGAACCAAAATCAACTATAGCAGAAACGATTCTCTAACACATAGGGGTAAATGTATCTCTTAACTGGGACAGGAATCTTCACTGGTATTGGTCCAGACCTGGGCAAGTTCTCCTGTTTTGAGCCTCTCAAGGCAGAACAGTCTCCTGCTAATGCAGAACTGGGGCACAGGAAGGCTGTACAAAACAGTGGCAGCAGAAATGTGTTTGGATCTGTAAAAGATTATGTGCTTCTGTGCTCCATGTAATTCTCTCCAAGGCATTTTCCATACCACTGACATGTTCTTATCCTCCTCAGAGCCCTCACTCAGGTTTGTCACTGAGTTTTAGAACTTGTAGGCACTTGGCACTCAAATTGTGATGCCCTCCAGCTGCTGGTCTCACTGACAGTCACGGTCTGTGCTTCTTCTTCTCTTCCAGACTCCTCTGATGCCGACAGATTGGAAAGGTTCTTTGACTCGGAAGATGAAGACTTTGAAATCCTGTCCCTTTGAAAACAAATAGGAAACTGACTCTGCAAATTTGTGTATGTGTGGGGAGAAGGGGGGAGGGAAGCTCCTTCGAGAGCCTGGGGCTACCGGTTTTCATAGGCGCTTGCTGCCATCCCTGCCTCCCGTCCATCCTGGCATTCCGTGCAGCCTCGGAGCAGAGCGTGCAGTGTCTGCAGTGGGATGAAGAACCCTGAGGGTGTTACAGCCTTACTGGCTGCAGTTGGAATTGCTCAGCAGCAAACAGTTGCTGGAAGTGGATGCAGTGGTGCTTAGTAGTTCAAAGCCTATCTGTTACATCAGCAGGTCAGCTGGGCCTTCCGGGGGAGGCACGGAAATCGTTAGAGCGCTGAATCCTTCCATGGGGACTCCCCTCTGAAGCTTAAGTAGAGCCCACCCATCATTTAGCAGGAGAAAGGTCCAGTTAATGCTTTTAGCAGCTTCCCTTCTCACTGGCCAACCTGGACTGCAGCTCACAATGCCAGGGAACAGCAGCCACGTCCCACAGACAGCTGTGAAGCCTCCGGAGTGCAGGTCCCTATGGTACAACTCCTGTTCATGCTCTGCAGGACACTCAGCGCTACCTCTCCTGTCCACAACCTATAGAAAGGGAGTTGAGGGAATTTCTAAGTGAATGGGAATTCAATAAGTGAAGTGTGGAGCAGTGGTGTGCTGTTGCTCAGTGAGTCAATCCATGTGCTTCTACAGTGGAATAGTCTACTGCAAGTACCTTCAGGAAAGCTGGTTTGAACAGAAAACTGAATTCCACAGCCCTGGGAAAAAAAGAGTCCAGAGCTGAGAGAGCTGAAACAAGGCAGCAGAGAGCTGCCAGGCATCTTCCAGGCTTTTGCCTGTCCACCAGTGTGCTGGCATGGTGACTAGGGAGTGATGTGCTGCCAAAAACCCAAGCTGTAAAACCTCTTGAGGTGCCCTGGGTGGGTTGGTCAGTGCTTCCTCCAGCTACTCTTGTCAAACATTCCCTTTCCAAAGCAGAAGAGGTGCCTGAAGGTCAAGGAGGTTTCTGAGCTGTGTTGGTACCTTGCCTCTGCCAGCTCCCCTCCCTGTTGAGTGTGCCCAGAGGTGCTCTAGGAGCTAACCTGGAGAAACCCATCAGGTGACCATCCCAAGAAGGGCAGAGTGCCTTGAGAAGGTCCAAATATACTGGAAATTTTAGCTACTTTAAGCTGGTAGCTCTGCCTGGGGCCCTTCTCCACAAAGAAAGGTAAACCGTGGAGGAGAGCTGTCTCCATGCACACTGCTAGGGAAGTGCTGCCATGGTTTCCTTGGTGTGTGCTGCACACTTCAACCCTGTTTACAAGGCCTTGGTTTGTGCATTCAGGTTTGGAACCTGTCAGATGATGGTGGTGTGCCCAAGGGTGGTGCCACCAGGCTAGAAATGACCTGTTTTCCCCGTGACTGACCTACTGATGCTCTGTCCCTGTGATACCCAAAAGCAGAGGTTTGAACTGGGAACCACAATGCTTCTGTCACTAAATTATTATTTGCTGCTTTCTGCCTGCTTCTCCTCTTCTCTCTTGTAGTCAGGGGAAGAGGCAGCAGAGGAAGTGGGGCTGTGCTCCATTCATCTGCTTTCAATTTCTATCTGAATAAACAGATCTAAAATCTTTGCCTGTCCTGATGTCCTTGCACATGTTGAAAGCAGTGGTGGGTAGTATGCAGTACACCAGGAGAGTCCAGTGTGGAGAGGGGCTCCAAGGGAGCTGGAGAAGGACTTTGAACAAGGGCCTGGAGGGACAGGACGAGGATGAATGGCTTCCCACTGCCAGAGGGCAGGGTTAGATGGGATACTGGGAATAAATTCTTCAGAGCAGGAGGAGGCCCTGGCACAGGTTGCCCAGAGAAGCTGTGGCTGCCCCATCCCTGAAGTGTCCAAGGCCAGGTTGGACAGGGCTTGGAGCAACCTGGTCTAGTGGAAGGTGTCCCTGACCATGGAAAAAGAGGATCTTTAAGATCCCTTTCCAACCCAAATCAGTCTGTGATTCTACTGTTTATTTCACATTCATGGTTTTATGTTTAAGGACAGCTCTGCCAGACAAGATTTTACCTGAGTGTTAACACAACCCCAATAACAGAGCTAAGCTCAGCTGTCTTAGATCTTTAACAGGCATTTCTGGCTTTTCAGTGTGTTGCCTTGTCCCAGTGTTACTGTCAGGGCCTGATGCAGCATTGCAGGGGCTCACCTCCTTCACCAGGAGTGTCTGGCTGCCAAGTGCTGGGCAGCTGTGGAGGGCAGCTTTTGCCATTGTAGCTGATGCTTGTATTAGCAATGTTGTTTTAAATATTTAGCTTCCTCTCCCTGCTCCTGAATCAGTTCAGTCTGCCTCTCTCTGAGTTAGAGAGGATTTAGTCTGTGGAGATCAGAGCAGTCTACCCTACTGGAAGGTGAGTCAAACATGCAGCAGAGAAACCTGAACTCCCCTGGCCATGCCCATCTCTCAGTGTCCCTTGCAAATGATTAACATTCCAGTTTGTCCTGGTGATTTAGGTGATTCATAGCTGGTTTGGTTTCAAACTACACTGGGGTGTGTGCAGGAGCCACAAGTGACTATTCCTCTCATCTTAGCCAGTCTAAAATAATTTATGTGCCACTTGTCCTCCAAACTGGCCTTGCTATGAGCTCATCCATCTATTTCAGGTTCTTACCTGCTCACAGCTGGGGAGAAGGCTTGAATTCACCTCTCCCTTTTCTTCCACAGCTCTAGCAAACAGTTTTCCTTGGATTTAGTGCCTGAACTGCAGCACTTTCACCTCCAATACATCCTTCTAGAAGATAAATTATCATACTGAAAAAAATGCCCTGTGCCAAATGCTTAAAAGAACAATTTATTAGCAAATCCTCTACAAACTGGTTTGAGTATGGGGGGATGCATTTTCTAGAGAGGAAGAATGATCAGAAACGTGCCAGTTCCCTAAAAATGGGAACTGTCTGTGTCCAGGGATGGCCCTGGGCTCCACACTCACATCTGCACTCCAGGACTGGAGCTGGAACAGGAGCTTGGGAGAGGGAGGTTTTGACAAGGAATTTGATACACACTCATGGTATACTCATTTAAAAAATGCAGAAGGGACTTTGCAGGCTGGAAGGGAGGAGTAGATAATAAAAAGGACATCAGCAGCATGTTGGACCCAAAAGAATACACAGCATCTAAGCTGTTGCTGCTGGGATGTCACAGTCATCCAAGTGCAGAAGATCCAAGAAGTGACCTTTCCCTTTTTTTTTTTTTTTGACCTCTATGAAGTTTCATTTCCAGAGTTCTCCCAAAGGTTTATTCTGAACCTCCTGCATAGTTTCCTTTGCAATGGACTTGATTTCTCTGTGCAAGTCTTCAATGCTCTTTGAAGCATCCACTGTCTGTTTCCAAGACAACAAAAATACAGGAGAGATAACAGAGAATAAAGAAATGAGAAAAACCTTGTTGTTAACATCTGCTTACCCCCCATTACTCAATAGGTTATTCTTCCTGAGTAGTGAAATGAGCTAATTACACCTCCTCTCTGCAGTTTCTGCAGTGGATCTGGGAGAAATCAAAATATGTAGGAATAGACATTTAAGAAGTAGATGTGAGAGTGAGTGAAGGTAAACAGAAGAAACTGCTGCTGCATGTTGTTTGCTGGCAGTCGCGGGGGTGTGTGACAGAGGCAGGTAAGCTAGGGATTCAGCCCAGGTGCACAAAGAGCTGACTGTGGTCTCCTGGAATAGGGAAGTGTCCTCTCTGCCACTTCTCACAGTGCCCTTGGCTGGTCCCCACTGTGTGCCACGGAGCAGAAGTGGGAAGGGGCAGCACAGGGATGTGACAGGCAAAATTTGGGAGCTCTCCCTAGAGACCCCCACCCCAGTCCCTGACAAACCCATTGGAGTTAATTCCTCACCTTCCAGTTTAGGGTCTTGTCCTCCATTAGGCAATAGAAGGACTGAAGAACTTTCTCTTGGAAGGAGCTGGTCTCATAACGTTCATGTCCAAAGTTGCCTCGTTCTGCTGCTGCTTCTGGGTTTAACTGGAGGAACAGGATCAGGTCTGGCTTTGGGAGTCCAACATCAGGCTGTTTGCACCACTCCAGGCTGAAGTTCTGCCCCAAGCAAAGACAAGAGAGTTTGAGGTGACACACAAAGACAGGAAAGCAGCAGGTTTGCTGAAGAGTGAGGTGGGGAAGGAACAGCCAAGGATGGCAGGAATTGCAACCCAAAACACTCATCACAGACTACAAACTGAACAGGTGATAGCCCAGCTTACCATGTGGGAATTCAGTCCTGCTCATTTGGGGGTGAGCAGGTTTTGTCAGGTGTTCAGCAGCTCCTGTGCTTATTTAAGTTGAAGAAGAGTGAAAGCTTTTCACGCCTCTTCTGCAGATCCCATCTGAGCTCTACCAAGGCACATTCTGAGCCTCCACACCGCCATTACCACTCCAAAATTTTCTCAGTCCAAAAGAAAGCTGCTCCCAAACACTAACACCACGCAGCTGCAATGGACATTTCTCTGAGCCCACATAGGCTCCTTTCCAATACTCACCTACCCAGCAATTTCAGCCCAGGCAAAACAGATGCAGTTTTCCAGCTTTTGGATTTTGCTGACAGGTCTGAAGACTTTCACCAGGCCACGCGAATCCATGATGTTGGTGAGACTAGAGTCCACTTACTGCTCATCCACATCTTAAATCACTCTAAGAGGAACTGGCACATCTGCCCTCCAGTTTCTCCCCAGATGTTCTGTATCTTGGTAATCTGGGTATTTTTGGGATGTATGTGCAGTGGGTTTTTCAATCCCATGAGGGCATAAGAGAAGCTGGAAGTGCCACAACATCTTGGGTGTGAGCTCTGGCAGCCAGCAGACTTTTGTGTTAGGTATGGGCATCAGCATCTCCCCTTCTCCTGGGAATGCTTATTGAGTGAAAAACATGCCAAACTCCATTCTTTTAAGAAGCAGAGGTGGTCCCTTCCAGCAGAAAAGGATGCCATCCCTGCTTCCCAAGGGTGGCATCCACATGGCTGAGCCCTGCAGGTCACCAGCTACATTCAAAGAAATGTAGACACTTTAGGACACCCTTCTTCCCCCACCAGAAAGTAGCAGAACATTCCTTGCTGTGCCCATGTGGACTTGGGATCATTATTTTGGGGTGACTCTGCTCGTATTACACATCCTGGCTCTTAATTTGGGGCTTTTGCAGACACCTGATTAGCACCTAAATGTTTCAATGCATCTGTCTCAGGTTACACAATGTCCAGGAAAGCAGGAGGGTGGGAGAAGATGCAGGTGAGGGCGCAGGGCTTGGGGGCCCAGGATCTCCTCAGTTCCTCCAGGAAGCAGGGAAAGGCTTGGGCAGGAATGAATGCAGGTCACAGGTGGTGCTGCAGCATGGCTGGAGCTTCTGTGACCACTCTTAGAGGACTGATGGCTGCTCAGCGGGAACAGGACACATCTGATGGCTGGGACAGGAGTGTCTGTGCAGAATGGCTCCAAGGGAGGCTGACAAAACTGACTTGCTCTGAAAGCAGGGACAGGCCAAAAGGCACAAGTGGGAATGCCAGAAATTCAGGCTAAATGAAGAGAATCACCTTTACTCTGAAGGTGAGCAGAGAAGAACCCAGAAAAGAATGGATATACATCCCTGAAGATACTCTAACCTTGGCTGGATGTAAGCAAGTCTTCTTATGTCAGGAGGCTGAATTCCACAGATCCCTTCTAACGTATGTGGTTCTGTTCCACAAATTGATGGGCCAGCAGCCTGAGCAAGTACAGAGAGTCTTTAATAAACCCCCAGAATCATTCTCCAGAGTCACACAGGTCAGCTTCCAGTCCAGCAGTCTGTCCAGATTTACAAAAAGTCACCAAATAATTTTCTCTGCTTGATCTGGGGAAGGGTGGACCCATGTAAATATCTGAGCTGAAACTTCCATCCCTCATCTCCCAGAAGAATGGCTCCTGGGCCATTCACACCAACAGCCTGAAGCTGCTTCCCCAAACAGAGAGAGGGGCAGGGGCTGCTGCAGGTCTCACTCACCCCTTTGGCACTCGTGAAGGCCACTCCAGAGAAGGCGTATCTGTCAACCACCACAGTGATCCCTTGGTGTAGCTTCTCTTTCATCATCGGTCTGAAACCATGGGGGAAATAAAATAGCAAAGCTGCACTCCTTTATGGTGACAGAAATGAAAGGAGTTCATCTAAAACTCCAAGTATGTCATCTTTAAGGGAGTTCAGCTGTGATGCAGGTGAAGAGCTGTTTGTATTCTCCAGCAGGCACTGACCAAATGCCCTTTCATGACACCCAAACTCAGGGTGCCAGCACTGGGCACTGCTCTAGGCAGCTCCAGGGCTTCCAGGCAAGATCACCCATGAGCTATATATTAACATGGACAGCTTAGTCCTCTTCCCTTTTTAGGTGGTACAGCAGATTTTGTGATACGCTCTGCCACTTTTATTCATGACACTACTTCTTAGAGCTCACTTCTGTGCATTCTGTTCTCCCTTAATTGGCACTGCCACTACAGCAGAGGCAGCAAAGCTTTTCTGTAAAATGAGAACATTTTGGAATCTGTATTTCCAGGTAAAAACAACAGCCAACACTGATTTCCCCATGTCCACACACAGACTCTGACTAAAGCAAGGACAGCCAGTTATGGCTGAAGGTAGCCTTTGGCTACAGGGGAGATTTGGACACTGTCACTCACAGGGACTGCCTGGCAAAGCAAGGTATCTTCAGGAAAGAGAATAAATTCACAGTCTGGACTGGTTCAGTCTCTGCTGCCCAATTTTTTAATCCAGTACAGCACAGGAGTTGGAAATATGGCACCAATGATTAAAAAAAAACCCTAAACTGTGGGATCTGATCTAAGATTACAAGGGCAGGGTTAAATGGGATATTGAGAAGAAATTCTTCCCTGTGAGGGTGGGGAGGCCCTGGCACAGGATGCCCAGAGAAGCTGTGGGTGCCCCATCCCTGCAAGTGTCCAGGGCCAGGTTGGATGGGGCTTGGAGCAACCTGGGATAGTGGAAGGTGTCCCTGCCCATGGCAGGGGGTGGAACTGTCTGGGCTTTAAGGTCCCTTCCAACCCAAACCATTCTGGGATTCTGTGATTAAATCCAAAGCTGTATGACACCATTTCCAACCTGTTCTCCTGTCTAAACAGGATCACATTCTTGTACTTTCTGTACCCACTGCAAGCTCAAACCCCGTGGGATCCAACACCACCCATTTTTCTTTCACAACTGAACAAACATCATCTTTACACGTGCTCCCAGCGGTTGGCAGAGAAGAGCAGGTGAATGGTGTGGTCCTCCAGGTTCTTCTCCCTCCCCAGGTAGGAGCTGATCAGCTGCCCAATCTCTGTGGTTCTGTCTGCAGGAAAGACAGAAGATGCAAAGGCTGCCCCAGACTGCTCTTCCCAGATGGGTGTCCATCTCTCTGGGGGTCTGTCTGTCACGGCTGGGAGGCTGGCTGAGCAGGGCAGGGTCTGTCTGTCATGGACGGGATGAGGTCAATCCAGGGTGGGAGTCTGTCTGTCTGTCCCTCAGGGGTGCCAGGAGCTTTGTGCAGGGTGAGGGGGGATATTTATTTGCCACAGGTGGGAGGAGGTCAGTCCGTAAGGGGCTGGATCTACCTGCCTGTGACAGGCTGGGGGAAGGAGCTCGGTCCATCCGAGATGAGCGTCTGTCTGTCTGTCTGTCCGTCCGTCCGTCCGGGATGGGAGGAGTCTCTCCGCCCGCCGCGCGTGAGGGGCGGTCGCTCTGTCCGGGCGTGAGGGGGGTCCATCTGTCCAGTGGGAGGCGGTCGGTCCGTCCAGGGTGGGAGGGGTCTATCGGCCAGGCCTGGGGCGGTCCCTCCGTTCAACCGCGGGGGCCCGCCCGGAGCGGGGATGTGTCGCGAGAGCCCCCGGCCGGCAGCCCGCCCCCTCCCTCCCTCCCTCCCTCCCTCCCTCCGTGGCCCCGCCGCGCCGTACCCGGGAAGCGGAGGAGGTCGGCGCGGTGCCCGGCCTCCCGCAGGGCCTCCACGAGCCGCCGGCCCTGGGTGCTCTTCCCGGCGCGATCCACGCCCTCCAGCGCGATCAGCGCCCCGCGCCGCGCCGCCATGGCCGCGCGCGCGCCCCGCGCCGCCCCGCGCCGCGCCGCCCCTTCCGCCGCGCCCGCCAATCGCCGCCCCGCCCCGCCCCTCATGAATATGCAGCGCGAGCGGCGCCGGCGGCCAATGGGCGGCGCGCGGGCCGTGAATACGGGATGAGGCCGCGGGCCTTGTCATGCGGGCCCGGCGGGCGGCGGGGAGCGGCGCGCGGGCCGCAAGATGGCGACTGCCATGTACCTGGAGCACTACCTGGACAGTGAGCGCGGGGCGGGGGCGGCGGAGGGGCTGGAACGGGGAGCGGGCCAGGGGCCGGCGCGGGGGCGGCGGGATTGGGGCGGGGGCGGCGGCGGCGGCAGCGCGGGAATTAAAACTGCGCCACGGGCAGCGCGGGGGGGGTGTGGGGGGGGGTGGCACAGTGGTTGCGTCATCATGCGGCGCCGGGCTACGTCAGCGGTGCGCGCTGGGGAGCGGGAGCGTGCGGCCATGGCGGCTGTGGGGGTCGGCGGCGCGGGGGTCCCGCTGGCCCTCGGCTGGGCCGCCGCTGCCGGCCCGGTGCCCAGCAGCCAGCACTCAGGCAGCTGCTCAGGGCCTGCTGAGGCGAACGGGCGGCTCGCGGTACGTGCCTCGCAGGCTGGCTTTGGTTGGGAAGGACCTTAGAGAACTCCCCTGGTTCCAGCCCCTGCCACGGGCAGCGACACCCTCCGTTGACAAGGTTGCTCAGAGAATTTAGTGGCGTTTTTCTTGTAGGTATTGAGAATCTGCCGTGCGAGCTGCAGAGGAACTTCCAGCTGATGCGGGAGCTGGATCAGAGAACAGAAGGTACGTGCAGCTGTTTCGGCAAGGAGAGGCCGGGAGAGCCTGGCCTGAGGGACGGGGAGAGCCCCGTGGAGGCTGGGCTTTAGAGGACGTGGCTGTTCCTTCCCTCAGGCTGAGTGCTCTGCAGCGTTTGTTTCTTGCCTGTGAGGACACAGCTCACATGGCAGGGCTTGATTTTGTTTCCAGTTTAAATTCATAGCTCTGTGATCACTTTACTCAGTGGCCATTTGGATGGCCTTTCTTCCACGTGTTTCCATATCTAACAAATTCTCAATTCCTGTGGGCTTTGCAGGACGATTTTTTCTTCCTTTTTGAAGTTTTTGTTGGTATCTGGCTGCACATTAATTATTTTAGTTTTGAACCATTAGAGCAGTGAGCGATGGCCCAACAAGTAAAATGTTCTGTATGTGGGAAGAGAGGCTGAAACTTGTGAACCCATGGGTTCAGTTTCTGATCTTAACTGTGAATTAACTGTAAATTAACTTCTGAATTAGCTGTAGAACACTTGAGAAAACAGAATCACGCCACAAGTGTCAAAGAGTGAACACCTTTAACTTAACTGGTTTTGTTTTTAAAAAGGAAAATGTATTAAGGAATTGAGGGCAGCATAGCAGCTGTCAGGAAGGGTGTCCTAAGTAGAAACAGAAAATCAAAAATACCTGCTTTTTTTTTTTTTTTTTTTTTTTTTTTTTTTTTTTTTTTTTTTCTCCAGACAAGAAAGCAGAGATTGACAGCCTGGCAGCAGCCTACATCGAGTCTGTGAAGAACATGTTACCTGAGGAGAGAGTGGAGCACCTGAGGAAGATCCAGAGTGCCTACAGCAAGTGTAAGGAGTACAGTGATGACAAAGTGCAGCTGGCCATGCAGACCTATGAGATGGTGAGCTGTGGAAAAAAGGGCATCCTCTGCAGTGGTGCACGTGGAGATGCTTCACAGTGTCAGCTTTCCCTCACTTTTTCTTTTTGACTTAAATTTCTCACCAAAACAAATTATTAGTCTTATATTTCTCTCTTGCCATCCCCAAAAAGCTCTTTCCTTTGGCACCAGGTTTCTCTTTTGCTGAAGAATTTGAGTTTGTCGTCCCCCCCCACTCCTTGGAGGTGGCTTTATCAGCAGCACTTGTCTGCTCTGTGATAATGCCAGCAAATTTACCCCACTCCCTCCTCCCCAGCAGCTCTCTGTCACTGATAATTTATTTGGGGCACACTTAGTTGAAAGCAAATTGTTTTTTCTAAGCCAGCTGCTGTGCTGTGTTGTGGAGGAACAGCAGGAATTCTGCTGTTGCTATTCAGTTGCTATGTTTATTGGGCATCAAAATTTGCTCAATGGACCTTGAGAGAAAACCCCATTTCTTAAGATGCAGCTTTCCACTTTTTTTTCCTTCTGTCCCTGGAATAATTCTTATCTGCACGTGTTTTCCCCCCTGGATGAAAGTTGAGTGAGGGGAATTCTTTTGACTGTACTAAGTGTTTGTTGTCCAGCTTGCAGAGATGCTTGGGGTTCTGCTACAGCTGCAGTAGGTGTTTGATTGCCATCAAATACTGCAAAAAAAGGAAATTATGTCCCAGGAATGTCAATGCCCTAGATAAGTAGTGAACTCACTTAATGACAAACTATTGCAGCGGCACAGTTTGGAGGTGGTGGCTTGAAATCCTGGTTCTGAAAGTCACTTTATTGCAGCCAGGGTGGTACAAGGTACTTAATTAATATTGATATTGAGGCTAGTCAGCCTCTGTCTGTATTTTTGAATCACATGACAGTGGAGTACCAGGGGAAACCCCTAACTGCTCTGCTCAACACATTTCAAGGACTGTCTCTGAATTTTGAAAATCACACAGACAAACCCATTATTTTTAGTATCTCTCATCTTGTTTTGTTCTGAAAATCATTAGTCTGAGTTGCTTTGACTCTCTGTTGCCTCTCTTTTCCTTCCTTTCTGCTTGCTTGTGGAGGGACTGGGTCCTTGTGCCTTTGGCTCCCTCATTCCCTCTCCCTGTGCCATTTCCCTTTTCCCAGCCCGTACCCCTTCCATGCCTCGCTCTGCACCACCACACTCTGTTCCTGCTGATAACAGCCACGTTTTAGCCCTTCCTGTTCTCGTTTGGGGCTCTTTTTTTGGCTGTTTCTTTGTAGGTCAGTTTGTGGTTTCCTCTTGGTGCAGGTGGATAAGCACATCCGCCGGCTGGATGCAGACTTGGCGCGGTTTGAAGCTGATCTCAAAGATAAACTGGAAGGCAGCGACTTTGAAACTCCTGCATCCCGAAGCCTGAAAAGTGGGTGAATTTTACACAATTGGGAGCCTTTTCCAGCACTTAGAATATCAAAGCAGGAGGGCTGAGATGTAAAATAGGCTGTTAATTCTGGAGGAAGGAAAGAAATGTGTTGTTCTCTGCTTGTTTTTAATGCTCTTCAAAATGCTTACAGTGGGCAAGAGATGAAGAGAAATGTGGTGCTGGGATCAAACTTACTGTCACTGTTTCATCCTGAGGTTGTTACTGGTTTTAAGGAGGGTGCTGTGCCAAAACTGCACTGGTGTAACAGTCTTAGTTTTGGGAGAAATTAGGAATTAAAAGAAGATGCCATTTTCTGTCGTGTATACTGAAATATTGTGTGATTACAGTGGCATTTGAATGTGGATACAGCAGCACAGCACAGCTTTATGCCTTTGAACAATGAAATAAGGGGTAGGAGCAAGGAGGTGGAGAAAAAAGTTATGTTAGTTATTGAGTAATCTATTAACTGTGTTTAAAAATACACTGAGGTGAAAAAAAAATACTGCCTGTCTAATCAAGTGTGATGCTGTTTATGAACTGTGCTGACATACTGCAGTGCTTTGTTGCCAAAACTACAAACACAAGTTTGGTGCTCAGTTGTTATTTAATTTGGTGTATTTGTGGCTTAAAAATGCATTTCAGTCAGCATATTCAATTATATATATAATGAGGATTACTCAATTACATATGAAATAGGGATTTCAAGACAGTAACTGCATCAAAAGAACACCAGCTGGGGATGTTTCTGCCACTCAGGCTGAAATGATGGGGTTGTTTTTCCTTTCTAGAGGGACGAAGTCAGAAAGACAAAAGAAGCTCTCGTGGTCGAGGCAGGAGAACATCTGAAGAAGATACACCAAAGAAAAAGAAGCTCAAAGGAGGGTAAGGCAGAGCCAGGCACAACTCCAGGGCCTTGGGCTTAACACTTCATGAATTTTCCACAGGCTCATATTACCCTATTTATGACTCATGTCCAGATGGTGAGCAGTGTTAAGGGTGTTCTGGTCTTACTCCATTTCATTAATGGCCTGCTTAGGGCAGGCCAGCATTGTTAATTAACTCCTTGGTTGGCATGTGGAAGCTCAGCGTGCTTGGAACACCGACTGGAAGGACAAGATCAGCCTCCCTCTTGCTGTTGGCAAGCTGGGAGAAGGTAGCTTTGATTTTTGTCACAGGGCTATTTTTAACAGTTGCTTGTGGTCTTGATGGTAAAAGAAATTCACTTGGCCATCAGGACAGAAACTGATGTTGTGCTGCTGTTCTAGAAATCTTGGAGAATTTTGGGGAGTTATTTTCAAAGAATTGTGTCTTAGGTAGCCTTGAATAATCTCATTTGGTTTTGAGAGGCAAGGAGGAAAGCATGTCCCCTCTCTGAGATGGGATTTATATTAAAGGGGCTCTGTTTATTCTGATATTTTCAGGTGGCTAAATGGAGGGCAGGAAACTAAAAATAGTTTTTGTGGACAGCTACTGGCATGTCAGCACATCCCTGTCAGGGTAAAAGGGTTCACTCATGCCTGATGATGAGAAAAAAAATCTATATTGAAACAGACTGGGGAAAAACCCCAAACAGGTTATTGTACCCCACAACCAGGTGTGATCTGTATGATAATTTTGTTACTTTACTCATGACAGCTACAAATCCCTCTCTTAATTCTTTCTAGTCATACTGTGTTTGATCCAACCTACCTTATGATTTTAATTACTGGATTGTGGTAATGTAATGCAGGCTCTAAAACAGGCTCGGTGTGGTTTAGGGAACATAATGTAAAACACTAGTTTGCCCAAGTAGGATTTGGATCTTGGAAACGCCAAATCCCAGAATGGTTTGAGTTTGGAGGGGCCCTAAAGACCATCCCATTCCAGCCCCTGCAGTGGGCAGGGACACCATCTACTAGCCTGGGTTGTTTCATGTTTGGCCATGAACACTTCAGGAATGGGGGAGGCACAGCTGTTCCAGGGCTTCCCTACCCTCACAGGGAAGAATTTCTTCCCAGTATCCCATCTAACAATGCCCTGTGGCAGTGGGAAGCCATTCCCTTGTAACACAGTGCTGTCTGCAGTTGAGAAGTGTTTTGTCCTGACTCTGTCCTTGCCCACAGGTCTGAGTTTGCTGATACCATCCTGTCAGTGCATCCCTCAGATGTCCTGGACATGCCAGTGGATCCCAACGAGCCCACCTACTGCCTATGTCACCAGGTGTCCTATGGAGAGATGATTGGCTGTGACAACCCAGATGTAAGCATTTGAGAGGTGTTTGTTGCCTCCCAACCCTGTACAGTCCAAGGAGGGGGTCCTTGCTCAGTTAGCTCATACCAAATGATGGGAATATTTGTGAGCCACTAAGAATCTCCTCTGTGGGTTTTCCCTTTCTCTTTTGCAGTGCCCAATCGAGTGGTTCCACTTTGCATGTGTGGACCTGACCACCAAACCAAAAGGGAAATGGTGAGTGTGACAGCATTCAGCTTTGGGATTTTTATCAGGCTGCAGTTTGCCTCAACAAGAATTAAAAGCCTCTTGTGACCCTGACAGAGGAGCTCTGCTCTTCTCATCAAAGGGTTTGCATCCTCTGTGATTAGGGATTATTTTAAGGGTAGAAGAGAGAAGACAAACCTTGTTAAAAGTCCATTTCCACAGAAGTCTTAGGTACTGGTGGGAGCAAAATTGCCTGATAAGCAGAGCAGGTTTTGACCTGAGGCTTGTGTAAACATGGACATCTGAGGTTTGCTCTATTGTCACTAGTTGTGGCTCTGCTTAAAACAGACACAGCTACCTCTTCCTTTCACTTCTGGAGGCAAATTTTGAAGACTTCTCAGGGTTTTACTATGTGCTTGTCTTGGAAAGGATCACGGGCTTGTTATTTTTATCTAATGGATTGTTTTAATCAAATTAACAAATTGCCTGCCAGAAACAGGCTTAATTGTGCACAAATGTTAAAAAGAGCTCTCGGGCTCTGTGCTGTTAATTTCAGGAGCTAATTACTGCCTCTTTTTTCCCTACAGGTTTTGTCCTCGTTGTGTTCAGGAAAGAAAGAAAAAGAAGTAAGGAGTAGAGGGGGATACACCATCGAGGCAAGAAGAATTTAATATATTCCTTCACTCATGTTGCAATATTACCTTTGATTATTTTTGTTAATCTATCCTCCATCTTTTTCCAGTATGATATTTAATTATCCAGTGGCCAGTTGAAATTCCTGTTCTTTCCTGAGACAATGACTTTGGGAGGGAGTCCCAAATCCCTTTGCCACGGAGATTTTATTTATGTTAGTCTTGCACAATAGTACTGAGGGAGGGTGTTGCCTTTTCTGGCTGTTTCCATTTCCCTGAAGATTTTCTTAAGTACATCACTGTGAAGATGAAACCTACAGTATTCTTGGAGAGAGAGAAGGTCAGATTTATTCACCAAATAAGATGAAGGCCTGAATTGTTAGCTGTGGTTGCCTGTGTGGCACATGGGTAAATCAGGTTTTAGGGAAAGGCTCTATGAGGATATTGTTTGTTCCCATGATGGTGTGGCTCTGCTGTTGAAGAAGGCCATCAGGAATGTTGTAACAGAACTTCTTATCTTTTTTTAATGGGCCACATTTGCATGTTACTGACTTCTCTAGCTGCCTTTCAAATGAATGTGAATCCTTGCATTAGCACAGTGTCAGTGGCTGCAGCAGAAGAGAGAGGAAATCAGGAGCTGGAAAGCAAAAGTCTCTGGTTTTTCCTTCAACTGAGATACAGAAGTTGAGGGAAGAGCGGAGATAACTCTTGCCTTCATATGTCTCCTGCATCATGAGGCTTACCTGCCTTCAGTGAAAATATAGTGGGGAAAGGTGTTCCAGGTTTCCTTCCTGCTGGTGGAAGGAATTTTAAAAAAGCCCCAAACTCATGAACTTTGCTGGCTCTGGTCCTAGTGGGTGTTGGTGGCAGCTCTGTGCAGGGCTGTGTGCTGCTTTCCATACCAGTGTGCAGGAGCTCAGTGTACAGACTGCTGGAAAGGCATAATGAAACTCCCAGATAAACTTTTCTTCTGCTGAAAAAAAACAGCACAGAAGATTAAAAACACTTCTACTCAAATTCTGGCACCTGTCTTCAAAGGAAAGAAGGCTTTTCCTGTTACACTGAGCCTCTTCCTCATGTTCTGCAATGAAGGAAAGTAGAACACAGCTCCTGCCACCTCTCCTTCCCTCTGTGGGGCTTTGTGCCTGCTGCTAGCATAGAAAAACCTCTCAATTGTGAGGCAGCTTTTCTGTGAACATTGATTTATGGCAGGAAGAAAGGATGGATTTTAGGAAAAAATCCCTGTCTTCAGGGTCGTGTCATTTCCAGTGTGATGTTGCAGGCGTCTTTACTACATTGCATCACAGAGAGGTGAAGTTCCCACAGTTCTGCACATGAAAATGCACATTTGTGATGCACATTTGTCATTGCTGCCTCAGAGTAGCACATGGAAAGCAGGCAGGGAAATTAAAGCCCGAGTGCTGGATGGAAGGAGGAGGAACACCACAGTCACCCAAACCTGGAGTTCAGTGAGCCCTCTTCTTCTTCCTGCCTCTTCATGAGAGCAGATGTGATACCTGTGATACCTCATAATCCAGCCTGTAATCCAGTCCCCAGAGGGTGAGAGCTGCTCCTCCTCCACCCCTGCACTGGACTGAGTTGGAGCATTGCTGTATCCTGACAACCTGTGCTGATGCTGTCCCAGGTTTTGGTTTCCCTTTCCACCCAATGGTATTGTAGGCAACTTCTTTTCCTGTTTTTCCTAAGCTATGTTAGTACTGGTAGTGCTGTGGATTAAGAATTTGATTTGAAACAATCTCAAAATTCCACTTTGGAGATCTTGCTGGAAATGTGGCATGAGGGAAGAGAGCTGCTTTGGGTGAGCCACTGTGGAGCTGACTTCCCTCAGCTCTAAAATTCTGGTCAGGTAGGATAACAAAAAACATTTTTAGAAGTACTTTTGGGGCTTCAAAGAGCATTTTCCACTTGAACCAGCAAAGCAAAAAGGAAAACAAGCTCTGGAAGGTAGAGCCCTCAAAAGGAAGGATAATTTGCTAGGAATGATGAATAGTGTGAGGTACAACATTCTCCTGTTCTTTACAACACCTGTGATGTGTAAAGCATCTGAGATCTGATACCAGCAATAAACTCTCCCATTGGGAACATGCCAGTTCAGGGCTTGGATGGGCTTAGGAGCATCTCCTGCCCTCTTACACATGGTCGTAGAGAATTTTTACGACTCCTTGTAAACAGAAATACCAGCAGCCTTCATTTTTTGCTTACTAAAAGGATTTAAATCTTCTGACTTTTGAATGTACAGTGTTAAATGTTTCCTGGAGAAGGGTGATCCCTAAAGGAATACCCCATTAAACATTGCCCAAAAAAACCCCGCCAGGGGCCCAGCTTTACTGCAGCTCTCCGAACCGACTTTCACCCAGTTACCGAAGCGACAGAATAATAATAAAAAAAAAAAAAGAATGTAATGTTTAAAAAAAAAAAATGTATATCTGTATTTTTTGATCTTGGAGATGTTGGATTATATTATATAAATAAAGTATTTTTGGGAATTATTGTGTGAGGGAGTGCTGTTGCAACCGCCGGCCGCCAGGGGGCGTTGCCGCCCGCCCGCGCTGAGCGCGTTCGCGCTCAGCGCGGGCGGGCGGCAGCGCCCCCTGGCGGCTTGGAGTGAGGCGCGCGGCGCGTCCCCGGCGCTTCCAGGCCACGGAGCGTCCTTGGAATCTCCGGTGTTACCGGGATAATCCCGAATTTCCCCCGCCCGCTCCGCGCTAAGCCGCACTGCGAAGGCCGCGCGGCGCTGCGCTGTCCCGAGGGAGTGCGTCCCTGAGGGCGGTGCGCTTCCCCTCAGTGCCGAGTTCCCCTCGCGGCCGTGGGAAGGGGGCAGCGGATAAGGCCGCGGCTTTTTTTCCATGGCTTCTCCGGTCGTGTGGCGCTGCGGGGCCGCCTGGCTGAGGAGCTGCCGAGGGAAGGTCCTGAGGAGCGGCGGGAGACGGGAGCCCCCGGGCGTGCCCCGGGCCCGGGGCTGCGCCGGCTCCCGGGAGGTGGTGCCGACCTGCGAGCGCTACGCGGTGCGGCGGCTGCCCTTCGCCCGGCTGGCGGAGCGCGATGTGGCCTTCTTCGAGCGCCTCATGCCCGGCAGGGTCGTCACCGGCGAGGAGGAGGTGAAGCCATTTAACGTGGACTGGCTGAAGTCGGTGCGAGGTAAGCGAGCTGCGTGGTGAAACCTCCCTTCGTGTCTCTGTTAGTTACCGGAACAACGAGTTTGCCAAAGGAAATCTTAGCTTTGTTTATGGCGGATCACATCTGTACAGAGCACAGAGTTGGAAGGGACCCGTGAGGGTTATCGAGTCCAACTCCTGACCCTGCACAGACACCGCGACTGTCCCACTCTGTGCCTGAGAGCGTTGTCCAAATGCTCCTGGAGCTTGGGCAGCCTCGGGGCCGTGCCCGTTCCCTGGGGAGCCTGGGCAGTGCCCGACCGCCCTCTGGAGGAAGAATCGTTTCGTGATAATCCACCCTGACCCTTCCTGACACAGCTCCAGGTCACCTCGGGTCCTGTCACTGGTCACCAGAGACCAGATGAGTGCCTCCCCTTCAAAATTAGTCTTTCCTCATAAAATTATTCCTTTAAAAATTACCTGATACCTTGTAAACTTACAGGCTTTCATTTAAAAAAACATCTAAACCCTCTAACTTAATAATTAATTTTTTTCCTGAGACGAGTTGATTCAGCTAACAGTTTTGATTGAACCTCAGAAAAGAATATGAAAGCTTTTGGGAGACTTGGTTGCAGCCTTCCAGTACCTTAAGGGGGCTTATAAAAAGGAGGGAGAGAGACTTTTCATATGGGTCTGGAGTGTCAGGACAGGGGGGAATGACTTCCCACTGCCAGAGGGCAGGCTTAGATGGGATATTGAGAAGAAATTCTTCCCTGTGAGGGAGGTGAGGCCCTGGCACAGGCTGCCCAGAGAAGCTGTGTCTGCCCCATCCCTGGAAGTGTCAAAGGCCAGGTTGGACAGGACTTGGAGCAACCTGGGATAGTGGAAGGTGTCCCTGCCCATGGCAGGGAGATGAACTTTTAGGTCCTTCCCACCCCAAATCATCCTGTGATTCTAAATCAAGTTTTGTGAATTGTTTGTTGCTTCTGTCAAAGATTTCATGAGAATTTAAACTGTGTCCCATTACCCCCAGTGGCAGTCAAGTCTACCTGTACATGCAAAGTTTTTTGCAGGGCTTTAAGGGAGAGGCTGCTGTTGAAATGTTTGTTGCCCAAGTGGTTGAAATGCCTAATGGTGGAGGGAGCATTGTTACTTCCCACCTCATGTTTTCCCAACTGTTTCTTTCTGACCTCTGCAGAGCCACAGCTTGCCTTGAGAGTCCCTTGCTTTCATTGCAGGCTGCAGCCAGCTGGTGTTGAAGCCCCAAACAACGGCAGAGGTGTCTCAGGTTCTCAGGTAACACACACCTTTTCTGCTGGGCTTGGTGCTGAGGAGACTTGGGTTGAGTCAGGGATGATCTGGTGCATGAAGGGAGCTTGTAGGCGTTCAGACACCCATTGCTTAAGCACTGGAGTTGCTGAGGCAGTTTTCTTCATGATTTTTCTGGTCTGATAAATGGCTAAAATTAGGTATTGTGCAGGTGCTCAGAAAAGAGAAGTTTTGTGAAAGATTCAGGAGGGTCTGTTTGAAAAAATAAAGAAGGTTAGGGCAGAACCAGGGAGTTTGAGGGTCTGTTTTATCCACAGTGGTGTGAGCACAGCTCTGGTTGGGCAGTGCTGTGCCAGATCACTGCTTGGCTGAGGAGCTGAAAGCTGCAGGAACGTGCTCCTGGCTCTGTTAAAACAGGGATGCAGAGCAGAGGAAGGGCAGGCAAGGCTTCTGAAGGAGCTCTGGTGCTGTGGGGCTCTGTGCCATCCCTTGTGCAGGAGCTGCTGTGAGCTCAGAGGGGATGTGGTTGGTGGTGCTTGGCAGGGATGTGGCAGGTGGAGCAGCTGAGGCACAGGTGCACATTTTGTTGCCTACAGGGCATTAATTTCTTGGGAGGAGGAGGGCAGTCATGTCTGAAGCCACTGCCAGAGGCTGGCTGTCAGAGCCCACAGGGGAGCCCAAGCTGTTAAAACAGGCTGCTGCAGAAAGAGCTTCTGTAGAAACATAAGCAGTGCTTTCCAGGCAGTTGTTGTGTACCAGATGTGTAGATACACAGGGGGCTAACCTCAAGTGTTGGTTCTTTGCTCAGCACTGAGCTATGTTCAGACAGGAGTTACACTTTCTCACTTTGTCATTGAAACTCTCTCCTTCCATCAATTTAATCTTTCTGTGAAATGCTGCTTAATTTTTAGGAGCACTGTCACAACAGTCGACATTCATGTAGAGGTGAAACTTCTCTGACAGACTTCTCTGACAGATGCTTTTAAATGCATAAAAATTTGGAAACCTTTTTCCTTCCAGGTACTGCCATGAGAGGAACCTGGCAGTGAACCCTCAGGGGGGGAACACAGGCCTTGTTGGTGGCAGCGTTCCTGTCTTTGACGAGATCATTCTCTCCACTGCTCTCATGAACCAGATCATCAGCTTTGACAAGGTGTCCGGTAAATATTCCAGGGATGTGAAGCACAGAAATGAGCCCCAGGCTGCAAAACAGTCATTCTCCTGGGAACAGATAGCAGCAGGATCAGCAGGGTTCAGCCCAGCAGCATCATAAGGAGGTTTGTTTGGATTTTGGGGGGGTTAGGGGTCAGGCTGGTGTGAGTATCTCTGTTCAGAGAGGAAGAACAACAGGCAGAGACACACTTAATGTTGCTGTGTTTTACCAGTCCAGAGTTGTGGATGATGAGATATTGAGGCAATAGCAAAGCTCTCTGAGGCTTGAGGAGGGAGCAGTTCCCTGGAGCATGCACAGCTTTATGCATTTAAGCTGAATCCCAGGAAGTTTTGAAGGAAGTGGTGGTTGCATCTGCTCATACTGCTCCTGCTTCTTAAGGAGGCACCTTCTCCTCACCCATCAGCTTTTAGCATGGCGTTTGTGTTCCAGGAATCCTTGTGTGCCAAGCAGGCTGTGTGTTGGAGAGGCTCAGCGAGTACTTGGAGGAGCAGGGGTTTATCGTGCCACTCGACCTGGGAGCCAAAGGCAGCTGTCACATCGGGGGGAACGTGGCCACCAATGCCGGAGGCTTGCGGCTCTTGAGATACGGCTCTCTGCGAGGGACCGTGCTGGGCCTGGAAGTGGTAAGGCGAGTACCTGGCAGTTCCCTTCTCTGTTTAATCCTCTGCTGCTTACTGCTTCCTGCTCTTCTAACTGTCCAGCACACAGCCAGGTTCTCTGCAGCCTTCCACTCTTATCTTTTCCTTGTTGGGCTCTTCTGAGAAGGGTCAGCACATGTCTTCATTGTGTGTAGCTTGTTATTGCTGCTGCAGTTTCCAGCTTCCTAACTTCCAGTGCTTGCTGAGAGTGGTGGTGTTAGGTGGTTTTCTAATCCAGATAATTGAAAAGAAGGTAGGGAGAGGTTGGGGCATCCCAGGTTATATGGAGTTGGATCCTCTGAGCAGTCTCTGGAACACTCTGCTAAATCCATCCTGCATCACTCTCTTCTAGTGACTGCTCACTTGGATTTTAATACAATCATAGGATCACAAACTGGTTTGTGTTGGACGGGGCTTTGAAGATTATCTTAAGGTTGAAAGCCTACCCCAAAACAGAGCTGTCTGCTTTGGGTTCATTTGGCTACTGGCTGTGTCCTAGCATCTCTGCTGTTCCTCAGCTGCTCCTCTCCTACAGGTCGTGGGATGTAAAGGCTGGATTAAGAGTTCTAAAAGTTTTCATGGCTGGGGACAAAATTTGGGCAGGGAACAAAAGCATGGCTTGGTTTTACTGTGTAGGCTTAGAAGGGAGAGCATTTGTCTGAGGTCAGTTTGGCTCTAATGTCAAAATAGCCTTTAATAACCTGTCTTGGAGATACTCAGCCTTAATTTAAGGCTCAAGTGGCTGAGGGTTTACTTCATTCTGCTTAACTGTTCACTGTTTCAAGTAGTTTTCCTTGTTTCTGCTGGATAGTGGGAGCTAGGGCTGCAGAGAATGGCTGAATTCTCCACCATTAGTAAGAAAAGCAGAGCAAACTGGATCTTCTGTTATTACTTGTCCTGACGGAAGGAGAGAAGTAGGAGGGAAATACCTACTCTGTCCTACTCAGGTAGGATGTAGAGGGGGGGGAAGAGCTGGGAATGGAGGATCAGTGTGGGAATGGGCTGCAGCTGTGTCATGTGCTCAAGGGGAGTGACACTTCCCATCAGCTTGGTGATAGGCAAGTTCATGCCAGCAGATTCCTACCCAGGTGCTCTGACTGGGCCCCTGTGTTCCCACAGGTGCTGGCTGATGGCTCAGCTCTGGACTGTCTGACCTCTCTGCGCAAAGATAACACGGGCTATGACCTGAAGCAGCTCTTCATCGGATCTGAGGGGACCTTGGGAGTTATCACTGCTGTCTCCATACTCTGTCCTCAGAAGCCTAAGGCTGTGAATGTGGCATTCCTAGGTAGAAGCTGATACTAATGATTTCACACCTGAATTCAATGGCTGGGAATAGAGATAGAGAGGAGAAAGCATTGTTCAGCCTCCTGAGCTGGACTGCCAGCATCAACTGGTTTCTGGGAAATAATGTAGGGCTCTGTGCTAAAATACCTATGCAGGTATTTAATATCTGTTGAAATATCTGCAAGGGCAGGCTGTTCTGTAAGGAAAGTGGAGCCAGGAGCTTAGCAGGGTGAGGAGGCAGACAGGACAGTCACTGGTGAGGGAGGGTCTGGTCTGACAGGCTCAAGAGATGAACAGGGCAAGACTGTGACAGTAGGCAGAGGCAGCCACCATCCAGGAGTCAGGTGAGTGACGAGGTGATGAAGCAAGGCTGAGAAATCACGTCTGCAGGTCAGGCTCTGGATCAGCAGAGTATGTGGCCAGGCTGCTTAAAAGCTGCTTCTGAGTGTCCCTCAGCAGGTCCAGAGTAGTTTGTGGGGAGCCTTCACTGAGATTTTTTTACTTCTCAGAGACCTCTAGGGGGTTTGGGGTGGTGTCTGTTTTTTGGTCCTGATTCCTCTCTGTTCTGTCTGAAGGGTGTCAGAGTTTTGCCAAGGTTCTGGAAACATTCACAACCTGCAGAGCCATGCTGGGCGAGATCCTGTCTGCCTACGAGTTCATGGATGAGAAGTGCATGGAATTGGTTGAGAGACATCTCAAGCTGTCCAGCCCAGTGGCAGGTACCAGAGATATTCACACTGTAGAAGGGGGCACTGTACTGCTTGGGGATTTTTAGACTACTTTTAAACACTTCTAAAAAGTGACTCATTTTAAAAAGTTGACTCATTGACTTTTAAAAGGTTGGTGATTGTGTGGGCCTCCCTCATAATTTTTGTATCTACTATATCCATTCCAAACACCTTTTATCTTTAAAGATGAGACTTTTTACTTGTATTTGTCCTCACAAAACTGCTAACTTTCTGGGAAGTGATTGCTTAATAAAAGATCTAGCATGTCAGTGAAGTGTCTCTGGCACCAGAGAGTCTGGGCACATAACATATGGGGAAAGCTCCAAAACCTGCCCTGAATTCCTCTGTTTTGCCCCAGGGCATCTACTTACTTTGTTTACCCTCATTCTCAGACAGCCCTTTTTATGTTTTAATTGAAACTTCGGGCTCCAACTCAACTCACGACGAAGAAAAATTGAACAACTTCCTAGAACGGGCCATGGCTTCTGGTTTGGTCACTGATGGAACTGTGGCAACGGACGATAAGAAAATAAAGGCAAGTCAGTGTTTCCTCTCCCACAAATCTCTTTGACGTGGATTTGTGTTTTATGTAGGGAAGTGTTCAGACTCGGGTTTGGTGTATGCATGGAACCCAAGAGCTACTTGGGTTATGTGGATTTCTGTGGTCCTTGATTCCTCAGGTGCTGTGGAGCCTGCGGGAGAGAATCACCGAGGCCCTCATTCACGAGGGTTATGTGTACAAGTACGACATCTCTCTGCCCGTGGAAAAGCTCTATGACCTCGTGACTGATATGAGGGCTCGGCTGGGCCAGAGTGCCAAAAATGTGGTGGGCTATGGCCACTTGGGTAAGTGGGGGTGCTGGGAAAGGAGGTGATGGCCCTTCTGTGCTGTGGGTGAGAGGCTTAAATTGAGGGCTGTGGAAGAGGAGGGTGCATCAGGATCTTTGTGTTTGAATTTCACTACTTTCAGACTGTTTTCCATATACTGATGGCCCGTTGCTGGCCAGTGAGCCAGGGAACTGGTCATCTGTATCTTTTTGCTGTGTACTTTCTATTTAAATATGTAATTTGTTCAATTCGACCATCAATTTGGTTAATGTACTTAGACACATTTGGCAGATAAACATTTTCCTGTCCAAAGTGATTAATCCTACTGGAAATCAGTTTTTTGTGAGCCATTAACCCTCCAACAGAGAGTGATAATGATAAATGCACAGAAAGGCTGATAGATTAGTCAGCATGCTGGGAAGGTAACCTGATCTTACAAGCAGGTAAACTGGTCGTTTAGCAGAGCTGTTCTGTTACAGGAACACTCTTGAGCACACTTGATTAGGGGTCATCTGAAAGACACATTGCATAACAAAGGCTTCCTGTTGGTAACTCTTTGAGGACTAAGCTGTGTTCTGTGAAGGTTCTGTGCTAGGATGCAGGAGGAGGATGAGTAAGTTGTATTTATCTTTGTGTGTTTTGTGTTTTGGAGTACCCAGCAACTCTGTGCCTAATCAAATACTGTCACACACAGTGGCAAAAAGAGAAGTTGTTCTGCTTTCTTTGTTTCTATTGATACAGTGCCAAAGCGCATTTAGAGCACTGCACAAACATAATAGGGAGAAAAAAAGTGATGAAGGACCATGTTAGAACCTAATGATCATTATGAAATGCCATTGGGGAAGTCTTTGTCATTGCATCACGGTGGTGGCACAAGCATTAATGCAGCACAGTGGGAATTTTAAAATCAGAAAAGTCGGAGTTTGAAAGTAGCTTAACTCGGAACACTTCCTCAAATATTGCACTTGGAGCATGGAAAAGCAAAGATCCTATTTGAATTATTTGTGCACGGAGAGGCTGATGTTTGTAGGACAGTGAGCAGCTTGTCCTTTTTGCACAGTTTGCAGTCTAACAAAGACCCTGTTGTTTGAGAACGCGGAGGAGGCAGGAATGAGTATCCATTGCAGGGCCACCAGGTTTTTCTCCCAGACCCACCTGTGCAATGTTTTCTTCCAGGAGATGGGAACTTGCACTTGAACATCACGGCGGAGTCCTACAGCCATTCCCTGCTGGATGCCATCGAGCCCTTTGTGTATGAGTGGACTGCGAGATGCAGTGGGAGCATCAGTGCAGAGCACGGGCTGGGCTTCAAGAAGAGGCAGTTCATTCAGTACAGCAAACCACGCGAGGCAGTGCTGCTCATGCAGCAGTTCAAAGCCATGCTGGACCCCAAAGGGATCCTCAACCCCTACAAGACGCTGCCCTCGGCTCCCGAAAGGAGCACATGCTGAGGAGCCAGGAAAGCAGGGCAGCTCCAGCTCTGTGCCTGCACTTGAGCCATAAGCACACTGGGTCAGCAAGCACGTGGAGTGCTCCGTGTTTGATTTTGTTAGTGGGATGGAACAAGTAAAGGAATGTGGTTGCTCTTTTTGGGGGTGCCTGCTCTTGCTGAAGAACACACTGCTGGGTTTCCTACTTAGTCTGAACATTGAAACCAAACACAGAGATACTGTGTGTGTATGAGTATTCCAACTCTCTCTCCCCTTGGGTCTGCTCTGATTTATGAGTGACAGCAGCCAAAGGAAGCATTTTCTCACTTAGGCTGTGCAAGTGAAGCATCAGAGACACAGGAGAACCTGTGGATGCAAGTCTTCCAAGTGAAGGTGTTGCTTTTCCTGTCCTGGTTTGAAAAGACAGGTGTCTGCTAGTGAAGGCAGGAGCCTCCTGTGAAATGGAAAATGTAAGTCCCCTCCCTTCAAATTATTATGACTTTGAAATTAAGAGGCTCTCAGGCAAAGATATGGGAATAGGAATAACAGTTCTTTACTAGGAAAATTAAAATACAAATGCAATAGTACAAAAAACAACAACAAAAAAAAAACCCACTGACAAGAGTCAGAATAGGACCTGACACCTTGTGGGTCAGGGTGGTGGCAGCAGTCCCATTAAATGGTGGCTGCAGCCCTCCTGCAGTGCCAGCTGTGCTTCTGCTGGAGCAGGGATCCTAGAGAAGGGTGAAGTTTTCCTCCGAAGGTCCAGTGGTGGTGATCTACACCACCTTCAGAGGAAAATTGGTCTTCCTCTGGAAATGCAGTGGAGAAGAAAGCTGCTGTGGTGTCCCAAAATCTCATATTATATCCAGGTAGGAATGCTTGGCAGAGCATCTCCCCATGGGATGATGGAATTTTCTCAGCCATGCAGGGACACTCACTGGGCGTGAACAGAAGAGATCTCCTGGAAGGAGGATTGGTTGTGGGAGATAAAAACTGCCCAGTGAACAGAAGAGAACTGCCCTGCCTTTAACAGATGGTAATTTAATACGCACCCAGCTAAACCTGAGACACTTCCTCACTTGTTTTATCTAATACACTTATCCCAAAGCCCACAGCAGCATCTGGCTATGGCCTCTTTAGTGATGCCACCTCCAGGCTTTCCCAGTAAGCATCAGTGTTGTCCCATGTACAGGTTTGCAGTGCTGGAAGGACTGGCCAGAGAAGAGGGTGCTGGAGGCCCAGCTTCTGGATTTTATTAACTGGAGGAGAAATAGCAGCAGCCAGGATGAGGGGGGGGATCCCAGCCCTCCTGCTTGACCAGGGGCAGGCTCTAGGCATGCCAGTATTCCGCTTTCTTGACTTCCAATCTGTTCTTCCCAGCAAATCATGATTTGCTCTCACAGGGAGGTGTAAAATTTTCCTTCCCAACCTGGCTGGATAATATCTGGGATAACCTGGAGTGATAATCCAAAAGGATGGGGCTTGGAGCAACCTGATCTAGTGGAAGTTGTCACTTCCCCTAGCAGAAAAGTAGAGTGAGATGGGCTTTCAGGTCCCTTCCAACCCAAACCCAAACTCTGTGACTGTGCTGGGAGTGCTGTGGACTCTGGAGGGACAAGAGGCCTTGCAGAGGGATCTGCACAGATGCACCATGGGGCAATGCCAGTGGCACAGAATTACTGAGTCCAAGTGCAGGGTTCTGCACTTGGGTGGAGCAAGGCTGAGCACGAGTGTAAGCTGGGAGAGGAGTGGCTGGGGAGCAGCCCTCTGGAAGGGTCTGGGCATGCTGGTTGGCAGCAGCTCAGCAGGAACCATGGCCAGGAGGGCAGGTGGCATCCTGGGGGCACCTGACACAGCGTGGGCAGTGGGCCAGGAGAGGGGATGGCCTGGCTGTGCTCAGCACTGGGGCGGCCTCACCCAGAGCACTCCAGCGTTAGAGACGGTGGGAAGGTGCTTGAGTGAGAAGAGAACCATGGAAGGCATGCTGGAAGGCATGACCTGGGAGGAGGCTGAGGGCTCTGGGTTTGTCTGGTTTGGAGAGAAGGAGGCTGAGGGACAACCTCATCCCCCTCTGCAGCTTCCTGAGGAGGGAGCATGGAGAAGGAAGTGATGATCTTATGGGAATGCTGATCTCAAAGCAGGGCCAGGGGAGGTTCAGGCTGGACATTAGGAAGTGTTTCTTTATAGAGCATATAATCAAACACTGCACCAGGCTTCCTGCAGAGATGGTTGATGCCCCAGACTGTCAGTGTTTAAGAGGCATTTGAGCAATGGTGCAACTTTAGGGCAGCCCTGAACTGGTCAAGCAGTTTTATCAGATGATTGTCCTAAGTTCCTTCCAGCTGAACTGTTCTATTCTAACATGAAGGGTTTTGTTGGTTTTGGGGTTTGGTTTTATTTGCTACAGTCTGCTTTGTAATTTATGGTTTGTTGTACAAAACCACATTGTCACCCTTCAGCTACAGAGGGAAGTGAATCATTCATCTTCAGGCTTACTTGGTGTTTGTTAGTCATATCCATATTTCCTGATACGTGTCTCTCACAACCTAGGCTCTCTTGTATCCAAATGAAGCAGGTGGTGATAAGAAAGAGTCAGGATTTTCTAAAGGTAAATAGTGTCACTAAGCTGATGACCTTTTACAGCAAAAGGATGTTTTCTGTCAACATGGGCAGGATGTCAGCAAAGCCTGTTATGCTCTTTCTCACAATTTTCTCTAGGCTGAACAGGGATTTGAGTGGCCTGGCCTAATGGAAGGCTGTCCCCTGCCCATGGCAGGGAGGTTGGAACAAAGTGAGCTTCCAACCTAAACCATCCTGTGATTCTGTGATTCTCCTGGACTGCCTGGGTGGGCTGTGGCTCAGGTAATAAGCTGGCTCTGGCTGTGCTCAGAGGGAGCCCATTGATGGATTTTACTCACGTGTGCTTTTTAGGAAAGCCTTACTGGATGCCATGAGAGTAGGGAAGGTGGTGTCTTACGCAGTAGCCATCTTCTCCACAACCTGCTTTTCAGTGATGCTGGCTCTTCCACAGAGCAGTGAAATAAATGTTCCATCCAGAGCCTTGTTCTTGGAAGAAAAACCATCCTGAAGAGTGTTTTCTTCTGTTCTGAGGCAGAACACAATCGCTACAAGGCTGCACGCTGTCAGATTGCACTCAAGATGCTGGCTTGTGCTCAGCAATGTGTTGCAATGCCTTCTCAGTACAGTTCTAAGTTCACACCTCTCTCAGCTTGGCCACATGGATGCTTTTGTCAGAAATACCTCCATATGTTCCATGGCCTGTCACTATCTAGTCCTGCTCTCCACTCTTGTCCATTCAATCCTTTCTCTCCACTATGGCATGCTCCCCACCTCTCCCTTCATCCTTCAGGACGAGTCAGAGAGGAGCTGATTGTCCTCTTCTGGGGTGAAGCAAAGTGAACAATGCCATCATTTGCAAAGGAAGAATTTTGTCATGGAAAGGGTGGTCAGGCATTGCAGGGGCTGCCCAGGGAGGTGCTGGAGTCCCCATCCCTGGAGGTGTTCAAGGAACACCTGGATGTGGCACTCAGTGCTCGGGGCTGATTACAAGGTGGGGATTGATCACGGGCTGAACTCACTGGTCTTGGAGGTCTCTCCCAGCCCAAATGGTTCTGGAATTCTGTGTCTCTGAAAAGAGAAGATAGCCTGTGCAACACAGGCTGCTTGGGTGTGGAGTGATGAAAAACTATGGGAAGTCCATGATGTCGTTGGAAAAGAAATATGCAGGATTTGCTTTCTGCCAGGATAGGCTGATGCAACTAGTTCTTTCAGGATCAGGCTGTTTATATTTTCTGCCTTTTTCCTACACCATTCTTTCTTCCCCCCCCCCTAAACTACTGACCATCACTGTGTAAAATACAGACTTTCCATATGAAAGGCTTTTTTTAGGAAGTGGAACTTTCCATACTTCTCTTTTTCAGCTGTGTACGGAGAGGGTGCTCGGGAGGGAGACACACAAACCTGTGCTGTGGCCAGGGAAGTTCTGGCATAGCTCCATTTAACCATCTTCCTTACACTTGAAGATCCTAAAGCTCCATGTGAGTTTTACTGTTGTTCCTTACACTAAACAATAAAGCAGTTCCCTGGGGGAATACAAGGGAGGAGTTAGTGCAGGGTTATTTTCTCTTTTTACTAGACCTTACTTCTTTGTTCTCAGTGATGCTTTCATGTAGCGGTGCACTGTTGTTTATAGGAGGGAGAGACAGGGTGGGTACATGTATGTGTATTTTTAGAAAGAATCATTGTGACAGGAGTTTCTTGTCCAAAATTCTAATTTTTCTGAGACAGACTTAAATACTAGAATGTTGTGAATGCTCCACACTTAGAACCAGTGGTCTTCTGGCATGGTAAGGACTTGGCTCTCTCTACTGGTTTTGCCTGTCTCTGTACAGGATTATGGCTGGGACAGAGTTAATTTTCTTGACAGTGGCTGGTCTGGATCTGTGTTTGGATCAGCAATGGAAGCACAGGAATGTTGTAGCTGTTGCTGAGTGGTGCTTACACAACATTAAGGCCTGTTCTGCTCCTCGCCCTGCCCCACCAGCATGGGACTGGAGTGTGCAAGGAGCTGGGGGAGACGCAGCTGACCCTGACTGAGCACAGAGGTCTCCCACACTGGAGGAGGCCGTGCTCAGCAATAAAAGCTGGGGAGGAAGGAGGAATGGGGTTGTTCCCAAGTCACCATTACGCGTGATGGAGCCCAGCTTTCCTGGAATGGCCGAACACCTGCCTGTGGTGGGAGCCAGGGAGTGAATTCCTTTTGATTTGCTTGCTTGTGCAGGTTTTGCTTTACCTGATAAACTGCCCTTATCAGAACCCATGAGTTTTTGCACTTCCACCTTCTGATTCTCGCCATCCTGCTGCAAGGGGCCAACTCCCCCAGGGCCTGACCTCCAACAGGAAGCAGAGGCAGGATGGAGTGATGAATCTCACCCCAACTCATTAATTCTGTGTCACCTGGCTGCCCCTTCCCTGCCCCAGTCTCTGAGCAGCCCACCTCCACATGAGGACAAGTATTTGTGCCTGGCACCATTTTTTTTTTTGGCATAACTAAAGCTGATGATTCATGTATGACACCCCAGGAGAGAGCAATGAATCAATTGTAAAAGTGTAAAAAATGGGCTTTTGTGATCCGTGGGCTCTACCGGCTCCTGAGCGAGAAATGGCACAGCTGACGTGTGTAATGTAACAGGAGAAAGAGGTCACTGAAACGTGCCCCCCCTGCCAGCAGCAGCTGGTGCTATGCCAAGAGTAACCCTAGAAATTCTCCATAAAAGAGCACATTGACTCAGGTTCTACTAAGAAACTCAAGGAAAGCAACCCTACACCTTGCTAATCTCTGCATCTTGGTAAGCGCTGGAGTTGGGGCTGGTCTGGGGAAGCTGTGATTTGAAAAGAAATGCTGTGTATTCGGGTGCTCTGGAAATGTAGCAATGTAGGTGAAGGATCCTGGAGTGCTGAGGATTTGGCCCCCCACCAACAGCATACAAGGGTTAGAAGGGTGGCACTGTGTGTGGGGAGGGAAAGGGGACTACCAGGAGGTGCATGGATCACGGCATGGCTATAAAAGACCAAAGTAACAACAATCTCCCCTAATCCAAGGCTGGGAGATGTGGGTACACTTTTAGTTGCCCAAATGAGGAGAGCATTAGCTTCATCCCAGTATGGGGAGCAGGGAGTTGACCCCACCTCCAGACTTGTGGGACAGATTCTGCTCTCCCAGGGCAAATTGCAACCATCGTGTTAAGTCCTAGTGTACAGCAGCCTCAGTGGAATCTAAAATTCTTGCATAATACGAATTGTAACAGTTGTTAATGACACCAGAGATAAAGCATAAAATAATGCCCCTTTAGGGGCAAGATTTCTCCCTCGCAAGGCCTGGATACAGCCAAGTCTGTTAAGCTCTTAACCTCCAGCTACAATAATTGCATTTTTACCAAAAAGTTTGAAGTCTAAATGTTTTAAGAGGAATTTTCCATAGGTGAACACCATTCCTGATTTGCTGTTGTCCCTAATTTGCTCTTGCCAAATGTGTCCAGCAGGGAATTCCTATCCTTACCCATTGAGCAAGAAGCAGATAAAAGGGACAGCAGGCACTGACCATGGCCCCTGGTGATGTGATGTTGTGCAGGGTGACAAAGGTCCTCCACCAGCCCTGGATCCTACTGTGAGCCTCCCTCCTGCAGCCAGGGGAGAAAGGGATCCCCTCTAAGGAATCCCGGTTCAACCTTTCCTTCCCAGCAAAACTGCTGCAAACACAGTGTCCCGAGGCAGCTCTTTATACCTGTGTTGATGTCCTGCCATACCAGTGCTTTTCATGGCTTATTAATTAACTCCCACCCACTGCTGGGAACACCTAGCCACTCCCTTTGTCCTCACCCATCCCAGACATTTATAGCAGTGAACGGATGCTAGGAATAGAGACTTGGCCACTGAGCGCCAGAGGAGACAAACAGGCACTGGAGTCGATTTGCAAAAGGAGATATTTCCCAGCTTGCAGCAGCATGAAAAGCCCTGGGTGCACTCCAAGGTAAGGGCAGAGGGAGCTGAGTGCTTGGGGTGCTGAACAAAAACTTGTTTTGCAGGAAGGTCTGGTTCAAGTCATCCCTGGAAGTTGTTAATAACCTATAGAGTTAGTTACAATTTGCTGCAGGGAAGGGATTCATTTTTCCATTAGTATTTCTTGCCTGTGTTCCAGGTCTTTTAATTTAAAAGGACCTTGTTAGTTTGATGCAGATGTCTGTTATTTTCGGCTTTAGCCAAAGGAACAAGAAGGGGGTCCCAAGCCTTAAAGCATCTAAAGCTGCACCTCTAAGAGAGGTAGATTTCCATGTTTTCTTCCCAGAGGGGAGATAGCACAGCATGGGCTGGAAAGGCAAGTGGAACCTCTGGCACCAGCCCTGCCAAGCGCTCCGTGGGTTTTTTGGCTTCTGAGAATTTTGTGTTTTAGCAGTCAGCTCCCATGTGCTGCTCAAAGGTCTTCCAGGCTCGTTCAGGTAACCTCAGTACAGCATTCAAATTTGGGCTTTCTCTCTTGAACTTTGCTTCACCAGATCTTAGAGTTATTTTGCAACCTAAACAATTCCATGATGCTGTGCAGAGACTTGCAGTGTTGTGACAAAGGGGGGTGTGTGACACTGAGGGAACACAGCTGAAGGCTCTCACAGAGATGTGCCAGGGTGGTGGGGGCCAAGCAGGGGTGAAACCGCAGTGCAGGTTTGCAGGCATAGAATCAGAATATTCTGAGCTGGAAGGGATCCACAGGGATCATCGAGTGCAACTCCTGTTCCTGCAAAGGACAACCTCAAATGCCACACCAGGTGCATGAGAGCATTTTCCAAATGCTTCTTGATATTCTCATAATTTCCATTACATGTATTTGAAGCATAGAGTGCCTGAAATGTAATCATTCTCTGCAGAATTTCAAACAGTTGTCATATCTTACTCATTCTGGAATGAATGCTGGAAGCAAGGTCTGTAGCAAATCCCACACTGGCCCTGTGCTGTTTTCTGGGAGAGCAGTCACACTGTGTTCGAAATACTATGTCTGCTCCAGGTGAAGATCCTACATGCTTTCTGTCAGTAAAAACATTTCAAGAGCTCATTTGTTTCCAAGCACAAGATGTGCAGAAATGATGGAGGCTTGTTGTAAGAGGAGGGAAAGGTGCCATCAGTTTCCTCTGTGAGAGATTTGTTTATTCAGCCACCTTATTCCCACAGTGTGTGGGGGGATGTCACACTGGAGCCAGTGACAGCCCTGCAAGTGCAACTGTGGGTGCCCAAGCCCAGGGGGTGATGCGGGCAGGACTCCATGAGTGCACTGGCCTGCACCCTGTGTACCTGCAACCCTCCTCTCATCCCCAGGGTCTCTATTTTCCCACACTCTTCCCTGGGATCTCCCTGATCCCTGCCCTTGGCTCCCCTAAATTAATAAATGGACTGTTACTGCACCCATTAAACTCAACAGAAAAGGTGCAGCAGGAGGATGTCAGCTTAGGAAGGACCTCCAGGCAGGCAGGGTGATGTGCTTTGGAAAAGCATCAGATATAAGGCAGCCTCAGTTTAAATGAAAGACCAGGAAGATTGGTGCGGGGGCTGCATGTAGCCTGTTCACTGCCCATGGGCTCCTCTGCTTTCTTCTCTCATCTCATCTCCAAGGACAGGGGATTGTCCCACTCCCATCCTCCTAACAGGCCTGAGGCCAAAAATTCAGGAAATCTTGATGAAATCTTGCCGGCAGGTCTGTCTTGAAACTCTTCGAGGAGAAGCTGTGCTGCAAATTCCTGTCAGAGGTTGGTACCAGCTATGGATGGGGGTCTTCCCTGGCTTTGGGAAGGGCTCTTGGAGGAAGGCTTGAAGGCTTGCTTGCTGCCTTTGGAAAGTGGAAACCACAAGTGTGACCATACCATGCTGTAAATTGGGATTATATCTTCTCAAAACAGTGTAAAGGCTGAGCCAGATCTGCTGCATTTTGGCCATGTCTGCAAATATGAGATTCACACAGAGCTAAAAAAGCTTCTAGGTGAGAGAAGTGAGATCAAACTTGGTGGTGAAAAACTCCTTTTAGGTGGGCATCAAACCCTCAGATGATCCCCTCTGTGTCCCAGCTGGAGTACACTGGTGATCATGGTATCATAGAATTGTTTGCATTGGAAGAGACATTAAAGACCATCCCATTCCAAACCCCTGCAATGTGCAGGTAACCTTTGATACATCGTGGTTGCTTAATTAGTGCTGGAAAAGACTCCTCTCTCATCATTATCCCAGCCCCCCCCCCCATTTCAAAGTGGGATGTAATAAATCCCTTACAGGTGCTGTTGGGTTACTTGATTTTCTGTCTTGAAAAATCCTATTTATATTGCAAAAGAACCTCAGTTTAGTGGATTTTTTCCTCATTTTAGTGTTTTTTTTTTCCCAATCCCCATCTTATGGAGTGATGTGATTACAGGAGCCGCTCAGGTTTCTCACCAGGGAAGTCTTTATACCCCTACAAAGAGCTCATTTTCTGGTGAATAATCTAGGAGTTTGAATAGTGAATAAGCTCTAAAGCCCCAGAAAACCAAAAGAAAAGCAAAACAAAAGGCAGCCAAGCAGAGCAGGAGGCTGTGGGAAGAGCTTAGGCTCTGCCTGAAGCACACTGTGTCTTGCCAAAGGCTGAACTAGAAGAGTAATAGTGAAAGTGCAATTTCTCACTGTCTTGCCTCTAACACAGCTCATGGTCCAAAGGTGGCTGCCAAAACTGAGATTTAAAACTGTGCTCACATTGATTAAAGTTCCTGAGGGCAAGATGTGAAATGTGGTTTGGGGAAGGACTATTGGATAAAAATCCACTGAAACTCTTCTTTTTTTCCAGGCATGCCAGGTGTCTTATCATTTTCAGCTTCTGCCTGGGACTTTCCTGCCTCTCAGGATTCTTCCATATGAAGAATAATAATTACAGGTGAGGCAGAAGCAAGGTTGCACAATTTCCTGTGCCTGGAGCAGCTGGGACCTGATCTCTGACACCTGATTTATTTCTCATGAGGCCTTGGGCTAATGTTCAAAGGATGGTGGCTCAAAACGAGGTCCTAGATCCATGTTTGGGGAAGGAATTGAATTAGCCAAAGTGCAGCCTCTTAGGGACCAAACCAGCTGTGTGGGAAAAAGGGGATTGAGCTGAAGTCTTTGGTAAGTGAGAATCTGGAGAGGGGGAAAACTGGAGGGGGAAAACATCTACACTGGAGGGTTGGGGCTGATTTGGATGCAGCCTTGGACCATCTGCAGGTGTGGTGTCAGAGGAGCACCTGGATTTGGCTTTGCCAGGTCTCAGAGATGGGGTGCAGCACCAGAGAGTCTCTTTGCCCCATGTGTCACCTTCCTGCAGAATCTCAAAGAGCCACGAGGAGCTGCTGATCTCTCCCACGCTGTGCCATGCCAAGACAAACGTCATGTTCCTCAAAACCCACAAGACTGCCAGCAGCACTGTGCTCAACATCATGTTCAGGTTCGCAGAGAGGTACAACCTCACTGTCGCCCTCCCTGCTGACCAGCTCTTCCACCTGGGATACCCAAGGACTTTCGTGGCCCACTTTGTGGAGGGCTTTGAAACCATAGGCCAAAATTACAACATCATGTGCAATCACCTGCGGTTTAACCCCTCGGAGGTAAGAAAGAGCCATGACACCTGAGGAGAAACTTGTTTGGGACAAGACTAACCTCTTCTTCCTCCCACAAATAGGTAAAAAAGGTGATGGCAGCCAATACCTTCTACTTCTCCATCCTGAGGAACCCCATTCCTCTGCTGGAGTCTTCCTACATCTACTACAAGGACTCTGTGCCTGCCTTCAGGAGCTCCAAGAACGTGAACAAGTTCCTGGAATCACCCACAAAGTATTACCACCCAGCAGATTATAGGAAAAACATCTACGCCAGGAATATCATGTGGTTTGACTTTGGCTATGATAACAATGCGGAGGATGACACGAACTACACCCAGGCTGTCCTGGAGGAGATAGAGCAGAACTTCCACCTCATCTTGATAGCAGACTACTTTGATGAGTCCATGATCCTCTTGAAGCACACTTTGTGCTGGGATCTGGATGATGTGATTTACTTCAAGCTCAATTCTAGAAGCCAGGACACTGTCCAGATGTTGACACCAGAAAGTGAGGAGCAGATAAAAGCGTGGTGCTCGCTGGACTGGAAGCTCTACCTGCACTTCAACCAGAGCTTCTGGAGGAGAATTGAGCAGACCATAGGGCTCGAGGTGCTGGAAAAGGAGGTGGATCACCTGCGGATCAGACAGAAGGAGCTCATGGAGACTTGTCTCTCAGAGCAGGAGGCAGTGAGGAAGGATCACATCAGGAATAAAGCTCTCTTGCCTTTCCAGTCAGGGGCTGCAAATATCCTGGGTTACAACCTCAAACAAGACTTGGACAACACGACTCTGAGAACCTGCCAGAAAATGGTCATACCAGAGCTCCAGTACACGTCCTACCTTTATGCTGTCCAACACCCACACAAGAAGAGGAAAGATGTGGGGTTGCCATTGCTGTGGACCAGTCTCCAGGAGAAGATGCAGCTTCCAGGGTCCAACTAGGACATATGGCAACCCACTGTGGCTTCCCACTGCTTTGCATCACCCCTTGTCTGACATGTAACTGACCCACAGGACTCTTGTGCATGAGAGGGATGCAGTGGGGGCTTTGTTTAGGGACACCAAGTTGGTGGTTGGTCTCTTTTTGGGGACCTTGAGCCAAAGGCTTTGCATTGTCCAGATCCTGGGTGATCCCACCTGCCTGCTCCTGGCTGGAGGGAGCCAGGCTGGCTGCAGCCGGCCAAGACATTCCAGCCTCTTAATCATTAATCAGGAGTGTGATCATTTGCCTTCATTTGATTTTATTTGATATCCATCGTTGCATCAGTCTGGTCACAGCTCACTGGAGCAAGTCCTGACTTTGGAGGGTTTAGGGGACAGGGAGGGAAGTGAGGGGAGTGTGACAAGGGGATGCAGTGCTCGAAGAAGCAGGAGAGATGGTGGGTGAGGTTAGTCCACACTCAGTGAGGACTAATCACCACACGCTGCTGGAGCTGCCTTTGGTGTGGGGGTCTCAGGCATCCTGCCTAAAGCCAGGCAGGCTGGCTGCCTTGCCCAGTGGCTTGTAAGCTGTGCCTGTCACATTTGTCACCAGGTGAATGGGACTCTGTCCCATGTGGGAGAGCTCGGAGCTCCCCTGGGAGGACGTTTTGTGGTTTTGCCCCTCACTCTCAGGCAAGGGTGCCTGGGCATGGATGTTCCTTCGGGTGCAATCATCCCCAAAGCCCTTTATCAGCAGACGCTTTTTTGGGGCTCCCATTGCTGTGTTGGCCAAACTCTCCAGCATGGATTAGGAGGGGATGGAGTGAGGAGCAGCTTTGGGCACACTGGTGCATCCAGGTCCCCACTGCTGCCCTGACCAGCACAAGCAGGAGGAGATGTTGGTCCAGCTTTAAAATTCTGGGGGTTTGTCCATGTAAGTTGGCACTGACAGATGTGTTGCGAGCAGGTGACAAGCAATGACACCAAATCCATTGAGCTTGGTGCTGCCATCCTCACAAACCTTCCTGGCACTGCCACAGCAGCAGGGCCCTGGATGGCAGGATGGGGAGGATGGATCTGGGGTCCAGATGTTGCCTTGGGGGTGAAGCTGTGGGGCAGCAGCTCCAGCTAGGAAGCAGGAGTGATGCTGTCAGGGGGAGAGGGGTGAGAAGCAGAGCCAGGATTTTCCTCGGTTGTGTTTGGCAGCTGAGGCAGGGGTTAACCAGCCCAGGTGTCCAGCAGGAACAACACAGATTAACAGCACTTTCCCTCACTAAAATTAACCGAGGCTTTTGTAGCAGCCAGGCGGAGCTGCTGGAGCCGCACGTGGTCACCCTGGGCCATCCCAGGGGCCCTTCCCTGGCAGTTCTGCAGCCTCCACCTCAGTTTTCCCCTTGGAGCTTCTGATCCATGATTTGCCATATTAATTTTGCCAAGCCCTTTTAGCTAAACTGATCACAGAGATGGAATATTGGAATATAGGTATAAAAATAGATTCTTAGTAGCTGATCTATGTGTAGGTGGGGATCCTGGGAGGGCTGGGGTTCCTGGGAAGTCTGTAGATTCTGTGGTGCTGGGGGTCCTGATAGGGCTGGGGATCCTGGAAGGGCTGGAAGGGCTGGAGGTCCACGGAAGGTTGGGGGTCCTGGAAGGGCTGGGACCCTCTGGACCACAGCTCCCAGGCTGGGGAGCTCACGGCAGGGTGGACTGTGGTGACCATGGGCTGGAGCCCCTGGACAGGGAAGTCTAGCCTCTCCCAGCCTGCAGGAGGAGGGAAATGAGGCAGGAGATGCAATTCCCGCCCCATGGATCCTCTTGCTTCCCCTCCCGGGGGTCCGAGCGAGGTGGCTCGGCAGCCGCGGGGCCCCGGCTCTGCCCGGGCCCATAACGGCGCCTTTGTGCCACGGGCGCCGCGGCAGCGCCACTGCTGACTCAGGGATTTCTGCCGGGCACCGCCGTGGGAGCCCCGTGACCCGTCGGAGGGGGGACCCTGCGAGGAGAGGGGGTGGCGGCGAAGCACTGAGGCGACAGCTCTGCGGAAAGCCGGCGTTACTCCGTGGTGCGGCCGAGGGACAGAGGCGACATTCCAGCTGAGCGGGACCCGGTGAGTGCCTTCACTTTCTCCGGGGGCTGTCGAATCAGCAAAAGCTCCTGATGAAACCACAGGGGAGAGTGGCTCGTGACTGCTCCAGCTGAGCCTGGAGTGGATGCCGTCTCCTTCTGTGGTGATAATCTCCAGGAAAACGTAGGGACATGTTAGCTGGGGACAGGAAAGGCTTTGGGAACAGCTCTCACCCACTGCCACAGGGACAGCTCAGCTGGGGACACCACTGTCCGCGCTGTGCACCTCAGGTTCCCCCCACAGAGGAGGGGAAACAAGGGGTCAGCTGGGTCCGTGGCACTGGAGGCAGCAGAGGAACGGGAGCACTCCCTGACCCTGTCGCCATGAGCCTGGGCTGCTCGGGAGGTCTCTGCCCTCCCAATGCCTGCTGGAGGAGAGCATGGAGCTGTAGATCTCACCCTGCTCTTTGCTCACTGGCCTTGATTTCCCTGACAAGCATCTTAAAGATCAAATTAATTTTATTTTATTTTATTTTATTTTGGGGTCCCCAGGTCAGCCTCCTCGCTGGTACCTTATGCCCTGACCCACCTCTGAGCTGTGGTGACTTGCCAGTGCACACTCAGCCCCTCTCCACCCCAGCCCTGTCCCTCAGCTCCTGCTCCCAGGGGGTTACCCAGACCCAAGCCCACCAAGTTAAACCCAAACCCTTCCAAGGACAGCCCCGTGCCCCTGGCCATGCCCAGCAGCCGGTCTCCCCGCCTTCATCAGCCCACCACAACCTTCTTGCTGCAGCTGCCATGGGCTCCCGGCACTTCCCGGCCCGGACCGTGCTCTTCGAGAAGGAGTCCAACGGCGTCACGTACCGCGTGCCCGCCCTGCTCTACCTGCCCTGCGCAGCCAAGCTGCTGGCATTCGCCGAGGAGCGGCTCAGCGCCGACGATGCCCACGCCAACCTGCTGGTGCTGCGCCGCGGCACCATCTACGGCAGCTACGTGGAGGTGGGACTGGGGTGCGCCAGCGTGGGGACTGTCCTCATCACTCGGGTGTGGCACAGCCAGGCTCCTGGAGACATCCACATGGGGAGAGGGGGCTGGCATGGGTGGAGTGAATCACAGGGTTGGTTTTGGTTGGAAGGGACCTCAAAGGCCATCTCATTCCATGCCCTGCCATGAGCAGGGACACCTTCCGCTATCCCTGGTTGCTCCAAGCCCCATCCAACCCATCCAGGAGCACTTCAGCTCTGGGCAAAAAGTTGGGATGGTCCTTACCTCTCTCTGTCCTGTCCTCCTCCTCCTTCTCCCTGGGCAGTGGGAAGACATGCGTGTGCTGGAGACGGCAACGCTGCAGCACCATCGGTCAATGAACCCCTGCCCACTCTACGATGAGTTCACGGGCACCCTCTTCCTCTTCTTCATCACGGTGCTGGGCAGGACACCCGAAGCCTACCAGATTGTCACTGGCCAAAATGTCACCCGCCTCTGCTGTGTCACCAGCGCTGACCAGGGCCTGAGCTGGAGCACAGCCACAGACCTGACGCAGCAGGTCATTGGGGCGACCATCAAAGGTACCCAGCTGCAGGGGGTGAGGAGAGGGGAGAGCAGCCAGCATGGGGGGAGCCCTGGGTTTTGGTCTCCTGGAGCCACCAGTCACATTGCTGGGGGTGACTTCGACATAGGAATCCCACAAGCTTCCAAAAAAGGTGGAAGAGGACCTCAAGCAGAGGGGAAAAGGGATGGAGGGAGTATGCATATCAGTTACTGAGAGTGGGGAGAAGATGGAGAGGCCCCATAGCCATGGGGGAGCATGTGTGAGGACCACTAGGCAGCACTGGGCTCTGTTGCCCTCCCACCCCACCACTTGGCTTGGCTTGACTGAGAGGAAGCCCTGGGGACCTTTCCACATTGGGCATGGCAGGGCACCGTGGGAGTCACTCTTTACCCCATCCCACCTTCACCCCATCCCATCTCCGCTCCCCAGACTGGGCGACGTTCGCGCTGGGCCCCGGGCACGGGATCCAGCTGCGTTCTGGCCGGCTGCTGGTGCCTGCCTACAGTTACCACATCGACTGCAAGGAGTGCTTTGGGCAGCTCTGCAAGACCACCCCGCACTCCTTTGCCTTCTACAGCGATGACCACGGCCGCGGCTGGCGCTTCGGGGAGTTCATCCCCAACCTGCAGACGGGCGAGTGCCAGCTGGTCTCTGTGGACGAGGAGGACGGATCCAACGTCCTCTACTGCAACGCCCGCAGCCCCTTGGGCTTCAGGGTCCAGGCGCTCAGCACGGATGACGGGGCCGTCTTCCACGGGGGGCAGCTGGTCCAGCGGCTGGTGGAGCCCCCCCACGGCTGTCACGGCAGTGTCATTGGCTTCCCCGCACCGCTCGTGTATGTCCCCGCCGCCTCCCGGGACACTGTGACGCCCCTCCGGGGCTCAGTTTGCCGGCTGCTTCCTGGGGTGCTCCGGGGGTTTGGGCACCTGCCCACCCGCCAGGCAGGAGGTGCTGAGCTGCCCACTGGCAACCACCATGAGCCAGATGAGCCTGATGAGGACTGTCCTATACCAGGGCATCACGATGATGCCCACAGTCTCACCTTGGTCCAGGGGGACTCTGCAGCAACCCCCAGCCCCACCCCCTTCTTCCAAGCACCAACATGGATCCTCTACTCCCACCCCACCAGCTCCATGTCGCGGGTGAACATGGGGGTTCACCTGAGCACCTTCCCCAGGGACGCAGAGAGCTGGACAGAGCCCTGGGTCATCTACGAGGGCCCGAGCGCTTACTCGGACCTGGCGTACGTGGAGCTGCCCTACAGGGACGCACCGGTGGCCGGCGGCACGGCCATCGCCTTCGCCTGCCTCTATGAGAACGGGATGAGGTCTCCCTACGAGCAGATCTCCTTCAGCATGTTCACGCTGCACGACGTGCTCCAGAACATCCCCCTGACAGCCGCTGCTCCCCGCCAGAGCCGCAGGAGGAAGAGGAGGTGGAGGAGCTGCCTCATCTCCTAGAGCCTGCCCAGGTCAGCTCCCCCCAGCACCCCAGTGCTGGATCCTGGAGCACCAACCCATAGGCTGGGTCCTGCCACCATCCAGCACGGCCACATCGCACACAGGTGTGTTACTGTCCCCACACTGGGGTCTATCTCATTTTTATTGCTATTTTTTTTAATTCTATCTTGGGTGGGGAGACTTTTGCCCCCAGCCCAGCCCCAGGCTCCTCTCCAAGCAAGAGCCGCCTCTGGAAACAGATATTGGGGGGCAAAACCAGCAGAGCAGGGGGGAGGCACCCAGGGGTACCCTGTGCCATCCCTGTGTGCTGGCTCAGGGGGATGTGGTGCTCCAGCTGTGTCATACCTGGTATCACCACCCTGCCCCGAGGGCTTTCCTCCCCTTGTTATAAATAGTTATACTATATAAACATGGTATATAATGTTAAATTCTTTCTTTTTCATGAAATTTAACATATAATGTTAAATTCTTTCTTTTTCTCAATGGTCTCTCTGAAGTCACTCTGAGGGTTTGGGCTGGGGTAGAGTTCCGTTCCTTCATTGTAGCTGGGATGGGGCTGGGTTTTATATTTGGGCTGATGATAAAGAAATGTTTGTATTGCATTATTTCTCTGTCTGGGCTTTTAGTTCTCTCTCTTTGTTATTTTCCTTTTCATTACAATTTATTATTATTATTTCAATTATTAAAGTGTTTTTATGTCAACCCAGGAGATGTCTCACTTTTACCCCTCTGATTCTGTCCCCCCCGCCCACGGCACAGGGGTGAGTGGCTGGGTGGTGCTCAGGTGCCAGCTGGGGTTCAGCCACCCCAACGGCCCAGTCACTGTTTTGTCTGGTCTGGGATTTGGTTTTCTAATGTGCCATGGCCATCACTGCTCTCCTCTGACCCTTGTCAGTCTGGGGACAAACCCCCTCCCAGCACGGGCAGGCCCAGGCCCACGCTGCGTCCTGTAAAGGTTATGGGAGGGGGTTGAGCAGAGGAGTGGGGTCCTGCTATCAGGAAGGAGCAGCAGCTGCTCCTGACACTTGTGTGTGGGTGAACTTTGGGGGTTACACCTCAATTCCAGCTCTGCCTCCCCCAGCACAATTCCATCCAAGTGCCCCAGCTCGGCTCCTCGGGGCTCCTTCACCTGTCCTGGCCTGTGCAGGTGACAAACACCAGCTCAACTGCCCTAATTAGGAACTGATTAACGAAACTGATTAAGAAGTGTGTCCAACTCTTCAGTCTGTGACACCACCATGTCTCATTTTCCACCGGGGTGGGTGGAGGCTGACAAGTGACAGACAATATGTAAAATAGAAATTTTCAGTTCCCTTGAAGTTGCAAAATAGAACTTAAACACCAACTAGGAAGGAGATAAAAGGGTGTAGAAGTAGGCAAACGGGATGCTGAACACAGCTGGAACCAGTGGAGAAACAGGTGATGAGGAACATTGTGACTTTTGTGGCAAAGTTATGTAACAAGGAACAGCAGCTCGTGCCCTGAGAGACGCTCAAGGCAAGATCACAGTATTGGGGCACTCAGTGAGTACAACCACCAGACACCCCCGTAGACAACTTTCTAGGATCAAAAGAGGACTTCCAGGAAGGGATGGAGGTATGGAGGTAAACTGGTTCTAGGAAAAGTGATGTTTATGTGTTCTCTAGGAAGCCCCCTTGTCATGAATCTGTCTGATCATGATGGAACAAACCTCCTGTCGTGAAGCTTCACAACACACATTGGGTTAGAGGAGATATCCTGCGTGTTTCCACCTCATGATAAGGAATGCCTGCTTCTTAATGCTCCAAACTGTATCAGAAAATTGGTTCTCTGCCTCCTTTCAGTAGCACAGGAGTAGCTGAGGCAGCTGCTGGGCTCATGCCGGGATGCTGGAAGCCAGGTCCTCACCTCCATCCCTCACCGGGCCAGTTCCCAACCCCGAATGGCCACCAGCCCCAAGGGAGGGGACATGGCCCGAGCCAGGGCATCTGCACAGGAGCAGCCCTTGGCACATCAGCCCCACGAGCCACCTCAACACCTGGGGTGTCCATTCCCCATGAGGGCTCTGTCAGTCTCACACAGGGCTCTTGCACTGGGTTGGTGTCACAGCTCCTGCTGTGCCCTCTCCGTGGAGTGTGCCAGGTGACACCCGAGGTGACACCTCCTCCTGGCACCACCACCGGGCCCTACTTGCCGTCACAGAAGCCGCAGAGGCAGCCGAGGCAGCCGTTGAGGATCTGGAGCAAGGCCAGCACCATCTCGGCCACGCTGATGAGCAGCAGCAGGGAGAACAGGACGACGTGCCAGGTCACGATGCCCTCGGGCTCCAGGCAGATGCTCCAGGCTCTCCGATTGTACAGGTAGTTCTCAGCCCTGTGTGACAGGAAGGGGAGAAGGTGCAGGATGCTGCCTGCAGCAGGTCCAGAATCCTAGTATCCCCCAGACACCCCATCCTTCATTCAGAGGATGAGCACAATAAAAGCTTAGAAGCAAAAAAGAAAGGAGCAGGCAAGAAAAAGAATGGTTAGAAGAATCACATTTACGCATGTCTGTGAATCTAAAAAGAGAACAGAATTATTTTGTAGCACATATAGCGACAGGAGGGAAAGAAGCCTATACAATAACTAATTCTGCCATCTCTCTGAGAATTGACCTGACCATTGGAAGCAAAAATGTCAAGATATTCCAGTGCAAAAACATTGGAATAAAACATTAACCATGGGTTCAGATAAGATGAAATGTTGGTAAGAGTCTGAAGTAAAGAAATGGGAGCAGTGGGGTTCGAACAGTGAATACAAAGGGATGATTACACTTCATAATAAACGAGCAAACAATGCTGCAACTTCTTATTTGAGTTCTATTCTGTTAGTTGATATTACAATTACTTCAGCTGGGAGGTGGGAGGGTGCTGAAGATGGAAAGCACCATGTAGAAATCCATGGAAGGTGAGGATTCCTTGAGCTACCAGGGTTCTGCATCAACCACCACCACCAGCAGACCATAGGGCACCCACCCCACCCCTTTCATTAATCCACTTAATTAGCACTAAATTGATGAGGCAGCACCAGTGATTGAGCCCTCACCTGGCATCAGGCCCCTGGTCAATGGCATCCAGGAAGGGGTAGCCCCAGAGGGCTGTGTGCCCGAGGCCGGGCTCGGAGGTGTTGTAGAAGCAGAGGGGGCCGTTGGTCAGCCCCACCCCGCAGAGGACGAAGCAGGCGGCAGCGCCCAGGAGCGCCAGCTTGGAGAGCACCACGGACAGGAACGCCTGCAGGGAGCACCCGTGGGGGACACAGAGGGTCAGGGGGCATCAAAACGCAGCTGCAGCTTGCCAGCAGAGCTTGGGAGGGGGGAAAACCGCCCTGCCCAGCTGTGGCTGAGGATGGAGGCAGCACTGGGATGGCAGAAGTGGGTAGCGACCTGCAGAGCCCATCCCAGCACGCACTGGAGCCCTGTCCCCTGCGGAGGTGGCACCCTGCCACAGGGCCATTGGAGAGCAGCACCCAGCACCCGCTGTGGGACAGGGCGCGTTCGCCGCATCCCACCGTGGGACCGCGAGAAAGGGCTCTGTGCCCAACACAGGAGAGGGGGGGCCCGCCACAACCCACCGCGGGGCCACGGCAGAGGAGATCCCTGCCCTGTCCCACCGCAGGGCCACGGAGGAGCTGGGGCACGGCCACATCCCGCCCAGCCCGCCCCAGCCCGGGTCCCGGCCCCGCTTACGCTGTGGCGGGCGCCGCAGCCGGAGCAGCCGGAGCGCTGCCACCCCAGCGCCGTGACGTGGGTCGCTGCCAGCAGCACCTGCAGGGACGAAACCACAGCTGGGGGACAAAGGGGAGCCAGCTGCCCTGCTCCATCCCTCTGGCCCCGCTCCAGACCCGGCAGGAAGGGCGGGTGCGTCCCGCGGTACTCACGGCGATGCCGCCTCCCCAGACACCCGGCACGGCCCTGGCGTGGCTGCTGATGTGCCCCTCCAGCAGGTACTTGGATGCTCCGCCAGGGAAGAGCAGGAGGATGCTGGCTGCCATGGAGAGCGTGCCCAGCACCAGCAGGCAGGGACCCACGATCCGGCTGCACTTCCCCACACACATGGCTGTCCTGCATGGACACGGGGAGGAGGAGGAGGAGGAGAAGAAAGGGCTGCATTTGGCCCCGCAGCGACCCGAGGCTTCCCCACCCGAGCCCATCTCACAGCTGTGGGTGGGTGGGAGTTGCTGGGTTGTGCTTTTGGGTGTCAGCCCACCCTGCTGGCACTGCCCCTACTTGAGGGCAATTTCCAATGGAAATTATAATACTTCTTTGCCACTGGTGTTCCCACACCAAACCCCAAGACTTGTGTGGCTCTTCCAAAATGTGTCCCAGCTCCTGGCAGGGGAAGATGGTCTTTAAGGTCCCTTCCAACCAAAACCAGTCTGACGTTCTATGAAAAATGTTACTGCAGGGAGCCAACCGCCCACCACAGCTCAATTTGGCTTTCAGTGTTTACAACGAGCAGGAGGAAGCCAAAAAAGAGGCAAAATCCTCCTTTGCTTGTGAAAGCAAATTGGTCTCCAATTGAATCCGACTGCAATTCCATCCCTGTCACACACTAGTCCTACCATAGGTCTGAGTATGCTGAAGCAATTCATTTCAATTAAGAAAACATTATTACCTATCCTCCAGTCCCACGGGCATCTTACTAAGTTATGAGTTTATCTAGAAAGCACCTGCCCATCTCCAGGTGATACCTTGTCCAAAATTGCCTCTCTTCTGCACCTACAAGACCCTTTTTGTACAGGATGTCCTTTGGTCACTCTGGACTGATGAAAATAGCAGGTTTGCTGTTGTCCTGCCTCCCAGTTGTTCTCTACCCTGAGCTCTTTTGGCTTGAAGTTTGGCTTATGCATTTTCTCCTTTCCTGCTAGACTGCAGCCCATTTTGCACAAGTGCCCCAGGTCAAGCTGTTTCTTGCTCTGGCTTTGCAAAGCAGAAGCGGCTGCGGCACCGCGTGGTTGGTTCTGTGGGAAGAGCGCTCAGCCCCCTCCTGCAGGGCCTCAGCGCCAGGGAGGAGTGGCCAGGGCAGCACATCCAGCCCTGGCACGGCCCGAGGGGTTGGGGGACACCAGTCCAGCAGGGTCTGCTCGGGTCTGGCCATGCCAGTCCCAGCAGGGCACTGGGGAGGGCTGAGCACGGAGGAACAGGGCTCTGAGACACCTGCGGGGGGGCATCAGCTCCACACATCCTAGAATCCCACCTCTCTCGATTTCCATCCTCCCTGCCTTGGTTATAGGGAATTAAGGGCCTCTTGGCCCCAGTGAGGTCCTGCCTGCAGGGATTGTGTGTGGTCGTTTCCTCCCACAGCCATGAGTGCCCTCTACCGAGTCCCACCTCCCCACCACCTTCTGGAACAGCTCCAGCTCCTCTGAGCTCACAGCCTGGGCTCTCACCTTTCTCCTCATCTCCCCTTCACCTCTCCAAGCACTCTCCTTCCCCTCCACCGCTGTCCTCTCCCTGGGGATGGCAGGAGGTCTTTCCCCTGGGAAGCTCCCAGAGTGTGCTGTCCCTTCCATACATCCCCTGAGCAAGCAGCTCCTCGGCCAACACAGACAAACCCCTGTGCAGGGGAGGCAAAGCCAAAATGCTTTGGTCCTGTGTCCATCCTGTGTCCAAAGCAGGACTCCCTTCTGCCAGCACACCTCCATGACCAAAAGCACAGAGATTCTAGCAAAGCCCAGGGAACTTCTCCCCACTTCCCAGCTTACCTGCAGCAGTGCCACGCAGAGCAGCAGCGTCCACCCCTGGATGAGCCCTGTCCCAGAGGCATCACCCATGGGTGACTATTTATGACACCTCAGCGGGTGCTCCCCTCCCATCCCGTCCCCCACGGGCCGCCCACCAGACCATGACCCTCTGTCCATGTCCCCATTCCAGGGAAGGATGAGTGGCTGGATGAGCCAACCTCTGCCTTGCTCTTCCCCATTTCAGAATTTACACTGGCAGAGTTCACCAAATCAGGCACAACCTCAGATTTTAAGGCTTCTACCACATCTGCCACTAAATGCCTCAACCAGTGCCCAAGTAGTGAACACTGCTGCTCCTGGAACAACCTGTTGGGATAATGCTTTTCTCGTTAATACTTCAATAAAAGCTTCAGAATAAACATTCTCATGTGTCAACTGGCTCCTACCTCCCACCCTTTGCTTCCTCACAGGTGGCTCAGCTTTTCCTCAGGTGCTGAGTGTATCCCCACCATGTGTGCATCTCATGCCTTGGTAATAAGATTGAGAGAGGAAGGTTATTTCTGGGTATCTTCATTATTATAAGCCATCAGATATCAGCATTTCCTATCTGCCATGGCTGGCAGTTAACATGCAACAGGGAAGCTCCAATTCCCACAGAGAAGGTCAGGAACAGGATCAGGAGAACATGAATGACCTCTGTGTCCGAGAGCAGGAGTCAGGGAAATGGTAGCACAAAAAAAAAAGGCAAAAATGGGACAGTTTTGTTGGCAGAGGAGTTGCAGGTGGCACAAGCAAAGAGAATAATGGCTCGTGGGCTGCGCAGGCAGAAAAAACCTTCTCAAAGAAGAGTTTTGGGAGCCCTCCAAGAGCCACATGGGAAAAGATGAATGGGTGAGGCCAAGTTACAGCAGGCAATTCCATTCCTCTTGCAAAAATAAGCTGAGGAGCAGATTATCAGACAGTCCCTCTGAAAGGAAAATCAGAGCTGGCATCAGGAGAGGAATTCCCATTTTAGTCACAGAATCTCAGAATAGTCTGAGGGGGAAGGCACCCAGCAGGATTGTGGAGTCCAGCTCTGAAGTGAGTGGCCCATGCAGGGATTGAACGTGAGACCTTGGCATCCTTAGCACTGGGCTCAAGCACCTGAGTTAATCTCAGGGTATTCCATCCTTAAATGAAACAAATCAGTCTCCAAAATGAAGACAAACAACATATGCAGCATAAGCAGAGTCCAAGTTCTCCTTCCTCTCTTTTTGCACTTAGAAAGAGGGGAACCCGATTTTCACTCTGCTGCAAGAAAATGTTTTGCAACCTCATCTTGTGCCTTTCCTACGTCACAGCAATCTGAGGTTCCCACCACACACATGATCTGCTCCATCATCTCCCACAGAAAACCCCACGCCAGGAAGTGTGAAGCATCCGGGTGACACTCTTCCCTGGATTGCTGATCTTTTCCTTATAAGAATAATCTTAACAGAAGGCTAATTTTGGCCCTGCACGTGAGGAGCTGTGTGCTTGCCTTTCTCACACCAGAGTTCAACTGTGAAAGTGTCAGCACAGCAATTATGGGCAAGGAATTTGCTGCCAAGTCAGCCAGTCCTGGTGCAGCCAAATGTGGTCCCACCTAACGCAATTCCAGCTTGGCAAGGTCCCCCTGCTGGTTCCTCACGGCTGAAGAGGTGACTTCACCTCCCTGCTCCCCCAGACTCATTTGGGGCTGGGGAAACTGCACAGCAGGCTGGGTTTCAAGAGTGGTTTGGTTTCAAGGAGAACCAGAGACTGAGGTGAGTCTGAATGGTGAGACAGAAACGTTCTGTGCCAAAGCAGCCTCCACCTTGGTCCTGGATGGAAGATGTTCAGCACCCCTCTGGTCTCTCCCACTCCCCTCCTTAACACCTGCAAATCTGTTTGTGCCACAAACAGCCCTGTGAGACTCTGCTTTCAGCCAAGACTTCTCCAGGGTGCACATCTGCAGGGTCTTTGTGGCTAGAACTAACTGAGGAAACACCAACACAGTGCTGGACAATATTCCCTTTAGGGCATACAAATGTCACCCAAATTTACAGTTCAGATAAACCAACCCCGTGAAAAGTTGCAAGTTTATGGAAAGGAAAAATAAGTAAATGAAACCCAAGAGGTATTTTGAGTTTGAGGTATCCCTGTAGTTCCTTGACCTGCAGACTGATGTAAAAAGATTCCCGACTCAGTTGGAACTGGAAATATTTTCCTAGGCTGTGTGAAGAGTTCAGGGTTTTCCAGCTTCAAGACCGTGGCAGGGGCTGAGCTCCACAGTGGAGACTTACCTACAGTCAGCAACACGAGCATGACCCAAACCTGATTTCTTAATTTCTCTTTCTCCACTGCACCTGCCAAGTCCTGGTCCAGAAGGGCCCCTGCTCCTTGGCATTTCATGCCAGGCCATGACAGGAATGTCCCAAGGAGCCCAAACTCAACTGCACAAGTCAGAGGCTCTGCCTTGCCACCAGCTTACCAGGAGGACACTGACAGGTCAGAATAGAAAGCTCCATTTCCTCTGCTCTTTCATTGAGAAGGATGGAAAATCCTAGCCCTGCCCCTTTTTATTAGCTTTCATATGGGTATTTTTCCTGTCAAGGTCCTGTAAGTTTGTCTCACTTCAAGATTTTCTATTCTCTACAACAGCCTGAAGTTTTCTTGGGAAGTGCTGTCATCTACAGCTCCTTATCCTTCTAGCCCAGTATCCTTAAGGAAAAACTCAGGAACTCCACAAATAACACAGGGACAGACTTCCATTAGAACTAAAGCAACAAATAAACCCCAACCCCAAAAAAACCAAGAGCTGAAGAAAGCTACTGAAAACAGTTTGTTTTATTTCCAGGATCAAATATTACAATAGGACATTTACATATATTTATAAAAAATGCAGCAGTTGTGTATATAGATCAGAGGTTTCCTTGAGTTTGGTCCCTCCCAGCACAGTGAGCTGAAAACTTCCAAATTAATCCTCTCCCTCCTCCCATGTGAAGTTGCTATTATTGAATAAACTGACCATTGTGAAAAGCTGTTCCTTAGAAACTGGATGTTCCCCAGTTCCAGGAAACAGCCTCATTTTTTAAAAATAATCTGTCCTAGAGTCTGGTGTCTCTGAGTTGAGTTTTACCCAGATGTTCTTCATATAAATCTGGTCTATAAAAATAGCACCTCATCCCCTGCTCCACACAGTTTCAGTTCTACACCTTCAATCTGGGCACCATTTCACAGTTACAAAGTGACTTTTCTCTGCACTGCAGACACTCCCAGTGATCTGTCACTGACCAAATCCCCAATTTCTGTGCTCACTCCCAAGGTGCCCTTGGAACACAGTGGATAACCCGAGGCAGGTCAAGGCACTGCTGCCAGGTGCAGCAGCCTCTGACTGAAGCCCTGTGTGTGTATATACATATGGCTCTGTTTGTTGGGACTGCACAGACACCGAGCATCCCAAGGACAAGAGGAGACAGGAAAAAGTCAGCACAGAAGGGGCATCCATTGACCTCACCAGCTCCAAATCCACACAGGCCTGTGGGTACTTCCAACAACGCAGCCAGTACAGGGCTCAGCATCAGTTTGTTCTGTCTTTGAAACAGGAGCTGTTCCACTTAGAGAAAATCACTTGTGAAAATAAATAAATAGAAAGGGTGAGGGAGAGCAGAGGCTGGATTTGAGCCTATGGGAACAGCCAGACAAGGCACAGCCGGTCCTTAAGGACAGCGACTTTGCCCCTCACCCACCTAAAGCACATCTCTGCCACCCCTTCTCCTCTTGGAACACCAGACTGCCTGTCTTATCAACTTCACTGAACAGAGATTAAACCAGAAGAAAACAGTGACATTTAGTACAAACTAAAAAGGAATAAAAATGAAGTGATGAGGCCCTGAAATGATACAGATCTTCCCACTCACACGGACATTCCTATACAGAACCCTATGTTAATATCTCATTTTTATGTGGTTTACCAAAAAACCACCATGTTTCAAGCATCTCTGCAGTGTTTGCTACCTGACAAACAGCCCAAAATGCTGCCCTTCCCCCAAAAGAAAACTGGTTTTAATTTAGCCCTTGTTGCTCGAGTCCCAGTGAAGAAGCTCGGTGCTCTGACAGGAATTTGAGACCCTTCAGCAGAGAGAGGCTGAGTTAGTAAAACCTGCACCAAACCCAGATTCTGCAAAGGTACAAACCACAGCACCAGTGCCAGGGCAAGCTGAGCGTACAAATCAGCTCTGAAGGACATGGATCCTGTGAAACACAAGCTGGACAAAGGAGAGGTGTCACTTCCCCCTAACAGTGAGGAGAAGGTCAGGGAGCTCTGGGAAGAGCTGATGGAAAATTCCTGTTAAATCTACTTAGGACTAATGGTACACCTGGATGCTTTTTACAGGCAGCAGTATTTTACAAGGCTACCTGCAAATCCTGGACATTCCTCTAAGATCAATGGTGTTAACTGAACTGATTTACCAGGAAAAGCAATGCACTGCAGTCCATCAATGTCAGAAATCATAAAAATCACAGACCTTGGTTCAAAGCCTGAAGAAAGTAACACAAGTACGGCCAGAAATGTTTGGCCCAGCCTCTACCTGCCCTTTTTTAGGTCAATGGGGAATGCTGTCAGCTTGACTTAAGAGCATGCAGCATCAGAAAGACAAAATCCTTCTGTACTCCTCTGAAGTGGGAAGTAAATGTGTCAGCTGCATCTGGCAGGGAAAGCCAGAGCTTGTTTCCCCTTCTGTTCCAGGATCCTGGATGTGACTGGGACTACTGGACATTACATCCCAAAACAAAGCCATGTTAGATGAAGAGCACAGGCAAAGGGAACATCTCCACCAGCAGCAAGGAGCTCCAGCTTCAAACACGACAGCCCTGACAGCTCTCCACTCAGAAAAACCTGCACTGCCCGCATGCACTGCTGCTCCTTCAACACCACCAGCTCCTGCAGCACCACAGGCAAATCCTGACCCAGTGACACTCACAGGAAGCCACAAACCACAGCTTTTGAAGGATTGGTTTCCTTTGTCCTTCAAAGCTCAACATCGTATTTCCCAACCAAATTTAACACATTTTTTCCAGCGAACGCAATTTGAGCTTCAGATTTCACATCTATAAGTGACTGTTTAAAGGCTCTTTAAACATTGCCCAACCCATCACCTTCACTGCCAGGAGCTGTCCTGTCCCAGGCAGGACTTGATTTGTGCTTTCACCACATTCCTCAGGCCAGCAAAACACACTCCTCCAAAGGGATGAAGAGCTGAAGAGCTTGTATCCTGCTTGGTGCAGTTTCTCATCAGCTTTCAGCCCCCACAGCACAGCTGATGTGTGGCACTGGGTTTGTTTGGGTTGGGAAGGAGAGAGGGTGGAATGAACAAAGAGAAGAGCCACATGCAGGGATATGTATTCCTCAAAATTTTTTTTCTCTGTTTCTTGTTCTCAAAGCAAAGCAAAAGAAAGGTGATAGAAAAAAACACACTGTGAGACAGATACAAAAAATCCCACCCAGGATCACAGTTTCCTGGAACAGAACAAACTCCTAGAAACCACAAGAAAATGCCATTCTCAGTATAAATGTTCAACTTCCCTTTCTTCTTTCCCCTGTTTGAGCAATTCCTGGTCTCACCAGCGTTCAGCCCAGCCCCACACACAGGAGCAGGCCTGGGAGGGCCACGGGAGAGAAGGTGCCAATAAACCACATTCCAACCAGACAACTGGAGCTGCTTCAGGAAGCTTTAGGTCTACATGGAAATGTGAATTAGGGATCTGGATATCCAGGAACTAAAGCATCCTTCAGTCTAGAGGTGCCACTGCTCCTCCATAGGCCAAACACAAGACTCCCCCTCACTTCCCCAAGCTGGGAGCAGCCTCCACACCTGGGGGTCTTTACAAACCAAAGATGACATCTGGTGTCCCATCAACCACTGATCAGGAAACTGAGATGAGATTCTGCTTTCCTGATGCTACATCCTGCAGCAGAAAGGGAAATCAACATCTACAATTGCATGATTACACGTCAAACCTCAATTAGAAGCAGGAGACAGCTGTGAGCTGATGTTTTCATGGGGAATGCCAGACATTTTCTGTGATTTCTTGCATTTAGAGGTTCCAAAGTACAGATGCTAGTATGAAATCAAAGGCAAAATATCTTGAAAAACTGGAATATGTAAAATTTCTGACTATTAAAGTCTTTAACAAAGAAAATCATTAGAGAGAGGCAGAAAAAGTCAGCAGTTATGCCAGGTCCCATGTGCCTTTCTCCTCAGTGACTGAAGACCATGTTAAACTGAGTTTTTAGTTGTGAATACACAAATCCACCACACCATGCTGAGGGCTGTGCCAGTTAACTCCTGTCCCTATGGAACACCAACTGACCAAGAGCTCCATGTCTAGAGAAGACACTGGAGGAAAACCAGGGCACTGACTTGTGGTGCCAGTTTCCAGAGCTGAAAGGAAAGCCTGCACCAAGGAGCAGTTTTCCATGCAGCCCTCCAAATTTAGAGTTAAGTGACAGTAGATGAACACAGAAATGGAACAAAAATCATCCCAGGGATTTCAAGGCACCAGGCTGGGAAGTGTTTTATGAAGCATTAATTGATGCTCAATGCTGTCAGTGCTGTAAAACCCCTGTAAAGCCACTCACTCCTAGAAAAACCAACCACTGTGCCAAGGAAACAAGCCAACTGACTATCAGGTCTCTGTGGCAGGTGTTTTCAGAGAATCCAAAACCTTTACAGTACCTTTGTTATTTGCAAAATCCTGAGAGCAAGTAAGGAAACACTTTGAGGATGCTGGGAAGGGAACATGGATAACCCACCCACCCCCACCAAGGAGCTGGTTCTGCTCCAGCACTGGACTCACAGCTTTCCCTCTGCGCCAAGCAGTCAATCCCATATGGATTTCTGGGGGGTTGGCTGGCTTCTTTACTATGTCCACTGGCAATTTAAAGCAGGAGGAAAACAGGCAGGCAATCTAGAAGCCTTTGAATTAGGTGGAGCAGAGCATTTTACCACGGCTTAACCCAACTCCTTTCCAAAACCAGAGTGCTGGATAAGAGAAGGCTGGAAGGTTAATGGAGACCTTTTGTGTAGGGAATCCAAACAAAGGAAAGACTGTCCTGAAGGTTATGCCCTCTCCTTACAGAGAGATGCCTCTGTGCCTCATCACACACTCTTTCAAAAATAAATTAAACAAAACAGATTTAAGAATAGCAGCGAGAAGGGTTTGTGTATTATGGCCACTCCAAGCTCCAGCATGCTGGATACACAGATCACTGTTTTACTTTATTCCAGGAAAGCAGAGGAAAGATGATCTTCCCAATGCTCTCTGCAGCTGAGGAAGAAAATAAAACTCTGAGCACTCTCATTTGGTCACTAGAGAGGGAGAAGGGAGGGAGAGAGAGGAAGAGGGAGAAGGAAGGGCCAGTCAGCTGCCTGATTCCAGCACTGCAATGCCACGACCCTTAACTGCATATTTAACGATTCTTGTCCTGGGCAAAGAGGAGAGGGAGGAAGGCTGGGAGAACTCAGGCCACAGTGCTAATTCCTTTCCTGCACAAAGACAGTCTCTTGAGGACACAGGCCTGCCTCCTGTAACGTGATCTCATAGTCCAGGTGGGAGAGTTTCCTCCGGGGGAAGTTGGTGAGCAGTTCAAAGCGCTCGTTGGGGTATCCTTTCGACTGGACGTGTTTCACAAGAGCCTGGGGAGAAAGGAAGGCAAACCAGTGTCACAGAAGTCAGAATGGGAAAAAATCCTGTTTTCCTTTAAAAAGTGTTGCCTTTTAAATTTTTTTTTCCTTTTTTTTTTTTTTTTGCTTGAGGGGAAGAAAGGGCATCATAGTAATATTGGAAGCATAAGCACCTCTTGGAAATAATGTGTGTAAGGAAGCCAGTGCTTCGTCAATAACAACACAATGATTAAAAATAAAACATTTTTAAAACCAGTGTTGGGGAGTATTGACAGTTAAAACTCCTGAAGTGCAACTGTCTCCTTAAGCAATTTCTTTTGCTAGTTCTAGCCAGCTTTAAAATGGAAGCAACTAAAGCCTGAAAAAAATCAGTATGGAAATGATGCTCACAAAGAAACACCTGAGACTCAATCGGGATCTGACTGAAAGGCTCCAGAAGATCACATAAGATGAGCACAAAGGCTGCTTGTTCAGCTCTGCAACCAAAAGATATCTTTACCCACAAACCTTGACTCAGCTAAATTTCTCTGCTGACTGTAGAGCAGAAGGGAAATCATACGCTGAGATAAATTTCCTTTAACTCCCACAGTCCATAAAAGGAGCCAAACCGAAAGTCAGGATTTATTTCAATATTACACTTTTGTACTGCCTAAATGAATTGCTTAAGTATTCAAAAGTGCTACATATTTAATAATACATGCAAATTTACTTAACAAGCTGCATTCAAAAGGCAGGCAAGCCTTTTTTTCCTTTTATTTTCAAGCAGGAGAGTCAAGGATGAGAACATGAGCTAAGGATACTGTACATTCCTAGAGCTGCTGGCTAGGCAATAGCCCCAGTTTTTGTAAGATAGGACACTTTTCTCCCAAATCTACACAAAATCCTTCTGATAACGTGTGCTTTTGCCTTCCCTATGACTCCAGCTGTTAGATTGATTACATGTAAATGAGCTTAACTGGCCACTGTCTCCTGAAAACTCATGGCAAACATGAGCACAGTAACCTCTTTACACTCTGCTCCCAGGTAAACACCTGGAAAATTTTGATGGAAATGTCATTCACATGGATTTCTCCAAGGTAAGGAGCCCAAAGCACAGTTGAGACACACACCTGAGGCACAGTAATTGACCAAAATTCTACTTCCCATGCAAAACCACCACATTCTGTAATACATTTGTTTTGGGAGAGCTTCCTCCAAAGTCTGCTCCAACGTCCATGTCCAGAAGGGAGGGTGGAAGTATGATGGGAGAGATGGAGAATAAGGAGTTTTGCCTCTGATTTTACCATGGGAACCAACTACTTTTAGAAACAAAGCCCCAGAAATGAGAAAGCTGAGAGCATTTTATGGTAATTAACGATTAATGCAAAAGCCATTGAGAGTCATTTTATAATGGAAATGAGCAGTGTGGGGATTGAGGAAGACACTGGAGTGTACACAAAACCCAAGCTGCAGTGGAGACACACAGAGCCAGTAGTTACCAGAGGAATGACATGGAACACAGTGCAAGCACCCCCTGGATACACCTCTCCCACTAGATCAGATTTCAACGGTGTCACCCTAGGCACAGAAATTCCCCAGTTTCATCTTTCCTCTACTCAGACAAGGATTCCCATTAAGTCCACTCACCAGAAGTTTAGCTTGCTCAGGCAGTGAAACTTGTTCCCTCTTTCCATCTGGATACCTCAGCATCAGCTGTGCCTTTGGTCCTACACAAATGAAATTATCACGAGTTAACACCAGGGCAGCTGAGCTCCTGTGTAGATTTTAGGTGGGACAGCACAGCAGGGTGAGCAACTGCAGACAAACACAAGTTCCAGCCTGTGGAGATAAATTTCTACCACAATGCTCAAAATGCAAACATCAGGCTCAAGACTCTTCCAAAGCAGCAGTGACTGACCCCAGGCAGTGTGCCCAGAGCACACTGCACCTGTGTTACACCAGAGTGGACTTTACTCCTGGGTGAGACCCCAGTCAGGGAACCCAGAGGGCTCTGCAGGCCGGGGCACTGCTGTGCCCAAGTGGTGCTGCTGGTGAATCACTCACACGTCTGCTGGCAAGGAGGGAGGAAATCAGAAGGGATTTTTAAAAGAAGGGATGAAACCAGGCTTGGCAGCCTATGAACAGCTTCAGGCAAAAAGCCACAACAAAAGCAATAAAAAACGGGCACTTACCATTCGCGTCCAGGCCCCGGAAGGTACTTTCAGGCTTGTCAGGTGACTCCTCCAGTGCCCCCGCATCAATGCAGGGCAGCACTCTGTGGTTTGATGTTGTCCCAGGCTCAGTCCTTGCAGAGGGCTCAGGCTGAGGCCTCCGGCTCTCCTCTTTTTTATACCCCAAGTCCTTGTGTGGAGACTTTCTCAGCTTCGCTGGAATCTCTGACTCCTCCTCCTCCTCAGATCCACAAACAGAAATAAACTCTTCGCTTCCAGAAAAAATCTCCGACTCCGACTCCTCATCCGACCGGCTCTCCTGCTTGGCCTGTGAGGAATCAAAATGTGTCTCCTGGAGCGAGGCTCTGATGGCAGCTTCCAGCTGGCTGTCCTCACTGGCATCGATGAGACTCTCCTGTGGGATGCAGACAACACGTACATCACAACTGCCTTCAAACATCTACTGAAAACCAAAAGGACATCAGTCTTCCAGAAGGGAAGCCACTAAGCCTGTCAGGAATGCACAGCAGGGAAAGCTAGGCATGCTGTAATTAATTAATGGCTTCTCCTTGGAGTTCTGCATGGAGTAATCAATATTCCTTTCACACTCTGGCTACTAAATCCAAACCAAGTGCCAAAAGCACAAACAGTGACCCTGGGAGAAGGCATTCCCTGGCACGCTGTGTTTCTGCATGGCCCTGCACTAACTCCTTGAGTCTGTCTGGGAAATCAGGAGAGCTGGACAAGCACAGGTCAGAATGCTCCTTCAGGCTGTCTCCCAAGGAGCCTCACACTTACTGAGCGGGAGCATTTCTGGGGAGGGCTGCTGGAGTGGCCGTCCAGCTGGCCGTGCTCGCTCAGGAACCCGGTCACTTGGTCCAAGAAAGAAGTCACATCTAACTGGTGCCACTCCACGAGCTTCTGGCCTAGGGAACAAAAGGTGGCAATAAAACAAAATTTCAGCAAAACACTGCGGTTTAGTGGTCAAACACATCAACTCACTGCTGCAGGAGTCCCTGTTTGAGAACTACATATTAGTAGTATTATTAATATTGCAGCTTCCCACAGGCTACCACCTGATAATAATGGAGCTTCCTCCTTCCACCCCCTTGAAAATGGACAGACATGGATACAGACACAGTTTATTTCCATTATTTTCTTTTCATTCACAAAATGGTGAATTTGGACTTGAAACCAAACCACTGAGTTTATGAAGAAGCATTTCTCCATTCTTGCCAAATTGATTCTAACCCTTGGCAAACAGCATTTGTTCTCAGAAGGAAAGTGCTAAGAAGAGTATTCTAGCTTCAGCTGCAATATTAAAAAATGTATGTATTTTTGGGTGGTTTAAGTCAGCTACACAGAGGTCTCAGCTCTGATCACAGGCACTATCACTTCAGTCCTTAGAAACAGGAGACCAGACCAACATTATATAATCAGGAAGCTGCATTATATGATGATAAAAGAAGCTGCTGGATACAAAAGAAAAAGCAACAACTTTGAAAGAGATGGAGGGAGAGGGAGAAGTTCGATTGTTCAGGTAAAAAAAACAAGCAAAACTAAACATAAACTCAAAGCCAAAATGGCATTTCAAAATTAAGAAGCAATTTAAAGTCATTGCTGAGCCTCACAAAGCTCTGTGGGAGGAGCAGAAAGCAGATTCATGTAGCAATTACAAATATTGTAGTTATTCATCACATGATTTCAAGAAGCTTTTGAAAGACTTAAAAAAAAGAATTCAGAGTTTTTCCACCAGATGGAACTATTTTCACTTTCTAAGCAAAATACTAGCTAAGCTTCAAATACACAAAATTTCTGCAAGTTTTGGGTGTTTAATTCCCTTAGTTCCTCTGGGAACATGCTGAGTCAGTCCTTCAGGTCTTGAAGAGATTCTTCAGCCAAATGTAACACAAACTGCAGTGGAAGGTATTCCAGACTACAACTGTCAGTGCTTCCCATGGGATAACTCCAGGCAAACCAGCTGCCACTTGTCTTACCTGTCCTGGGATCCAGGATGGAGACATAAGGGAAGTCTGCTAATTTATAAAACTGTATGTACCGCTGTCCTTCCTCGCTGTCATGGTACACCTACAAAATTGGGCAGATTAGTGGCTGGAGAGGGAACACAAACAAACTGTACCTTGAAAATGCACAGAGTTTCTCTCTCTTCTACAGTATAAACTGCAAATGGTACACACAGTTGTCAGTAACTCTGAAAAGCAGGAATTAAGCCTCTAGCTCTCCATGTATTAGAAACTATGTGGTAACATCTTGATTGCACAAGTAAAAGGCAGTTTATGCCTTCAAATGCATATCCATGAATTCCATCTCCATCTCCATGAAACACACCTTTTCTGCAGGTTCACCAGGAGAATTCCATCTTTTCCAAATCAATTTTTTCCCCACTGTCCCATTTACCAAGGCACCAAGTTACCCACACATCCTTCCCCAGGCAATTTCTCACCTGCCAAAAAATGAAGTGGTCTCGGATGATGTTCTTCACAGCCTCATTGCTCCACACGTCACGGTTGAGGCACTGGCAGGCAAAATCTTGCACGTTCTGAATGTTTATCATGAGCCACTTGTTCTGCATCTGACCACACTCCTTGGCCTGGAAGCAGAAGGAAAAGCTTGGTTAGATCAGACTGAAGGGCCAGACAGCTCCGATGCCAGCAATGATCAGAGATGGCTTCTACCACGGCCAGACCTTCCACCAAACCCCTTCACAGTGAGGAGGATGGACAGAGCTAGTGAAAAGGCACCCACAAAACAGAAGGCAGGGCTGAAGGATCTGCTTTAAATGAGCCTGGTTGAATTACAGAATCACATCGATGAACAGAGCTGCTGGATTTCAACAAGCCAAGCACAGGGTGGGAAAAGCAACTCAGAGGGGGGACACACATGGCAATGCTGAATAAAGTATTTATTCAGGGAAAAGTGTAGTCAGTCCCACTGATCTGACAACAAAGACCTGCTCAATCTAAAGATAAACCCTTGGACCATCTAGTTAAGTAGGTTGCATAATGGACAGAGGACTTGCATTGATTCAACAGGACCCCTTCTCTGTGTGTTTTCTTTTTCTCTCCAAGTTTTGAGTTACTCTGTGACTGTCCAACTGCCCAATTAGGCATCCTTTTTTGATGCTGCTTATCCAGACTGCAAGTGGGGAGGGAGACAGGAAGGCGCAGGAAGAAATCTTACTGGTTTGAGTCACAAAGCTGGCATTGTCTGATTGCTTGGTTGCAAGTTAATGGTAGGAGTTTGATCAAGAATGTAATTCTGATCGCTGAACTGTCATACCTGTTGAAAAAAAGAGGGCTATATCAACAGCAGGAATGCTCTTACCACCTGGAAAGACTGGAACTGGCATAGGAACTCTCTTTGCTTTGAAAAAAAAAAATTAAAAATTATGCTCACCATCCTGCTGGTAATCTACTGTTAAGGAATTCAATGGATAAAAAAATTCTGGGGAATCAGGATGTTATGTAAGATTTTGCTGTTTGGGCACTACTTTGTTCCCCAAACCGAAGTTTTTACTTTTGAAATGATTTTTAGCCAGTGCAGTTTGGAACAGTCTGCCTGTCCTATCACTGTGTGACAGACAGACATGTGAACCCCACACACTCAGCTTCACCAAGGCAAGAATCTCAGCCTACAAAGTCAGTCTGTGTGGCCAAGTGCCCTGCAGAGGCAGCTTTTGTATTACTCAAAGGAAAAAAATGAAGGTAGAAGCATGGAATAGTCCTATTCCCACAAGGGGCCTCACACTCACTACTTACCACTAAATTTACACTGCCAGCATCCAGGTCACCAGGTGAGAAAAGTGGGGAAGGTGACACCTAATTGGCAAGGGTCTTAAATATAATTGTCATGCTTTTATTTAAAAGACTTGTTTTGAGCTAACTGCATTTTAAGAAGTAGTTCTAAGAAACCAGTATGAGATGAGGCCTAGAGGCACTGCCCAAGTTTAAAGGGAACAAAAATCTTTATGTTATTTAAGTCAATTGATTGCCTTAGTCCTGTGTTCTCAGGTAATCTGTTAAAAGAACACGCCCAAAAAAACGTAATTAGAAAGCTGGAAAGTGCATCTCATTCTTCTACCCTCACTCTGTATATCTTTTAATATTAATGAAAACCTCTGGCTCTACCTCTCCTCTGTCCAGCTGAGAGCCTTGGAAGGATGCAAGCAGGAAATTCCACAAAGAAAATCTGCAAAACTGAATTTTCACCTGCAGAACAGGCAGAGCTTTTGAAACTACTTTTCCTTCTAAAAACAAGCTTTGGATTTAACATTTAAAAGGACACAGTTAAACTGCTGCTATCTCTTATACAGCTCAAGGGGTTCTTCTGAGGGGATGGAAGGACAACAGTGTGAGAAGAAACACTGTGGATTTGGAGATTATATTATATTAGGGTCATTTTGGTAAGTGACAAGGCAACAAGGGAAGGCTCAAGAGCTGGCTTGTGTACCCCAAAAGCTGGGATCTGATGGATTTAGGTCCTCTGTTTCCAACACCAAGTCTACCCCCCATTCCCCTCCTCCTCTGAGGTATAAAGGCCAGTGGCAGGCACTCACAGAGCCCACAGACAGGGCAGTACAGCACAGCCACTCTTTGAGAGCAGAGCCAGTGGAGCCCAGATGCAAAAACCAACCCAAACCAATCCCATCTGTCCTAAGTGTGCCTTTACCCTTCCTGCCCAGTCATGTATTTCACCATTACAACTTAGGGCAGCAAACCAGCAACCTGGTGAGACAATCTGTGAGACAAGTCTTGGTTTATGCTCAGTGCTGGATCTCCCTGTGTAACTCTGGATCTTGCACTACTAAAAATAAGTTTTCCCCTCATTTGACTTCTCTGAACATGTATGGTTTAGAAATGTTGGGGTGGTTCCTGCTGGCTCAGTTTTGTTGAAAAGCAATCCTTTCAAGGCAGCAGAGAGAAGAAGGAAGTGGAGCCAGCACCTTGTGATTCTCTGGACATTTTTGTGACTCAGTGGGGAAGATAACAGCTGACAGAGAGTCAGAGCAGGACATTATCAAACAAGGAATTTCCTATTTGGGCCACACTTCTCCTTCCTACCTGGGGCAGGGCATAGATCCTTTCAGCACCCAGCCACTCCTGAGCCACAGCTGTACCTGCAGCTGTGCTGACCCAAATCAGGCCAGAAGCACCTTCTCCATTTGAATACAGTGACCAGATCAGCTCCCAAATGATTGCTGCTTTTTAAGTAGAAACAAAAAACCCCTCAGTCTCAGCTGTAAAGCAGGGAGTGGCTAAGAAAGGTTATTGTTAAATGGGAAAAAGAAATCACACAGAAAGACTTGAAACTCTGCAATGTGACATTCAGTCACTTCACTGAAACCCTGCTGAGTGTTAAGCACAGAACTGCACACACCAGAACCATCTCTGTCCACAAGAAGAAGTGCAAGCTAAGTCAAATTGTTGTGTCCCCCTCAAATTCAATCATCTCTCACATCACAGGCATATAGAGAGAACGCCTGCAATTCTTGAAAGCAGACTGAGATGAGAACAAAACCACACTCTTCTCTAACAGACACGTTTGGTGTGCAATTTATTTATTTTACTTGAGTGATTCATTCCTAACAGATTCCACATTAATGGGAGAACTCTAGTTTAGTCAGTCACACACTGAACTTTACAAGTACAGTGATCATAAGCTGTTCTGCATGTGGAGCACAATGCTTTTTTATATATAGCAGGTAAAAAAAAAACCCAAATAATGTCATTCAACACTTGAAAATTTTTCTGCCATGGAGTTAACCACACCTATTCCTAAAGCTAGTATTACTAAGTTAAAATGAAACAGCAATTTTTTGAGCCTTACTGGTATAAAGCTTCCTTGTTACTCAAGAAAAGTGAGGTTTCTTGGGGAAAACTAAAGATAATTACATGTACTTACTATCAAAAACCAACCTTAAAGCACCCAAAGAGCAGCAACAGCTGATGAGCAACAAAGATACATAATGCCAGATGTCACCACTCCTGCCAACAAAGCCCTAAATCCTAAATGGTTCTCTGATAAATGTGCATGACTCAACCTTGTCAGTTTTCCTGCACACCCCTCCAGAGGCTGGAACACACCAAACACCAACCCTGGAAAGAAAACCCCACTTAGATCAAAGCTTAACTACAAGAGCATCACAATGATAGGATTTAGTCTTTGATACTCTGGAATGTGATGAGCATCTCTGGTTTATTATATGGTTTATATCCATTTATCTCAGCATACAGAGAAGGGAGAAGCCAACAGCAGCTTGCTAGAGATGAATTTTGGGAGACTGTGGTCACTGAGGCCCTACAGTGTCCCAGGCTGAAGCAGTAGAGCAGTTTGCAGTCAGAAAAGGTAAAATGCAAAGGGAAATGGTCAACACAGTGAGAAGGTGTGAAGAGTTATATTGCAATGAAGTTGAGGAGGATCAGTGTGAAATGAAGGGTATCCCATGGCACAGAGAACTGTACAAGAACACAGCAAGGTGAGTGCCAACACCAGAAAGAGTACAGGTCTTTAGAGTGCAGGTACTGCACAGAACAGGGCAATGTGAGCACATACAAACCCCTTCCCCAACCCCAGCCCATCCTCTTTTTCAAATTACCTTTCAGGACTGAATAAGAATGCAGAAACTTTAGGACAAACAAATCCATCAATCAGTTATTTCACTCTCTGACACTTCTGACTGTGACAGATGCCACAATCAACACTGCTGAAGTCTTCAAGTTTCCAGCAAGACCCAAGGTGAGACAAGCCCCCATCTCAAACTCCACAGCAGAGCTCAGAGGGCACTTGCTGACTGCTCCTGCAGCAGCACTGGTTGTTGCCATGTGAATTCCCCTTACTGGTGCCTTTAACCACACATTTGCTGGTTTCACCAACAGCTCTGGACCCCAGGCCCAGCAAGCACCCTCAGCTGCAAGACCTGACACACGTCTTTTAAAGTAAACCCTGCTTCAGGCTGCTCCTCTGCTTCCACTGCACCAAATTCCTTCCCAAGGTGGACACTGCTGCTCTCTGCCAGCATCCTCTCACAGATGGAATTCTGTTAAGGAGATTGTGGAGGGCACCCTCAGAACAGAAGAATTAGTGACAAGGCAACTGATCCCCGGTGATTTGGGAAGCATAAAAAGAGAGATGAGGGTAATGGGATGAGAGCTGGAGACTCCATTAAAGTCACAGTGTTTCACCAAAAGTTCTCCAGCAGTGCTCTTGTACTTGTGCACAGCAGGTAAAGCACATGTGAAAACAAGGTAAGTAATATTTTTGTTCAGTCAGTCAGTTGTGCAGGCTTGTGCAGTGGGTTCTCCAACATCTGTATTGCACCATTTAATCATTACATTGCATTCTCATGCAGTAAAAATAATGATCATCTCCATCATCAATCTCATCTATTCAAAGAAGACCAGGAGAAAGTTCAGTAGTAACTGGAATTTCTGAAGAATATCTGGAAATTATGGACTCAAAGATTAAAAATATATACCAATCTGCATGTTCTCTAATCATTAGTTAAGTCATTGATCCTCATCATAACAATTTAGGAATAGATCCACACATGCCTACACAGTCAGGAAAGGTGACACCTGAGATTGTTTAAAGCTGGCAGTGTCCTGTATCTCTGGGATACTTTCCCTAGCACCACCAGAAGTAAAAGACAATCACTGTGATTTTATAGAACAACAGCTACACTGACGATGAAGTTGTGGCTTGATGGCAAAGTTGCATTCAAATACTTCTACTCACTCAGGTATCAGAAGCCACTCAGCCATGTCAACTCCACCTGAGCTTCTCAGCAGGGCTGTGCTGCAAACCACACTGCCCCTTGCAAAGTCCTCCCTCACCTGTGCAAAGCAATCTTACTCCAGCTTTTTCTGTATCCTCTATGGAGACAGTTCAAGGGAGGCAATTTTCCCATTCCGACTGCCTCCCTTGCTCACTGAAATCTTTCACCACATGTGATTTGCCACACTAATACTGAAACATAAAACAACGTGGTCTGCATGGTGAGGAGCTGGACTCGATGATCCTTATGGGCCCATTCCAGGTGACACCATCATCAGTGAAGTCCTTCAATACGTCACCAACATTCCCATAGGCAGTCCATCAAATATTTATCACTGCCCAGTCTTTTGCAACTTCCCGATTGTGCAGCCATGGATCCATCCTGACACCCTCCCCTCTGCAAGGATCTGCAGCCAAACGTGAGCCCTCACCGTTTCAAAGCTGCCTTTGTGCATCAGGTCAATGGGAGGTCTGAAGAGATCTGCCAGCGTCGTCAGCTTCTTGTCCACCGCCCCTCCGTTCCGGAGCTCCTGCTCCTGCCGGACTGCACAGCCCCAAGAGGAAAGGGAGTGGAATTAGACTACACATACTCATGAGGGGCATTTATTACTGCCTAAATGCTCAATCACAGAGCTTCTGGGGTGAAACTCTCTTGAGCTCCCAGGAGGTTTGGGGAGAACAGGGCTAGGGCAGCTAGTGAGTGCAAATCCCAGGACACCTCTTACAGAGTCCCAGGGTTAGACCCCACTGAACAAGATTAGCTGGTGTCTAAGGACAGAACCTCCCTGTCTCAGCTTTCTCGTGTGCTTTCACTTTTAAACAACACCTTAATAAACCTGAGGGGTCACATACCAATATTTGAAAACAAAGGAGCCAAAAAAAGTAATGACTTGTCCCCAGTGATGCTTTTAAATGGGAAACTGAGCTAGATTGTAGCAATGCAACTTTTAAAAGGACTATTTCTATTTAGTATTTCCATTAGCTGGCTGTGGGGCAATCCCACAGAAAAGAAAGAAACAAACAGATTTAGTTTATGTGGAGAAATCTCTTTGGATGTTTCTTTTAAAGAGGATCCATTTCATCTGAAATAATACAGAACACATTTCCTACTCAGACAGGACCCTGGACAATAAAAGTAAATCGCAGCAGATACATGATATATTTTATGGAACCAGGTCAGCTGAAATGGGCAATAACTATCCCATAGTCAAAAATTTTCCAGTGTGGAAGGAGGTGTCAATGGGCCAAAGCATAAAAACCATGCTTGAGCAGACACACAGGGAATAAAGCATCGCTGTGGAGCAGCCCTAGGAGCCAGGAGATAATCTGGAATTTCATGGCCAGGGCAGCTTTTCCAGAAACAGCCAGACAGTGATGTCCACCTGTCAAGTTCTGCCAAAAAGCATGATAAAGTTTCACCATAAACCCTAAAGATCAGCCAGTTGCACCCCCTCCTGCTATGGGCTGGAACACCCTCTGATAGTCCAGGCTGGAAGATGGTGAGAAAAAATGTAAGGGTATTGATTCTGTACATGGAGCATTTTCACTTCTAAAGCTGACAGTGATTTCAATACTTGTTGTGTTCATCATTACTGGAAAAAGGGAAAGAAAGTAACTATCAACATTTTCAGTTTGGCAGCCAACCCCTAACTGTGTGGGAACATGGTCCATGGGCCCCAGTCACCAGTGACAGGATTAGGAAACAGCCTCAGGGGAGGCTGAGATTGGATATTAGTGACAATTTCTTCATGGAAAGGGTCGTCCAGCCCTGGCACAGCTTCCCAAGGGAGTAGTGGAATCACCATCCCTGCAGGGATTTAACAGACACGTGGATGTGGCACCTGGGGACATGGGGCAGCGGTGGCCTTGGCAGTGCTGGGAAAACAGCTGGACTCGGTCTCAGAAGACTTTTCCAACTTTACTGATTCTGTGGTTACACCTCAGGAACACTCCAGCAACATCAGCACGACAGCTGAAACTCAGATGTGAAGCACCTGGTGGTGTGCTGTCACAGAATCACATTCTGTGACACTCCCTGGATGAAATAACAGCCAGTGCTTTGGCATCTGGAGATTCTGAGCATGAACAGCCAAGGGCAAACAGCAATTAAAGCCACGAGAACCTCATGCCCAAGGAAGAAGCCTCAGGGCTACTCCAATGTAATTCAAGTGCCAGAATGCCCACTGCCTAGCCAAGAAAAATATCTAGTGGATGAATTTAATTTCTACTTGGGTGTTAGGATTCTTCCCCCTTTTCAGTTCCCTCTAGAGCAGAAAAAGGGGTGTTTTGAGAGTTAGCAACACCAAAGCAGACAGAATATACTGTGACAATCATAATTCTATGACTTCTAATAAAGTACCCTGCTACACAATTGGCAATTTAAAAATGTTTCAACAACTGAAAGCTGTCCTAGCCTACAACAGGAAAGATTTCTCCATCTTATTTGCATTAAAAGTAATAAAATAAAATATCAGGCGTACTGATCTGTAGACACTTACTGGTTTCTGTCTGAAAATCCCGAAAGCCATCGAATATTGAGCGAGCAGGTCTGCGTCTTTTAGGAGCTTAAAAAAAAAAAAAATCAAAGAATTACTTGAAAAGTATATTATCAAAATAAATGCATATTAGTACTTTCCATCACATGTGTAGGAAAATGGAATAGGAACCCCAAGCAGGGATTATGTGGGAGTAGAGGTCATTGGGAAAGGCTGGAGATGGATGGAAACAGGCAGAAGGTAATTTGTAAAATCCATGTCCCTCCAGCAAACCTTAGCCCAGAAACAAAACACGTATCAACAATACAGAGAGGCTTAAAGCCCCTTCTGATGGGCTCGCCAAGACCCTTCAGCATGAAGTGGCACTGCTGTCACAGCATCACCTTGTCACAATTCCAGTCAAGATTTTAACCAAGGCCTTCAAGGGGATGAAAAACTTCAAAAGATTAAACTCCACGAGCATTTTTTTTTTTAATGAAGAAGCACATTTGTTTTTTCTACAATGCATTTCTACTCTTTTCTAAACTCTTATCCTGATCCTGTCCCAGCTTCTTGGCTGGACTGAACAGCCACACTCTTCCAGTAGATCCAGCATTACTGTTTGCAAGGAAACCTTCAGAACTGATTAGCTGCAGCTGGACAGAGAGCCCAGGAAGGTATCAGAAATAGCACCCTCAAGTCCCACTGAAGTCCTAAGGTACAGCACAAGCACTGCACTTGGAAGGAAGACAGAACTGCCTGCCAAGATTATTCCAGCTACTTATCTCCTTTCCTATCAACTGAAAGACAGAACTTTCAAAGCCCAATTGCTACAAGACATAATAAACAAATTGAAGTAAGATAAATACAGCCTATACCCAGTGGAAATGTGATGATACAGCCCATCATGGAAAAAGAAAGCAAGCCTGAACAAGGGATGTGCTGGGAATAACACCTCTCAACTCCAGGGAGTAAGATCTCCTTCACCCTGAGTGCTCAGGCACAAGCCAACCTCAGAACAACTTAAACTCAGTTGGAACAGCAACTGAAGGACCACTTCAGCAAAAGCAGCATGTCCCTGCCAGGCTCAGCTCGAGCCAGGCAGCACAGGTAAGGAGGCTCTCAGCAATCCAGGAGGATCCTTTATACTGAATGATGGGATCCATGTATCCAGCAGAGCACAAATACAGAGGGTCACCTCTTCAGCTGGAAAAAACAACCACCCCAGTATGACCCTTAAAAACAGAAACTGCCACCTCCCCTGCTGTAAGTCTAGAGCTGAGACCAATTATCTCTTCAGGCTCAGCTACTCTGGCAGGCTGCTCTGTGCCAGAAACACAAGTGGCACTGGTGGATCAGACAGTGCCAGGAGGAAATCACTGACCCAGGTCAGTGGATGGTCAGTGACAGTGTGACTGAGATCAGTGTGTAACAGGTAGGTATAAGAACACCAAGCATTAGAATTAGCAGATCTGAATCCTAATAACCCACAGGAGTCAACAGATCTTTGTCAAAAACGCTGTTGGGCCACAGGAAAAAGTGCAGAGAGCTCCTCTATCTTCAGAGAGGCATCAGCAGGGCATCCTCCTCTGGATGCACATTTCCTGCTGCAGAACTGGCCTTCTCTGCTACTAAACTCCCCACTTTCAAAATCCAGGTAGGATGGGAAGTGCAAGGATTAGATGAACACAGTGTGCCCTTGTTTTCATGTCACTGCATCTTATGGTTGAGACCTTCGAAGTCCAGTTTCACTGCTGCTGACAAGGTGGCTTTTCAGCAGCAAGGGGAATGTCATGAAATTATATCAATAAAGCTAACAGAAGTGCAGAAATACTTAAATGAAAGCAAATACTTTGTATGTCATTGCCTTTTTGCCCCAAATGCAAATTAAGTGTGTATTTCAAATTGCTGGTACTTTATGTATCTCACATCAGTATGTAGAAGTTAAGTTAGTCCATTTCAGTGATTCATAGTCTAAGTTTTTTGATGGGACTAGGGACTGAAGCATATTAAAGGAGTCAAAATTTTCCAGCTCCCAAAACAGACAGGGAAAAAAATTGCTATAAGGACTAAAACTAGAAAAGCTAATATTGTTATCAGTGCAAGTACAGCAAAAAGGGAAGTGGTGTGCACCTGTATTGCCTGGCACTGTTTGCTCCCTCAGCTTGTGCATCCCACCTAAACACCCCTCTGATGTTGAAAAACAGAGTCAAGAAAAAATCAGTTCCAGAGTAAACCTGACGCTTGGCCTCCTTCTCCTTTCTAACACAGGAACTAAATGATAGAAAAGAGCATTTCCCATGGGTGGGAAATGCAGCCACTGCAGTGACAAGCACTTGCACAGCCTTCCTTGGTGAAAAGGGCAAAGCTCTCAATCCATCTGACATGGCAAAGGCCAGCCCAGAAATGACCTGGTCCACATGAGAAGGACAGAGACAAGAAAGGTAGCTGCACAGCACAGCTTAAAGAGCAAATGAAATTCCTGCATGAGAAATGGAGAAGGGTATGAGCAATCACAGAGTTCAGCCCTTCTCTCTGATCTGTCATCTCGAGACAGGCATTTGTCCTCTTCATTTTTACTTGTCAGCCAAGGCTCCATCTTCCATCGCAGCACATCAAACATTTCTACAGCAGTATCCCACAGTTCTGGGCCCCCAGATGCATGCTTAATTAAGTTAATTGGCTGCCACCTCACAATGTCTCATGACACAAGATTTAGCAAATTAGCACCTCTGGGAATAAAGCATCCCTTGTGTGTGAGGTTTTCAATACCAATGGTGTTATTTCTTCATATTCAACAAGTTTTGATTTTCTTTTGTCACTTAGCTCACCTCAAGGTAAAGAAAACAGAATCAAAATAACAAGACAAAACACAAGCCTACCTCCAAACAAGGGCTCAGGCTCTACTAAGATTTCCTGCTTTTGAGGAATTGGAGCTCGTACTTCATCCCTATCAAAGGAGAAGAAACAAAAAAGAAAATATCAGAGAGAAGATAATATTCCAAATACTGTACAAACCACATCTCATTATACTCCAAGTATACCTGCAACATGAACCAGTTAAAGATGCTGCTGTACCAATGCACAGAATGAAGAGGTTTGGGATTAAATGGGATCTCAAGGGAGCATCTGTTCCCACTCACGGCACTGCTGCTGGACCTGGTACCCTGTGCACTGAGAGATGGCACGGATGACCTTTGATAAAACATTACACAAACCCCTGAGTGACTTGATCCCAGGGTTTGTTAATCTATATTTAAACACTTCTTTTGTTCTTGAATAACTTTGTTAGAACTTGGAATTTTTTAAAACCTTACCAAAAGATGTTAAAAAATCCATTTGCCATCCTCCTTCCTTGCTACTACACAGAAAAACATATTTTCTTCCTTATTACCAGTTTTTGTCTGTCAGAAGACGCTTTGCTTCCACCTGAAAGTCACACCCTCTCTTTTCCAGAGGAAGGAAAACAAGGTCAATATGGCCATTTCCCCCCATTTCTGAAGCAGTTCTTGGCTTACATAACTCGGCTCCCGCACATGTCAACAGCTCAGTCAGTTATACTTGCAGACACTTACAGATAATCCAAAACTACAATTAGGAGAAGAGAGGAAATCACAAGCATCTCTGTGACAACAGGGTGGTCACCTGGCCCACGGATCTACGTGCAGAAGGATTCATCCATTGCTAAATCCTGTCTGTGAACTCCCTCTTCCCCCAGACTTCCAAGGTGTGAAGTGTGCACTTGGCAGCTGTTGACCATGCAGGGTTCAAAAGGTAACTCAGGATGTCAGCAGGATGCACTGACCTTGCTCTTACCCTCCACATCTTTGATTGCTTTGTGCAGCTAGTTACTCTCCATTTGCACTTTTACTGTTCTCTCTCCTAGGAGGAACACTGAGCTGATCAGCACCTAGAGGGTGTTGAGTATAAAAAAGAAAGTACTCCAAGAAAAATCTGAAGTCACTGATGTGCCAGAAGTTGTCTAGAAATAAGAATACTAACCTATATACCTATTTTAACTTTGTTAAAGGGTCAAGTAGGAAGGCCACTCACATCAGCTATAAAGGTTAGCACTAAAATAATTATTTAAATTTAAATTTATACATGTGCTTCTGAAGTATGAGGGGCAAGGATTTTCCTCTCTAAGTGGACTGTCTTTTTCCTGGAGTGGAAGATTTTCATAAAGACAAAAGCCTGGCTTACATTTAATTTACCATATTTAATGAATGTGATTTATACCACTCAAGATATTCCCTTTATCTCAAGCAGTCACATTAAGAGGCAGCACTGAGACTCTCTGCCATGCTTAAGTGGAAAGTCTCTTCCCTTTGCAGGCATCTGATGTGTAAGAGACTGATGAAGGTGCTGAAGTTGCTGATTCCTCTGCATACTGGTGTACAGGCCTTGGCCTTTCCAGTGCCAAACTGGTTAAACCACCACAATAAAACCCTCACAAGTCAGACTCTTCTCCCAGGTAAGGAGAGACAGGGTAAGACAAAATGGCCTCAAGTTGTGCTAGGGAAGGTTTATGTCAGATATTATGGCAAATTTCTTCACAGAAAGGGTTGTAAAGCACTGGCACAGACTGCCCAGGGCAGTGGTGGAGTCACAATTCCTGGAGGTGTTCAATAAACATATGCATGTGGCACTTGGGGACATGGGTTAGTGGTGAACGTGGTGGTGGTGTTGGGTTGATGGCTGGACTTGATGATCTTAGAGGTCTTTTCCAACCTTAAATTCTATGAATTTATTAAATGGGAGTAAGGTGGTTTTATTTATAAGAACCAAACCAAGAGAATTCTCTAACTGCCAAATCAGTGTAAAGCAAGATTGCTGAAGCATTTAAAAATAAGACTCTCTTATTAGTGGATCCCTACTTTAATGACTTGAGCTTTGTTTGCAAAAACCAGTAGGTGAAAGCTACAGAAAACTTCTGAAGTGCAAGAGACTCACAAACCAGAACAGCCAGAACAACGCTGCAGCAATCAACTGACCAAGATCAAAGCAGTGTGTAATGCTGTGGTGAGAAGTGACAGCTGCCTGGCTTGCTGTGCTTTGTCCATCAGTGGCACAGGCTGGCTGGCACGGCCGTGCTCAGGGTACGTACTCGGGGTGCGGGCGGGCAGCAGACACCGCCGCCGAGCTGGTGCTGGGCTCCTCTGCTATCCCTCCTCCGTCCAGGAACATGGTGACAGCCATCTCCAGGTTGTTGTTGCATGCTTCAAGCATGTGCTTCCCCACGCTTTCACTGGCACCTGGAATGCCAAAGGGAAATCATAGCTTTTTGACTGGAAGCGCCCAGAACAGCTTTCTCTCTCAAAGCATTAATAATTAGGAGGAACAGTTCATCAGCTGCCATTTATCCCTGAAGCACAACTGTGAGAGGAGACAAACATACAGAGCTCAGGGGGAAGGGAATGCTTGCAGTCAGGACTGCCAGGCTTCTTCCTGTCAGCAACTGAAAACCTAGAGGAAACCATCTGAGGGGTTTTAGCATGATCTGGATTTTCTTCTAGAGGTCAGACATTTTCCTGGTACATGGACCTGTTGGAATGAGTCCAGAAGAGACCACGAAGGTGCTGTGAGGGCTGGAGCCAGGCTGGGAGAGCTGGGGGTGTTCACATGGAGAAGAGAAGGCTCCAGGGAAACCTCAGAGCCCCTTCCAGTGCCTAAAGAGGCTCCAGGAGAGCTGGAGAGGGACTGGGGACAAGAGATGGAGGGACAGGCAAGGGGGAATGGCTGAACACTGATAGAGGGCAGGGTTAGATGGGATACTGGAGAGAAATCCTTCCTTGTGATGGTGGGGAGGCCCTGGCACAGGGTGCCCAGAGCAGCTGTGGCTGCCCCGTCCCTGGAAGTGTCCAAGGACAGACTTGGAGCACCCTGGGACAGTGGAAGATGTCCCTGACCATCACAGCAGGTAGAACAAGATGAGTTTTAAGGTCCCTTCCAAGCCAAACCATTCCATGATTCCATGATTTTCCAACATCAGCAGGCATACACAAAGAAAAATGAAAACCTGACTTAACATTTTAACAGGAAGAATATTAAATCAGCTGCTAAAATTTTTATCCACTTGTAACAGACATTTAGAGAGGGAAGAAAAGACACTCTGATTTACTGATTCTGCTGAAAGGCAAAATCAAACCAGCAGAAGCTCAGTTTCTATAAGAAGGAAAAAAAAAAGCAGCCAAGAGGGAGAAAGTAGTATTTTTCTACAGAGTTCTTTGTATAATGACTAACATTTATTCAAATCACAGAATCATGGAACAGTTTGGGTTGGAAGTGAGCTTAAAGCTAATCCAGTCCTACACCCTGCCATGGGCAGGGACACCTTCCACTACTCCAGGCTGCTTCAGGCCCTGTCCAGACTGGCTTTGAACACCTAAAGTGCAACTAATCCCAGTTTTGATGTTGGTGCTCACGATGAAGCAACAGTTCCTAACATCACCTGTAAATCTTTCCTCAGAGGATGAGCCTCTATGTCCCAACTTCTCCTCAAAAACCATTCCATCAGCAGAAGCTCCCTCAGGAGAAGAAGCTCTCCTGCAACTCAATTCTTTACAGCACCTTCTCCATAAGTGGTGGAGTGCCAAAGAGCTTATTTTCCTTTAGAAAGGCTGGTAGAGAGGAAGAGTGGTAAAATGCAGCTGAACCAGTCTGGGAGCAGCTTTGGAATCTGCAGTAATTCTTACTAACTTCACAGCAAGTCACCAAAATGGCAACAACACTTTGCCCCAAACCAGGCTCACAAACATCAGTCTGGGCAAAACATATTCAGATGTTTCTCAGATTTTCTCGGAAAGACTCAAGAAGCTCTGGTTTGAGCACAGAATACACTTTGAAACTGTGGAGATCAATCAGTCCTAAATAACCTGCACATCAAACCACGGAGAAAGCCAAACTGACTGAGGGAACTGGTTTCCCAAACACCCAACCTGCCACAACAAGCACATTGGGATGACGGGCAGCTGTATTTTTAAGACCTTAACTGAGCTGAAGAAAGTGCAAAAAAGAAATTAGTGACATCCCAAAAAACCAACGAGAAGTTCAGGTTCTTCACTCAAACTATTTTTTTTGGCATTTTCAGCACTTTTCAATGTTAACTGTAGCAATAAAACCACACCTGTGAGCCTGGAACACATACACCCCACTCTACACCTCACTGCAGAGTCATGCAAAGCCACTAATCTGCAAGAACTGGAAGAAAAATGACAATTCAACTCTCTGCTATTATTTAAAGAGACACTGACACAGCAAGTGCCTTCATTGATTCCTCACCATTCCTGAGGAAAGTGCCAGCATATCAAAGCTTTCAGTTCTCGTGCTAGAAAACAGAAAATTCTAAGTATTTGTTAAGTTTCAAAGCAAATTTCACAGATATCCCATCATTTCCTTGGGGAAGACTGATCCTTGAGAGGCTGCCTAGAACAGAGGCTGGACAGAGTTAAAGGAATAAAGCAGGGATTTTTTTAAAAGGCCTTCAAAAGATACACCTTGGGCAGTGCAAGAGCCTGGCCAAGGCTACACCCAAGATGGATCCTGGGTCATGAGTTTTCACTCTTTTATAAGTTTTGGTCCATTTTCATATTGGGGTTAATTGTACAATTACAGCTGCAGGTTATGAAGTCCCATCCTCTCAGTCTGCTCTCAATTCACTACTGGTTCATACTTTTGGGCCTGAAGCTGCAATGGTGTCCTTGGTTCTGGGGCTGGAAAAGGTTTGTTTTGTGTGGCTGAGCTGTGAGGAGAACTTGCTAACACTTTATATGAAGTTCAGAGTTACACGTGGATGCAGTACAGAGTCTGGAAAACATGAAAGCTAAAACTTAAGGCAGCAAGACACACAGGAGTTACATTCTCTTAGCAGTACTTGCCTGGATGAGAGCACCAAAGAAACACAATTCTGCCATCAGGATCAAAGAAAAGCATCAAGGACTATTTCTCCTCATCCCTGATGCTGCAGAACATTCCCTCAGCCTTTTCCCCACAGACAGGAGTGACTGCACATACACTTACAACTCTGAGTTGAAAAAGCTACTAACACAAAGCACTGAGGTGTGAGCACCTGTCACATGCTCCACACACTCCTAGATGCAATCTTAAATTCTGTTAAAGGTAAAAACAGAATTTCAAAACTCCACTTAATAGTGGATGGCTGAAGCCCAGCAAGCTATTTCTTTTTGAAAGCATAGAGGGGTTCTCTTATGTTGAGCATAAAACGTGTCTAAACATAAAAGGTGTCAGGAGGAGGAAGCCTCTAGCACAGCTCTGCCTGTTGATTCAGGTTTTAGCAAATATCTCACACACAGGCACATGCTACTGAAAATATAATTGCTGTTCTTTTTGTTTATTCTATAAAGATTCTTTAGGAATAGCTGAGAGATCAATAATTTCCCTGCTTGCATCCTGTTGAGGATTTGAGTGTGTCCAAGAACAGGGACACAATCCGAAACGAAGCTGGTCTGGATAACCGAATTAGAGCAGTTTCACTTCCCTCTGGCTGTTTAGTTGACACATCTTATTAACCACTCCTGCCGCATCTGACATGCAAAGCCATCAGCCAGGGGTAACTACGGCGAAGCAGATTAAACACAAAGTGGGTCAAGAGCTCCAAGTACACAACCCGAAGCAGGAGCTGTCACCTGACGCGAACTTCCACGGAAAAGCGACCAGCTCTCCCCGATTGCGAACTCAAGTCGCCCGCGCAGTAGGATATTTCTGCTTTTTCCAAGGCGGACTCGGGGCTCAGCTCCCGGATCCCTCCCGGCCGTCAGAGCCACCCGCGGGAGCGGGAAGCGGCTCCCGGGGCGGAGCGCAGGCGGGAGGGAAGAGGCAGGGAGGGAGCAGGACACGCACCCCCGCCACCGGGACAACCGAGAGGAATCTCCGAGCCGCCGCTCAAAGGGAAGCGAGCTCTCCGCCGCGCAGGGAGCAGGCCGGGCCCAGGCAGGCCCGCCGCGCTGGGCGGCCCCGGGGCGCGCCCGCGGACGGGCCCTGACACCGCCGGCGCCCCGCGGGAGGCGCTCCGGGGGCAGGGGCAGCGCGCCCGGAACCGCTCCGCCTCGGCCCGCGCCTCCCGCCCCCGGCCCGCCGGCGGGGGGGGGGGGGGGGCCGGGCGGGACCCTCCCGCGTAAGCCCCGCGGCCTCGGCGCGCCCCGCGCCCCGAACCCACCGGTGATGGCGGTGAACTGCTGGACCAGCGCCCTCAGCGCCGCGGCGCCCGCCGAGCCCCCGGGCGCCGCCATCTTGCCGCCGCCGCACCACAACACACGCGCCGCCGGCCGGCGCGCGCTGCGCATGCGCGGGGCCCGCCCGCGCGCGCGCCCCTTCCCCCCGCCCGCCGCCGCCGCGAGGGGCGGGAGCTCGGTTGCCGAGGTAACGAGCCCCGCCCATTACGGCCGCGCGGGAGGCGGGAGTTGCCGTGGCAACGCCCTCCTTTCCTCCCCCGCTCCGCCTCAGCGGCTTTCCCTGGGAATGCCCCCGGAATTCCCGACCCACCGCTTCCAAGGGACACAGGCTTTAGAGCGGACCGGCACTCTCAGATCACGTAACCGGCCTTCCCACGCGGATTTACCCCAGTACAGAGGCCCGCGGCGCAGCGAGGGGCCCGGCAGGCCGCGAGCCGAGTGCGAAGCAGATCCAGGTGCTGTGAGCAGGGAGACACTCAGCAAGAGCCCGGATCACGGGCACAGGCCGGGGGTGACCTGCTGGAGAGCAGCGCTGCTGTGAAGGACCTGGGGGTTCTGGCAGGCAACCAGCTGTGCCCGAGCCGGCAGAGTGTCCTGGGGGCCAGAAGGGCCAGTGGGACCCTGGGGGACACTGCGAAGAGCACTGACAGCAGGTCAGGGAGTGATCCTGTCCCTCTGCCAGCCGAGTGCTGTGTCCAGCTCTGGGCCCCTCAGGAGAGGAATGGAGCTGCTGGAGCAGGTCTAGGGGAAGCTGCAGAGATGCTGAAGGGCCTGGAGCATCTCCGTGCCCAGGAAAGGCTGAGGGAGCTGGGGCTGCTCAGCCTGGAGAGGGGCCCCAGCTGAGAGGGGCCTCAGCCCTGCCTGTCCCTGGGTGTCTCTGGAGGGGAGCAGGGCCCAGCAATGGCACCAGAGCCACGGGCAGGGACTGAGCCCAGAAGTTCCACCTGCACATGAGGAAGAACTTTCCTGGGCAGTGACAGAGCCCTGCACAGACCCCAGAGACGGTGTGGAGCCTCCCTCACTGGAGATATCCCAGAGCTGTCTGGACACGGGCTGCGCCACAGGCTCTGGGATGGTTCTGCTGGAGCAGATGGACCCACTGAGGTCCCTTCCAGCCTGACCCATTCTGGGATTCTGTGGGGCAGGACCTGAGGTGGTGAAGGAATAGCTCATCTGCACCTGTGCAGGGAGCCCTGACAGGGCCCCCCTGCCATCACTGGTCACAAAGCCAGAAGAGGAAACCCTTGGATTTGTCCCCACCTGCCATACCAGGTATTTCTGATCCCCAGGCCACCTGAAGGAATGTCAGGAAAGGAATGCTTTACTCCTTTCCAGTTTCATGACACAGCAGGAATGTGGCTGCCTTGCTGCTGAACACTTGTCAACTCTGTGAGTACCACAGAAAGCTGAGATTTCCCTAGAATTCTAATAATTTGTTACCTCACTGCCATGGAAACAGGTACATCTGTTCTCTCTCTTACTGCCTCTCATCCCCACACGAGCTCTGGTGCTCAGAGAAGCAACCAAATCTGTGAAGTATTTGGGGTTTTGGCACTTGTTTTGTTTTTCCTGGCTGTTGGATGAGCTGAACTTGTTCACAAACAAGATAAATTAATCACCAGGACTGAAGGCAGGTGAGCAGCAGTGAACTGTTACACCAGCCCAGACATCTCAAATACAGACTCCTGCTTCACCAACACCAGTAAAACAAAGCTGATTTCACCTGCTTCAAAGCTCCCGGACCAGAGTGTCAGAAACAAGCTGTTGGTACAAGCAAAATCCATTCAGCAGTGGCCAAATTCCACCCGCTAACAATGCAGATCTAAAAGAATAAGCCAAATTATGCCTAGTGAAGATTATTGTGCCATGGATATGGTGAGGAATGGGATCATTTGGGGGCTTGCAGCATCCCACCTTGGAAAACACTGCTGCTATAGATTTTGTACATTTTGCAGTTAAGCTTGGTGTTATCTATCAATCTTTTTTTTTTTTTTTTTTTTTGCATTCTGCTTTGAAAATGGGTTTTGTTTTTTACAGGCTTACCCTGACTGGAAAGACTGAGGGTCACCAGCATGGAACTAGTCAGTAGCTCTGCCTTAAAAAAAAACCCTTTAATTTTTTTTTTTTTTTTACATCATGTGTAAAACAGAAAATAATCCCAACTGTGTTAAGGATTATGGAAAACCAGACCAATATTGAAGGAAAGCTTCCAGAACAATGGCTAAGGCAGCAGGGGAGAAAGCAAAGGATTTGCCACTGGTCACCTGTTGTAACTTCCTGAAAAAACATCTCTGAACAGAACATTTATTTATTTATTTATGAGAAGCCCACCAATGATAACGACGTGCAGGCTTTGGGGAAAAAAAAAAACAACCATTCACATTTTTGGCTCAGTGTGCTGGTCATGCTTTCCATAAAATTTGGTGTTTTTTAAAACTTAAACCATCAGAAGATGCTGCTGAAGAAACAAGTCTGTTAGGAATGTCCTTTAACAGAATTAAAGTCATCAATGGGGTTCAAAAAAAGGACAAAACTCAAACATTTGTTGACTTTGATGACTAGCACACACCCTTCAGCACTGCAGCTGGCACTTGGCTCCATTTCAAACACAGACAGTGCAAAAGTAGCTCCAAAGAAGCAAAGAAAAGCCAAAATATGGCTTCATAAAACAACAAGATTAAACAATTAGCAAGAAAACTTCCTCTGCATAGTAGGATCTGGTTGCCTCTTCCCCAGCCTCAACTTCCTACAGGCCTCAGCACCTCCACATCTAAATTACAATTTATTTTGAGTTATTTTAGTTTTAAATCCAACAGGAACGGTATTTAGTAGTGCCTCTAAAAATGGAGGGGAACAGTTACAGCCAGGCAGGGCAGTTATGTGAATCTCTAATTACTGTTATGTCATTACTGACAACTCCAGTCTTCAGTTGCTTCTTTCCCTTTTAACTTTCTCCATCATAACTGGCTTCTGGACTGTTGTTTTAATCACACTCAAACTACTTTGAATACGAAAATTAAACAGCATTGTGTATAGTAACACAATCGTACGTTAATATGTACAATTAACAGGACATTAACAACAAGAAAACAAAAGTATCTTGTTCTTAACAATAGAGAAAATGGGATCTGCAGGAGGGATCTCTGTGAACAGAGGTGAATGGGAGCCCACAGCCTTGGCATCCATGAAAGATCCTTGGCTTTGGCAGTGGAGAATGACCTGTTTCTTTCCTCTTTGTCCGAGGGAGGGGCTAGCATATGAGAGGGAAAGAGTGGCTTTCTGCTTACACTCGTGTTAATGGGTGTGCCAACAATGCAATTCCAGCAACAGCCTAAATTCCATCAACGTGCTTCAATTTACAGAACAGTGGTTGTGCTAAGGGAAGCTTCAACCTTGCAGCTGACAGCCAGCTGGGAATACAGACTTGTTTTTCATTTGTTTCCTCCATGGAATGTGCATCTTTTCCATTAAAGGCTTCGGATTCTCATTTTCAGATCAGACCATCAGTTATCCTTGTTCTCCAACATTACCAGTATTCACACTCCAAACCATGTAAATGCAAGTCAGAAAATAAGAAATGCTCCGATTCCTGCAAGAAGTGCTGCAAGTGCTAGAAAATAATAATCAAGAAAAGAACAATTTAAAAATGTTACATTCAGGGGGTATATGTTACTAGAACTTCTCAGAACTCACAGCACTGCTGCCCAGTGTGATTCCCCTCCAAAGCAACCACTCAAAACTGCTTAGGGAAGCTTTGCCTAGCACAGGAGAACATCACCGCAGTTCCCATTCCTATGCCACCACATGTCCATGGCTCTGATCTACTCTGCAACAGGACTTTTAAACATCTGCAGGATTGTCTTTTGCTTGTTCTTAGGCAGTGAACAAATATCATTTGTGTCACTGGTATTAACCACACAATTCAAAACCTTTCCTTCCTTGATGCTGGGGGATTTCACCCGGACCCTGGCAGGGGACTGCCAGTTTTCATTGCAGGAACCTTTCCGAGTCTTGTGGTGATTGGTTTCAGCCTGTGTTTTTGATCCCTTTGAGTCTTTTGCCACCCTGGAGCTTCCCTTCCTGGCAGAAGGGTCTTTTCCAGACCAAGGTGGTTTGGTGCGGAGCAGATACTCATCAGGAGAGCCCTTCTGTCGGTTCAGTGTCCTTTCCTCCTTGTCCAGCTCCTTCTGCAGCTGCAGAGCCAAGAGCCTGTCCTGCTCCTCCTGCCTGCGCCTTTCATAGAACTCCTGCTCAAAGGCTCTTTGTGTCTGCAAGATAAAATCATTCATCTGCTCTCCTTGCTCTTCTACACTTTCTGAAAAGGTTCTTCTCCTCTTATCAAGCATGTCCAAGTCAATCATGGCATCAGCTGGGGCCTCCACCAGCTTCCTTTTGGGAGTCTCCTTAGAGTTCTGTGGCCTCTCCAGTGTCTCTTCATTTGAGTGTCCAGTCTCCTTCCCCAGACCATGCAACGTGGTCTGGCTGTCAGACATCACACAGTTTATTACTAACTGACCAGAGGTAGAAGTTTCATCAGACTTTTCAAGGTTTACCCTTTGGACATGTGTCAAATTGCCACTGTCTGACTCAATTCCATCATCATCTCCTTTGGATCTAAGAAGAACTGTCCTAGACCCTGCCCCTTCTGTGGTTCCATGAAGTGCATCTGGAACTCCATCTTCTAAACCATTTGGTCCTGGTGTTTTTTCCTGCTTGACAGTGGCAGTTTCACCTGAAGCTGAGGCACTGAAATAGTTCATGCATGATTCCAAAAATGAATCTTTAGCTCCAGAATCGTTATTTACACTGGTCAGCTGTGGAGACAGGGTTGGCATTTCCTCTTGCTCATCCTGCACTGCAGAACTGCTGCCCTCATTGCTGTTGGTCTCCTGAAGAAAAGGAAGACACCACCAATGAAGTAAATTTATCAAAAGCCCATGGGTGTGAATAAATACCACACTCACTTCTCATGGCTGCATTGCCCCTGAGTGCTCTTCCCTTTTTAAAAAATACCTAACTGTTTAATAATAATGAAAATATTTAAAGTAACTGCAGAAGCCCAGCAAAAGGACTGAAACCACAACTGCAGCATTTTCCTCTTATTAGTGATTCAGACTAAATGTGCAAGTCTGCTGATCTTTGGAGGCCTTACAGGAATGATCAGACAGGCAGCCATGGAATGATGTAAATCAGGGTGCACCCTCTTCCAGTAGGCTTCAGAACTGCGAATCATGAATACCAAAGGTAGCTTAAAAAGGGCAATATAACCTGCCCAGTGCCAATGTGCAAGGGGAATAGAAGACTGGAACCCTACAGGCAAGGGGAAAATATCCCATAATTACTAACTGTGAGATTTATAACAAAATGATTCCTGTTACCCCAGAGACAGAGTTGCTCCCGCCTCTTCCTGTGGTACTGGAGAACGATGCTGATCCCAACATACCATAATTTTTTGGAGACAGATACCTTTAAAAGAAAAAAAGGATATCGCTTTAAATAGTCTGTCCTTAAATTGTCAGTCCTTTGCATTATTCAAGATCTTCAGGTTCATTCTGACAAACAAAAAACAACAAGAAGGCAAGTGTTTGCCTTCTGCTCCTATGAGGAAATGTTTTAAACTTCAACACTTTACGTTTGTCCTCAGTTATCTCGGGAAGCTGGCCTACAGCATTCCAAAGAAGCAAATGGGGCAGAAGGACACTGAAACAGGCCAATAATTAAAGAAACACTTGGCTGAATCCCTTACTTCTGAATGTCTCCAGAGTTGCTTGGTTTGTTCTTTGCCTTGCTCAGGTTCAGTGGGGATGTCTGAAGGGAGAGGCTGTGTGCTGGTGATGGGCTGCCAGGCACGTGTCCCTCAGGATCCTCATTCTTCCAGACAAGTAAAAATAGCATTAGGTAAAACAAAACACAACACAAACTGCAGAAAACTCAGGGAACTACTTGGGTTTTGCTGCAGAATTAGTTACTGTTGTCCAAAGAATTCTAGAACTGTGAGTAACAAATGGTTACAGAGAAAGAAACGTTACCTGTTCCATACACCTTCCTAGATCTAGCACTGAGGGACAGGAGGCTTTGCTCAAATAAGTACACAGGTTTCATCACTGGGTAGCAACTATTCAACTAAGCAAAATAAATTAATAAAACAAAAAAAAAAAAACCTCCAAACATAAGGTACATTTCCAATGTATGTTCCTTTCTTCCAGTACAGGTTACTGTACATATTCATTTCTTCCAAAGAAGGATTTTTAAAAACATGAGGAAAAGGAAGCATACAGCAGAAAATCAATGTTTTAAAATGTTTCACAATGAAAACACGCAGCACACATGCTGGGTGCTGGATTTCAAGTGTGTATTACACAGGCTTCAACCCTCCCCTGGTTTTTCAAAAATTAATGGTCAATCAAGGCTTTAAAGTACTGGGGAGTGACAACAGCTTTCAACTGCAACTAAAATAAATTTAAACTACTCCAAATTTTAACATTTGCTCTGAGAAGTCCAAGTTGCTTGCACTACATTGGTATTTGCTGCTGTCCCACTCGATCCTAACTCACCAGACTGTTACTGAGCTGCCAGGCCAGCTCTTCATCTTGCTTCAGCTGCTTCTCCATCTCCTTCCGTCTCTCTTCTGCCAGCCTGTGCTCCTCCTCCTCCTCTGCCAGCAGCCGCTGGATGTATTCCTCACTCGCTTTGTTCTCCTCCTGCTCGTGCGCTCGCCTTTCTGCCTCCACCTAAACCAGATGTTGGAAAAAAACCACCTGGTTACTACTGCAGGGCCACACTTCAACCCAGAACCTCTCAGCTGACACTGCTTAAACATGAACCATTCACTGTTCACAAATACAGCAGCATTGCATTGCACGAGTCTCAAAGATGTAAGAATCACATGGATGCTGTGCGTAGAGCCTTGGGTTTGACCACAGTGACAAACCTTTTGGTTTCTCTAAGATTATACCATTAACCTGCAAGGCTGAACTCCATTCTTCACCTTCTCAAAGTGTTAGTAACAAAACTAACATCTCCAAATACATGGATCTACAGAGAAAGTGGGATTAGAATTCTGTCTAAGGCTGAATGCCAGCTATCCCACAGCATTTGCTCAACCTGCTTTTATCATTATATATCCCAAAGACAGCACATCTCTCTTCTAGAAGAGTGCTGCTCTCCTGAAACATACAAACCCCAAAGCAGCAGGCCAGGAATTTTACATCTGCCTTTCTTACAGGAGACATGCTGAGAGATCAGTTACCAGCAACTCCACGAGGAGAGCAAAGTACTTCAAGAATAAAGCTTTCTTTGGAAATTCCCCCCAGTCCTCTGCTTCATGTGTTCCTGTAATCACCAGCAAGGGGCTCTCAGAGAAAGGTGCATTCCCATACATTCCAACTCTAAATCTTAATACTACTGTGTCTGAATTGGAAGAAGGATCCTTAAGTAAGCCAAAATTGAGATTCTTTAGAATTTTTACTGATTTTCAAAAGAGCACAGGTAACAGAGTGAACAAAGAAGAAAGACTATGCTGTATGTTCATTACTGAAGGTTATCTAATTGAGGTCTCTTACTTGGAGGGAAATCAAGAAGACAAATATAAAACCAAAGCCCAAACAGCTCCAAATTTCTACATTTCCTAGTTTTATGTGCATTGAGTGAGAGATGAGGTTTGAGGTATAGATCAAGAATGTCACCTCATGTTAAATACAAAGAAATCTCTTCCACCAATTTAATTCATGATTCAGGAGTGACCAGTATGTTCTTGCAGCTGCAGTGCCCTTTTAAGTATCTTTACTATTAAATAAAATTACAGCTGTTTGTGGAAACAATTCAAATAACTAAATATGAAGCATTTATGCTTTTAAAACATATTTTTAGACATACCTTACTAATCTCTGCTTCATATTCCTGCCTCAGCTCCCCAGGCTTGCTTAGCTGGTGCTGCGGCTTGGGGATACAGACTAATCAAGAGGAAGTAGAGGAAAAAACAAAAGTCAACAAAGTCATGACAGTCAACAACAAAGGATTTTAACAACAACAAAGGATTTTAACAACAACAAAGGATTTTAACTCCAGACCCTGTCATGGGAATGATTTGACTTAAATCAAGTGCTGTGATTGAAAAAATGAAGGAGTAAAGCAAAAAATACCAAGGAATAGTTTACACAGTAGAAAAGTGTGGTGTTAGTGGCAGGAACAGGCAGTGTTTCCCAAGCACTGTATATAAAGCAAATACAATGGAAACAAGTTTCCCAGAGAAACTGTGGCTGCCCCATCCCTGGAAGTATCCTAGGCCAGGCTGGATGGGGCTTGGAGCAACCTGGTCTAGTGGAAGGTGTCCCTGCCCATGGCAGGGAGGTGGAATGGGATGATCTTTAAGGTCTCACCCAACCCAAACCATTTCCTCATTCATTCTCTGTTGGTACACTGACCATAATTTGTGTCTTTCACTCTTTTTTGTTAAAAAGACCTCAGAACACTGCAAGTGGAACAAGTTGCCCTATGGCCAACCTATCAAAACATCCCCCAAGGGTGCTTGTAACATCATAAACCCCAAAACCCTTCTTCAAAAAGTTAATCAGATTTCACTTCCTTCTCTCTGACACCACAATTTTCAGCTCACAGATTCTTGCATTGACCAAACTCCTGGAATTTCAACCAAACTATTTAACACCTAAAAATCTTCTAACCAGTTCACTTACTTGACAGTGATAAAGAAACACACACAAACACTCTGCCTGTAGATGCTACAGCTGCAAATGAGCAATGAACACGGCCAGGCAGCCACACCACCCCCCACCAAAGGCATGAACAAATATCCACTGAAATCACCTGACAATGTAATTTTTATCCTCTGTGCCACAAATGAAGAAGGCATTGCCCACCTCTCCCCTGCCCCTTTTGCAGGAGAGCTCTGTCTCTGCCAGCAGTAACACATCTGCCTACCCACAGCTCTGTATTTCCCAACATCTGAAGTCCACCCACAGTAATTCCTGTGGCAAAGAGGAGACAATCCAGGACAAGTGACATTTCACTTACTTTCCTCATCCAAATCCTGTCCGTTCATCCTGCGCTCGCACTCCTCTGGGTAATTCTTCTGGATCTTCTCCCAGAGCTCCCAGTTGATAAGAGTATTTCTGCGGGTATTGTACCGTGCCCAGGAAGAGACTCGACGCCTACAAAAGGGGCAAGAAAGGCTGGCCTTTTCCACTGTCATCTGGAAGCAGGAATTACAGAGGGTATGGCTGCATGGCAGCGTGACAGGCTCCACAAAGATCTCCATGCAAATCTGGCAGAGGCAGTCGGACAAGGAAAGCGGGGCCTTGGATTTCTTCGACATACTGACTTGAGGTAGAGGAACAGCACTAGGACAACATCAGGGCCTGAAAGCAAAAAGAAACATTCAGGTTCCTTATGGTAAGTAAAATAAAGGAAAATACAAAATGTTTTACAGCTACTTTAAGAAAATGCTAGTGGATTTAGAAGTGGTTGCTGCTTAAGTGGTTGCTTTTCTCAGGGCCTGAGAGATTCCTGAGGAAGAAGCAGAGCTTTACAGAAGTCATGGAAAAACTGTACCAGGTTTTCCTACTGCAGTTTCCTGTGAGATGTAACAGATGCTTTAGGGATAGCAAGGAGGTGGTAAGGAGAGGGGGGAAAAAGTGAGAGTTCTTCCAGTCACCTCTGTTACTCCCCTCTTCTCCCACCACTCCCTATCTATGATAAGATATGCTGGATATGTTATTCCAGTTACCTTAACCTTCCATTGACTCATTTTTTTCAGTATATGCACATCCTTTGAGAGCTGCTTTTGGCACAAGCTTGTTTGTTTGTGTATTTCTGGTGAAATGCACCAGAGCAGAGCAGCTTCTTCCTCATTCATTTTCTTGCTTAAGCTACGACTATAAAGCTAAAATCCCTCTTTTTGTTAAAATAAATGAAGAATGAAAACTTCAGCACCTTCTTGTATGACTTGAAACTGTGGGGGTCATCTGTCTCCTCATACGATTTTTCCGCTTGGCCCAGCAATACTGTGGGAGAGAAAACAAAAGACACATACAGCAAAAGAAGAAACCCACTGATATTTAAGTTACAAGCTTCTTTAACAGGCAGCTTCAGAGACAGGAGGCCCTTGAAAGAAAGGCTGCCATTCCTCACAGAGAACTCTCCATGGAGACAAATACACGTTAAAGCGAGTTTATTATTTCCGCTGTTTTTATTGACAAAAAATAACCCCCAGGAAGTCGGCGCCCAGCGAAAAGGGGGCCCCTCGTCCCCCTCCGGCCCCCGTCACCCCCAGCCCCTGAGGGTCCCAGCGAGGACTCGGCACCCACCGCTCCGGAGGCCGGGAAAGGCCGCGGCTCCCGCAATGGCGGCTCCGCTCCGCCCCTCACTCAGGGGCTGTTCCCGCCGCCCGCCTGAGGGCTCCGCCTCCTCCTCCTTTTTCTCCTCCTTCTCCTTTTCTCCTTCCTTCTTCTCCTCCTCTTCTTCTGTCTCCTCCTTCTCCTCTTCCACCTGCTCCGCCGAGCCTGCTGGGAGACAGAGGCCGCGGGCCCTCAGGGGGAAGGCGGGCTGGGCTGTCGTGATAGGCCGGGCGGGAATGGCTTCCCACAGCGAGAGAGCTGCGTTAGGTGGGATGTTAGGAATAAATCCTTCCCTGTGAGGGTGGTGAGGAGCCGGCACAGGCAGGCCCGGGAAGCCGTGGCCGCCTCGTGCCCGACAGTGCCCAAGGCCGGCCGGGCGGGCTTGGTCGTCGGGCTTTGCTCCCTGGCTTTGCTCCCTGGTGTGGTCCCTGGCTGAGCTCACCTGGCCGCAGGTGCCCACGGCACATCCCGCCTCAGGTCCTCGTCCAGCATCTCCGCCTGCAGGTCAAACTCGTGCGCCAGGCTCTGCAGGCTGGAGTCCAGCTGTGCGAACCGAGCTTCCAGGGACAGCAGCCTGCTTTCTACTCTGGGCGGTGGAAAACAAGAGTAAGGGAATTTCGGAAGGATTTGGGGCTTTCTGTCGCGTCATTGCATTGTGAACAGCTTCAGACCCCGTTCTCGGGGCGCTCCCAGGATTTCTGAGAACAAACTGAAAGTCAAGGTTTTGGCCGTTTCCTGGTGCAGAGATCTTAAAATCTCCAAATACAGCTGCAAAATTAGTATGTAGATGTATCTGTGGCTCTCAACCATATGCATTATCAGTGGCATAGGTTTTCCTCTAACACATTTTGAAGTGATTTATGCTCTTATTTGTAGTGTCATGGTTTTTTGAACCATTTTCATTTAACGTTGAGGAGAACTTCTCATTACTTCTCTGGTTAAAAACTAGGCAAATAATTAACAAGCCACCTGCAGTGATTTTTTAATAGGACTGTCCTTCCATGGAACAAGTGTGATAAAAACTACTTCATAGCTTGTTTTATTAACTGCTTTCTCATTATTTGGTATCTGTTGTGTTTCTCGCTATTTAAAATTGTAAATTATAAAGATGAGGTTTTGAGTTTTAAGCCACTCCACTTTTGCTGAAGAAAACTGCCTGGTTTAAAAGAACTTGTTGTGTTGAGACAAAGTAATGCCAGTATTTATTTTTGTACCCATTTCTCTCTTTCCTGGAGATACAGGGTGCGCTGGGCATCTGTCACTGTGGGTGGTTTTTATATAGAGTTTTGTCCACATTTTCCTCAGTTACCTGATTGACATCGAGGTGTGTTCTTGAGAATCCCGAGGATCTGAAAGCTCATGTAAATAATTCAAAGTTCCTTCTTAAATACTGACCAGCTATCTCAGTACCATGTAGACAATAGTGATTTACTAGCAGAGCATCACCTACTCCTTACAGAATTTTTTGTGATTTTTCTTTTTATTTTACTGGCAAAACTTCAGGCTGTATCAGCTAACAATAACTACACTATCAGCAAATATTATTACCTACATATTTATCTTATCTTTTTTCATTCCTAGTTTGCTCCACTGCTTCTGTGACCTACCTGTGTTAAACACTCTATTACATATACTTGAATGAACTTTTTGTAAGGACAAAATACACAGCAGCTGGTGATGACATTAAAAAATAAAAAGCCAAAACAAAACCCTTCAAACATTTTTTCCATTCTTTGACATGTATCCCACGGTATTTTAATGTCTGTTGTTATAAGGGACAGACCAAAAATGCCATTTTTTCCTATCAGCAGTTCCTCCCTCTCCCTGCCTGCCTCTACTCCTGCCTCCCCCTTCTCCAAACCAAACCCTACTTTGGATTCTGTCTGCAGCTGACCTGAATGAGGAGAAAATAAAAAGACCTCAACAGTGGCATATTTTACTAAGTATCCCCGACCTTAATTCATTGTCTGGCCGCTTGTGCAGATCCTTGTTTAACGATTTTCTGTTGTTTCCTGAGGCTAGAGGCTTCCTCTGCAGCCTGGTGAAGCTCATCTTAGTGTGGTATGACTCTTCTTGCTTCAGCAAGAATTTTGGGATGAAAATAGAACTTTAATTGGAAACTAAGCTGGTGTCATGTAGAAATGTAGGGAGTTCAGAAGAACTGGAAGGATTGATGTGTCATAATTGGATCGAATCTGTCAGCACTGAGAGAGCAAGTGCAGAAACTGTGGTGAAGTGAGTTGGGGTTTGCTGTGAATGACTTTCAGAGCTGGGTTGTCAGATAACGAGTGTTCTTGCCGGTGAGCTGTTGGTTTGCAGCTTTTTATCACAGTACATAAGCTTCCTCACAGCCCATTCTCCAACTTCCTCCTCTACAGGTAAAAGTAAAGTTATCTAAGATCTCATCACTAATGCTAATCTCAGTGCAGCAGTAGTTTCTCAGCAGCCTTCAATCCAATGCTTTACTATTTGACCAGTTTTTGTCTCTCAGACATTTTTTTATTGCCTTTCTGTATTTTTAAGCACCTGCAACAAACATTTCAGCATTTGCCAATTTTGTATCTAAAAATGTCTGTTCAGTTATACCACGGTAGGTCCATAACTGATCTCCCACATCTGGAACTGAATTCTGATACGACTGAGTGCTGCTGCCTCTTGACCTAAGTTTGGAGTGAAAAGAGGAAGAATGGATTAAACCTCCCGTTTTCATTTCCATCATGACCTCTGAACACTTTTTCCTTTAGTGTAAGCAAAGTTACCACTAAGTCAGTGTCCTCTAACTCTGACTAGTGTACACACAAACCACATCCCCATTCTTTACCAGAAAGCTTTTAAAATTCCTCTCTTGTTAGCACACAGAACATATTTGGAAGCCATGCAGCAGAAGCTCCAGCATTTCCACTTCTCTGGAAGTGTGGTTCTATGTGAAACCTTATTTCTGCTATTCAGGCATTTACAGAAAATGACATTTTAGAGCTGTCACGTGGGTTTGATTTTCCAGGCTAGTGCAGCATCCTACACTTCTCCAAGCTCTCCCCATTCGCTGACTCCATGGTACATTAGACACACACTTCTTCAAGTAGTTTCCCACAGAATTAATTTTCACTTTTTTCTTTTAGGAGTTGTTTCATCATTTCTCCCTCTGGTCAGGTCTCCAATAGCTACTTTTGTGTGAATCAGAGTCATAAAGGCTGTGGGTGAACCAACAGTATAAGCAGTACCTCGACAAAGAGGAATTTCTTTCCAAGTCTGTCAGCTGTCTGTCTGTCAACACATAATCATTCATTTCCTAAGCAGAAGTACTGCATCCCATCAGCTGTGATACTCTTGACAGGGATCCTTTTCACTGCAGGTAAACCACAGTTGTATGTATGACACCTGATTTGACTTCTAAAAGTCTCAACACTGCATAGTTTGCCTTTAAATGTAACATGTCACAGAACCCCAGAATGCTTGAGGTTGGAAGGACCTTAAAGCCCAACTCATTCTACCCACTGCCATGGGCAGGGACACCTTCCACTATCCCAGGTTGCTCCAACCCCAAGCCCCATCCAACCTGGCCTTGGACACTTCCAGGGATCCAGGGGAAGCTACAGCTTCTCTGGCCAACCTGTGCCAGGGCCTCACCTCCCTCCCAGGAACATGAAAATCCAGAGTTAGCCTGCCTCTAACTGCTGAGAATTTCAGACCTTTTTTGGCTGTTTTTCCTGAAGATCCATGCTCATATCTTTATATCTGCCCTGAGCCACCACCACTGGTGCCTGCTGCTGCACAGCTGAGCACGAACTGGTGCCAGCGGGGGCAGCTGAGGCCGGATTATTTTTCAGGAAGTCCATGAACCTGTTGGTCATGTTCCTCTGCCAAGTGCAGGCTTTGGAAATGGAGGGTGAATCAGCATCACCTATGACCTGATTCCCCAAAGATGGTGATTTGCTTTCCTAAAACTTTTAAGAAAGGTCCATTCTTGGAGGTTTTTTTTGCTCATGATAACCACTTACTCCCTGTCTTTGAACCCTCGAGACTCTGAGGCATGATCTGAAAATCAGAAGTTCACCTGAAATCTCCAATTAGAACAGCAAGCCTGAATTTCACAGAAACACAGGATATACTGAGTTGGAAAGGATTCACAAGGATCCAACTCCTGGCCCTGCACTCCTGGCCCCCCCCAGCAATCCCACCCTGTGCCTGAGAGCGATGTCTGAATGCTTCTTGAGCTCTGGCAGCTTTGGTGCTGTGACATTCCCTGGGAAGCCTCTTCAGTGCCTGACCACCCTCTGGGAGAAGAACATTTTTCTAATATCCAAACGAAACCTCCCCTTAAACAACTTAAGGCCATTCCCTCAGGTCCTGTCACTGGGCTCCACAGATATCAGTGTCTGTCCCTCCTCCCTCCTCATGAAGAAGTTGTAAACCTCAACAAGGTCTCCCCTCAGTCTCCTCCAGGGACAGACCAAGTGCCCTCATTGCCTGGTGACACTTCATGCAGCTGCAGGCCACGGCTGATGGAGCGACTGCCCAAACCCTGCAGCAAACTGCCAGGATGGCAGCCAGGGAATAAACACCACCATGGAGCTGATGGCTCTGTCCCTCTTTCCTCCCGATGTCCGTTCACACCCAGTTGCCCACAGAAGTTTCCAGAGAAGCACAGGTTAGCCTGGTGTCCCGTGTTAGCTGTCCCATGCCCCAGCCCTCCGTGCCCTCCCTGCCCCTCCCCAGCCCTGCAGGACCTGTTCAGCGTCTCGTTCAGGGAGCGCAGGGAGATGCTGGCTTTCGCCATCTTCCTGGAGAACACCAAGAGAAGAAATAAAAGCTGGAGCGGGCTCGCTCCTCTCTCCTGTAGCCGGCAGCAACAGCAGGGACAGAGGATCTGAGTCCTGCAGGAGGTTGTTTGTTCCGAGGCTTTTTATAGCCTGTAAATCCAAATATAGGTCATGGATGCACCAACACACGTTCATGGACATATCACACACTGAACCACACAGCCCAACCCGACCCCTTCCTCTGCCCCACTGATCCCATGGCTTCATACATGAACTAATTCACAGGCAACACAAAAGGGAACAACTACAATCTTATGCTTTTTTTTTTTTTTATTGCTGTGTTTTGGCTTTGATTTGCTGTTGTGCCCACCAGATCATGTCTTGGGCCAAAGTCTCCTGCAGAGAAAGGCTGTACAAGCAGATTGCCTTTTTTTTTATTAAAAAGGTACGAAGGTAAAATCTGATTTGGATGAGAATGAGTTGTATTTGGTTGCAGGGAGCTGCTTTGAGTAAAACCAAGACAGTTGGAATCTCTTCCATAAAGGGTGGAGAGAGGCAGCACAACCAGATAATGATTTTCCAGAGCTTGGTATGTAAAAAAATAGAGCTGGAAATTTTTTCAACATGAGTCTGGTAACAGCCCAGTTGGTGAAACACAGCAGCACAAACCCAAACCTACCACCAGTGTAGCAGGTGCTCAGCCAGTACTAGGAATTCAGTTCTGTGACAGGATGAGGACAGCCCAGGGAAAAAAAAAACCCGTTTGTAAAGAGTTATTTGCTCACTTCATGGGAAATCCAGCATGAACTGAACATGTTCAGAGCTGTAACATTTCCACTTAGGTCTTCCTACCTTCAATTTACAAATGAAGGGAAGTTTCTAGCAAAGCCAAGTTCTGCTCATTGTGTTTCAAACCTTTAGGAAGACAGGAAGTATTTGGGTAAGGAGAAGCTGTGCCTTTGGCCCTTCATATTCACCCTGTGATGGGGGTAAATAAACTTTTTGACACAATTTTGTGTGAGTCTGGCACTATTCGAGTGATTCTAAGGACAAGGGAACAGTGAGAGAGAAAGCATTTATTAAGCCAAGTGTAATAGTTCTTTTCCCTGGGATACACAACTAACTGACAGCTGACCCAGCAAACAGGTGTAACAGTTCCTCTGCTCCTTCTTTTGCTGCAGTGAAAAAATCAGCTGGCAACCACAGGGAAACTAATTTGATTACTCGTTAACTGATGCATCTAGTCTATGCAGCTGCTGACAGAGTGATGAAAACCAGATTCCACCATGACCAGTTCAAGCCAACTGGGACACAGCTTCATGGGAGAAGTCACACAGGGCACTGCAGCAGCCCAAACTACATAGGGCTGAGCCAATGACAGCCCTGCTACTGTTCAGCAGCCTCACTTAGCATTGTGGGTGTCTCCTGAGCACTAATTTTCTCCTCCAGCCTTAATTATGTCAGCTTAGTCAGGAACTAATGTTACCCCTAAATATAGAGACCCGTTTTACTTAAATCCAAGCAGCAAACTGCCAACCCTGCAAGACAGAGTGGCTGTGAACATAACAGCCACAAGGAACCAGCACGAGGCCAGGGACATCACGAGTGCACAGCAAATCCCTTTCCCTTCCCAGGGACCCAGACGGGTTCACTGTCCAGTTCACTGTCAGTGGATGTAACTGGCTCTGAGAAGTGGTTTTATTCCCCAGACTTCTGTAAGCACCTGGGTGCCTTAAGGTTCTGGCAACGGATAGGCTGATACCGAGCTGGTCTGGTCAGCAACCAACACTCTCCTGGAGCCCTTGATCTCTGTGCAAGAGAGCCAGTTCACCTTCTCTCCGTGCTCAATGCTGAGCTTTGGCACAACTCCAGGGTGTTCATTTGAGGCTGCTTTGTTGAGCTTCCCATCTTTCCTGCTGGAAGCAGCTGCTTGGGCCTTCTTCCTGTGCAGAGATTTTGCTGGACTTTTTTGCTGCTTCCCAACGTTGCTGCTGACATCCCAGAGCAAGACTTTCCCATCGTTTCCTCCAGACAACAACTGGTATGCCTCAGGCATAAAGAGCACCTGCGAGACTCCCAAGCTGTGAGCCTGGAACTCCAGCTCACGTTCAAACCTGGCACCGGTGACTCGGAATATTCGGACTTTACCGTCCTGAGCTCCGCAGCCGAAGACGTTGCCGCAAGAGGCGACGGACAGGGAATGTGCGAGCGGCGGGTTGAAGAACTGCCCGGCTGACTGTGGGCTCTCTTCCTGCATGTCACACTCCTGCAGGTTCGTGGTCCACAAGGGACGAACTTTCTGCAGGTTCCACAGCATCACCTGGAAAAAAAACCAATAGGATGAATCTATTTGTGTGTTTTACTTCAAATCGCATCTTTAATAGTAAAATAAGCAACCACACTTCTTCTCATAGCAGAGCAAAGGCTGTGCGTTACTCCAAGAGGTGTAAGGCGTGTGGTTAAACTTGCCCTAATAAATGTAGCAAATCTTTCTGGCCTGCTTTCCAAAGCCCCACCACCACACTCTGCAGTCAATGACTCAGACCTTTAGACCATGGAAGAGATGCAAACACCGCCCTAAAAGCTTTTGCATTCATCTCAGCAGTAGTAATCATGATGTACTGCACATCAATAATTGAGAAGGAGGGACGCAGAAACCCTAGCAGTGAACAGAGATCATTATCATTCTGGATTTCTGTCTCTGCTACTTGGCCTATAATAGTCACTTCCATGAACATGTCTGAAAAATGGGACAGCAAAAGGCAAACAGCAGTTGAGGCTGTGGTTTTTAAACAGGCATATTTGAATTTATTTTTATATCCAGTGAGTAGATCTAGTTTGTGCTATGGAGTAGGGCATGCTTTACCTACTGAGATGGGGCAGGTCATGCTTTTAGACTTCCTTTTCCAATGCCACCCCACCTCCAAGCCCCCAGTGAAGAATCCCGTGTCTCTTGTACAGCAGTTCAAGCACTACAGATTCATATTGAGCCAATTAAAAATAATGCTCTCAAGAGGACTGAGATCAATTCAGATCCTTTTGTAGGATCTGAATCGACTATGAGCATTCTCAAGGCCAACAGATCGAAAAGCCCAAGTCAGTCTAATGCAGCACTGGTGGACTGTTTGCTTCATAAAGCTAAGCTTCAATTTGTTAATAAAAATATTCATTCAGTAGTAATCACCAATAAGAAGTACCAGAGTCTTTAAATTTAGTTCACAAAAGAGCCTGGCTCTGCATTTCTGGGATCCAAATCACACTAAAACATCTGAAATATATTTCCTGTTACTTTCCTGTTTCAGTTACTGCTGTTGCTGCTGCACTAAAACTACTTCCACAACTGTGATTTACTGTAAATCAGAGGGGCTGGGTGATGCTTACAGAAAATACTCCTGTTTTCATCACAAACAGCACTGCAACAACCTGATGAATCCATCAACTGCTGAAGAGTTTTCTGCAAACTAAGTATTTTCTGTCCTCATGGCATTTTCCCTGCTTTATTGGAACTCCTGAAAGAACTCCAGCAACCTGAATTTCAATTCTCATCAGCCATGGCTTCCCCGAGGGTTTGACAAGCCCAGAACATGTTCTGTAGCGCTCATAACTTGTCCAAAGGCATGGTGCAGCACAGGGCTTCAGAGTTCTGCAGCTAAGCTCCCCTTTGGGAAATGATGTATCTTAAATGCAGCCTCAATGCAGAATGATGCTCTTTTCACTGTACAAAGTCACACTAACTAAATCCTGTTTTGGGATACTGACTTTCACCTAAAAAAACAACTTGCTGAGCTACAATAAATGAAACTAATACTAAAAAGTCACAAAAAAAAAAATCAGCTCCGTTGTACCTAGTTGTACATAAATGTTTACAATTCTGATAAAAAGTTTCTAGACACAAGCTTGTGTATCTGCATTTTAGGGACCAGAATTAAGCCAGCTGAGGGACTGAGTGTTTACTCCTCCCAAACAGGATCTATCATCATGGCTTTAACACAGAAAAATACAGTTTATACTAAGTATCAGCATGTACTTGCTCTAATGGGTTGTGAGATGTACGTTGGTTTCAAGAACACAGGGTGAAACTGCTCAAACATGTCACACAAACTTCACCCTGACACTGCTGGAACCACAGAAACCTTCGAGAAGCGACAGTTTTCATATCAGGCTAAACCAGGAATGTGGTCAGACCTCAACCACTGGAAAGAAATTACTGAAAAATACCTGTTCTGGGCTTAACTCCCAGCATGGTTCTTCTCAGAATGCAAGGACAAAGTTTCCTCTTGATGAGGATAGAAAAGTTTTAAAAGGCAAAGAATATTTAATGCTTCCAAGATGCTAACAGAACAAAGGATAAATTATACAAATCACTTGTCCTCACAGTGATATGTTCCACTTGGAAAGATGCTGCTCTACCTGCCTGCTTCAAGCACTGTGACTTTTCCTCACCATCCTTTGCATCTTATCTGCAGCCACAACTGATCCCTAGGGGCAGCTGCTGGTTTTGCTCAGTCCAACAAAGAGCAAATACAGCACAAGTGAGCTTTGCAGTGTATTCTGATTTCCCCTCACCCCACTCACTTTTGTATTGTAAATGTTAAGGAAGATAAAAACAGGGGCAGAAGCTGCTGAGTGGAACGTAGCACAGACAGCCCCAACACTTAGGTTTTGGGCTAAAACTACTTCAGAATAGTGAGGGAGCTTTCCAGTGACTGCAGGCTGAACACCTTCGTGCTCGGTGAAAGTCTGCGGCTGCTTCACTACACAGGTGGGTAATTACCGTTTCACTTCATTAATAACCGTGCACATGCATGCAAATCACCTGCATGTCCAGTCCACAGGAAACCAGGCTTTGAGGCCGCTGAGGTCGGAAGGCAACAGACGAGCAGATGTTGGAGTGTCTCAAGGACCGGCTGACTTTCTTGCTTTCCAAGTCCACAACCTTTATGGCCCCCGAGTCATCCGCCGCAGCCAGGAAGCTGTCGGTGTCGTTCACCGAGAGGCAGTTGATCTCCTCCTCGTTCACGTGGAAGCGCTGCAGGGGCTCCTGGAGGGAGCGGACATCCAGCACGCTGATGGTTTCTCCGTGGGAGGTGTACAGCGTGCTGGGCCGGCGGGCGGAGAACACCACCGAGGTCACGTCCTCCGCCTGCGGGAGCCGCAGCTGAGCCACGGGCGAGCCTCCCCCATCCCAGAGCGCCAGCTCGCCCCGCTCCGCGCCGGAGGCCACCAGCCCTTCCGCGCTCGCGTTCAGGCACAGGACAGAGGAGGAATGCCCACCGTTCCACTTAACTGCCATGCTTCAGGGACACCCCTGAAACGAACAAAAACAAGCCCTGAACTGAGGTGGTTGTTGATCTCATGACAGCAGAACTTATCAAGCAAGAAGATCATCCTGAAACTTCAGTGTGCAGTTAAAATGGGAACCTCGGCAGCTCAGGACAGCTCAGTACCCAAGTGGAGCTTTCGCAAAAACAACGACGACACCAGGCACAGCCGGGGTGCTGACCGGTCTTTTCCAAGCTAAATAACACAATGAGACTTTTAAAAAGAAGTATTACTAATTTAAAACAGGTTGCAACATATTTAATTGGCTCTCAGAGCACACCCATGTGCTCACCAACCTTAACCCTCCCTGGTGTGACTGCCCGCAGCAGCCCGTATCACGGCACTGCTTAGGGAAACACATCAGCAGAAAATTAAGTGAAGGGCGAAAAAGGGCAGCACAAAAGTGTTGGAGGGACTGGGACGCCGCGGAGAAAAGGAGAGAGGCACACGGGGCTTGTGTGACAGCCCAGCAGCCGCTTCGCTGCCCTAAGGTCCGTGCATTTATTTAACCACCGGGCAACAAACGGCTTGTTTCTGGTGGTTTTACCTTCTTTTTTTTTTTTTTTTTTCTTTTACCACGTTATGTTTTCCATGTGATTTTTGTTGACCCAGATCTAAAGAGCAGCCAGAGCCCATTCATTCCACCAGAGGAACTTCGGTCTTGGCGATCAAAAAACACTACAGAGAGGGCCGATACCTTCCCCGCAGCTCGCATCGGGGCAGATTCGCGGCCGCCGGTCCCCGGGGGCCCCAGGTGAGTCGTACCCCGCCAACCCCGGGCCCTGCGGCAGCTCGGTCCGACCGCCCCCCGGCCCGTCCCGGGGGGTTCGGGAGGCGCGGGGGCCCCAGCTCTCACCTCAGCTCCCCTCAGCTCCGCCGCGCTCCCCTCGCCGCCCCCGGGCTCCGCTCGGCTCCGGCTCCGCCGCCGCCCCCGCCCCTCGCCGGCCCCCCGCGCCCGCCGCGCACGCGCGGGGCGGTGCCCGCGGCCGAGATGGCGGCGCCGCGCGCCCCCGCGCCGTGAGGCCTCGGGCGGCCCCGGCGACACCGGGCGGGCGAGGGGAGCGCGGGGGGCGATGGCGGCGGGGCCCGGCCCCGGGCCCGGCCCCGGGGCGGCCGCGGCGTCGTGGGGAGGGCCGGGCTGGCGGCTGCCGGGGCGGGTGCTGGAGCTGGTGTTCTCGTACCTGGAGCTGCGGGAGCTGCGGAGCTGCGCGCTGGTCTGCAAGCTGTGGCACCGCGTCCTGCACGGCGACGAGAACAGCGAGGTGTGGCGCAGCCTGGCCGCCCGCTGCCTGGCCGAGGAGGCCCTGCGCACCGACATCCTCTGCAACGTGCCCACCTACAAGGGCAAGGTGAGGCCGGGACCCCCCGAGCGGCGGGGGCGCCCCCCACCCCGCCGGGACACCCCTTCACCGCCTCCCCGGGCGCCTGGGGACACCCCCGCAGCCCTCCGGCCCACCCGCCATTGGAAACGAAGGGGGCGGGAGGCTGGGAAACACGACGGGGTTTTATCTCCTAGAACCACAATGGTTTGGGTCGGAAGGGACACCTCCCACTAGACCAGGCTGCTCCGAGCCCCGTCCATCTCCCCCACCCACCTTCTCTCGCCCAGGTCCGTGCCTTCCACCACGCCTTCAGCACCAACGACTGCTCGAGGAACGTCTACATCAAGAAGAACGGCTTCACGCTGCACCGCAACCCCATCGCGCAGAGCACGGACGGGGCGCGCACCAAGATCGGCTTCAGCGAGGGCCGGCACGCCTGGGAGGTGTGGTGGGAGGGCCCGCTGGGCACCGTGGCCGTCATCGGCATCGCCACCAAGCGCGCGGCCATGCAGTGCCAGGGCTACGTGGCCCTGCTGGGCAGCGACGACCAGAGTTGGGGCTGGAACCTGGTGGACAATAACTTGCTGCATAACGGGGAGGTGAACGGCAGCTTCCCCCAGTGCAATAACGCGCCCAAATACCAGGTGAGGGGGCTTGGCGTGGGCTGGGGGATGCTGGCCATCCCTCGCTGTCCCGGCTGGCTGCTGAATTGCTCCTAAGTGACTCTCAAAGGTCTCTTTGCCTTCTCTGCAGAAGGCAAATGATTCTACCTCGTGAGCCTTTTCCCCCCTTCATTTACTGCTTCCAGAGGCTGCACCTGTCTGGTGTTCAGTGCACCTGACCCTGGGTTGTTCCCACGCTTTAGTCTCAAACACTGAGTGTGAAACCTGTACCGTGGGTGTCTGCTTAGACATCGTGGTGCTTTTTGGAATAAAACCTGAAAAGACTGTTGTAGCTTTCTGAAGTAGTGGCTTGCCCCACAGCAAGGTGAGTGTCTGAGGGCTTGTACCCCTTTGTTGTCTGGCAGGGTGAGCTGAAGTTAGTGCTTAGGTGAGAGTCTTCCTGAAAAAACCTGCAGCAGTGCTGGTTGCTGCTGCTTTGCTCACCGGTCACCTTCCCGTGGGTGACATTTCTTATCTGGAATCTGATGTTCAGATAACTTCAGGGTATTAAAGAGCAGAGGCCACCCAACCTTTTTGTCCTTAAAGAAGTGCTTGTCTTGTCATTCTGTCTGCTCACACAGCTGGATTTGCTCATGTTACAACTTAAACTGGATCATTGTAATTTCCGTCTCATATTCAGAGAATGGGTTAGAAGTGACTTTAAAAATAATCCAGTCTGACCCCCAGTGCTGTGGCTTTGTACTGGCTTACATTTCAGTTGTGGGTGAAGATCTGTGTAGTACCTTGCATCTGATATTCCTAAATTTTGTGTGAAAGTTCAAATCAGTGATCCTTTGGTGTATTTTGTGTTTATTAAGACATGTGCAGTGATCTGCTCATAGAAAATGCGCTTACAGGAAACACATGTGTGTGTTAGTGTTGGCTAGAAGAAATTCCCAGTGCTAGGGCTGGCTGGAGAAGAGTCAGGAGTTTCAGTGTGGTGCCTGCTCTGCTTGTGGCTGTTGTCTGGGACTTTCATTGATGTCTGAAATAACGTGTGCTTTATAAATGCAGGGAGCTCTGGGCCTGCCTGGATCCAAGGCTCCTGCTGTGGTCAGTGCTGGTTTCACTTGTGTGTGTGTATGTAGATACTTTCAGTTTACACTTTGTACTGAAATTTCCTTTTACCTTGGTGAGGGAACACCTCTGTCAGTGACAGCACCTGCATATTAATCTATTCTGGGATTTTTTTGTAGGTGGCACTTGCCTTTCTTAAACCCATTGTCTTTAAAAATGGTCCTCACAGAGCAGTTGCTGCTCAGCGGTGGCAGCAGCTGAACACAGAGTTCAGGTAACTTGGAGCCCATTGCAAAGATTCCAAAGCTCTGCAGTATTTCCAAAGCACACAGCACATAGTGCCTGCTGTCAGTGCTCTCACAGGTTCATATGGGAAGGATCATGTTTATTATCATAAACAGGTGGTGGATGCAGGCTGTCTTGCTTCAGATCATGGTGAAATAGAGAAATTTCTGTCATAAGAGCAATCAGTCATGAGACACAGGACAGCCCTGCTTTAAAATTCTCTGCTGTGTTACTCTTTGCATTATTTTTGTTTCCATCTGAACGTGCTGACTCTCTCTCTGTGTTATTTTTACTCTTTCCTCCTGTCTCTGTTTCCAGATAGGTGAAAGGATTCGAGTTATCCTGGACATGGAAGACAAAACGTTAGCATTTGAGAGGGGCTATGAGTTCTTGGGAGTTGCCTTCAGAGGACTGCCAAAAGTTTGCCTGTATCCAGCAGTGTCTGCTGTGTATGGTAACACAGAAGTGACTTTGGTCTACCTGGGAAAGCCTCTGGATGGATGACATGGATTGTTCCATTGGGACGTCGAGACGTGGATGTTTGGGAGGAGAAATCTGCATGTTGGTTAGAGGGAAACGTGTGTTAGAGGAAAAAAAGAACAAAAAAAGTGTGGGTGTGTGTCCAAGAGCCATCGAGGGAACCACATGGAGTTTGGAAACGGAGGACCAGCCGTACTTCAGAAATTGTGTTACATTTCCTCTTTCTACCAGGCCAGAAAAATCCTCAGGGCTGCAGTTGGTTGAGTGGGAAGCTGACACATGCATGTCGCAACAGATTTTATTGCTAAAATGGCAGTGTGACCTCAAACATTTAAGAAAGGACTTGATACAAAAATGCTTGAGGAAATTACCCTGGGATTTGTAAGTGGCGTGTTTTGTGAGAGACTCCCATTTCCAAACTGCTTGTTCCTTCCTTCCTTCCTTCCTTCCCTCCTTGGGGCCAGCGTGGGGACTGGAGCAGAGCGGGGCTGCTGGGGGTATTTACAGTTTTTAGTGTCCTGAGAGGCATGGTCTGTGCAACTGCCCTTCTCTGGTATAACCATACAACACGTGTGCAGCTATTTTTAAGTGTATTTTAAGGATTGTATATAAAGAAAACATTGAAAAGAACAGTTAAAAGAAAGGGTTTGCTTTATTCTAACTGGGACAGAATTTCTTAAAGGGAAAAAATCACCCCCTCCCTGGCACCAGAGCACACACCTGGGACAGGTGTACAGCCTTCATGTCAGTGCAGTTCTGTTGTAATGTGTTTTGGGATGCTCTTGTGGAGTGCGGTGCTACTTTGGGTTGTTTCCTGTGAAAGTTTCCGTGGCTTCAGTGACAGGTTTGTTCTCTGTATGAAACAAAAACGTTTTCCCCACGAGTTTCCTTTCACCAGAACTCGCGCTCCCCTCGGGGAAGGAAGGCTGAGCACAGCACTGAGCCTGCCTTCCTCTCCATGTCAAAAATGCCACCTTTTCAAAGCATTCTCTCACTTGCTAATCACTCTTGTGAGATGTCTCAACATAATGTGGAAGGAGCATTGGGCTGCTGCAACCAGACCTTACTTACAGCTTCAGTGGCTTTATAAAGCTCTAAGGCTTGCCTGAACCTTTCTTAACTGGATCAAATCCCCCAGTACCCCAACATTCACCTGCCCAGGACTAGTAAAACTCTCACCAGCCCTTTGATGGGGATTCTGGATCACATTCAATGTTTGTGCTCTTCACTGATTCTCTCAAAGCAATGTCCAGACCCCCCAGGTGTGTCCGTGTGCTGGCTTGTGCAGGCTGGGAAGGTGCCAGGTGTAGTGAGGAGGGAATTCCTGGTGAAACCTCTTTCCTGTGAGGCTGGAAGGTCTGTAGGGAGCCCTAGGAGGGTCCTTTAACAGGACAGGAAGGCTGTGAGACCCCTGGCTGGCTCGTGACTCTGGTTTTGTGCTGGTTGGCATCTCCCAGGGCTGCCTGGTCTGTTTCAGAGCTGATTTTTGGAGAGGGAGAAGGAAATGTTTATACAACCTGGGTTTGCTTGTTTGTTTTTGTTTTTTTTTTTTTTTTTTTCTGTTCTGTGAGTTTTGTGAATGTGAGTTGCTTGGTATCAGACACTGGCAATTCTCTGAGCTTGGAAGAAAGAGGAATTCCTCTTGAGCTGTTGCTCATCCCCTTCCCTGTTCCTCAAGGAAGTGAGCGAGGCTTTGCCTTGGGAGTGCTTTTGGCTTGGTAGATGACCAGGTTCTGCCCTGGAACTGTGTAAGTTGTTACCATTTAAAGGATTTAAAAGTATTTATTTGTTTTGTGTGTTCATTGCTGAAAGGCACATCAAGGTCTGTTCCTCTTGCTGCACCAGACAGAATGTGCTGTGAGCAATGGAGGTGTTTTAGGTGGTGCTGAGAACAGCCAAATAAAGGCTGTGGAACGGGCATCCAAGTACCCGGACAAATCTGTTACAGGCATTGATTGTACTGGACTGTAAAGTGTCTGCAGAGCAGAACCGTGGGGCATAGAGTTGGGGATAAAGGAAACAAAACCCTGCCCAGTTTAAGAAAATAAATAGTCCCCAGGATGAATGTATTCTCAGTGCAGTCCTGAAAGATGCAACCTCTGTGGTTGTCCATGGTCCAGTTAGAGGCAAGGAAACCCTGAGAATTCCAAGGAGTTTTAATCACAAATTCAGATTGATTCCCATTCTTCAGACTGCATCTTGCCCTCTAAATAATTTCCCTCTAAATCAGAAATGCTGAAAGTTGAACATTCCTTAAGGGTGGGTTTGGGTGGACTCACTTATGTAAGATTATAACTTATTCCTGGAGACCAATGCTGGCTGTACAAAATATTAAAATAAACTCTGCTATCATTCAGAAGGATCTATCGGTGTGGATTGTTGGAATGGCATCTGCAGAATGCCACAGATGGGAAGAAGGGAGCTGCAGTTTGGTGCCCCAAGAGGACAGAGGTGTTGGGACTGTGTGATCTGCTGTGTGACTGCTGGAAAAGAGAGTCTTGAGTGGTTAAGGAGGGCTTGGAAACTCAGGGATCTGATAGTTGTGCTTGGGAAGTTGCCTCCTCTGAAACAGGGATGCTCACTCATGACTCTGGGAAAGGCATTCCTGCCTGCTGGAGGCCTCTGGGTTGGAGTTGGGGTGGTCACTGCCCCCACTGCTGCACCGAGGGGTCTCCTTCCCCCTCAGCTTCCTGCTGCTTCCTTAGCTCTCCCTGTGGAAGTTCAATGTTTCACAGTGCTTTTAGGAAGAAGTTCTGTGTGTTTGAGCTCTGAGGCACTTTCCAAGCTCTCTGCACCAAGAGTTTGCTTTGAAACAGTAAATCCTGGCTGACACCTCCTTCAGGAGCAGAGAGGTTTGGTGCTGGTTTGCCAAGAAGGCAGAGTTGTTTTTTTAGCCCGAGGTACCTCAGGGTCAGCTGAGCAGTTGTTTGGGGTATTTTTCCTGCCCTGACAAGGGATTTAAGGGCTTTGCTCAGGGGGAACATCAAGTGTTCACAGCCCCAATAATAGAAATCAGTCAGATTAACAGGTCTTGGCTTTAGAATCTTACAGGATTTTGGGATGAGCATTTTATCTGTCATTTTAATAAAATTCAGAATTCCTTGTGGTTTGAGTGTGCTGTGAAATCTCTTGGGAGCTGAACAGTCAGGCCTCTGTCCCTGTCACCTCTGAGGAGGTGAGGAGCTCGATGTGGTCACTGGTTTGGGGGCAGAGGCTGTTCTTGGCCTTTGCTGGCACCTCGTGCTGGCCCTACGCTGGTTGTGTGACACCTCAGGTGCTGCTGACAAACTGATAAATCAAGATGGGCTGGGAAGCTCCAGCTGGGAAAATGCTTTTATCCCAGCTGAAAGGTGCAGTGAGTGCACATTTTTGGGAGCCCTGTGTGTGCCTTCCCCTGGCAAAGGCCTCTCGGTCCTGTCCCTCCTGGCCACGTTTCAGGGACAAACCCAGGCAGGAGCAGATGGCCCCGGTGCTGTGGCTGTGCTCTTCCCTGCCTGCCTCCGAATGTGACAGAGAGAAATCCAACTTTTCTCCCTGCTTATCTCTGATCTACATTTCTAAATTCCCTGAGCACACTGGGTGTGTTTCCAGATGGCTGCCTCTATTTTTTTTTCCTCTTCCATTTTTGCTGGGTTGATGACAGCAGCGATGAGTTAAAATAACACTGGGCCTGATCATAGTCTGATCATGCAAAACTGGTTTTTTCAAAGTATTTAAGAGGTGAGCAGCCCTCAGCCATTCCTTAAGCTATGTATTTCCATGTGAATATTTCAGTTTTAACGTGTTATAAATAGCTCTTAAATGTGTAAGTGAAATTTTTTCACTTACTTGCAGTGAAAACTGCATTGTTGAAATTGCACTAAGATCCTTTGTACACTTAAAAAGCAGGTTTTCAGGGGGTTGGCAGTGGTCATGCTTGACTCTGTAAGTGACAGTAGCCCACCTTGTGCTAAAATATGATTGAAAGAAAAAAAAGAACAAAGCAATGGATGAACACAGAAAGTTTTTCCTGCAGTGCTGCTGGACCTGCTAATTCATCCCTTAAGCAGTTTTTTTCCCTACTGGTGGATGAGGCTGTGTGACTACCAAAGGAGCTCTCCCATCTGCCCACAAGAAGGGCAAAGCTGTGGGAGCCTTGACTTGTGCGCAAACAAATGCTGAGTACAATAAATGTTTTTAATGTGGAACCTTCTCCCTTAACAATTACTTCCTGTTCTTTTCAAAAACCAAACCAAACTAAAAACCCTCAACAGAAGTGGATGATGGACATAGAATTTTTTAAAGTTCACTCCTTCATTTGAACCCTGCATCCTGAAATAGGCTGAGCAATATTTGCATTTCAGAAAATGATTTTTAGTGACACCAAACTGAGCCAAAGCTCCAAGATCACCTTAAAGGATTGAAAGGGATTTGAGAGGCTCAAACAAAATGTCAGAGTTGCTGTTCAAGGTCCACTTTTTCCAAGACTTGCTTTTCTTCCCCTCAGACATTTATAATGAGGAAATAGTGATATCAGCAAAAGATTATTTTTTTAAAAATCCATTGCAATTGAAAAAAAAAGAATAGATCAATTGAAAGGGGATTTTGAAATGAAACTCATTGTATATTACAAGTGTTGTTAATTCTTCTGCAATTTTACCAAATCAGGAATTGAAAGGATTTTCCCTTCATGCCTGCATGGCAGGTGTGGTGTGAGCTACCTGCAGTGGTTTCATGTCTGCTTGATTCATTTTGCCTTTTTTAATCTGGAGCTTCCCTTGCTTAGGAGAACTCAGCCATATCCCATCACTTCTAAACAGCAATCTAAGAGAGTAAACTCTGCCAGCTCCAATATGTGGCTTTATAAAGTGCTGGACAAAGCTTCTAGTAAGGAAATGGATGTTGGCCAAAATGCTTTTTTATTGTATTCAAATACTGCAGGGGTTAACATTTTTTGTGGAATCCAGATTGGTTTGGAAAGGACTCATCCAGTTCCAGCCCCTGTCACGGGCAGGATACCTTTCACTAGACCAGGCTGTACAGCCTTTGCCAGTTGCAAATCACCTTTTTGGTTTCTTTGATGGCTTTTTGTTTGTTTTTCTGTGCTCAGGTGACAGAGGCCACTTTCCTCATGCCAGGTCCCATCTGACATTGGGACCCCTTCTGCAGGGTCTTGTGCAAGAGCAGAGCTGGAGGGTGGGATCTTGCTTTGGAAGCAGCCAAAAGATTTTATCTCAGCTTCAGCATAAGGTTTGATCTATTACTGGGTAAATAATTGACACGAGCAGAAGTGGATCAGAGTTGGAATATTAGTGGGGCTCAGGAGAGCGTGCAGGATGGAAAGCAGGTGGTTTTTCGTGCCCACCTCACCCCACAGTGCTGTGCAGCTCTGGGATGTGACTCTACTGGCAGTGTGAGCTGCTCTTCCCGGCAGCAACGTGGAGAGCAGGAGGGAGATCTGATATTGATCCGTGTGTCTGGCTGAACCTCCCCCCTCCTGCACTCCTGTGCTGATTCAGGCCCCAGACTGGGAGGTGGAACTGCTTTCAGTCCCTCCCAGGGATGGCATTTCGGATACAGCACTGATGTCACCTGTGCTACAGTGGTGTCACGTGTTAAGAGTTTGTTTTAAACCCCCACAGAAATATCCTGGCAGTTTTCCTGTTTTCTTACCCAAGACCAAGGGATATGTCCTAAGTGCTAGAGCATGCTCCAACTTCAAACCCAAACCCCACAGACAGGCTTTGTCCCTTGTCCCTCGGGGAACATGCTAGAAATGCAGGGATGCTGTGCCCCATGGCTGAAAACCTGGGAAAAGAGGACTTTGAAAGGTGCATTTGCTTCCAGAAGACCTGCCTGCCAGAGCAGGCTGTGGCACAGGGATGTTGGCCCTTCTGGCCAGAGAGGAAGATGGGTGGGACATGCTGAGCTCTGCAAAGAGCTGAGAGAGTTTCACTTCCCTTTGCTTTCATGACTGAATTACTCACTTCTCTTAAGCAGAACAGCAGCAGGGAGGGGGGTCGGTCGGTCATGGGGCTGCAGGTGGGAGTATTTTTTTTTTTTTTTTGGTCACAATTTGCATTCCTGAATGATATCACAGCAGTGACTTGTCCAAACCTTCTCCTTCTGGTGACTTACAGCCTCCAGGCTTGAGAGTTTTAGGCTAAAAGCCAACAGAGAGGAGGTTCAGATTTGATATTAGGAAGAAATTCTTCCCTCCTGGCACAGGTTTCCCAGAGAAGCTGTGGCTGCCCCATCCCTGGAAATGTTCCAGGCAAAGTTGGACGGGGCTTGGAGCAGCCTGGGATAGTGGAAGGTGTCTCTGTCCATGGCAGGGGTGGGACAAGATGGCCTTTAATGTCCCTTCCCACCCAAACCATTCCATGATTCTATGATAAAAAACTTTGGTTAATGTGCTGGAGTAGCTGGGTCAGGGGCTTTATTGCTTTCAATGGTTTCTTTTATTGTACAGTACAAAAAGGTCAATTTATCCACATGTTTGGCAATCTTATGGGAAAAGCTCGGGCAGCTCCTTCAGCTCTAACTGCAATCAAAGTCCAAATTAGACAAAAGCAACCTGCTTCAGGGGCTATCCAGCCCCTGAGGAGATCAAGGAGGAATCACAGGATGGTTTGGGTTGGAAGAGACATTAAAGCCCATCCAGTCCCACCCCCTGCCATGGGTAAGGACACCTTCCACTGTCCCAGGCTGCTCCAAGCCCTGTCCAACCTGGCCTGGAACACTTCCAGGGATGGGGCAGCCACAACCACTCTTGACAAAAGATCAGAGGTCTTTTCTGGCTTTGGGCGCTGAGCTCCTGCAGATACCGTTCTCCAGAGCATCTGGACTGTCTGGGATCGCAAGGGAGTGGATGCACTTGGCTTCCAGCTGCTCAGAAATACGAGGTTCTGCTGCTTCAGCATCCACCACATCCTGCTGCAGGCTGTGTTCTGGAGACCAAGTGATCCAGATGTTCTCCTGCTCTCCCAGGAGAAGTTCACCTTGGCCTCGTGGTGGTGGGTCCCGAGGAGCCCCCAAACCCCGGCCTGGGAACGGCGGGAGCATGAGCCCGGCCGCAGGGCAGGGCAGGGCAGGGCAGGGGGAAATGAGATCCCTTCTGCAGCTTTCCCTCTCCAGCCGCTTCCTCCTCATTTACAGGCCGAGCAGGAAGAGCGGTGACCACGGATGGAGCTGCCTGGGCTGGACCTGCCTGAGGGAAGGGAACTGGGTAGAGCTTCACCCCCAGCATGGGGTCTGGGAAGGGGCTGTGGCCGAGCCACTGACCGAGCCAGCTCAGGACAGAGCCCTCTTTTGCTGAATTCAGGGCTGATTGTGGGAATCAGGTGAAGCAGAGGACAGAGCACCTTGCTCACTGGAAGAGGGACGTGTTAAGCACTGTAATGCCAGGCCAGACCCGTTAACAGTGGACTTTAAAACCTGTTGTGTGTGAATATCTGGATGTCCTTACCATGGCTTTACATGTGCAACAAATGCTCCTAGCAAGGAGAGCGGTTGTTGAGGAAATGAAAAGCATCACCCTTATCTGAGAAACCAAACTGTTAATAAACACATAATAAAGAAAACAACATGAAGATGTTGGTGCTAACTGCAAAAGCTGGGTGAGTTCTGGTGCCTTGCACACCCCTCTGAGGCTTCAGCAGATGGAAGTCCACTCCCTTTGGAGGCAGCTCTCAGAGGCATCCATACCAGTGTTCCGCCAAAAATCCCTCTTCCATTCCCACCCTGTGCCCTCAGGAACATGGGTTTGCTTCCCACTAAATCCTGTTCCTGCCTTTCTTCTGAGTCCCATAGAGGAAATGGGCACCTTTTGGGGACTGAGGGGTCAAAGGTGGGATCTTCTACGAAGTTCTTGCTGTGGGGCTCCTGACTGGTGTTTAGATCCTTGATCAAATGTCCTCCAAGCCCAAAGACATAATTTTCCCAATTGTTTTTGCTGCAGTTCACCTGGATCCCTGTAGGCTTGTTGCATGTTGTCAGACAGGGGGATTTCTGCCTCCCCCTCCTCCCTGATCTCCCGCAGCCTCAACTCCTCTGGTGTTGGCAGCCAGCACGATGCTGCAAGGGTGGGTGAGCAAGCCCAGGGCTCTGCTCAGAACAACCCAGAACTAATCCTGGCTTCAAAGAAGTCTTCTTTGAACCCTGCTTTCCATCAGAAAACCTGGCAAGAGCTAGGAGATTGCTGACAGCTGGAAATACATTGAAGGAATTCCTGGCTGTAAGGGAGGTGAGGCCCTGGCACAGGCTGCCCAGAGAAGCTGTGGCTACCCCTGGGTCCCTGGAATGTCAAGGCCAGGTTGGATGGGACTTGGAGCAGCCTGGGATTGTGGAAGGTGTCCCTGCCATGGCAGGGGTGGAACAGAATCCTCCCACAGTAGGGTGCTGGGGCTCCAGAGACTCCCAGACACACGAGTCACTGCAAAACCAGAGCCTGGAGCTTTACTGATGGATGCAAGAACTGGCACGTGCCTGTCCTTGGACCCAGGTAAAGCAGCAGAGAGGTGGTTCAGGCACAGCTTGGGGCAAAAGATGGTTTTGAGGCTGATTATAAATCCTTGGTTTGTGTCACTGGGTTTCCCCTACAGAACTGCCCCGAGGGGAGCTGTGCTTCCTGCAGAGCTCCAGCCCTGCTGCAGCGCTGAGGCTCTCTGAGCCCACGCCCCTGCACAGCAATGCACCATCCCTGGCTACTCCTGCGGTTAAATTCCCTTTGGGAAGTTCAGCCAGATGAAACTCCAGAGTTCAAGTTTAAACTTCAGGCATTGAGCTGTCCATTTCAGCTTTTCCCTTTTGCCCATGGAGCAAATTCTGTTTTCTTTTTTTGTGTTCATAGCTCCTCTTAGATTAAAGGCAACTACTGTGGCTGGCAGCTCCTGGGATACAGAAGACCTCAGGCTTCCCTTGTTTTATACTGAGCAGGTGATTAAATAAAATAAATTAAATTAATGACGCTTTGCACCATCATCCCTTGCAGAACCATTTTTTTAATTCTTGCCAGTTCTCCATCCCGGTGGGAGTCAAGGAAGCCCATGGAGAAATATTTCTGTTTCCCTTTTCCCCCACTCAACGGGTCCTGCTGCTGTGTGAACCATGAGTGACCCTTCTGGTGCTTCCACTTGGGAATAAATCCCATTTCCTGCAGGAAAACACATGCTCAGCGATGGGGTTTCTCTTTGCTGTTGCTGTTTCCCCTTTCCCAAGGGGAAACTGCGATACTGGGTGCATTCCAGGAGAGACTGGGAGCCTGCCCTCTCATCACAGTTTTGCTCTTGGGTTGTGTTTGACAATTTGAAGGTTGTTAAGGGAAAAAGATTGTTTGGAGGAGGAGGAGGTGGGAGGAACGGAAGAAGCTCACTGGGTGTAAAACCATAAGGGGATTCCCAGTCCTCTCCTACAGCTGCAGGAATTGCAGCTGCACGTTTGGACATGGCTCCAAGCAGCTGAATCTCCTTCAGTTTAACCCACCTGAGCCATTGAGCTGCACTGGAGCTTCCTGAAGGGCCGATCAGAGGAGCAGCTCCTGGCAGCTCAATCCCTGTCCCTTCATTGTGCTGGTATTAAATTACCCCCTCTCAAAGCACGCAACAAATCCTTACTGAGAGGACTGGGTGGGGGTGTGAGGGGAGGAAAAGGAGGGGACCAAACAGCAGCTTCAAGACCTTTTGAGAACCATCCGGCTGCAGGATGTGGGGAAAGTGTGAAGAGCAGCAGCACTGCTGCCCCAGCATGGAGCCGTGGGGTCAGCCCTGAAGTGGGGCTGCTTTCCAGGAACAGCGGGGTGGGGGAAACCTGGATGGGCCCTGCAGGGGTTCTGCCAGCCCATGGTACTGCTGCGGACGGGGGTCACACTGCCCTGGCTTTGGGGATGGGCTGGTGGCAGAGCAGGGAATGAAGCAGGTTGTTTTCTCTCCCGGTTCCTGCTGGGCTGCAGGAGGAAGCTGGTTTGACCCCCAGGGCATCACAAAAAGAAATCTCATCAGAAGATCTCCCAGAGCTCCCAATCCACAGGGCGGAGTGTGGTCACGGCTGAGGATGCCCAAGTGTTACAGCTCTGTCAGCTCCCGTGTCTCCAAGCACCAGGTGAGGGGTTTGAGTGTGGGCTCGTGGCAGGGTTTGGGATGAGGAGTTTGTGGTCATCAGCTGGTCTCAGCCTTTTGTGTGCCCTTGAGCAATGCCATGGGAATTTTGCCCTTCTGCGAGCTTCTGCCACTCCTGTTTGCTTCTCTCTTCTCCTTCTTGATTTTTATACATCAAACTTCCTTGAAAATGGAGGAAATGAAACCACAGGGCTTTTTTGTGAGTGACAAGGGAGAGGTCAGCCTCCTCCCAGAGAAGAAATGAAATTTAGGGGGAAGGCAAGAAAAGTATCTCCCTGGTCATTTTTGCTGGTTTCAGGAGTTTGGGGGCCATGTGGGGTGGCAGCTCATATCCCGACTCTGCAAATATCCCATGGGCACCATGGAACACATGGCATGTGGAGCATGGACCTGCTGATTTCTGCAGGGTCCTGCTGCAGGGCTGGATCCTTTCTCCATAGTTTTGAACCCTTTCCCAGCTAGGTGGATCTGGGCCAAGTTTTTCCATGGGTTTGCAGGGAACTTGGGGATGTGTGAGGACTCTGGGAAGGGTGAGACATGGAGTGGGGAGATGAAGAGCAGGGGTAGATGGGGCTGAGGAGGAAGGGGACCTCCCTGTGCATATTGCCTTGGAAATGTGGATCTTCGTTTCCTGGCAGCTGCAGGAAAAGCCATTTCTGCTGACTTTCACACAGGGACTAGCACTCAGGAGGTCCCTGCATCTGGGTGGTTTTGACTTGGGGCCCTGGGTGCTGGCTTTGCTGAAATCCCGAGCAGCCCCAGGACACCCAAAGGTCTGGGAGCAGGGGGATAGGAGCGTTCTGAATCTCATTTAGACAATGTGAGGGACAGGCACTGACATCCCAAAGTTACTGGAGACTCAACATCTGGGACATGTCCAGCCTTGGCTTGGGATGCAACAGGAAATAACAGCACCTTCTTCCCCCACAGGATGCACATCCCTTGGCTCCTGTCAAACCCCTGAGCTTGGAGGCAAGAGGGGTCTGGAGTGACACAGAGGGAATAGGTGCCATGCAGGGGTGGCATTTCTCCATCCTGCAGCAGTGATGGCATGGCTGTGCAGGGCAGAACCACCCCCGGTCACCACCTCTGTGAGCTGAAACCTCAAGCGGGGGTTCTGCTGCTGGAGCTGTGCAGAGGAGTCGCCATGCAAGGCTTGTTCCCAGTGCTGGCTTGTCCCCAGGAGCTGTGTGACGGCCTGTACCCCTCGCTGCCTGTGGGCCCCGTGGTTCCTCCTTGCCGTGTGTGAGTGCATGACCCGGGCTGGGAGTGCTGCGAGCAGTAAGCGAGAGCCGGGCCGCGCTCGCTGCCTCCATGTGACTGCAGTTTCCGTTGGCTCCTTCCGCAAAGGCTATATTGGTGCTCAGCGAGAGGGCGGGTGGCACACGGCCCCGGCGGGTGGCACACAGACCCCCTGGGTGGCACACGGACCCCGTGGACACCCCTAGCCCTGTCCCCAGGACCCCTCTGAGCACGGCTGAGGGGCTGCAGTATGGACCGTGCCAAAGCCCATGCGCTGTTCCACGCGGTGAGTAACTGCCCCCCGATACCTGTGCTGGGGGAAACACCATGGGGGCTCCCTGTGCCAGTCTGGGGACCCGTGCTGGCTGTGTGTCACTAGCACCCATGCTCGAAGAGCTGTGGCTGTGTGGGCCCATGCCAGGGTTGGTGTGAGGGGTTGGGAGCACGCTGGGAGCTCCCAGAGCTCTTGGATGTGGGCTCTGGTGTAGGGCTGCGGGCAAGGGTTTCCTGCTGGGGCTGCTGGCTCCTCTCCTGGCTGGACAGATGCCATCCCACCAGCTCCAGGGAGCACTGGGAAGATGGAGGTGCTTCTGGTGTTGGAAGAAGCCGAGAAAGATTGAGCTGGGTGAAGGAAAGTGGGAGCTTCTACAGAGGGGTTCAGGAGCCAGAATCAAAACTGGTGTTCTTTGGGTGCAGCCAGGACCAAGGTCCAGGACAGCAGGGTCCCTCTCCTGCCACTGTGCCTGGGTATGAGTTGCTGCTGGACTCCAAGGACTTGAGAGGGCAAAAGGTGCTGTGTGTCAGTTGCAGCCTGGGGAAAGGGGACTACCTCTCCATCTCCCCCAGCATAATAAATCCTGCTTTGATAAAGCACCAGCTCAACACTTTGGCTGTCCAAAGGAAGGAGACAGCCCAGGACATGCCCTGCTCCCTCTGTGCTGCGAGGCTCTGGCTACCTGGGCTGCCCAAAATAACCCTGTTTCTCCTTCATGCAGTGGCAGGTGTGAAAGTGCCGTGTGTCAAACACTCACCGAGCCCTCACTGCTCATTTGCCTGAGTTTCAGCTTTTCCCCAGATGCAAATGCCGTCAGCTCCGGTCCCACCAGGTCAGTAATGGGGCAGCTCCTGCTGGAGAGCCTCTGCTTCCCTGGAAGGGCCCCCAGCAGGGATGGACACTGGGGGGACTTGGTGGGGGTTGGTTGGTTGGTGTCCCCTGGGGGACTGTTTGGTGCCAAGAAGGGACATACAAGCCCAGCTGGGCTGACACCCTGCTCGAAGGATGCAGCTCAATGGCCTTCACGAGCAGCTGTGCAGCAGTGACGGTGCCTTCCCCTGTGCGTTGAGACTGAGCTGCCACCCCCGTCCCTGCTCTTCCCCTGCCTTCCAGGCTCAAACTGGGGGAGCCCCACGAGGGCTTCTGCTGGGGTGGGTGGGCTCAGTGCCAAAGCCTTGTGCCCCTTCTTCCATGGGCAGCTCCTGGTAGCCCAGATCACCTGGGCCTTTTGGGGTGAACAGTTTGCAGCTTCTGACCTCCTCACCTGTGCCTCCCTCTCCACAGGAGTGCCGCCACTGAGATGGAGGCCCCGCTCCCTGGTCTCTCCCTGCTTCTTCTCCTCCTGGCAGTGGGATGGGGAAGCGGGATGGATGCAGCCTGGGCACCATCTCCTGGGGGCTGTGAGCTTGTAAGTCCTCTCTTGTGAACCCTCACCCCTCTGAGTGCTTGGTCCTGCCTGGCAAAGCCCAGGCAACTCAGCATCTCCAGACCTTCTCCATCCCAGCCACTGGCTTGGAGTGGACTGGTGTGCCAAGGCTACATCCAAAGAGCCGCCTCCTCCCCCCTTACTGTGCTCCCCAGACTTCTCCCTCTTCATCTCCTGTCTCCCATGGTGGTGTGATATATTCTCATCTTCCTTCAGGTGCAGAGCATCATGGACTGCACTGGCAGATGGCTGAGTTCCATCCCAGTAAACCTTCGAGGCGATACTGAGGAGCTGTTTCTTGATGACAACACTATCCAGGTCCTGGGCAATGCCTCTCTGCTCCTGTATCACCAGCTCTGGCATCTCAGCTTGACCAGGAACCGGCTGGAGCTCATTGAGCCCGGTGCCTTCCTCAGCAGCCAAGGCCTGGAGGTGCTCTCCTTGACAGACAACCTGCTCTTCACCAACTACTCGCTGACAGCCGCTGCCCTTTCTGCTCTGCCGGCCTTGAGGATGCTGGATCTGGCTGGAAACCAGCTCAGGGAGGACATGGTATCAGTTTTAGTCTCAAACCTCTCTTCCTTGGAGTCCCTGTCTGTGGCCAGGAACATCATCATGAGGTTGGACTCATCCATCTTCACAAACCTGACAGAGCTGCTGGAGCTGAACCTGGAGAAGAACTACATCTTTGAGATTGACAATGCTTTCGAAGGGCTGCAGAGGCTGCAGAGGCTCAACATAGCTTACAACTACCTCCCGTGTCTGGTGGGGTTTGGCCTGACCCAGCTCAGGGTGCTCAATGTCAGCAACAATGTCATTGAGTGGTTTCTGACCCTGGAAATCGATGACCTCTTTGAGCTGGAGGTGCTGGACCTGTCCCACAACCGCCTCCTGTTCTTCCCTGTGCTGCCCCGGAGGAGCAAGCTGCACTCCTTGCTGCTGCAGGACAACAGGATGAGCTTCTACCAGCGTCTCCCCAACGGCACCTCCCTGGCCAACGTCACCATGCAGTTCCTGATCATTGATGGCAACTCCACCAACATCACAACGGTCAGGCTCTGGGACGAGCTCTGCCACAGCAACCTCTCCTCCCTGCGCCTCCTAGACATGAGCCAGAACGAGGTCTGGGGTCTGCCAGATGATTTCCTGGCCCAGATGCCTGCCCTGACCCACCTGAAGCTCAACCAGAACTGCCTGGAGGCATTTCACCTGTCGGAGGAGGACCCCTTGGCCATGCTGACAGAGCTGGACCTCAGCCAGAACCAGCTGGTGGAGCTGGGGGTGAAGGTGGGCGTTGGGGACATCCTGCCCAGCTTGCAGCTCTTCAACCTCAGCACCAACAGGCTGCAGGCTCTTCCTCCCGGGATTTTCACCCACACCAGGAAGATCACTACCCTGGACCTCAGCCGCAACCGGGTTCACCTCTGTCCCCAGCCAGGTGAGGCCGAGAGTCTCGCCTGCGTGGACATCAGGGGCGTGGAGACCTTGACCCATCTCTCCTTGGCCGGCTGTGGTCTGCAGGGCATGGGCGGCCGCCCCTTCCAGGGGACATCGCTGATTCATCTGGACCTCTCTGACAACCGCCAGGCGCTGTCTGGGGACCTGGGGTGGCTGCAAGACCTTGTCCTGACACTGCAGGTGCTGTCTCTGAGGAACACCAGCCTCTCTTCCACCGCCGTGGACTTCTCTGCCCTGAATAGCCTCGTGCGCTTGGACCTCTCCGGGAATTCCTTGGCTGCGTTCCCCACCTCGCTGGGCACCCTGAGGCTGCGCAGCCTGGACCTGCGGGACAACTGCCTCCCGGCGCTGCCGCTGGACGTGGTGCAGGTGCCGCTGGGGAGGAGCCTGCGGGAGATCTACCTCAGCCGAAACCCCTACAACTGCTGCACGCTGGGCTGGTGGGACGCCCTGCAGCAGGCCGAGGGGCTGCGCGTCCCCGACGGGCGGGAGGTGACCTGCAGCCACGGCTCCCGCGCGCTGAGCCCCGGCGCGCTGCCCGAGCCCGTCCTGCGCAGCTGCCGATGGCAGACGGCCGACCTGGCGCTGCTCTACCTGGTGCTGGCTCTGCCCACCGGCCTGACGCTCCTGGTGGCCTTCGTCGTCATCTTCCTCATGCTCAAGGAGAAGCTGCTGAAAATGGTGAAAACCCGGTGTGGCGTGTCCAGCCCTTACTAATGGCTGAGGAAGAGGAAGGGCTCGGGAATAGTCAATAATAGGAGGTGGTCAGGAGTACAGGTGATAACCCCTCTGAGGCGGTCAAGATGGAAACCTGATGGATACAGGACAGGAGGTGCTGGGAGAGCTGCCATTCCTGCCCTAACGGTACCCAAAGGGTGAGGGCTGTGTCTGGTGATGGAGCGCTGGGAATCCTCAAGGAACGTGTCTTCAGCAGAAACCTTCAGCTGGGGTTGGTGAGAGCTGAGTGGACACGACATCAAACATTCCTTGGCTGAAAGGACGGGTTGCCCAGAAAATCTGTGGATGCCCCATCCATGGAAGTGTTCAAGGCCAGGCTGGAGTGGGCTTGGAGCAATTTGATCTAGAGGAAGGTGTTGTAACCAGATGGGTTTTTAAAGTCCCTTCCAAGCCAGACCATTCTGGGATTCTGTGACAATTTTCTCCAGCACTGCTTTCCCCCCCACACCTTCCGGCAGTTCCTTTTATTTATTCCCACCTGTAGCCAATTCAAAATCTCTTCCAGATCTGCAACCAGCCTCCACAAAGTGCCCCAGGCTGGAGCAAACATCACCTGGGCACTGTGGAAAGCTCTGTAGCGACAGCTTTCCACACTGCTCTTGCCAGCACTGCCAAACTCACAGGCAACCCTGATCATGCAACATGTGTGTGTACTGATAAAGACAGGCGTTGTCAGCAGGGCTGAAAGACACATTTTGGGGTGTTGTTTCTTCACTAAGTCACAGTTTGGGTTAGTAAAGTCCATTAGAAACAGCCCAAGTCGCAACAATATCAATTGAAAAGCAGGAGAGTAAATTACATACCTCGGCGATATTTTATCATGGATTTGTGTTTCTCCAGTGACTGCTGGATTAAACATACAAAGGACACAAGAGAAATCCTTCCTCCTTGTTGTGCAAGCCCCGCTCCTGCGGGCGGCCGCTCCAGCAGTGCCCGGGGGTTTCCTCCACTCAGCTCTGCTCCCAGCAGCTCTGCCTCTCCCAGGGCAGCAAGCACTACCTGGGGAAGTGCTGCTCTGTTCCTCGGGGGTCACTGAGGCGAAAGGAGAAGTGATGGTGGTTTGTGCTAACTCAAAAGCCCTTCTGAGAACTGGAGTGGCTTTATTCCTGTGGCACTGTTGGGATTTTTCTAGTGAAATGTGTTTAATGGGAACAGGGCACAGGGAAGTGTGCAGCAGCGTTGGAGTGGTAATTCTGGGGGCTTATCCTTTCCTGGGTGTGGGCGGGCTCAGTCGGTGATGTGGGGCGTGCCGGGGATCAAGCCCAGTGGAGTTGTGGAGGAAGATGCCCAGGACTGGCCTGAAGCCGGGAGGATGCCGGGGATGGTGCAGGCAGGGGGAGCCGAGGCTGGCAGCAGGGCAAACCCGCCCCAGGCACGGGTGTGGGACTGGGGTCATGGGGGAGACTGGCGTGGCTGGTGGCTGTGCAAGGCTGGAAAATGGATGGGTCAGACCCTGCTAGACCAGCCAGCAGCTCCACTGGGGCTGAGTGCAGTACAGGCTCTGGAAACCCATCTGTCAGATCTGGCTCGGAAATGACCGCTTTCTGCCCCAATTTTAGACTGAAATAGCCAAAACCAAAGCAGGCCCCAACTGGGGAATCCCTCAGCCTATTTCAACCCTTCTTCTGCCCGTAAGCTGCACCCTGGGGGACAGCAGTGACCTATAAATACATCCCAGCACCGTCCCCCAGCTGCATTCCAGCATCTCCCCACCAGCAGGGTGAGCGGGTGCCCCTGCGAGCTCCCCTCTCCCTGGGGCTGGGGCTGGGCTTGGAGGGGGACGCGTGTCCTTCCCCACCTCCACAGCCAATGCTGCTGCTCCATCCGGCGTGGGGTGCGGGGTGCAGCTGTGGGAGAACACACAGGGAGGAACCCAGGCACCTGGCACTGTCCAGGGCATGGATAAAAAGGAGGGATTCTTAATTGTATGGAGCTGATGGGGATACTCAGCATTCCCTGATCACGGCGCCTGGAAAGCCATGGCTCACCTGGAGCTGTGATGTGAATGGGATGTTGGGCAGCAAGAGGAGATTCCACTTTCTGAGGTGTCCTTACAAAGCTGCTCTCACTGTCTTTGCAAGGCCATGGTGATCAGGGAAGGTCCTTGGTGACTGGAGAACCCAAGGGTCTCACCCAGCTTCAGTAATGGCCAAAAGGCCATCCTAGAGAGCAACAGGGCAGTCACCTTTATCGGAGCAGTGCGACCCCCCTGCGCGGGGAATAACGCGCTCTGACTCCATGCTGCAGAAGGCTGAATAAATTGCTTTTATTAAGCTAAATTATATTACATTAATACTATACTATACTAGAACTATATCATACTAAAAAGATACTAAAGAAAACCTGTGACTGTCTCCAGACAGTCACTACACAGCTTTGACCCAACTGGCCAATCAATCCAAACAACCATCACCAGTGTCCAATTAACAAATCACTCTTGGGTAAGTGATCTCCATAACGCATTCCAGTGTGCCAAACAACAGGAGCAGTGAATAGAGATAAGAATTATTTTCTTCTTTCTCTGAGCTTTCTCACTGCATCTCACAACTTCCCAGGAAAAATCCTGGGAAAGATTGTCTGTCTCTGTTCAGAGAATGTGAATACCACACATCTTCTTGTTGGGAAAACCGTGGAATGACTGTTCTTTGTTTGGAGACAGTTCTAGAAAAAGAGGGTGGCTGGAAGAAGTCAGCATGGACTGCTGAGGCTAGGTTATGCCTGGCCAACCTGCTTTCCTCTCAGGATGAAATGGATGGATCTGTAGGCAAAGGGAGAGAGGTGGATTCCGTGTGCCTCAGCAAGGCTTTGGACAGTCGCACAACGTTCTCCATGCAAATGCAGTTGTCACAGTCTGGATTGGTGGGCAGCCAGGCAGGTCAGGATCAGTGGGAGTGAAGTGCAGAGGGCTGTGGCTGGTAGGATGTGCTCTATCAGGAGGCTGCTGAGGGGACTGTTTTGGGATCTGTCCCATTTCATGTCTATATGCATGATCTAAAGCTGGCTGTGAAGTGCTTTCCTGTCAAGCTCCCAGAGGATCCCAAACTGGGAAGACCACTATGGCTCCCTGCTGAAGGTCTGGGGTGGGCTGGAGGAACGGGCCAGCAGGAACCTCACAATCCAGGCGCTCGTTTGGCCTCACGTAGCCCTCATTGGAGAGGAGGCCATGCCTGAGGCTGGGCACAGGCCATGTCCTGGTCAGGATGAGGCTGGAAGTGGAGGAGAGGCTCCCAGGGACCCTCTCCCTCCCAACTGGGAGATCCTTCTGTGTTGTTATGTTGCAATTGTTGAGGCAAGGCTGTGCCAGACCCCTGCACACCCTTTCCGGTCCTGGGAGAGCTGAGTCAGCCTTTACATTATTTTAATTATGGCAAGTGAGGCCTCAGCTTTCATTTCTCTCCTGACTAAAGACCCCCTTGGCCAAGTGTGAGCTCCCTCATCCTCTCCAGTGACAGCAAAGCACTGTGGTTTAACTGACACTTGCTCCATGTCTTTCACAGCAGTGACTCATTTTAGGGTGTAGGAGGAGAGCTCTTCCAGCTGCTCCTCCAGCCACTCCTCTTAGTTATGTCAGGCAGCAGTTTGTTGAGGCCCCTCAATTTGGGATGAAGGCTCATCTCGCCCACAGCCCTCACAGCTGCCTGGGTTCAGAAAACCAAAACCCAGGAAGCTTTTGGAGTTGTAAAATTTCCCAAAGAATCCTAATCTTAGTCCTCCAGATCTTACATGAGAGCAGGACTGATCTAGTAGAGACCAGCCAAGGTAGTCAGCTGGATGAAAACCTTCAGTGGGACGAGTTCGTCTTACTCTAGAATCACCCCCAGCCTTTGACCTTCTACCACTCTGTTTTTTCAGATACTTTAAGCACATTCTCCCAGAACTGAGCACTTATGAGGAAGCATCACCCAGGAGTGTAAGGATCCAATCATCCCATTGAAGCAGTTTGAAATCAGTGTGTTTTCAAAAGTACTTTCAAGACGAATTAATTTTCAAGACATTCCTTCTCTTACATGTAAGGACTTATTTTTGTGTAAGCTAAAACTGAAGATTTAAGCATTGCTAGGGAAATGTGAGAGTAATATTCTCAATGCAGAGTTGATTTATCCAGAATGACTGATACATCTTTAACTTCCCAGCAGGCAACAATAGTCACCCTATTTGTACAGTACAGCTTTAACAGTGTCCTCAGGACATGAATATTTAACTTTCAGCCAAAACTGACTGAAAGGTAAAAAATTGAAAGATTAAATAATTTAAAATTATTTCATGTAGGAAAAGACTAAAACCAGCCAACAATTTCAGCTATGCAGTTTCCATTTAATCAAGTCTGGCTTCTTAAACAAAGCTCACTTAAGCCTGGGATTGCTGTGGCACCTCAAGCTCTCCTGAGCCAACATGTGATGACATTGTTCTCTCTGCTGGGACACTGAGATTTGTCTCTGAACTGCCCATCTTTGTCTGGAATCAGATTTCTTCATCCGACTCCATGTCCCAAGCACAGGACTCCAGCTGCTCATCCTGTGGGAACTCCACCTCAACGTTGTAAACGAAGTCAGGGTCATCCTTCTTCTTCCTGTTCTTTTCAAAGAGCTCATCCATGATGCTCTTCCTTTTGGCCAGTTCCTTGTCATCCAGTTTGTTCATATCCTCCTCTGGGTCAATGGTCTCTTCCTGCTGAAACTTTTCCAAGCTCTCAGCCAGGCTCTGTCCTTCCAAATGACCTCTCAGCAAGCTGTAGAGCTTCTGGAGCTGGCGCAGCGAGACCCCTTCCAGGTAGGCCTTGTGCCGAGGGTTGTTCTTCAGCTCCTCGGCAGCCCTGCTGCAGTCTGGGGAGAGCCAGCACAGGCACCTGCAGCTCCAACAAACCTCCTCCCACTGACACATCCTCTCCCAAACCCTCTCCAGGGGTCTCTCCAAACCCTCCAGGCTCAGCTTGAGATGTAGCCTTGGGCTCCTCGGAGAGACAACATTACCCCAGCACAGCCCCTCCCTGCACGCTGCTAGGAGGGCACTCAGGTGCTGCTACCAATGGGTTCCTCTGCATGCAGCTGGAGGAAAAGACTGAATGAATGCAGGCAGGAATGTATCCCCTCACCTGAGAACTTGGAGAAATTCCTGATGGGCATGATGCGCTGGCGAGTCTTGTCCTGGCTGCTGTCTCTGTAGATGAGGATGATGGATGGGGGCTGGAAGCAGATCCCGCATTTCTGCGCGCTGAAAGTCATCGCGGCTCCATCCGAGCGCGCAGCAGCGCTCCCTGGGAACAGGGGAAAGGAAAGCACGTGGGAGAGTCTCTCAGGGCTGCTCTTTCTGTCAGGAGTTCAGCAAAATCGCAGAACCCCAGAGTGGTTTGGGTCAGAATGGGCCGTAAAGCTCAGGGAAATTAATTATGAAATTAAATTCAAATCTGTTGCACATCCTGTTTCCCAGCTCAGTGGACATCACTGAGTGCAGGTGTTACTTTTATTTTGAATAAAATAAATTGGTTAGAAACGAATATTTTTGTTGGTTTAAAACCAATAAAAATTGGTTTTAAATGAGTGAAAATATGTCAAACATAAAGGTGATTTCCAGACTGCAGTAAGGCAAAGTAACATATTTTACCCCAAAAAAACAATGTGTTTCTCCACATCAAGAAAAATCACATTAATGTTGAAAAGCTACTTTGAGGCAGAATTGGAAACACTTCCTCCTTTGTAAAAAATCACACAGGAAAGAGTTCAAACATGCAGTAATGTCCTTAAAAATGAAAAATTTCCAGTGCCAGGTTGGTCGGGATTTGGAGGAACGTGGTGTAGTGGAAGGTGTCCCTGCCCATGGCAGAGGGTGGAAGGAGAGAAGCTTTAATGTCCCTCCAACCCAAACCATTCCGGGATTCTGCGAAGACGAGAAACACAAACGAGAGCAGCTCTTCGGATGTGCGGCAAAGAGCGTTTGGATCTCCCGGTAACCCGGGCTGAGCCCTTCCCTGCCGGCGTCACCGGCGGCTTGCAGAGCGCGGCGGCAGCACGGCCGGGCGCGGCTCGGGGCCGGGCCAGCGCCCGCCGCCGCTCACAGCCGCTTTTCTGCCGCACCAGCGGCCCGGGGGGCCCGAACCCTGAGCTCCAAGGGCAGCGGGGCACGGCCGGGTTGGTCCCTCCTGCCTCTCCCAGGATGGGCCGGGCTGGGAGGGACCACAGCGGTCACCTGGGGCCACCTCCCTGCTCCAGCAGAACCATCCCAGAGCCCGTGGCACAGCCCGTGTCCAGACAGCTCTGGGATATCTCCAGTGAGGGAGGCTCCACACCCTCTCTGGGGTCTGTCCAGGGCTCTGTCACTGCCCAGGAAAGTTCTTCCTCATGTGCAGGTGGAACTTCTGGGCTCAGTCCCTGCCCGTGGCTCTGGTGCCATTGCTGGGCCCCCAGAGCAGAGCCCGGGCCCTGCTCTGCCCCTCCTGCAGCCAGGGACAGCCAGGGACAGCCAGAGACAGCCAGGGACAGCCAGAGACAGCCAGAGACAGCCAGAGACAGCCAGAGACAGCCAGGGACAGCCAGGGACAGACAGAGACAGGCAGGGACAGCCAGGGACAGCCAGAGATTCCCAGGGACAGCCAGGGACAGCCAGGGACAGCCAGAGACAGCCAGAGACACCCAGGGACAGCCAGAGACAGCCAGGGACAGCCAGAGACAGCCAGAGACTCCCAGGGACAGCCAGAGACAGCCAGGGACAGCCAGGGACAGCCAGAGACAGGCAGGGACAGCCAGGGACAGCCAGAGACAGCCAGGGACAGCCAGAGACAGCCAGAGACTCCCAGGGACAGCCAGAGACACACAGGGACAGCCAGGGCTGAGGCCCCTCTCAGCTGGGGCCCCTCTCCAGGCTGAGCAGCCCCAGCTCCCTCAGCCTTTCCTGGGCACGGAGATGCTCCAGGCCCTTCAGCATCTCCGCAGCCTCCGCTGGCCCCGCTCCAGGGACTCCCTGTCTCCGTTACACTCCCGCTACGTCCCCTCACCTCGGGCGGCGCAGGCAGCCACTGCTTCCTGCTGCTCCTGCTGCTCCCGCTCCTCCCCCGGGCCGGTCCCGCCTCTCCGGGCGGTTGCCATGGCTCCGCCGCCGCCGCCGAGCCCCAGCGGTGAAGGCCCCCTCCGCCGAAGGCCCCTTTCGGGTTGCCCTCACTAACGCCTGCGCGGCACGGCGCCGCGGAGCAAGGGGTGGGCTGGCCCCGCGCGGTCAGGCGGCGCTGGGGCAGCCCGCGCGGGCCGTGCGGAGCGGGCCGCCATGGCGGGCGGGCGGCGGGAGCCGGTGCGGGCCGGGGCCGCGCTGGGCGCGCTGCTCTGCGCCCTCCGTGAGTGCCCGCGGGGAACCGCGCCGGGAAAGGAGGGCGCGGCGGGCCCCTCTGCTCTGGAGCCAGGCTGGGAGAGCTGGGGGTGTTCACCTGGAGAAGGGAAGGATTCAGGGAGAGCTCAGAGCCCCTCCCAGTGCCTAAAGGGGCTCCAGGAGAGCTGGAGAGGGACTGGGGACATGGAGTGACAGGACAGGGGGGAATGGCTTCCCACTGCCAGAGAGCAGGGTTAGATGGGACACTGGGACGGAATTCTTCCCCGTGAGGGTCTGGAGACTCTGGCCCAGAGAAGCTGTGGCTGGAAGTGTTCAAGGACAGACCTGGAGTACCCTGGTCTTGGGGAAGGTGTCCCTGCTCAGAGCTGAGGGTTGGAACAAGATGGGCTTTAAGATCTCTTCCAACCCACACCAAGAAATCTGTTCTGCTTTGATCACAGTCAGTTGCTTTTTCCCTTCTTCTGGGAGAGGGTTTGCAGATGAGGCGTTCGTGAGTTATAAAACTTTTCCAGCCGCTGTGGTCGCTGTGCTGTTACACTGTTGTCTCTGTGTCACCTTAGATGTGCAGGCAGCCTGTCGGGACACCACTGTCACACAGGAGCTCCTGAAAGAGGGGTTTCACAGGTGAGTCCTCACCCTGCCCTCCATCAGCATAACGTGCCATGGGATTTTCTGTTGGAAGAAGCCTCTCTTCTTTTCATGTGCAGTTGTATCAACTCCCTGGGTCATGATCCCTGGGCACATATCAGGAATGTATTAACAGGATCAAGGGATTAACAAGCTGTAGTGGAGGGAAAATAGGAGACCCCTTTCTAAAACTTTTGTGGAGGCCAGTGGTGGTTCTGAGACGTTAACAAAGAAGTGAAACTTCATTTTGGCCATGGATGTGGGGTTGAGGTTAAGAAGGCTGGACAGGGAAGTGTGATCAGAATTAGTTGCACTTGGTGTGAGAGCTCATCTCATCTGAGAAATATCTCTTGGGGGTCTTGTGCCACACTTTTGAGGTGTGAGTGTAAATTTTTTGCTCCTGTTGCTGTTTGAAGGGACCTGCTGGTGAAGGTGGAGCTGGGGGAGGATGCAGGAGGATGTGCAGTGGCAGCTCAAATGCGTCTGCCGCCGGGAATCTACGTGGATCCCTACGAGCTGGCAACGCTGCAGCAGCACAATCTGACAAAGGTAATGGCCCCAGCACCAGGAGGCTGGCAGTGAGTCAGGTAAGGACTCAGGGACTTGTAATGTCTGGTCATTGTGTGGCTCGTTGAAACAAGGTGATTAATTCCTGGAAGGAGGTGCCAAGCCATATAATCTTCCTGGTGTCTCCTTGCAGCTCAGCTCGCTTGGCATCCCCTGGTGCTGCTGATACTCTCTCACACAGGTGATGTACCAGGGAGCTGCTGCTCCTCTCTTAGTCTCAGGTGATCAGCTGTGGTAAAAGGGCCTCAGGTTCAGAAGGTGGAAGGGAAACCCCCAAAGAGGTACTGGTGAGCTCTAAGTCACGTGCTGTGTGTTTGGACTGAGCAGCTTTGTTTTCATCCCAGCTTTCTGTGCTGCTGTCCAGTCTTTGCTTCACACCAGAGAGATGTGCAAAGGCTGTGGCTTTTATCTGCTTAGGTGCTTAATTGGTCTAAAACATGGGTGCAAAGGCTGTGGGCAGCTCCTGCCCTTGGCATGCCTGAGGTGTAGGTCTGGCCTTGCTGACACCTTACAGGTTTGGCTGTAGGCACAGTGACACTGTGAGCTTTTCACACATAGGAGTCACTCCTTGAAGACAGTCTTGAAAAGGTATTTTGGAACAGCTTAAGGCTGGAATTCCCAACTTGATCATCCTGACCACAGAATCCATCTCAGTGTTAGAATGAGGGAGGGAAATGGTTTTTGATTTCCATCACAACCACTCCTGTGTCTCTCCCTGCTTGCAGGCAGTGTTGTTTCCTGATGTCATTGATGTGGAGGCTCCCGAGTACTTGGCCAGGGCTCTTGTCCTGCTGCTGTTCCTGGAGCCGGACGCGCGCTGCTCCCGCTGCTTCCGCGCCGCCGTGCCCGTGCACGCGCGGTACCACCGGCCGGCCCGGGGGACACACGAGGCCTCGGTGGTTCTGGAGAGCCCGGAGGTGCTGCTGTGCTGCTGCCACAGTGAGATTCTCATTGATGCTCTTGGGCAATCCCGAATCTGGTTGTGTCTGAGATGGAGCTCTTGGTAGTTGCATGAACATAAGCAGAAGGCGTGGCCCTCATAAAGACCTTGTTGTCTTCCTGGCTGAGTGCTGGCCAAAGAATCACACAGAATCACAGAATAATGAGGTTGGAAGAGACCTTTAAGATCATCAAGTCCAACCTATGCCCTAACACCTCAACTAGACTATAGCACCAAGTGCCATGTCCAGTCTTTTTTTAAACACATCCAGAGATGGTGATTCCACCACCTCCCTGGGAGGACAATTCCAGTAGTTTATTATTCTTTCAGTGAAAATTTTTTTCCTAATATCCAACCTGTACCTTCCCTGACGGAGCTTGAGGCTGTGTCCCCTTGTTCTGTCAGTGCTGCCTGGTGAAAGACACTGACCCCACCTGTCTGCAGCCTCCCTTCAGGGAGTTGTAGAGAGCAATGAGCTCACCTCTGAGCCTCTTCTTCTCCAGACTAAACAACCCCAGCTCCTTCAAACATTCCTCATAGGGCTTGTGTTCCAAGCCCCTCTCCAGCCTCGTTGCCTTCCTCTGGATGCGCTCAAGCATCTCAGTGTCCTTCCTAAACTGAGGGGCCCAGAACTGGACACAGCACTCAAGATGTGGTCTCACCAGCGCCGAGTACAGGGGAAGAATGAAAGGCAGGGGGATGTCAGAGAGTGCTCTGTGTCAGAGACTGCCCTGTGTTGTGCTGCTGCCATTGTACCCCTGTGCTGCTTGGGCTCTTCCAGCTGGAAGACGTGGCAGTTGTCATGATCCGTGTTTGTCAGGATCCCAGCAGGGCCTGGTTTGCCAAAGGCCCCCTGCTCTGACCACTTTTCCCTTGGCAGCTGGAGCTGTGCAGGGTGTGTTCAGTAGCCACTGTCACCTATTCAGAGTAATCAAAGTATTCAGATGGCTTCTAACACTGTTGCTGCATTCCCTTTATATAAAGGGGGAATGTAGGAAACTGCCTGAAGCTTGGAATGGTTGGAGTCTCAAACTCTGGTGAAACAAGAACCTGGTATCCACTACAATTAATATCTCAAGTTATGTGAACAATGAAATCCTATATTTTTGTTACAAATTTTGTGTCCCTTCACAAAATCATTCCTGCCAAGTCAAGCACACTAATGATTTTCAACTCCTTTTTCTTTACTTGTGCATAATTTCAGCAATGATTTTCTGGGATAAGCATAGGGACAGGCAGGACTACCTGGTCACTTAAAAAAGGGGTGTTAAATCTTCCTGGTACATTTACTAGTTATGAACAGGAAAACATTTATTATTAATGATTAATGGGGAAGGTTTTGAAGTATTGGAAGGGAGATCTTTTGTGTGCTGACAGGAGGCCAAGAAGAGAAATGGCCTTACTTATTTTGGGGACTTAGTTATTCTGGGGAAAAATTCTAACTACATGGCTAAAGTTGAGGGGTCTGCAGGCTAACCAGGAATTCTTTGCCCTGATAAGGGCAGAAGGGTCAAGATACCACACAGGTGAGATTCCTTCTTGGGTACCTGCTGTATCAGGAAGGGAAGAGTTGCAAAGTCCACAGCAAAGACTGCCCGGCGTCACTTTGGCCATGCAGAGGTGTTTCACCACTTGGCTCCCAGGGAATAAATTCTGTTGAGCTGTTGTAGGGGAAAAGATCCCTTATTTGGAAAAAAAAAACTTGCAGGCTGATTGCTTATCCTGCCTGGCTCCTGGTGATGCAGGAATGCCTTCCCTAGGTCACCTGTCTGCAGAGTGCTGGGAACCTGCTGAAGTGGACACTCCCTGCTCATCTGACACCAGCAGTCCCTGTCAGTGGCACACCACAAAACACAGACCCGTGAGTTTTCCCTCTGGTTCTTTTTAACAACTGCTACCTTTTTTCTGTGATTAACACCTTTCAGGATTAATTTTTAGGATTATTTCCTAACAGTAATTAATAATTAACAAACTAGCTGGGTGGTTCCCCCTTTGTCAGGCTCCTTTTTTCCTTTCTGACTGGCTTTTAGTGGGGATCATCCTGCCCTTCTGCTGTGTTTACAGGGATTGTGCTCTTCTGGCCTTTAGCATGGCTGCTCTTCTGACTCTTTTTTCTTTTTTTTCCTTACTAGTTTACTTGGAATCCTAGGATATAATTGGCACTGGCCAAATTAAGAAAAGTCTTTACAATGTTGGTGCTTCAGAGGAATAGCAAGGTGGAAGATGATAATCTAGCTAAAGTAATGGTAAAACTGTAAGATTTAAGGAGTAGCATCCTAAAAAAGGCCACTTCTGTTTGCTTGGTTGTTACCTGGTTGGGTAAGTGCTTAGGAAAAGGTGAAATTTCTTATTGTGCTCAAAACCAAGGAAAATTGGATCTTTAGTGTGGCCAACAATTGTGTTTGATGTTCCAAAGTGCCACGGTAGTGTAGAGATGCAGAAATTAGACTAATTTCTCTAATAAAATAGTCTGTTGTTGTTGTAACACGTGTCCTTCCTATATTTAAGATACATGCAGACCACTGGTACGTCTGTAGCTGTCGTCCATAAACATTTTGCAGCTCCCTGTATCAATGAAAAAAACAAATGGTTGTTCACTTAGTGATCTGAGCTCACCTTGGGAGCTGCTCTCCATGCAGCATTCCAGACATACCCTCAGTGGCTGGAGTAGGAGCAGAGATCCAGGGATTACAGATGGCAGCAGATCCATTTCCTGAGCTGTGCAGTGCAGCAGTGGCTGTGAATTAAAAGGAGATGTCCCATCCTGGTTCTGATATTGAATCTCAGAAGAAGCTTTAGCCAAGGGCTAATTAAATCAGGGTCTGGTTCCTCATGCTCTTGGTTGCAGTCAAAAAGAAACAGCTCAAATGAGTGTTATAGATTTATTTTTCTTTGTAGGCATATGAGGAATCGATGCTGAGGGTTCCTGTGGGGCTCAGGGAGCACAGTTCCCTGGTGTGTGCCCTGACCCTGCTCACCACAGGGCTCTGCTCTGGCCTCATCCTCGCTGCTGCCTGCAAGTACGGACACTTCTCGCAGTGACCTGAGGAAGTGTGGAATGTCTGACCTCCATCCAGCACGACCAGCTGCAGATTACACTGGGCTCCTGAATGGATCCTGCTCTGCTGTTATTTGTATCTTAGGGGGTGCAAGGGTCCCATAAGGATTATAGTTCCTTTGGCTCATAATGCTTACAAATGCCTTCCACAGCCCAGAAGACATTTTGGGTGTGTTGTCAATGTCCAAAGCAGATGGGAGAGTAGGAAAACGCCTCAAAAAGCTGAAAACACTGCTGTGGGCAATGAGGCAGCAATCAGGAGTGGGTTTGGGGCTCCTATTCCCTCCTGGCCCAGAGCCTGCTTTCAATACAGTGCTGCTTCTTGCAGAGGTGTTTGTATTTCTTGACTCAGGGATTGGTTATTAAGGGTATGAAATACATTATTGAATCATTAAAATTTCTGAATTTTAAGCTTGTTGTGCAGATGGGTTATGTATGAATTTGTGAAGAGACATTCTGTGCCCACCTGGGACATGTTAATAATCTCTCCCATCCTAATGACTCTGAGGGATTGGCTGCTCTTGGCCTAATTAGAGTCACAGAGTCATTAAGGTTGCAAAAGTCCTCTAAGATCATTGAGTCCAACCATTCCCCCAGTGCTGCCAAAGCCACATGTCCCCAAGTGCCACATCCACAGGTCTGTGAAATCCCTCCAGGGATGGGGACTCCACCACTGCCCTGGGCAGCTGTGCCAGGGCTGGACAGCCCTTCCCAAGAGGAACCTTTCCCAATATCCAACTTGAACCTCCCCTGGCACAGCTTGTGGCTGTTGCCTCTTGTCCTGTCCCTTGTTCCCTGGGAGAAGAGCCCAACCCTCCCCTGGCTCCACGTCCTGTCAGGAGTTATGGAGAGAGTGAAGGTTCCCCTGAATCTCCTTTTCTCCAGGCTGAACAACTGATCAGAATTGAAAGAGTTTAGAAAATTTGTAGAAATTTCATGAGTGGAAAGAAACCCTTGGAAGATGAAAGTGAGGGACAGGATAGTGACTAGAAGCAAATGTTTAGAAGATGTACATTCAGTCTCCAGGACAGCTGATAAATAGAAGGAAATGGAGAGGAAATTACCGAATGGAAAAGCCGAGAGGCTCTGGAGCAGCAGAGCTCGGGTGCTGCCTGCAGTTGTCAGCAGGTGGCACTGGGAGCCCACGGTAACCCCCGCGTGGAGAAAATGCATTTTATCCCCGATAAACCTCGCGTAAATTAGTCAAGCACGTCATCTGGGTGAGTGTGTGTGTGAGGGGTGAATGAAAATTCCTTTCAAGGGCTCGGTGTGCAGCCTTTCATCCATGTCCCTTGGGCATCTTTCTCCCGCTGGAATTCAACAGTGAATTCCTTGTGACCGTTTCCATGGCAGGTTGGAAACAATCAGAGAGATTTGGGCTGTTCAGCCCTGTCAGCACTGGGACCAGCACTTGTCTCCAAGTGGGATGTTTAATTCCCAGAGCTGAGTTTGTTCCTGTGCTCTGCAGGTAACTGTGTTGGAGCCTGACCCTTGGAAAGGCAACATCCCAGATTGCCAGAGCTGAGGGACAGGACGTCACTGCCTGTTTTTAAACACCAGTTGAAAATCACAGGTTGAATCCCTCAGCTAAATCAACATCCCTGACAAAACCTAGGGAAAGGGAATGGGAATGTCCTCTGGGCAAACAAAAAGTATTGCAGGTGGAAAAAATATGGAAGTATATATCAAGATTGCTGTCAATCACCTTTCCAACTGAACCTAAATGATTCTGATTAATGTAAAATATCAGAGGAATAGCAGAGCTTCACAAGGGATGGTTTTTGTTGTGGCAAATATTTGCTGTTTTTAAATCCATGGCACCTGTATTACAAATATAGCAGACACGTTTTTCCTTACAAACTGTAAATAAGCCTGATAACCATAGCAGTGTTAATTACAAAGGAATTTGCCAGTGAATCTCTCTCTCAGAGCAGAGGCTGCTGTCGCTAAGGTAGCACAGAATTTAGCAGGTGTGCCACGCAGGAGGATTCGAGTGCCAGCCCCAGAGGGATCTCAGAAATCAGAGGTGGAGCTGTAAGTCCTGTGCAAGAATTCTGGCAGTTTTGGAGACAGGAATGAGGTGTTCAGGAGTTCTTGGCAAGAAAACACCGCCACAAGGGTTGGACACAAACATCCCCATCCTTAATATGTGTAAGGACTGAATCAGAGCAGGGAAAGAAAAGGGGATGGGGCATTAAAGGCTGTGTTGGGAATTGAGGCTTTCTGAATCACAAAGAAATGGGTATAACAAAAAAAAAAAAAAAAAAAAAGAATCCCAAAAAAAACCCTCCTAAAAAGCTGTGCCTGGAGAAGGGGAGCTGCTGGTGGGTGTCCTGCTCCTTCCACCAGGAAAAATCAAATGTTGCTTCACACCTGGGCACACGGAGCTGAGATCCAGCCCCCAGGGCAGGTGGAAGCTTGGAGAAATCATGGAAGATGAAATGGACCACGGGAGTTTTGGGGGAGAAGCCTTGAGGGCACTGCTTTCCCAGCTGGCTCCTACTGAAGGCACTTTAGATGGAAGCTGGATTTTTTAGGGTGGTGGACTTTTCCCCCTGCAGGTGGTTGTTGTCCACAGCCAGAGAAAAAGAAGAGATCCAAATAGCCTAGAAAAAGAGAAATGTTAGACATATAATTTATATTTAACATATATAATAAAACAATATCTATTACATATGACATAATAAATGCTATTTATATTTTAGACGTAGTATATAATAAATGTTACAACATTTATTATATGTAATATATTATGCATAGCGTGAATTATATACAAGATGTATTGTATATTATATCACATATATACATTAAATATATGTATTTTATAGATACAATATAAATGATTATACCACACATGATAAATATGCTATATATAACATTTATTATAAAACACGTCATATAAATATTATTCATGTGTACTATATATATATAAAATTAATTTTTAAATGCTGTCAGGCTCTCTTATTTTTCTCTGACCCTGGTCCATAGAAATATAAAATTTTTTATATATTAAAAATGTATATAGATATAAAGAACCTATATATATATACATATATATATAAATAAAGAACCATCAATATAACATTTTTATATATTAAAAAATATATAGATATAAAGAACCTATATATATATATATTTATAAATAAAGAACCATCATCATAGTTTATAGATTATATATTATAGTTTATAGATTATATATTATAGTTTATATATAATGTAAAAGACATTCCCCACAGGAAGGAGTGGACTACAACTCCCGTCATGCCCCGCGGTGACACACTTCCGGCGCACGGCGGGCGGTGCCCCCGCGGCAATGCTCCGCCCCGCCCCCGCCCCCGCGGGCTGTGGCCACGCGCGGCGGTTCCGCTTCCCCTCCGGCCCCGCCGCCGCCGCCCCGCCGGCTCCCGGTCCCGCCGCCGCCGCCGCCCCGCTCAGCCCCGCTCCGTCCGTCCCTCCGTCCGTCCGCCGAGGCGGCGGCGCCGCCCCACCCGGTGAGTCCGCTCACACCTGCCGGCCGCGCCCCCCCCCCCCCTTTGTGCGGCCCCGGCCGGGCCGGGCCTGCGGCGGGCGCCCCCGGGCCGTGGGTCGCCCCTCGCTCCTTCGCTCGCTGCCCCGCCGCTCCCTCCGGCCCGGCCCCGCTGCCCCCGCCCGCCCCGGCCGCGGCCCCGCCGCTCGGCCCCGCTTCCTGCGGGCCCCGGCGGCCCCGCCTCGGCCTCCGCTGTTGCCGGGAGCGCCGCGCCGGGCGCTGCGGTCCGCGGGCAGCGGGCGAGCCCCGGTGACGGCGGGGGCAGCGCAGCTTGGGTGGCCCCCGCTGGGAGCTGGTGCGGGAAAGCCGCGCTGCGGGCCCCGCGGGCTGTCAGAGCCCGCCGGCCCCGGGTGTTGGCGGGCCCACGTCCGTCCATCGCCGGGAAGAGCTGCTGCTGCTGCTGCTGCTGCTCCGGGGGCTCCGCGCCCGCCGGGTTTTACAGCTGCCTGCGTTTCTGCCTTGTGTCCGCGGTTGATTCTTGTGTTTATCCCCTGAAAGCCAAGCAGGATGGGTTAGAATCACAGAAACGCAGCATGGTTGGTGTTGGAAGGGACCTTAAAGCCCATCCAGTCCCATCCCTGCCATGGGCAGGGACACCTGCACCTTGCAGGCTGCTCCAAGTCCTGTCCAACCTGGCCATGGACACTTCCAGGGATGGAGCAGCCGCAGCTTCTCTGGACGACTGTGCCAGGGCCTCAGCACCCGCACAGGGAATAATTTCTTGCCAATATCTGATCTAAATGTATTCTTAGTAGGTTAATGGCAGTGGGGAGCGAGGAGAATAAGGCTGCATGTAGCCTGGTCCGTGTGGCAAGTGCCCAAAGGCTGATTTTGGAGCAGAGAGTTCATCAGCTGCTTTCGAGGAGCAAGGGTGTGCTTTGCTATAGCCAAAATAAACCAGTTCACGAGCTGCCCTACGGCCAGCGATGTCTGGATATGTAATACAAACATTGCTTTGGAAGTCCTGCAGTTGTAGCAGTGTTAGGTGCAATTCAAACATGTTACATTGTGAAGTTTTCATCGTTTCTGTCTTTCTCAGCTTTTGCCTTTTTTTTTGGTAGTTTTTGAAGCAATGCCTGCTCTAGAGAGTCTAGGATTTGCTTTGCAGTTGGAGTGTCCTCATAATGTGAGTCCTGGGGTGGTATCTCCTTAAAAAAAACTGGGATTAGCTACTTTGTGCTTCAGTTTGTTCATTTTAGAGACAATAGTAATTATATTTTCAGGGATATTGTGGAGGCTGGTTAAGGCATATGTTACCAGGGAACTGGTTGGTCAATACAGACTGAAATGAATTAGAAGGAAAGTAGAAATACAAAAATGCAAAGTCGTTGTTTTATGAACTTTTGAGTAGAATCTTTGAGATAGTAAAAGCACTTTAAACAAAATGCTCTGGCTAATGTATTTTAGAGGCAGGAGAAACCTCGCTCTAAAGTTTACTGGTTGCATATTGCAGTTCTGGAGGGCAGAACAGAAATGCTTGAGGGAGAGTAACTTGGATTTTCTGTGCTAAGTTGCATATGGAATTTGGCTGGTCTTTGTGCAGAGGTGGTTGTTAAAACAAAAATGCCAGGCCGTTAACTGTGGAATATTGGCTCTGTCTGTCTGTTTTGCCCTTTTTATCACCACACAGCTTATTCAGTGCATCTGAGGCTTGTGCTCTGCTGGGCAGCTGCTTGTCAGAGGCAGATTTACTGGGATGAAATTGGTGCTGGGATACAGCTTGGACCTTTGACCAACAGTGGGAGTTTATTCCTGCAGGCACCTGCTCGTGCTCCTCCTCTGGGCTGGATGCTGGGGTAGGTGGGTGGATGCTTCAGCCACGTAAGGCAGCTCCAATCTTGGGCACATTTTAAATTAATACTCTTTTTAAATCCCAAGTTTTAAAACTTGCGTTGTTGTTGGTCAACATTCTGGTTGTGTTTAAAGGGGGAAATTATTCAAGCACCTTTGGTTTCAAAATGACTTCATAATTAAGGGTTTTGGTTGATGCTGCAGGTTTTGTTCTTGTGACAAGAAAAGCTGTAGGGACCCCAGTGTAGGTCTGTGTGTTATTAGTAAGATACTTCTGCTTCAGAGCCCTCCCATCTGTCTTGGGTTGGTTTTGTTTGGGTTTTTCCTCCTTTTATCAGTTTTGTGCGTGAGGAGGTTTCTGTGCTCTGAGGTTTGTGCCAGTGTTTTCTCGTTGCTCACAACACACACAGTTCCTGCCGTGTCTGTGAAGCAGCTCTTTGTTCTGCAAACAAGCCCGAGAGTCACAGAGGCTGCTCCGGATGGCCCGGCCCAGGGACAGCACCAGCAGAGCTCCAAGTCCTGCCTCCCACACCGGGACACAGCTTTGGGAGGGAGCTGGGGCTCCCAGGCACCCGTGGGGAGATGGAAGCAGAGGCCTGGTGATGGGGAGAGCGAGGGGAAGGAGGGGGCAGGAGCAGCCAGGCACCGTGGGTTACATTCATCCTGGTCACTGCTGGCAGCTGGGAAGAGGCAGGAGTAAGGTGCTTGTGGAGCTTTCCCTTCTTTTCCTGGAAGAACGATCAAAGCATTGATCCTGGGGCTGGGATCAATTCAGCAAGGCTGTACCATGCTCCATTTTCAATGTCCATGCAGTTTCCATAAATCTGAATGAAATGTGACTGTCTGGCCCTGGGCTTGGAGGGCACAGTGTCCTCTCGGAGAGGTTTTTGTGCCAGCCCTGGCAGTGCCAGGGACTGAACCTTTGCAGGTGCCTTGAACCTGGTTGCCACTGCCAAGGTTGCTACTTGCCCTCCCAGAGATAACCAGTCAGCTGGGTGCCAGGCTGAGCTGCCAGGCTGGCTCCCAGGAAAGATGAAAGTCCAATTAATGCCGAGCTGGATTGGTGCTGCCTCTTGGCAAGGGCAGTGCCAGGAAGGCACCGTGGAGGAGGCAGCGTCTCCTGCCAGCTCCCAGGAGGAGGTGGGGAAGAGAGGAGTCCAGAGTGCTCACCTGGGGGCAAAGGACGAGAAGCCCTTGGGCAGGGCACTGGTTCATTTTAGCAAGGAAACTCCTCAGTGTTCCCTGGAGGCCTCAGGATTCTTACCGTGCTGTGCTTTCCTGTGTCTTGAGCTTGATAAGACTTTTGAAAGCTCTTATTTGCATTTAAATGCAGGTGGTAGGAGGTAGTAGACACTTTCAGGTGAGAAGAAATGTCCTAGTGACCCACTAGGTATGAAGTGCAAAAGGAGCTCAACGCTTAGTTCCAGGCTTATTTCACTATTCAGGGTTTGTGAGAACTCGGAGCATAATTTGACCTAAAGCTGTTAAAAGTTGTTTCCTTTAAAGGGAAAATACACACTTCAGTGGTTGTATTTTGACCGATGTAGTGGGCAGTGTCTGCAACTGAGAGCTGGAAATGCTGGTTTTGGTTCTTGTTCTCTATCTGACTTGCTGTTTTTTTAAGTGGATCAATCTTAATGTTTTCTCAGCTTCTTTCTATTTTCTCAGCTGGAAATGGGGATTAACCAGGCTTTGAAAATGTCTCACCTGACAGGCAGGGATGTAAGTGTTAAGAAGATGACCTAAAACTGAGTTGCACTTTTTCTGTTGGGATAAATTTTGATTAGATACACTGTGAATTCAGAGTAGGAATTCTTCATGCTCTCTAAATGTTACAGTACATCGAAATGCTCCAAAATTGGTGAGGCAGCTCTTTACCTTCAGGCAAAACAAGTGGATTTTGAAATTCTCAGATGGATATATCTGATTTCTGTTTGTGAATTTGAAAGTGCTTTTAAAAATCTTCACTTCAGTCTCTAATGATGTATTGCTGTTTAAAATTGTTTGAATGAATCCATTTGACTAGGGAAATACAATATTTTTAATACTCACGGAAATACTGGGGGCTTTGTGTAACTGATAGATCATTGTTTCCCAAAAAATCTGAGCCCAGCACTGGTGTTGGTGTAGCCCAAAGCTGAGTGATATTTGCATTTTAGGTCGGGGCTGTTCTCTCAGCTAATTTGCAAAAGTTGGTTTGCATCTTGAAAGGAGTTACTTTGATAAGACAGGTTTAACTATTTTTTAATTCTGTAATTTGATTTGACACAGAAGCAGCTGTGGGAAGGAGCCAGCATATTGGGGCAGTGGTCAGTGTGATTTAAGTGGTGCTCAGTGTTAAGGGAGGGATTTAACATCATGTGAATCAGAGTGAGGGCAGCTGGCAGGTGTAGTAAGGAATGGAAATACACTGAAAAGTTTTTCCAGTTCAACTTCTACTTTTTTTTCCCCCCTAAAGTTTTCTGCTTCCTGTTTAGGTGCTGGATGTTTGACTCAGTGTGTACCCGCTGTCAGCTTTCCCACAGCTTCTTTAAGGAGTAAAATTAGAGTTATCTGATAATGTGGGGTTTATTTTAGAAATCGGATGTTTTCTACTCTATGTTGCATTAGTTTTTCATTTACAGTCATTTTAGAACTGCTTTAGCTAGCAGAGGTATCTCCTGGACAAAAGCAAGAAAAAGCTGCTTCTGGAAGGTGCTTTTTAAAGTCATCTTTGAATATTTAACCCATTTCCTCTTGAAAAAGTCTCCAGTAAAGTGAGAACCTGGAAGAATGACAGTGTCTTTCCCTGAAGCCTGTCTGCAGCAAAAGGCTGTTTAAAGGGATCTGGAGATTTGGGCTCCAGGCAGGACCTGGCTGGGCAGACTCTTGTGGAAGTAGCTCATTGGCAGGGGCTTCAGCTTGTGAATTATCTGCTTTATGGTGAAAAACAACCAGTTGTTTAGTAAATTAGGTTAATGTTTCAAAGTTAGCAACTTTTAAAATTCGAAACCATTACTTAAAAGGTAAACTTGGTATTTTATACTTGTGTTAAATAAACTGAGTGCTCGAGATTTTACCAGGACGTTAAATCCACCTGCTGGCATTAATTTCGACAAAAATACGTGACCATGAATTTGTTACTTGGGGCCACCTGGGCAAGTGGCACCAGCCACAGTTTGGGTTTTGCCATCCCCTGGCCCCAAACCAGTAATTCCAGTCATCCCAAAGTCCCTGCATGTGGGGATCCACAGAGGGAATTGACTGCTGGAAAAGGAATCCCTGATGTTAAACTTGGCTTGGGAATGGTGCTGAGTGATCTGACGCTAATGCTTTGTAACAACCTGGGAGTGTTTCTGGCTTTCTGCTCCTCCTGCCTTTTTCACGTGTTTGCTGAGCTTTTGGGAATGCTGCTTCAGATCAAACACACCAAAATGAACAGGATCTCACAGAATACCGCCATCATTTTCTGTGGTGTAGCAAATAGGTCCCTAATGTTGTTAAATGATTTTTGGCTTTGAAACAGCCTTTTATTTTCAAAGTGTGAAGTGCTAGCTGTCACTACTATAAAAATAAATTATGTGAAATCTTTGATTTGTCAGAGCTGGGGCATTATCACCAAGTGTGAAATATTTTGTGCTTCTACCCCTTAAGTGGAAAAAGCAAAGAGAAGAGTGGAGTCTGGGATTTTCAAAGCTCTTTAGCAGCAAGAACAGTTAATTTTAATCTGATGCCAACGTGCTAAGGCTCTTTGATACCAGTGCCCAAGCTTAGGAAGTAATTCTTTGTGGTAAAGAGAGCCTTGACTGCTGCAGCCAGGAAGTTCAAGCAAGTTCCTCCTCCTGATTTTTGGGATGAGGCTATTTCGCAGTAACCAAAGTATGTGTTGGCTGAGGACTCGTTGCTTTTGTGAAGACTGCTTTTCAGCCCTTTTGGGCCTATTTACAGGGATTTTATATTTTTATATATATATATTTAGAGGGAATTGGTGTTGAGATTTTTAGATGTAGATTATTTTCCCAGGTAGCTGCTGGAAATGAAAAATAAAAATTCAGGAGAGTTCAGTAGAGCTGGTTTGGCTGATTTCTTCACAAGCAGGGCTGTGCGTTTTAATGTGTGATTGTGATGTCTTTTATTTCCTTGTTCATTAAAAATTATTCCATTGTAAAATATCTTACTTCTGAGAGGCATAATTCTCATTCTCCTTGGCTTGTTGTGTGCATGCTGGAAAGTCTTTTTGCAGCATAAGGAAATGTACTCAGTCTTGGTAAACCTGGATGGAGTTTTGCTGTGGAAGAAGTTAAGACTTTTGGTGAACCTATACATCCACATCAATCTGACTAAAACTTGGAACATCTCATATAATAAAGTTTTAGTGCCTTAAAAGAATTAGAATGAAGGGTTAGGGAATAAACTGAAAGAATGAAGGATAAGTGAAAATACTGAGATGAAATGATTTTTAATTCAGTTTAATTCGTGGTAGTGATGACTGTTACTCCTGCAAAACAAAAATTTTATGAACACCATCAGGATTTAAATTACTTTTTTCTCATTCCCTCATTGCTGCTAAGAGATACTTGTCAGACACATGATTGGCACTGAGTTTTATATAACTCGAGTTTTTGTAACACTTTGGGCAGGGCTCCTTGGAGATCTTTCTTGCTCTGGGATTGAGGATCTTTGGCTGTAAGTCTTTGGCAGCACCTTTATGTCTGCTTGTGCTTGGCTGAGAGACTGATGGTGGATGCACTTTACTTCCTCAGCACTTCTGAAGCCCATGGACCAGAGTGAGATGCAGCTTTCTAAATTTAAACACATCTGAACTGGAGAAATCTTTGTTTTGAGTATCTTGGTCAAGATTTGAAGTAAATGTGACTTCATTCCATGCTGCTCTGCTTAACAAGAGTGACCATGTATCCTGCACTACTGAAGCAGCTTTTGCTGCCCAACCCTGAAAGGTTTTGTCAAATAATTTGTCAGTAATCCTCCGCACTTGAGGTCTTTATTGTCCCTTTCTTTTGGTCATGATATTTATTCCTAAATGAGATGAGGATGCCATCAATGCTTTCTTTTGGTTTCTCACTCGCTGCCTCTGCTCTCACACGTACCTGGTTGTAGAATCCTAGGATGGTTTGAGTTGGAAGGGACCTTAAAGCCCATCCAGTCCCACCTCCTGCCACGTGCAGGGACACCTCCCACTGTCCCATGTTGCTCCCATCCCTGTCCAACCTGGCCTTGGACACTTCCAGGGATGGGACAGCCACAGCTGGTAGCTGATGATGGGCCATTTCCCAGTGAGCACAATGGGACAGGCTGGTGGCAAGGGACTGCTCAGACTGATACTCTGTGGGCTCTATCTTTGCTGCCAAGTTTAATAGAGATCTTTATCTCCTGTTTTACTCTATTGAAATGGCTTACTGAAATTTGCTTCCTGTTCTTTTAACAATTGAAAGGACCTGAGAAAATTTTCCTTTAGATGACAAACTCTTGGAAAGCTGACCACTTCTAAAGGTATGGCCTTCTTCCATAGTTACAATAAAATGTATGAAGAGAATAATTTTTTTTAAATTAAAAAATACATGCATTTGGATTTTCATAAACACACAAAGTGTAAGCCTTCCATGCTCATTTGTTGCAGCAAAAGTGTTTTATGCCTTTGTTTCTGTGTTCACCCTTGCTGGTAGCAGGTACTGGTATTGTGAATTAAAAAGAGGAAGATTTGGGAGGCATCAGATTGTTGTGCTGGGTGAAGTGAGTTGCCCCATGTGGTGACTGCAGTGTCATTGTGATGGGTACCAGCTTAGTGGGAGGACTCTGTTAAATGGATTTTTGGAGCTGGGATGTGGCTCAGGATTTGTTTGGGCTGCTGTTTGTATTCTTCTGGCTGAAGGAATGGATTATTAGTGCTGCCTCCCCTCACCTTCCTGTGATGGGGGCTCAGTGAGGCTGGAGGTGAAGGCAGTGCTGTGATGTCTGATGTTTTTTCCATAATTATCATCATGCATCCCTTACAGTGGAATTAGACCCCTCAGATAAGTGCCGTCTCTCTTATTTCTATTAAAATAAATAGCTCTAATTTGGAATTGGGGTGGTGTCTGTGTGAGGACATCATGGACAGACACCTCCGTGTTGTCAATGAATTTGTGTTCTGTGGCTGTCAGACATTGGTCTTGGTGGTCTGTTTTATATGAGCTCAGTCTCACCCTCACAAACATCTTCATTTGCTTTAGAATTGCACAGCTGTTATTGGGGCAAGATAAAAAGGTAGAGCAAGATCTGAGAGCTGCATTCTTTTGGTGTGTAAATGCCTGAGCCTCGTGAAAGTGCATTTTCTGGAGCTTTACTCCTGCTCTGTCATATTTCACTGAAATCTTCTAATTCTGCCTATAGGAATGCCATTCACTGTTTAATGAACAGGCACAGTTACCTATGCTTATGTGTCAAACTCAGAATTTGTACAACAATATAAGTAGGTTTTTCCCAGTCTTTTACAGCTTTCTGAGTGCAATATTATGTTTTGTCAACTGTTTCAATATTATTTTAACTTGGCATCTTCCTTTGGAAGCTCTTCAGCATCCCAGGGTGCTGGTTATCCTGCCTGGTTGTAGTTTTCACAGGCCTTCTGTCTATTCAAGTGGTAACTGTTCTTCATTTTGTATTTTTATTTTTTAAAGTATTTCATTCTTGAGCTGTACAATAAATTTTTGTGGCTGTGGTGCTACTGTATCCTGTATAAACAGCCATGGCTTGTAACTCCCTCAAAGTGTACTAATAATGGTGGGATGTATTAAATCACTTTGAAAATTCAATTTGTTTAACCACTCACAATTGGTGTTTAAAGCATTGTACATTTTTTAAAATATCTATGTTTGGGGCATTTTTATCAGACATTTGATTTGCAAATTGTGAGCAGTGTATGGGGTAGTCATATTAACACAAATCTTGGGGCTTTTCATATTTTTTCCCTACTTACTGGCTCCTGTACTTGTCCTGTAGGCTTGGTAAAAATCAATTTCCACATCAGCATAAGAATTATTTATATATATTGAATTATGATATAGCTTCAATTTTTTTTCTGGCTGTTTAATATATTTTGTTGTGTAGCCTGTGTACAGTTCTAGTTGGTTTGGATTTGGTTTTTCTGGCACTTCAGATAAAAACCTGTTTATGGGCAAGAAGAGGGAGAGAGGTAGTTTTGCAAGGAATTACTTAAAAAAGAAAAATCAGAAAGTTAGTTTAAAAATTCATTCTGGCAGCCAGCATTTTAAGTGGAAATTGTTATTTCCAGTGTCCAAATGAGTGCTCTGGCTCCCTGAAAGGCATACAAGAACATTACCCCAAACTTCAGGGAATTTGCTGCATTAAGCAAATTAAGTGAATGTGTTGCTTATATGTGTGCAAGTAATTTTAAAGCAGAAAATCTGTAAGAGCACGCAAGGAAAACTCTGTCAGTGCCACAACAGGAGCACTGGGGTGTGAACTGCAACGAGTGATTTCCAGAGCACCTCTGCCTTGCTCATTTCCCCCTTTTTTAAGGAAAACATTATTACAGGATTTAGTTTTTCTGTTGAGGAATCCAGGTCTAGTGTTCAGATTTGTATCTGAGTATTCAGGATAATTTGAATTTGTGGCAGCTGTGCTTTGTACTTTTTGTGCTGTTTATTTTGTCTTGAAATAATGGGGAGGGAGTTGCCTGGGGTGCTGTGCGCTGGCTACAGAATTGGTTGGATACCTCATCTAGGTACTTCACCTCTCCTAATAGACTCAAACATGCCAAGAAAAAACAAAATAAGGGATTGTGTCCTTGTATAAAATCTGTAAAACTTCAAACCTCACCAGCGTAAGGAAGATGTGACAGTCCTGACACGCCTGTGCAGATGCTGTGGCACAAGTGTGAGCGTGGTTCCAAGCTCTGAGAGTATTTTGCTAAGATCTGATTTCTTCCTGAGCTGCTGTTGGCAGGGAAATATTGGGGTGATGCTTCCTGAGTGTGTTGCATTCTTATCTAATGAAAAGATCCCACTGGGAATAATGCATCCCGCTCTGGAGTCCTCAGCAGAAGAAACATGGACCTGTTAAAGTAAGTCCAGAGGAGACTGTGGAGATGCTCCAAGGAGCTGGAGCTTCTCTGCTCTGGACACAGGCTGGGAGAGCAGGGGGTCTCCACCCCAGAGGAGGCTCCAGGGGAGACCCGTCAGTGTCCAAAGTGGGATTATAAAAAAGGGGGCGAGGCTTTTTACACAGTACAGCAGGGAATGGTTTTAGAATAAAAGAGGAGAGGTTTAGATGGGATATTGCGAAGAAGTTCTTCCGTGGGAGGGTGCTGAGGCCCTGGCACAGGCTGCCCAGAGAAGCTGTGGCTGCCCCAACCCTGGAAGTGTCCAAGGCCAGGTTGGACAGGGCTTGGAGCAACCTGGGATAGTGGAAGGTGTCCCTGCTCATGGTGGGGATAGAATGAGCTGAGCTTTATGGTCCCTTCCACAAACAGCTTTCCCAGCTATCAGCAGTGAACTTCCTGGTGCAGGAATGGGATGCTGCAGGGAACCCTAGTCCTGTAGGAGTTTCCATGTGTGAAGAAGTCAGTGTAGTCTGTTGTGACACAAATGGAATATAGCTCTCCCAGGAGAAATGTCTCTAGTTTCTGTGTGGTGCTGCTGGAATACACTTGGGAAATAATCTGTGTCCACCAGAGCCATCTCTGGAGTGGCTTGTTTTTGCCATGCTCAAGTGCTTTTGGTATTTTCATCTCCTGTCTTTGATTTGTTGAAGCCTTTGCTCTCTCTCTGCAGGGTTTGTGTCCAGTGTGATAGGAGAAAGGAAGCATCTTGAGCTTGTGTCTTGCGGGGGTTTCAGCAAACTGGTGAACCTGTCCCAGGGACTGTGGCTGTATGATCAGCAGCTTTACTGGTGTCCCTTGGGATTTCCCCCTGTGGCATTTTGTGGCAGGTTGGCACTCCTGTAAGAAGAATCAAGGTTTGGCCCCAGGACTGCTCTGCTGAGCTGAAGTTCCCACTATCCACTGGTTACTGTGGTTGGAGCAGGACTTGGGCAGCCACTAGAGAGAAACAAAGAGCTCTGTTCTGAGCGTCTGTGAAAAAGAGAGCTCTTCTGGAGGGAGATGTTTCATCTTTCCCCTTTGTCTTCTCCCTTATTATTCCTTTTTCCCTTAGCTGACATTTGAGAGCTCTACCAGTGTGATGGGGGAGTGCCAGATCCCTTAACCTTGGATTGTTTCTGGTTCTGCCACCCTCATAAACACTTCATGTTACCTCTTCTTTTTCCAGTTACCTCTAATCTGGATGGGGAAGCCATGGCCTTGTCTTACCATTGCCCAATAATATTTCTGGAGGTTAAAAAAAAAAAAACAACAAAGCGCTTTTGTTCTGTGTTGGCGTTACTGGTGACCCTTTGGCACTTTGCCAGCAGCCTGAGGTTTTTAGAGCTCTGCTGCATGGTGAATCTCCAGGTTAAAGAGCTGGAAATGCTCTTATAAACACAGAAATGCACCAAGCTGTACAGGTGTCTCGTGCAGGGCAGCCTTTAGTCAAATAACTTTTGCTCTGGAATGTGTGGTCCCTCCCTGCCTGTAAATGTCAGCTTTAATTAAGAGAGAATCTCAACGATGAGATGCAGACCTTTTCTTTTTTTTTTTTTTTTTTTAATTTTCTTGTAAACTTTCCGTACTTGCCCCTTTCCCTATTTTCCTTTGATCTTTAGAAAACCTCAGCTATAAAAATAAAGGCTGAAAAGTGTCTGCTGGGTGGTGAAATATGAGTAAGCACAAACACCCTGACTCACAGATTTGCATGCGCTGCGCCCGCCGCCGGCTGCCTTGTCTGCCTTTAGTTGACTCAGGATTTTCAGTAGGCAGGAGAAGGATAATTTCCTTGTTCAGCACTGAACAGGCTGGTTCAAACACCTTGGAGCACGTGTTATCATTCTGCATCTTTGCACAAGGGTTCCTTGAAGGAAAACTCTGGCTGCAGGCTGGATAAAAGGGAGCGTAGTCGGAATTTGGTGGGTAGGCAGCAACTCCCCAGCCCTGCGGCAGAGGGTGGAATGGATCCCTTGGATCCCTCTTGATTTCATTCCTCCTCCTCCACCATGCTCCTTAGACCTCTGTGCTGCCTCAGAGAAAGGTGGGAACGGGCATTTGTGTCCATCAGCACATCCCTCTGGCTTGTTTCTGTGTGCTGCTCCCATCAGCTGCCTTCCAAAGTGAGTTTTCCTGCCTAAACTTGGGGGAAATGGGAAATCAAGGCAGTTGGGAAGTCACTTCTGAGGCTCATCTGGTGCTGTCACCTGTGATGTTTGAGGTCTTTCAGAGGCAATAAAGCAGAGAAGAGGTTCCTGGTTTGCTGCTGGTGAAATGCCACCACAGTTCAGCAGAGCCACATTTATTTCATGAAGCAGAAATGATGACTCGGGTGGGCGTTGAGTGCTCTGCAGGGTTCAAGGGACAAAGTGAAGATGAATCACAGCTTACAGGTGGCCCCAATATTTAGTGAGCCAAATATTGTTAATTTTCTTAAATTTGCTATTACTAATGGGTTTTACCAGGACTCTTGCACATCTGGGCCAACTCAGATTTTCGCTGTTTATTTTCTTCAGTCAGGAGCCTCCCCAAAAGACTGAGATCCCTTTTTGATTTCAAAAATGACATTTTTGCAGCCTGGTCTCTCATTTTTGGTGCAAGACTTTGCACATCTGCTCAGTGCCTTATGGAGTCAATAATTGCTCCAGGTTGTAATGGACTTTGGCAATGGGTTTGAAGAATATTTTCCTTTAGGAAACCTTAGGAACCCTTTCAAATACTCCTCAATAGGATATTTGTCTTGTGTAATGCAGTTCATGATAAGCACATTTATTACAGTTTTGGCTATTCCTTCTTCTGTGCTAAAGATAATTTCCTCTCTGCTTTTTTTATTCTGTCTACTCAACTGTGATTTTTATCTTCTTTTTTCCCCTAAATCTCTTTATCACTTGGCAATTAACAGCAGTTATTTGTGCTGTTTTCCTTCTGTTTGTGTGACTCAGCAAAAATCCTAAGGAAATTAATAGGTTGGAAAAAGACAAATTGGAAAGAATTTAGCTGGGTATTTTCTGTGTATCATCCAGTCAGATTTTGCTAAATCAGGCTGAGGTTCTCCTACACCCTCGTTAAGAGTGGGAATATTATGTGTTTCCTCTGCCACCTGTAGCAGTAAAGGGAAGAGGCAAGGAGGGACCTGACCTATTTACAAACTTCATAGTAGTTGGTTTGGTTACTGTGTCCCCTTTGTAAATCTTAATGACAAATTGGTTTGGCTCAGATATTTTTTATTTCTGTTTTTTTTTTTCCAGCTGTTCTCTCAACTGCATCATTTGAAGGATGAGTGTCTTGCCTGTTTGTGGTTGTAAATTGGGGAATCTGAGCTTGTTGGGTGTATTTTAGGTTAGCGTAGGTTCCTCTACGCTCCATGTAAAGAAAAGCTAAATAAAAATAACTTGATTTTCACGGGTGTGTGGTTTGGCATTGACCAAATCCTCTTTTCTGCGACCCCCTAAAGCTGGAAGGAGAGGTTCCAGCACATCCCCTGGAAGCTGGTACCTGCTTTTCCAGAGGAGGGATGGCTCCGAGCGCTGCCTTGGAGCATCCACGGGTGTTTCCAATAACCGTAGGTGGAACAGATTATCCCGCTGGCTCTTCCTGGCCACTATCACAGTTACTCTTGTCCGTGCTTTTGCACGAGTCCTCTCTTGGCAGGCAGAAGATCTAGGACTATGTTTGCCAAATCTGCAAGAAAGCAATTCTTTGTCTGCCTCTGCTGGTTTTTTTTGCACGGTTTTCTCAGTTGAAATGATGAGATAAGTATTTTCAGTCTCTGAAGGTAGTTTCATTCTGTTCCAAAAAACTCCTTTTTGGATCTGACTAAATAAATCTTGTGGATCCAAATGCTTCAAGTTGGAAAGCTAGACATCCCAAAAGACTTGTTTTGTTTTTCATGGAGAAGACAGTCTGAGATGTGCTGGTTTTGTGAATTTTTCTGCAGCAGTGAAATAATTTCAAGCTGTTGAGCCGCTGAACTAGGAGGCTGTTAGTGATGGGGCAGGAAGCTGTGGCTAGGTAGCACCATCTGAATAAAAACTTGTCAGAAAGCTGCTTTCTGCTAATCCCTGGGAGGAAGTGAGCTATAATCAGCACTAAGTGAGCTAATCACAGGAAATCTATTGCTCAACAGGAGCCTTTGAAAAAAAAGGAGGGGGGCAGGGAGAAAAGAAGAATACCCATGGAGATTTTTCATTGTGCTTTTGGACTCCAAAATCTGTTTGATCTAAGAAAATCGAATCTCTGATGAAGTAAGCAGCTCTCCAATCTCCACTTTAAAACTGCACCTCTTTTCCAGAATAATGAGGCATCAAGTCTTCTCTCTTCCAGTATGGTGATTTTCAGGTATTAGGAGGCGGTGGTGTGGGGAGGCTGTGTTTAAGCAAACTACCAAAACCACTGGAGGCCTGGGGGGGATGGGAACGAGTCTCCAGGCATTTTCAGCAAGGATTTTTATAATATAAAGCAAGAGTGGGACATGACTATCTTAAATCTGCCTTGTCACGCCAGTCTTTCCTTGGAGCATCACACCCTAGCTCTTGTATTGTTCTTATGGCTCTGTGCTCTTTTTCACATGACACCTTCTGCCTTGGAGATTTGTTTCCCGGACATCTCCTTTGCTCTTTTCCTCTGCTCTGGTTGTGGCTGTGTCGGATGCAGTGACAAGTGTTGCCGGTGGCCCCATGAGGCCCCTGGGGAAGTGGTGAAGCTGCTGCCTGGAGATGCTGCAGTGGAACCCTGGTGTCCTCTGCAGGGACTGCACCCACCAGCAGCCCTTCCTTCATTTTTGGCCTGTTCTCTTTTCTTCAGTTCTTTCTGTCAGGCCACAGACAGTGTTCCTGCATTGCCTTCAAGCTGTGTGCATGGCCCAAGTGTTGCAGGTGTTGTCCCAAAAGTATCCTGCAGCTGTAGTGCCATATCAAAAGCAAAGTGGTTCTTTCTTAATGCCTTACTAGCCTCAAATTTGTTACTCCTTTTCTGTCAGTCATGCCAAATGGACTTAAATGTGATGTTTGTGCTGCTCCTTCTGTGTTTTGCTGCTGATAGTAAATGAGCTGAGTAATATTTACCTGCACTGAAGAGCTGAGTTCAGTTTGCAGCTCCCTGAGGCTCCTGTGACAGATTTCATGTATTACACTGATTCAGCTCTGGCTCCTCAGAGATCAGTGGCAATGTAAAGCACAGTATTGTGTGCCAGGAGAAGGAATTTAGGGACATGTTATCAAGCAGCTCTAATCTGGATGTGTTTTGTTTTGGTTTCTTTTTCCAAGCAGTAGCCTGATGTAGTCTTGTATCGCATCCCAGGCAGTGAAATACAGGTGCAGCCTAGACTGCTCAAATACATTCATTTGAACATCTTAAGAAGACAAATTCAGGTCATTGTGGTGTGAGAACTTTCTACAGCAGCTGTTTGGTTTGGCACACGGTGCCATCTTCCTACCCCTGCTCAGGGCTTTGTAAGGCTCACGTGTGTGCACTGTAATCCGGATTTAAAACTGAATCTGCTCAAATACAAGTGCTCCAGGGAAAATGTGAGTGTGCACTATAGCAGAATGATTGGCTTCTAATTTGTTTATTTCCTTTCATCCTTTTATTCAATTTTCCTTTTATTTCCTTTCCTTGTCTGCAAGCAAGTTGGAGAAGAAAAACGTTTGTCCTTTTCCAGAATCAGGGCGGCTGAACAGCAGCACAGAGCTTCAGCTGGGATGGGAGTGCGTGTCAGGCTCCATCCCTGTCACGAGGGAGCTGGGGCTGGCACAAGGGCCGTGCTTAGGAAGTCCTTCAGGAAGCAGCCCAGCTTTATGCACACACAAGGGGAACTGGGGGGGGACAAGCAACAAAAAAGGGCAAGTCAAAGCCAAAGCATTCTGACGTGCTGCAGCAGTGTGTGTTTGTCAGCTTTCTGAAAGCACTGCCCAAGCCTCACTTCAGCTTTTACTCGCTGGCAGGGTTACGTTTCTCTGGGTGTTTTCCCACCAGGGGCAGTGACAGGAACCTGTCTCTCTCCTGTGACCTGGCCATGACCATGGACTTTTGGGCCTTTTCCATCCCCAAAAGAGGAAAGACAGTGAGCAGCAGGATGTAGATTGTAAAAATGAAACTTGGCGCATGTGAAGGTGGTGGGCAGGTCCCTTCAGGGGCTGGGAGGGACGGGAGGTGGGTTAAACCACACAAGGAGCTCTCTGTGCTTGACTTGCCTCAGCCTCTCTGGGCAAAGCTGGAAAGGTTAGTGGTGCTGAGTTAACTGTTGGACTCGAGGATCTGACAGATCATTTCCAAGCTAAATTTTTTGATGGGAGAGAGGAGTTGCAGTTGTGAGGAACCTGGTACCAGGTCTCCAAGCTCTGGTGGTCTCCAAACCCTGCTGGTTGCTCACTGCTGCCTCTGTAGAAGAGCACATATGTTCTTTGGCTGTGTAGGATGGAGAGATCACTTAGTTTTCACTGCTTCAGTGCAGAGCAAGAAACCTTTGTCAAAAGGAGGGAGGAGTGTCATGTACTGGGGCTGGGGACTGAGAATCAGAGCCCTGTGGTCACCAGCACTGGCACCTGTGAATGTGTTTTGTGGGTTAAGCAGCAGAAGTGTGGGGAGAAAATCTTTTAGCTTTTTTTTTGTCTGTCTTTTTGGGAGTGTAAAGGGCTGCAGTTGTGTCCTGTGGTGGGACTGTATCTGTCTGAAGGCTGTAGTTAAGTGTTATTTGCAGCTTCTCAGCTCGTCTCTGTGGTTCAATCCATTGCTTTCTAGTTCTTGTACTAAATGTAGTGTGAGTAGTGATTGTGAGAGAGCTGCAGATGTGCTTGAATACATTATTATTATTACTGGTATTTCCTTCACTGGCAAAGATGAAAGTGAATCCCTCTTCCATGTGTTACCTTTAGCATACTTTTGTGAGGTTGCTCAAATTCAGGTTAACTATTTTAGTAGATGTCTTTCAGCCAAGCTAAAAAACCCACTATTACTCGTGTTGTCTGATTGTGTCAGAGAAATACGAGCCTGACATCCCCTTTGCTGAATTACAGATTCCTGGCAGGCACTGGAAAAAATTTCCCCATGTCTTTGCAATTCCCTGCAAATCACCAGGGCAGGCACGTGGGTGATGGGAGGATGCAGGCCAGGAGTGATTCCGTCTGGCTGCAGTGATATGAACAGGCTCCTTCTCCTCTTTGGAGGCTGAGAGAGCACAAACAGAGCTTGGGGGGGGGGGGGTATTTGCACTCTTTAAATTTTTTTTTTTTCCATTTTTCAATCTCTGCTCCAGGCATTGCCCATAATGCCAAACCTCTGTAGCCATTTCCAAATACTTCCTGCCACCGTGGAAAGTGGAAACTTTCCTTGCATGATGAAAGCAGGATAAGGAAAAAGGAGAGGGGAACTGCTCTCTTCTTCAGCTGAGTGCAGAAGAAAGAGGTCTATTTGGATTTGAACCTGGACAAAATTACTGATTTTTCACTTCCCATGATGAGTGAAGAATCAGAACTGTGCTTCATGACATGCTTGGCATGAGTGGATCTGTTGTAATTTATTTAAATGATGAATTCAAAGCTTTGAAATGGGCCTTTGTGCAAACTGGGTTTGAATTCAGCACTTTATTTTATTAATGATCTTTGAAATGGCCACTCAGAAATTCTACCATGTCTTGTTAAGTAAATCACAGTTTAAATTTTTCCTTGAAGCTGAGGTTTTCCTAGACCACAGAGTTAGTGAGCTGGAAGGGTTTTGGTGCTGGAGCCAGTCCTTGAGGTGGGAAGCTGGTGCCTGAGCTCTTTCTGTCACTCCAGTTTGCTCCACCAGCCCCACAGGTTATTTTCCTGCTGTGGAGTTCCTGGGCTGTACTTTGAGCGAGGTCAAGGATCTGTGTGAGTGCTTGGAACAGTCAGCAGCTGATCAGAGCTGCAGCTCTCAGGGTTCTGCTCACATGCACTACACCAGTTCCTTGAAGCACAGATTTTCTCCTGAAATAGATTTAGATTTCCATATCCTTGCTTCCAGCTTGTTACTTCACAGTCTCTTCTCTTGAGCACACAAGATAGTAAGGAATAATTTGTTTTGGATCAAGACTGAGTATGTGAGCTGCTTGTCACTGAAAATGAAGGATTTTTACTAGAGTGAGAATTTTATTTTAAAATTACATCAGCAGAAGTGCAGTTGACTGGGTTTTTTGGTGTGGTTTTTTTTTTTTTTTTTTAATTTTTTTAAAATTTGTAGCCTGAATACCATATGGCAGTGTTGTTAATTTAGTGACTGACCTCTCTAAGGGAGTGTGTGCGGAATTACTGTGAGTTTGGAATCCCAAGTCTGTTATTGTCCAGTTTCAGATGCAGGTGAATTGTTTATCCTTACATCCTGCTCTTGCTCTTATCAGACAGTTCAGAAAAACTGCACAGATGGAGGAAATAATAGGGTTTGCTTTAGAAAAATACAAAAGGCCACTCATGGTGTTGTTTTCTTTGCCCAGTGTACCATTTTGACATTCAAGTTATGTGGTGCACTTATTTACCTGCTGTGGTTTATTTGTCTGTCTGATTGCATTTGTTGCAAAGAAGAATTTTTTTTTTTGTTTTACCTGTCCCCATTTGGATACCTAAGGATCCTATATCCACCTCTTTTCTGAGGTTTGATTAACAGAAGGGATATATTTTATGGTTCCCTGTATTACCATCACTCCAAACTTGACTTCAGTTTATATCTGTATATATAAATATATATGTATAGGAATATATACATATATATCAATATATCAGTTTGATTCGGTGAATCTATTGTATATATGGATTTTTATAAAGCAAATACCTTATTTGATTTATACATCTCAAATGGGTGGCATGTCCTTGCTGCAGTGTCTTGTAAGGGAAGCTTTTGGAATTAAAATCCCCATGGGTTGGCTGCTCAGGCCTGCTGTTGGGTTGTAGGATACTTAATTTTTGTCCCACAAGGGGACAATCTTGCGGATAACTTGCAACACCTGAAAGAGCAACCAGTAAGTGGATTTGGAAGAGTGTTGGGAAATCAGTGCCCGATTCACAGCTGCATCCCTGCAGCCACGTTCAGGTGGCAGGTCTGTTTGTAATTCCATCAGCAGAGAAGGGCTCCAAGGCAGGGCTGTGTAGGTGGGTGCTGCACAGCTTGGAGTGCTCTTCCTCCTGGCCTCCAAGTCCTGGAGCAACCAGCACATGTCCAGTTTCTACTGCTCTGCCAGAACATTGTGCTATTTGTGCCTCTGATGATTTATTCCAGAAATTACGTTCTTTCGTGGTCATTTATGGGGGTAATTAATGTTAATCTCCTCGAGCTTCACAACATAAACCAGAGTGCTGCTCCAGTCCAGGCTGCTGGCCTGACTTGTGTCTCTCTGCTGGGATTTGGCAGCATTCAGCCACGCTGTGAAATGCCAGGGGATGACAGCCCATGTTGTTTTAGTTCTGCTGCTGGGCAGGATGCAGGTGTTGTGTTGTTGGGAGCACAGTAATTGAGAGGGGATGGCACTGCCTTGCTGTGGCTCTTGTGAATGACACTGAGTCATGCCTTGAGATGGGAAGCTGGTGGGCACCAGGAGGCCATTCATTTCCCAATGAAATTCCCATTTCCCTCTCCAACTGTTGTGAGAGGAGAAGGAAGTCAACACAAAGATGTGTTGGCTCCTGTCCCAAAGAGGTAGCTTGTCATTTGAGTAAACAGATGAATTGAGGGTATGTTTGTTACTGTTTGTTACCTATCATTGAGAAGTATTTTCTGTACATCTTTCTTTGTGCTCTTTGCTCTGTAGCAGAGAGGCTGCCTGTTTCCTGGTGATCAGAAAAAAAATCCCTGAAATACTACAAGGAGGGAGGAAATGCTATCAGAGATCTTTCTGAATGGGGAATGTGTCACGTAGATGTTTTATTGTGCTGTGGTTGCAGCTCTAGCAGCTGTTTGTCCCTGTTTTCGCTCATGTTTTTGTTGAGGATTCAAAGAGGATTGTGGTGATACTATATGTTATTTTCTGCAAGTGGAGAAAGTTTGGCAGCAAGTGGGGAAGCAACGCAAGCCTCATTCAGAAGTGGATCCTGTGGATCTCAGCGCTGAGCTCTTTAATGTAGGCAGTGTGCTTTGGGTAGAGATGTTTTGAGTGCGACTTAATGTGGATAGTGTGATGAATAATGGCTTACAGACATAAGTTGTTCCTTTGTCCCCAAGGTCTTGTCTGATAAATGACAAGAAGGAAAGCATCTAAGGCTTTTAAAGCTGTTTGGTACTAGAGCGTGAAGCTTTTTAGACTAGAGCTACCCCCAAAGGATGTTGTACTTAAGCCCTTTGTGTGAACAGAGAAACAGATCTGGGAATTGTTCATCTGGTCTGGATTGCTTTTATCACTGGAAATGTTTGTCACTCCATCCCACAAATGCTGCTGCTGGCACAAATGAATGGGTGGCCCAGAAGTGGGAATGAGGAAGGGATTTGCTTCCTTTGGTGGAGGTGGCAGTGTCTGCGTTCCTCAGAGCTGAATTCACGCCTCCTTCCCCTCTGCCAGCAGAAGGAATGGTACCTTCATGTACTCCATGCTCTTTTCCTGTGTTCAGATCACACTTTTTTCTCTTCCAGGGCTTCCCCTAGCTATTGAGAACCATGTCTGACAACGGAGAACTGGAAGACAAGCCCCCCGCCCCTCCTGTCCGGATGAGCAGCGCTATCTTCAGTGCAGGGGGCAAAGACCAGTTGGTGACCAACAACAGCTTTAAACCCCTGCCCTCTGTCCCAGAAGAGAGGAAACCCAGGCATAAAATCATCTCCATATTCTATAGCAATGAAAAAGGTAAGATGCCTTCCTTTTTCCACTCCTACTTGTGTTCCTTTACTCTCCTTGTAAGTTTTGGTAGTGCTTTAGGTGGTAGAATCCAGCCTACCATCTAAATCCCCTAGTCCAAGTGTAGGGGATTGGAAAACCACCCCCTGTTTGCTGCCCAGCTTGAAGTAATGCATTTCCAAACAACCCTAATCAATGTTTGGCATTCCTGGGAATCATGTTACTTAGATGCAGATTTCTGGTTCAAACTGAGCACCCAGCTGGTTTGGAAGTTATTTCATGTTGGTGGTCATTTATGTGGCACCTTGAGGAGAAAAAAAAGTCAGTAAAGAAATAGTAGTGCAGGTGCAGTTGCATGAAGGAAAACTCAGAAGTTACATATTTTTGTCTGTAGAACTGCACTGTTAGGATTGATTACTAGTGGAGATAAACCTGGGTTGCTGTAAAAAAGATTATTTCTGAGAAAAAAAATGCTATAATGAATACTAGACTGTACTTGTGTGTTGTTTGTCCTCTTTTCTGTACGGGGAGTGCGTGTACAGCAGTGGAGTTCTTTATCCTGGCTCTCCAGAACATGTGTCCATGTACAACAAAACAGTACATAGATAGAAACACCTCCTAACATCTGAGATGGTAAAACTGCACAGGGACTTAAGCCTGACCTGCATCTGCTAAGCATTTTATTAAGCTGATGGTTAACATTACTTTTGATATGCACCTTGGAGAGGACCCTGCTGCTCTCGATGCCTTCTGTGCTCTTGGCTCCCCGTGCCTTGCTGCTGGTGTGCTGGGCAGGACTGGTTCAGTCATGCTCACACAGGTTTGGTTGTTTGAAGAGGTTCTGCCCCTCTGGTTGATTATTCTCTTAGCTGAGTGTTTTCCCCAGGGCTGGTTTTCACTCTCTCTCAGCTGTGTGAGCAGCTCCACAGCCTGCCTCTCCCTGGAGATCAAACCCAGAGGGACAGGTTTCCCTCTGTTCCCAAGATCTGGCTTTCTGCTCTCAACAGTAGGTGTGTTTCGTTTTTTGGAGGATGGAAGGATTTGCCCAGTGTAGCTTCTGGAGGCAGAATAGTTATTTCACAAGGTCATTTATTGTGAAATAGCCTGTCTGTGGCTGGGCTACAGCAGTAGCAGTGGTGGTCTTTCTGCTGACATGGGTGAGCCCCAAAGAGCAAAGTCTGTAAGGAGAACATGAGAAGCTGCCACAGGTTGGTGGCTGCACGCCAAGAGAGACTCCAGCCCTCTTAGGGTGCTGAAGGTGGCAGGTCTGGGTGCTGTCAGCTCAGTGCAGTGCTTTGTGTCTGGAGGAAGTTCTGCCTTACCCCTTCAGTCCTGCAGAAATGGCTGTTTGACCATGTTGTTGTTGGTCCCACAAGGAAATACCCAGAATTTGTCACGGTGAGTTCTGCAAGGAAATTTCATGGAAGGATCAAATCTGTCCATCTTCAGGCAAGGAGAACAGTTTAGGAGCTGGGATGGCACTTGTCTTTATTGCTGTTGCACTGGTGGCTCATCAGAGCATTTGAGCCCTTTTGAAGCAGAACATAAACCCCAAATTAAGGAAGGTTTTCCTTGCTCTGAATTAGTAACAAATGAATTATGGATGCATATACAGCTGGAGAGCTTTGTGACATTCTATGACACCTTTTTTTCTCCATGGACATTTTCTCTTTTGATTTTGATGGTGGGTTTGTTCGTTGCTGGAATGGGGAGGTGGTTGAAGAATTATCTAAAGTTGTATTGGCTCATCTCAAGTTGCTTTGGAGTTCTTTGACAGTTATTCAGACCACTCTAGATAGTGACAAGTACCAAATTTAGGCAAATTAATCTGCATATTTATTTAGCATCTACATACTGATACTTTGTGCTGTGAACTGAGAGTAGGAGAAAGAATTTCTGCTGAGAAAACTACGTTTTAGAGGAAATGAGTGTCAGTTTGTGTTTTCTAGATGTTGAAAAGTAGTTGAAGTAGCGTCCTCCTGAAAGAAAAGCAGGCTATCCTGCATGGCAAGATATTAGGAAAAATGGAAATTGAATTACCCAAATTAGAGAAACTATCTGGAAGTTGTATTTTTTTAATTTGGAAGAAACTTGTCAATTGCATGACCTGCAGCAAGGCTAATATAAATATCCAAAGAAGGGATTTTGGGCCTCAAGTCTGCAAAGCTGGCTGTTGAATGTAAGCAGAGCAGAAGTGGGCACAGTGTCTTTCTGGCACTCGCACAATAGTCAGATGTTAGTTGTTTTGTTCATTAGCATGGCTGGGACCCACCCTCCCCAGAAATGCCCATTTAAATCCTTCTTTTCTTTAAATTCAGCTGCTGGGAAGCTTTACAGAAATATTAACTTCATGCTCAGATTTAAAAAATACATTGGGACTAGATGCAAAATCATCTGTCAACCTGGGGTAGAAATTTTGTCATGGGAAAAAGGTCTCCAGGCAGTGTGTAAGTTTAACAAATCTCTACAGAAATGTTCAGTTTTCCTTTTCAGAAAATGAAAAAATCCAGGAATGTTTGGCTTTGTCTGCACATCTCTGTCCATATGATTTTGCAAGGTCTCTCCTGGCCAGCCTCATCTACTCCTGGATCCTCTCTTGGGAGGTTCTTGTGCTTTGGGGGACTTGCAGATGAAGAGATTTAGCAATTACACAGTTTCTGTCCCAAGTCTGAGCTAGTTCTGTGCTGAAATAATCCTAAGGGTTTGAAGGGATTATTTAATCACCAGTCATGGAAGTTTTTCTCCCCCTGCTTCCATTGTTTAGGATAAATGAAGTGATAGTCATCTTCTTACTAGAGTACTTTATTGCCATGAATTTTCTTGGCCTGACTTCTGAAGTGAAAGGAACTTCTGTGTGGTTTTGGAAAGCTTTAAAATAGTCCCCTAAAACCAGAAATGTTTGAGCAGAGAGTATTGAAGGAGGTGCTGAGGGCATCACCCAGATCCTGCATGTCACGTGCTCAGGGGCACATTTTGGTGTGGTTCAGCTGGAGCTCAGCAACTCCAGGTGCACATCTGGAGTCAGCTGCCTGCTGCCTCCAGCTGTTGGGAAACAGCTGTGTTTCTTGCCTTGTGTATGGAATTTGGTCGGTGGGAAGCAAGGGCAGCCTGAGGATGGCTTTGCCCTGAGAAGTACCGAGGCTGACACCTTGCTGAGTGCCTGTGGCTTCACTTGGGGAAGAGTCTGGTTGTATTTGAGGCACCTTCTTAATCAGACAGAGCCTTTCTCCAGCTTGCCAAATCCTTCCAAAGTGCCTGTGTGTCTCTGTAGGGCTGAGGGCCAAATTCTGGGTCCCATGACCATAATAAAATGGTCAAACAGCCATTTCTGCAGGACTGAACGGGTAAGGCAGAACTTCTTCCAGACACAGAGCACTGCACTGAGCTGACAGCACCCAGACCTGCCACCTTCAGCACCCTAAGAGGGCTGGAGTCTCTCTTGGCGTGCAGCCACCAACCTGTGGTAGCTTCTCATGTTCTCCTTTGCTCTTTGGGGCTCACCCATGTCAGCAGAATAACCACCGTGTGCAGTTGGGAAGGAGCGTTGCCCTGCACTGAGAGATTCCCGTTTCAGTCCTGGGGCCGGGAGGCAGCGTGGCCTCAGCGTGGCCTTGTTCTCGGAGCTCGAGGATGTCCTGCCAGCACATGACTCACCGGGCTTGCCTCTGGCTGGGACTGTTTGTTTGAAGTGCTGCTCTGCTGTTCCTGTGGGCAGAGCAATGGGTTTTAGTCTCCTTGCCTTGCCGACTCATGGGATCTGTGTATTTTTGGAAGGAGTGGGATTATTTACCCAGCACATGCTGAAGGGCTTGAGCACCAGCTCCTGTCCACTGTGTGTCAAGTGCTCCCAAACAGGAGCCTTCCTGAGAAATACAACTTTATATACATTTTCTCCCTTGCTTCCACATAAAAAACTGCAAGGAATAGGGCAGAAATGGTGCTTCCCTTGGTTTTCACAGCAGCGAGTTTCTCCTGTGCTGTTAATGGGATGTCTGACAGCCTGTTTGCTTTTTGGCTCTGCCCTGTGCAGCCATATTAAAGATATCCTGTTTATAACAGCCGTGTCTTTCCATGCCATTGTTCAGCTGGAGGCAGCCCACATGGCTTTTCGTTCGGGAGTATTGTCCTCGCTCCCCGTGCTTCCCTTCCCAGCACGAGGGGATTTCAGATGGATTCCTGCAGCACCATCTTTGCTTGCTATGTAGTAACCAGGAGAGTGCTGGTTTACCTGCTTTTTCTGTACTCAAACAGCAGGACTTTTAAGGTGAATTTAGAAACAAAGCAGAAAAATTAAATTAAAATAAAACAACACCCCCGAGCCACGACCTGAAAACTCCCAAAACAAACAAACAAAAATCCAAAGCCCTAGGTGTTAGAAAATATCTTATAAATTCAATTGACTCCAGGTTGGATTGTGCACGTGGTCCTTCTAATTATTTGTTCCTGCTTCTGGTAGTTATTATGCTTCCCCCCACCTTTAATTTAAATTAGGTAATTGCTCTGAGGCTATAAACTCTTATCTTCATCACAGGAAGTCCTAGTTTGCATTAATTACCTTGAATTGAAGCAGTGAGGCAACTGAGTTATAAGTGTCTTTAGGGTGAACTTGAGGTTGAACTGAAGTTGTCTTTTCTGCTGTTCTTAATCTATATTAAAATGTCCTTTTTTGCATTGTAAACATTTAATATGTTTAGTTTTCATATGCTCAGCAGGGCACTCTGGTGCTCTTAATCTCTTATTTTCTTGCTGCCACAGTATAAATTATTTGAATGGAACAAGGAATTACAGGATCTCAGCACAGTTTGGGTTGGAAGGGATGTTAGAGCCCATCCAGTTCCACCCCTCCCGAGGGCAGGGACACCTTCCACTATCCCAGGTTGCTCCAAGCTCTGTCCAACCTGGCCTTGGACACTTCCAGGGATCCAGGGACAGCCACAGCTGCTCTGGGCACCCTGTGCCAGAGCCTCAGCACCCTCACAGGGAAGAATTTCTTTTTAACATTGAGATCTTTGAATGTCTTTTTCAGGAAGCAAGAAGAAGGAAAAGGAAAGGCCAGAAATCTCCCCACCGTCAGATTTTGAACATACCATCCATGTTGGCTTTGATGCTGTTACTGGAGAGTTCACTGTGAGTATTCCCCCCTTGGAGCAGCTCAGGAAACACCATGGGTCGTGCTGCAGTGAAGCCAAGGCAGAGCTTTAAAATAAAGTGCAATTTATTCTTTGTTTCTACCGAGGAACTGTTTTTCCTTTGTGTTTGTACAGCAGACTGTGACCTGTTAGTGCTTCTGCAATGCCAGTGTCACATCTGATGCTTTGCGTCACCTGGGAGAGCCCTCCCTGACAAACCCTCTTCAGTTTGCTTTCTTTAGTGGGTAACACTGGATCTGTTGAGTGGTTTTGTGTTGCCACTCCTCACATCTGGCCCAGCATACCTGGAGGAGTTGTGTCCTCTGATCTGTTTCCACCTTTGGCTCCCCATCCTACTGGCTCGTGTGCTTAAGGCTGTGCATGTTATGCTTTTAGAGAGGGAAAAAATTTGTTTTGCTTTCAAAAAAAAAATACAAAAAGGCTGCTTTAAATCCCCTGTTTTTTCAGGGAATGCCAGAACAATGGGCTCGGTTGCTTCAGACCTCAAATATCACCAAGCTAGAACAGAAGAAAAACCCCCAGGCGGTACTAGATGTGCTGAAATTCTACGACTCCAAAGACACAGCAAAACAGAAATACCTGAGTTTTTCTGCTCCAGGTGAGAGCCAAATGTGCAAGACACTGGAGCTGGGAATTTGGAGCACAGTCTTCCTTTATGTCAAAGTGATAAATCAGGTTCAAGTGCTAAAATCAAGGTGCATTTCAATGAGGCACAAATATACAAAGATGGATTTAAAACTGACTGGAAACTGGCGTTGTCCAGTTAATTTCCTGTTTTAAGTGGAGAGAGGAAGAAAGGGAACTGGATCATTCAGAATAGCAGCCAAAATGAGCTTGAATGGGCTGTGTTTATCAAGCTCTGGGACTGGGATGAGCTGGTTTTGTGCTGGAGGCCTTGCTCCTCACAGCTGTCTCTGACCTTGATGTCACCAGCTGGGAACATCAGCAATACAGAATAATTTGTGACTCCTAGATAGAGGGCTGAGAGAAGGACTGTCCCACAGACAGGTGCAGTTTTACAACTTTTCTTCCAAATTCTCTCTGAAAGTAGCTTAGTAATGAGGCTTTGTAATATTCTTACCCTGTACTTGACAAAGCTCACTTGTTATCACTTTTTTTCTGATGGTTTTATATATTCTGCTATTTGTCCTGTTTAGAAAAAGATGGTTTCCCTTCAGGAACACCAACGGTGAGTGTGCTTACTATTATTTTTATATATTCTGTGGTGCATGCAAGTTCAGGTTTTCTGTACTTGTTATATCCTGAATCTTGAAGTATTAAACTGTGTAAAGATTAAAAGTATAAAAATTAAGAATTTTTTTGTGGAATAGAAACATAAATTTGAATGGTCAGTTGCATATTTCACTGCAGCAACAGTGTTTGAGTCTCATAATAAAATGTAATAACTGAAGGATAGACTGAGTGGTTTAAGTTATTTTCTTTTGACATAGGTAAGAATTATTTTTTCTTAATGTGAAGAAAAAAAAACGTGAAGTCTTTAATACTGTGGGAGAGACAATTTGTTTATCTGTCTTTTTTAAACTTTGGTAAAAATATAGACCAATGCCAAAGGTTCAGAACCATCAACAGCTGTGGCAGATGATGATGAGGATGATGAAGAGGCTCCTCCTCCTGTGATTGCTCCACGGCCAGATCACACAAAATCGGTGAGCAGCTGTAAAACTGACAGACCTGCATTTCTCAGCATTGCAGAACTTCTGCTTTTTAGGGAAGTGTTTTATTTGGGCAATAAGCTGCTGTTAGTTTTTAGGGAAAAGTTCTGTTTTTTGAATTTGCTAAGAAAATACCTAATTTCTGAATATCAGTTGGATTAGAAATTAATAGATCTTGGATAGAAGTTAGTAGATAAGTTGGATCCTGTAGTTAATAGAATCATAGGATCATTTAGGTTGGAAAAAAACCTCTCAGATCATTGAAATTTGTCTATTTGTTTGTCAGCTTGTGTTGAAGACATCCAGTTATGCTTATCCTTCAACCCAACATGTGATGATGAGGAGGATTCTTATTCCTAAATAAAACCTGTAGGCCATTTGTGTAACTTTGTGCAGCACAGTGATAACAGACGTAATGTATCTGCTTTCCTTTATTTGATTGGGTTGCAGTGTGGTAGCCCCTCCAAGTACACCACCTAAGCCCCAACCAATGCAAATTTTAGATTTGAAAGCTTATTTCACTCACAAAGTCATCAGCACTACAGGAGCAGTGGAATGCTTGAGAAGATGTTAATAAATTTTTAGGGCAGCACTCATCTACACACCTTGGTAATGGTGTCCCATGGGTCCCACTTACTCCAGCTCCTTCTTTTGGCTGTGGGAGCTGTACATTTTGCCTCTCTGCTGCCCACTTTCTTCAGGAGTGCGAATGTGAATTATGTTTATTTGTCTAAGGATATTGCTTTCTAATTTCCCACTCTTGGGATTTAGACATATAAAAGGTGAGAGGTCCACAGCTGGATATTTCTGGAGTAGCTGTGTATATCTGTGAACAGCTCAGGAGGAAATTAAATAAAGCTCCAAGAAATTAAATCTGTTAAAAAAAACCTTAAATTGGGGAAAACTGGCAAATATTTGAGAATCTCATCCTTCTTTTCATGGCGGTCAAGCATCTTTTTCCTTTAGATCTTAGTAGAAGTTGATCTCACTATTAAATAGTGGTTTCTGCTCTGTTAACTAGTATGGTTTATAAGGAATAAGCAGATAAAAAAACTGAGAAACCCACAGTGGAATCTCCTAGCATCCTCTCTGTTCAGGAGGTGCCTGGATCTCTTTGAGAGGTCAGTAACGTTGCCAGCATCTTGTTTTATGGAGCTTTAATGTGTCTCAGGTCTAATTTCTGCCTCATACCTGTTATAAAGTGTTGTTTGGGGATCTTTGCAGAGCTGTGGTGGGTTCCAGCTGCAGGTCAGTGGTGGCAGGGCAGGTGCTCAGGTCTCTGGTCTCCCTTACAGATTTACACCCGCTCTGTCATTGACCCCATCCCTGCCCCGGCCGGTGACACCTGTGCCGACAGCGCCTCCAAAGCGGGGGATAAGCAGAAAAAGAAAACCAAGATGTCCGATGAAGATATCATGGAAAAACTACGTAGGTGCCTTCATTTCAGATAAACAAAAGCTTTAAGGCTGGGGGAGGAATGTTAGAGTTTTGGCCTCACCCTTGCTTTGTGTCCAGCAGCAGCTGAGAGCGCTGCGCTGGCTCAGGGGTTTGTAATGCTTGGAGCCCTATGGGGTGGAAAACAAGGCTAGAACAGCTTTGGGGTTGTATCATACATGCACATCACAGTGTCACAAATGGACTTCAATCAAACCATAGTAACACAGAATAGTTTCTGCTGTTGCTTGTTCCATAACCATCTTGATGGTGATTTTTCACTGTGTTAATGTTCTCCTGCAGCTTTGGCTGTTGGTGCAGCAGTTTTGCTACTTGAGCTGACCCACTCTTGGGCCTATCTTGGCCAGGCCAGCCTTGCTGTTGGGGGGCAGTGGGATTGGACTGAATTTTTGGTTGTTGTTTTTCCTTTCAGGCACTATTGTAAGCATAGGAGATCCCAAGAAAAAATACACCAGATATGAAAAAATCGGGCAGGGGTAAGTATTGACCCCAACTTGGCCAGTGCTTAGCAGCAGGGTGCTGTTCTCTGCCTCACACCACTTCTATGCAGGCAGAGATGTTGGCTGTATACAGAATCCCACCCTAGTTAGGGTGAGAAGGGACCTTAGAGCCCATCCCTTAAAGTTCCATCCCCTGTCGTGGGCAGAAACACCTTCCACTATCCCAGGTTCCTCCAAACTCTGTCCAACCTGGCCTCGAACACTTCCAGGGATGAGGCAGCTGTGACCTCTCTGGGCAGGAAACAATAAAGTAAATAAACAATGAAGGCATCACATAGTGATGGAAATTTTGAATTGAAAACTGAAACAATTCTGTGGTTTTGATAAATAAATATCCAATTCTGTGGTTTTGATTTGGCTGTTTGTGTGTGTGTTTGTTATGCAGGGAGATGCAACTTGCTGTAACATTTTCCATTCTCTTCACAGGGCTTCAGGTACAGTTTTCACAGCTATTGATGTGGCAACAGGGCAGGAGGTAAGACTGCTGGGTTCATTTTTTGTTTAAATGTTCTTCTGTAGGTGGCCAGAATGATTTGGGTGATTTCCTTCAGTGGCTCCCATTGCTGCTATCACCTCTCAGATCTGTTTGTCATAGTCAGTTGTAACAGTGTGCCTTGTTCTACAGTAATCAGATGGTGAAAGCTGAAACCAGAGATTTGTCTTTCCAATGAAAAGCAGAGTGAGTGAGGTGTTCCAGAAGTGAGTTTGTAAAATAGTTTATGCTTCAAGAATTGCAGGCATTGTTGTGTTATGTTTTCAGAAATAAAATTTTGTTTAGTCTTCACTCACTTGGCTGTATCTGTCTCTAGGGAAGCAGCTTGTCTCATGTGATGCCCTGTTGCAGTCAGAATGTCTTCTCCGTATCCTGCTCTTTGCATTTATCCCTTGGTTTCTCCAAGGAAATTGGTGGCATCAGCAGTACTCTGCATGTTTGTATCCTGTGGCCATATCTTGGGAGACAACCCAGAGGGCTTTTGGGACTCAGATTTTAGGAATTATTTGTGTCTGTTTAACTTCAGATCTCCTTCATTTTCTTTCAGTGTTTTTATTTAAGTTCTTCCCTAATTTTTCCTTTAAATATCTACAAGTAGGCATTCTTTAGGTCACTGGTAAGTAAATGCCCTTTCAGCAGTCCTGCAGTGGAGCACTACATCTTGATGAAACATGAGCCTTGCCATTATCTCAGTGTCTCTTAGTTTGCTCTGTGCACACTGCAGTATTTCATGTCCCCTTACTGATTGCAGAGTGAATTTTGGGGTCCAGGGTCTTTCTTTGACCTGCTCTGCACTTTGCCAGGCAGTTGATGGCTTGCAGCCTTCATGCAGTGCTCGGGTTTCCTCTGCTCAATGCCTGAGGATAGAGTTAGGTTTGTTCATCAGTAGGAGGAACACTCCTCTTAGAGCTACACAGTGACAGGAGGGAACAGACAAAAATTGCTGTAAGGGAAATTTAAGTTAGATATTGGAATTTTTTTCCCTCTCAGGCAGGATGACTGGGCATGGCACAGGAGCTCAGGAGGGGTTGTGGAATATCTGCTCATTGAGGTCCCCATTCCAAACTCCCACAAGATCCTCACCAACCTGCTCCACCTGCAGTCATAATTATTTTGTTACTCTGTGCTGCAGAATGATGAGAATTTCTTCCTTAATGTCCTTAATATAATAACAATAATTTTTACAGGATTATCTTGGTTCTTGTGTTTGGTTTTGGATTCAGCCCAGGTTGTCTTGCAGAACTCCAAACTGCCTCCTCAGAGTGTTGGAGTTAACAGAGCTGGGATGATTCTTCTCCACTGCAAACTCTGTAGTACTTGTCCTTGTTAGCATATTTCCTGGATGAGCTGGGCCTTTACCTTCCCTTTTCTCTCTTGGGTAGTTCATTAATGGCTTTGAGAGGAATTCCTTCTGCCTCGCAGCATTCCTTATGACAAGCACCAGTTTGGTCAGAATAAAGAACAAGAAACTGCCTCATCTTGCATTGGAAGGCTCAAATTTTCTCTCTGAGTTGCTACAGGATTCTCTTCTGCTTCAGGCCTGTTGATATGGAATTGAGTGAATATCCTTCTCTCTCCTGAATGCCCTTTGCTGTCTGGTCTGGCCTCTTGCTGTTTGTGGATCCTTTCAGCTGCAAGAGGATGATGTTGGCCACGGGTGCAAGTTGTGTGTTGATCAAGCTGGATTCTTTTAAGTTGTATGCTGATAAATAAACAACTTGCCAGCCACAAACTGTTCTAAACTCCTTTAATCCTGTTACAGGATTCCTTCTGCCTTTTCACTGTATTAAGTGTGACTGAAAGGTTTGGGTACTGAGGTTTGAGATTGCTGTTTTATTTTGCCCTATTCAGGTGGCTATTAAACAGATCAATTTGCAGAAACAGCCCAAGAAGGAGCTGATAATTAATGAGATCTTGGTAATGAAGGAGCTAAAGAACCCCAACATAGTCAACTTCCTGGACAGGTAAATGCAGCCAGCTGGCTGGTTCCTCATCCCAAGGGTTACAGGAGATTATCCCTTGCACAGACCTGCTCTTCCTCTACCTAAGGGTCTTGGAAGCAGATGAGGCCCTCTGTAGACTGTCACCCTGATGGCACAGGGACATGCTTTTGGTTTTCTCTTTGTAGTTACCTCGTAGGGGATGAATTGTTTGTGGTGATGGAGTATCTGGCTGGAGGCTCTCTAACAGATGTGGTCACAGAGACGTGTATGGATGAAGCACAGATTGCTGCTGTCTGCAGAGAGGTGAGTGTGAGGGGCTGGCTTGAGGAATGAAGGTGCTCCCTATTCCCCTGTTTTTTATGGCATGCTCAGGTTAGCACTAATTGCCACAATTGCTGTTGAGTAAAGAAGGAATGGTACCATGAGCAGAAATCAAAATTGCAGTAAATAACAAAATTAGGTTAACTCAGAAAACTGGGGCTTTGCAAGTTGTAAGACAAAAGAGCTATAGTGGTTTGTGAGGTGGGTGTTTGAGAATGTTTGGTAATGGAGCAAACAAAGTCTGTGGGTTTGATACCTGGGGTGCCTCATCCTGCTGACAGAAAGATATGAATAATATGGACTATTATTAACAGAATAATATGAATAAAGTTCAGGGAGGAGCAATAGAGAAGTTTAGCAGCTGGAAGGAATGGCTTTTTTAACTTGGACTAACAAAGAACATTCAGTGGCCCTAAGAAAAAAAGCTGCATATTCATGTATGGGTAATGTAGAAAGGAGGAAAAAAAAAAGAAAAAAAATAAAAACTCCTGAAAGCTTTGAAGTGTTTTCCAGAAGGAAGAAGGGGAATGGTGTTGCTCACAGTTTGAAAGTAGATCTGCTGAAACAGGAGTGTGTTAAACATACACTAAAATAAAGATGAACTGAGTGCAGACTGTCCCATAGTGTGTGGCATCTATAGTTCTGTGCCAGCTAAGCTTTCTTTATGGATTTCTCAGGAAAATAATGCTTCAGAAGGTTGTAATTAGAATAACTCTGAGGTTGCAGTAAGATTTCAAACGAAAGTGTTAAAAGCAGCTGACATCACATCTTATCAGTGGTTTCTGCCCTGAGCAAGTGCCAGTATCCAGCACAGGCTTGATTTTATCATGGCAGAAGGAGAATTGTGTTATCTGCTGTGCAGAAGAAACGGAGGCTGTTAAAAAGCCCATCTGACTCCATCAGCATGACGAGAGATTTTGTGACTCACCCCAGGGGAGGGGAGGGAAAGCAAACTTGCACAGTAACGTGTATGGACAGAGAATGGTTTCCAGAGAAACCAGAACTGGAAGCAGAGAGCCAAAAGAGTAACTATTTACTGTGACAGTGGTCGACTTTTCTGAGGAAAAAATCAAATACTGAACTATTGTACTCTGTCAAAACTCTGCTGCCCAGTGTTTTAGATACATTTAGTTTTGCAAATCAGTGTCACTTTGATAAAGCAAACCAAGATTTAAAAAAAAAAAAAAAAACCTCAGTGGGGACATCTGTGCCAAGCTGCAAATGGCAAATGTTCTGCTTAGATGGAAAGAGAAAAATCTGGCTTTTGTTCTTTTGCCTTTTATTCTCAAATAACAAAAGTAAATTTCGTTATGGTTTTGGGCAGCAACTTAGTGTGAAAGGTTTTCATCTGAAAACAATGCAAACCAGTATTAGTGCCTTTCAGAATGAAGATGTTTTACATCCTTCACTGTAGAAGTTGTGTGGTTGTTGGACATGAAGTTTCACCAATTTTTCTTGGTGAGACCTCAGCCTGAAAAGCTCTCACTTAATCCTTTATGGTTCCACTGCATAATCTGTGGGAAGTACCAAAATTAACATCAGGGATTTCTGAGAGCATCTTGGGAGATGAGGAGTTTAAAGGATTCATTTGTTAAGATAGGGGAACTCCATGGTGAAATGATTTTTGAGCTCCTGAAATCCAGAGTGTATTTTTTTAGCCCAAGAGCTTCCTCTGCTGGTTATTTTCAATAATACCTTTCTATTCTTGCACTCAGAGCTGGCTGAGGGTGTGAACATAGCTTTGAATTTGTGCTCACATGCAGCAGTTCTGTTTCTGGATGCTGAGTGTTGTTTTTTTTCTCTCCTGTCCAGTGCTTGCAAGCGCTTGAGTTCCTCCATGCCAACCAGGTGATCCACAGGGACATAAAGAGTGACAATGTGCTGTTAGGAATGGATGGATCAGTTAAATTAAGTGAGTAGCAGACAAATTGTTTCATGTTCTGTTCTCCCTTTTCCAGGAATCTCTGGCGTGTAAATGAGTAGAAGGAGAATTGGCAGGGAAATTTAAGGTGTTTTTTATTGACTATGAGTAATAGAAAACAATTCTGTTATAAAATATGTATCAGACAGCAGGTGCTGATACTCTGAGGGCCCTCAGATTGGGGCTGTGAACGTGTTGGCCCAGAAGGATGTTGAAGCAAACCTGTGGCCTCATGAATATGTTGGTAAATAGGAAGGAACTGGCACAAACAGTGAAGCAAAATGGGAATGATTGCAAGAGCAAAGTTGCAGCAAACTGCAGTGGCTTTGTTAGGATGATATTAATGCTTTGCCCCATTCATGAAAAGGCCACTAACAAGAAAATTGGGCATTACTGGTCATTTATTGCAGTCTAGTCTAACCCTGTACCTTTTCTTGGACTGGAAGTGTAACACTTTTATTAATATAATAATGATAAAACAAACTACTTGCTTTTCAGATAATGGTTATGCATGCATGGGCTTGGACAGTAAATCCTTTTCTGGTGTGTGTAAATAAAAATGATGTGAAAGCACTGGTAGCTGTCAGGACTGTTGAGAAGGAGGTGCATTATCTGTCTTGTATGTAGGAACGTACAGAGCATATAACAATCGAAGAGTTAAGGCAAAAAGGTGTGAAGCAAAAAGTGTTTTCAGTAGGAATTTCAAGTGCCATGAAAATGTGTCTCAGCAATATTCCTATTCTAGATGGTTTGCAGTCTCATTTGATTTATGAGCTGGAGTGTGAAGAAAGATTACCAGCAACCTGATTTGCATACCAGCATTGTTGGATGTGCTGCTCGCTTGCATAGGGAATTCAATTTTAAGGATGTGATGTGTCTTTGCACAAGCTGTGGATTCAGAGGCTGAAGAGAACAGTTACAGCAGAGGATGTGGCTGGGAAGAGTTAGCTGGAGAAGGATCAAAATTGCAAAAGAGGTGTCAAAGCAAAGTGGCCAAAGGACAGAGTTAGTAGCTGAGTCAAAATCATCATGCCATCAGAATGGGGGAGGATGAGGAGGAAGGAGACACAGGAGAAGACAGGAGTCAGCTGCAAAAATTCCCTGTATGAAGGGGAGGTGGTGTGATCAGTGCTGAACAAGCTGTTCTGGGGCTGTGTCATTATAGTGCTTTAGCAAAAGTTTAGGGTGGGAGACGCTGCACCTTCTTTTTAAACTCTTCCCCTTCTCTGAGGGAGTCTGGTGACAGGACAGGTGTCACCAGTGCAGCTACACATGCTACTGGTGGGTGAAACTGGATTCCTGCCTGAATTCTTCCTCTGTGCTGGAGGCCTGGCTGGAAGGTCAGGAGAACACAATGGTACTGCTTCCCTGGGCCGTGCTGGGAGGTGACTGTGACACCTTGAAAAGGCCAAAAAGTGCAGGAGAAACTTGGTGACTCCTATAGGTTTGGTTTTGGTTTTTTTTTTTTTAAGGCAGCATTTTGACTGTCAGGGTGGGGTAGTTCTGTGTTAAATGGTCTTGGTACAACTTGGCACTTCCATGACTTGGCTCTTTCCTTAGCACTGCTTGGCATAACACTTCCAAAATCGCCCTGGAATTTAAATTTCTCTCTCTCTTCTCTCCCTCTCTCTCTCTCTCTCTTTCTCTAACTTAGTGTCAATGATAAAGTAATATCTGTCTCCTGCCTTAACTGTGTTCTTATTGATGCTTTACATGCCTGGGAAGTGGGAGTGCTGCAGCTGGATAAAGTAACATGATGGGACATGCATTGCTGCTGCACCTGAAGGCTATAGGAATAGGTGACTTTTCTTGTTTTCTTGAGTGTGGTTGTTCTCTTTGGTAGTTACCTTGTGGAAAGGTTTGTTTGTCCAGGTTCCTGCTGCTGAGTGGGGTAGCACTGCACTTCCCTGGAGCCTTGTTTCCGTGTCTGTCGGCTGTAGTACCCGTATAGATGGCCAAAGTGCTGTGAAATGTTGACCTCAGTAGCTGCACAAGTCCAATCTTTAGCAGGGCAGAAGCCATGGATTGTGGATGGATTTGTTCTAATTCAGGCTGTATAGCACGCCACATGCAGAACACTGCCTGTGTTCTGCCCGATCACTTATTTTGGCTGTTACCATTCTAGAACTCTTGAAGGAAGGACTGGGCAAAACACCATTCTTCTGCAGGGTAATTCTTGTTTCCAGAGGACAAAAGCCTTGTATTCACTCCACGGAATTCTGCCCTGCTTAAGCACCTTCAGGTTTTGTATTTTCATTGCACGTTGGCTTTTTTAATACGGAGAATGTAGTGGGGGAGGAAAGAAGAAACTACCCCCAAACCCCTCTCAATGAAATGTATGTGTAGCAATAGAAAAGTCTTCTAGGAAAACCACATCTTGGGATGCACCAGTTTAACCTCTTAAACTTCTGTTGTCCTGCAGCTGACTTTGGGTTCTGTGCCCAGATCACCCCTGAGCAGAGCAAGCGCAGCACCATGGTGGGAACTCCGTACTGGATGGCTCCCGAGGTGGTCACACGGAAAGCCTACGGCCCCAAAGTGGACATCTGGTCCCTGGGCATCATGGCTATTGAGATGGTGGAAGGAGAGCCCCCATACCTCAACGAGAACCCCCTGAGGGTAAGAAGCCCTGGTGTTGCTGGAACTGGGTTTTCAGCACTGTCAGTAATTGTTCATTAATTGCATCTGCGTTAAAAAGAAAATGAAATGAAAAAGCCAACAAGCTTCAGCAGTACAAGAAAATTGCTCCAGAGGAAGGCAGCTGTCTTGAATTTGCAGTCAGCCTTACCCTGACTCCCCATCCCTGGAAGTGTCCAAGGCCAGGTTGGACAGGGCTTGGAATAACCTGGGATAGTGGAAGGTGTCCCAGCCCAAGGCAGGGGGTGGAACAAGGTGGGCTTTAAGGTCCATTTCAACCTAAGCCAGTCTGGGATTCTCTGATGGTACTTAAAAGATTTGCCTGCCTGTAAATAAAACACAGGACTTTGACCTCAGGCCTCTGTGATAATTTGGGGAAAGTAAGCCCAGGATATTATGGAAAGTACTGCTGTGTCACAAACTGATGTTTTCTTTGCTAAGGTCAGTATCTCTTGCCAGAAGATCTTGAACATTATTTTGCTACTAGCAAGAATAGGTCATGAGTTCCTACACATGTGGCATTTTTACAGTTCTAATCCCTGAAGCTGAGGAGAAGTAGCTGCAGAGCCCTCTCATCTGAGGCCTTGCCACAAGGCAGGTCAGTTTGGCATCTTTTAAAGCTTGGTTTTGGCTATACCTTATTGTTCATTTTACAGGCTTTATATTTGATAGCAACTAATGGCACACCAGAACTCCAGAACCCCGAGAAACTGTCCCCAATATTCCGGGATTTCTTGAACCGATGTTTGGAGATGGATGTGGAGAAAAGAGGATCAGCCAAAGAATTGCTACAGGTGAGACTCCACTTCTTCTCACAGTGAGGTCCAGAAGGCAGAGTCAGGTCAGCCTGTAATGAGCCACTCCATTGACTGGCACCCTTTCTTCTTTTCTTTTTTTTTTTTTTTGTGTTTTCTCCTGGGAACTGTAGTGAGAGCAGTTGGTAGGAAAGATTTAAAATATACTCCAAAGTTATTCCATCAAAATCTGTGATTTCACTCTGCCACTGCCAAAGTGTCCAGCAGTTTAGGAACTCCTTTCAGAGGGTGGTCATTGATAGCATTTGCATTGCTTTTCATACTTCCACTTGCAAATGTCCCCCTCAGAACTCCTGATGAAATAATCTGCTGGTCTGACATCAGTGTTCAAGCCTTGAAAAGAAAGGTTTCCTTTCTCCCTGCAGAGTTCTGCCCTATGAGCTAAGCAAGTGGAGCAGTGACACCATTTCTCCTTTTAGTTTTGATTTTAAATACTTTCTGTACACTGGAAGAAGGCTGGTTTGTTAAATGAGAGAATCACTGATGCCATTCCTAGGGAGAGCAAGGAGTAGCTCTGAGGCAGATGGTGTAGAGGCTTTCCCACTAAAGCCAGCTGCTGCTTCTTATCTTTCTCTGATTATTTCTTGTTTAGATCTTTGTTTTGCTCATTGCAAGTGCAGCTTCAATACTCACCTTTTCCAAAAACAGTGTGGTATTCCAGGAGAAACTCTGTTGGGGCAAGGCAGCGTGATCCCAGCCAGCTTGGGATCGTGTTGTCCTTGTAACCATCAGGAGAAACACATGACACAATTCAGCAGTTAATTCATTGCTGCCTAGCTCCATGGAAACATGAATCCTGCTGGAAATGAAACCTTTAAAAGTGTGTCTTTCAATGATTCTTCATGTTTCTGTCTTCCTGGCAGCACCCCTTCTTGAAACTGGCCAAACCTCTGTCCAGCTTGACGCCACTGATCCTGGCAGCCAAAGAAGCAATGAAGAGTAACCGCTAACATCCTGCCACAGCCTTCTTCCTTTTTTGTGTGTTTGTATTTTACAAATCTTTATAATATATGAAATTGTTACACTTCGGGGGGGGAGGGAAGGGTTTTTTGTGGGGGTGGGAAACATCTGCAAAAGGGAAGAAACTCTCATCCAGAAGACACCCAAATACATTGTGGCAACTCTAGAGATCCCTGTCTGGGGTCCAGAAGGAATTGAGGGCTGAATTACTGGCCTTTGTGGGTTTTTTTAATTCTGATTTTTGTTTCCCAGACAGCCCAGAAATACCACTTGCTGTGCCTGGGGCTTTAAGGGGTTTTAACGACTTCGCTGTAACAGCTCCCGTTGTACCCTCTGGGTACTTTCAATACTTGAATGACAGATTCAAGCTTTCAGAGAGCAGTACTAATTTTACCTGCTGATCTCTTTGACTCTCCTCTTCCTCCCCTCTACCTGCAATCCCTGTGGGAAGCTCCCAATGACCAGATTCACGGCAGGTGTGGCGAATGTGAAGGTACATCTTGCCCCTCATTTCTTTTTCAGATTAGCTGTCGCTGTACTGTAGAATCAACAACTCAGTTACTTAAGGAATCATAATGTATGGAGATGCTTTTCACTTCTTAAGATGAAAAAGGAGAGAGAGGGGGAAGAGAAGTATTCAGCTGTTTCTAATGCCTGTGCTCTGTGGACATTTTTTTTTAATCAAAAATGTGGCCTCTTTGTAGAACTGTAACGAACGGTCAAGTCTTTGGATGTGGGTTATGGATGTGTAGGTTGGGGTCAGATACTTTATTTATGATCAAATGATCAGTTCTAGTCAGGGCAAGAAAAAATTCCAGCTGTCTTCCTGTCTGCTTTTTTTCCCTGTTAGACTTGCTGGCCAGAAGCTTGAGGGATAACGTGCTTGGTGCAGTGGGTGGTTCACAAACTTGTATCTGTGCTCTGACTTGGGCTTTGGAAGTTATGCTGGTGCCTTTGACTTTTTTTATTTTACATTTCCCTTCTTTGTATCAAATACATTTTTGTATATGTTGTAATTTCCCCCCTCCTCCCCCCGCCAAGCAAATAATGCATCAACCTATGGAGTTGTCAGAGTTTAAAGTATTAGAGCTATTTTTTTCCAGTTTTGTATGTGCTCCATTTGTACTAATGAAACCAGAAGAACAAATAACCAGATCTGAGGACACTGACGATGCAGGATTTTGGAAACATGATCTGAACAGATGATGATGAACACCTGGAGATGCCAAAGTTGTGAGATGAAGCAGAGGGGGAGCCGTGCTGTCAGACCATCATGGGGCCTGTTGGACTGGCTGGTGTCACTCTGATCCTTGTCACCGAGGATGCTGTGCTAGCCAGGATGGCTGCAGCCAACCCTTCAACGCAACAAAAAGTGCCTCCTTCTGAAGGACAGCGACAGCCTGAGCGGTTGAGTTCTTGGGGTGTTGCCAGGGTGGAGTTTAGCAGAACCTGTGCCCCTTCTAATGCTACAGTCTATGCATTTCAACCTCCCCAAGTGTTTAAGGAAGAGCCAAGTAGTACCAATGTGCCAAATGAGTCTGTGAAAGAATAACCATGACTTCAGTGGGATTGTATTGCATTCCCAGTGGGGCAGGGCCTGGGACAGACAGAGCTATGGTTGGGTGTGGATGGAGGACCCTGAATAAAAATTTTTGCACACTTTTCCAAACATTGCTGGCAGGGGATAGAAGTCATTTTCATAGAATTTCAGTATCTCTATAGAGAGAATGACATTTTGGGGACTGGTAGCCAAGGTGTGAGAAAACAAACTTCCAGGTGAGAGCGGCCGGGCAGGATGGCAGAGGCAGTTTGGGGGCATGGTGGAGGGGAGCAGAGCTGGGGTCTCACAGCTCCTGGGGGTTGTGTGGGGCCAGCAGGGTGCCTTGTTGGGCAGGTTCAGCTTGTGGTCTGCTCCTGTGTGGTAGCTAAAATCCGTGTTGGGTTAATTATCTTAACTGTTCCTCACAGGGATAAATCTCTCTTGCTGTAAGTGTGACAACAGTTATAGCTTTAAATTTTAAATTCAAGGAAGTGTCTCATGCCAGGTAAGGTAATCCAAGTGCATTTGCCTGGAAAAAAGTTTATTATGAGCCGTGGACACTGTAATCACCCTGTTTTGAGTGTGTCCTGGCTCCCTGGTCAAATGGAGCAGTGAGGAGGCTTGGCTGGGGAAAAAAACCTGTTGTACCAGTGGTTCCCTCTTTGTCCATTGCTGGCAATGGACCTGGTGAAACTCCTTGTGCCAGAGTTAAAATGGGAGCTTTTCTTTCTTTCATCTTTTTTTTTTAATGGCACAATCTAGATAAATTTAGCTTTTTTAAATAGAAAACAAGAAATCATAAGTAATTTTAACTTATTAGTTCACTTTTATTGGTGAATGAGAATGGTTTAAAACACATGTTGCAAAATTTGCCCAATTTAGCCTGCTTAGGAGACTATTTCTGAAGATTCAGCCATCCTAATGCACAAAACTTGGCCCAATCCCAAGTTCCTAAACTGTGTGTGTGACCTGGGACAGTGTTCAGCTCCAAGGCTTGGAAGTGCCAGCATCTCCCTGGCCCCACGCAGCAGCTGTTCTATGGTGAGGTTTCCATGGAGATCAGAGGTGGGGCTGGCAGGAAAGGAGAGCCAGGAGAAGGTTTTTGTGCTGTGCTTTTGTGTCTGGAGGGTCAGGCATCGCTTTTCTGAGGGTGTCTGCAAGGTGAGAAGCTCCAAGGTGTGGGTTTTCCCTGGTGAGAGCAGAGTGCAGACCTTGAGTGGGTGCAGGGCTGTCAGCTCTGCTGTGGCACTGGGGCAGTGGAGACCAGCCAGAGCTGGAGGAAATGATGGGAAGGGATGAGTTGCATCCAAATGGGGGGATTCCTGTGCCTCCCTCTTGGGTGCCCACCCAAAATCCTGAGTGGGGATCAGATGTGCACACAGTCCCTGTGAAGTGTCAGCTGGGCAGCTTGTGGCTGAGGTGTGAGTGTGCAGGGAGTGTGAGATTCCTGGGATGTTGTTCTCATAGAACCAATCAGAGTTCTTATTAAAAATAACCCATGGGAATGAGCACTTTGCCCTGCCTTAGATGTTAATGAGACTAATTGGAGCCTTCCCCCCTGGCTCTCTGTGCAGGGAGGTGCAAAGGTTTGGCTACAGCAGATGGGTCCTGTTGTCAGAGGGGCTGGGGAGGGAGCAAAAATAATGTGATTAAGGGTCTCTCCAGCTGGAATTGAGTCAATAAATCTCTCTGGTCTGTTTTTCCCTCTGTTCCTTATGCTGTTGATGGGAATGGAAGTAGGTGCAAGCTTTCTTTTTATTTTTTTAACTGTCTTCAGATGTTAATGTTGCCTTTTGTGTAATTTAATCCCATTATGTTATTTAATTGTTACTGCAATATTAACTACTGTATTTGTTGACTTCGTTTAATAACTGTTCTTTCAGGGCTAGAAATAAACTTCTAAAAAAACCTTTGGGGTCTTTTCTCCCTTTTCCCTGTCATGAGTTTATACCTTTGACAACAAGATTATCTGAAAGGGTTCATGTGTCGGTGTTCTACTGAGATTAACAGACTGTATTTGTAACTAAGCTTCTGATGAATGCTTTAATGATGGTGGATATAATTTTATGCTATACCAGCCTGCTTCTTTTAAGTTGTATTACTCATGGGTGTCAGTACCAGCCTTGGGATCCCCACAAGCTTTCCTGTGTGTGCCTCCCAGAAAAACTCTGGATTGCTGGTGGGAGGAGAGCAGCTCCAAAACCCCCTTTTCACCCACTTTGGAAGAAATCCCTCGCCCTCCATGTGAAGGGAGCAAAGCAAACACCAGCCTGGCCTGTCCCAGCTGCATCCTCCCCTCTGTTGGCCAGTGCTGGGGTGGGACCGATGGGCCTGGTAACCTCTGGAGATGTGATGATTCAGGAGCTGCTCCCAAGAGCTCTGCTCTGTTGTACCATGGGTACCATCCACTATCCTGCCTATAAATGTTCTGGCACAGGATCCACGGGAATTGAGCTGTCCTGCTGCCTGCTGGGAAGATTTGGCTCCTGGGTTTGCTCCGTCGGCGCTGATCAGCGTTGAACCACGGGAGTGAGGGCGCCGGGTGCCGACAGCTCTTCGAGGACTTGGGATGAGATCCATGGTGCCTCTTGGCCTCCAGGGCTGCAGAGAGCCACTTTTGTTTTCCACTGGACCTACAAAAAGGCTGTGGGATGTTGGCCTGCCAGTCCAGCCAAAGCCAAGGAGGGATTTACTTTGGGGTTGAGCTGCGTCAGTTGGCTCCACATGAAGTTCCTGCCTCAGTTGTGAATGGTGAGGACTTGGCATATCCTGTGTTCCCCGTGTGTTGCTGGGAAATGGGCTCTTCCCCTTTCTTGCATGTTGTACAAGCTTTGCTCGTACACTGACAAAGGGAAATGAGGAAACCACTCATCTCCAGCAGCTGCTTCACCCAGACGTGAGAATGTTGGTTTGCTCAGAGCCTGTCTCTTCAGGGTTACCAATCTGTTGTAGTATCTTTGTCTTCCTATACGATCCACTCTTTGCATTTAAACTGGTGTTCTTTAACACTGCATTTAAGTGATATGACATTTAATTTCTGGGGGAAAAGTGGGCAGGAGGAGAAAGTGCTTAGTGGAACTCAGGACTGTTGGGATTTTGATACTTGAAGGAGAGCAGGGCTTTGGTTGATTTTTGGCTTGCACGGCTGAAAGTTGCAAGTCCTTGGTAAATCCTCCTAAGTCTTGTGTGAACTTGCTCATCCCTTGCACATACCTGCCTGAGACTAAACCCAAGAGCAGCCCCATATTTTGAGATCAGCTTATTCAAGATTGGCTATTTAAAACATATTTTTTGAAGGCAGTAAATTTGGGTGCAGCAGTTTCTCCCTCTCAGGGCTGCTGTTTGGCTGCAGTGAATTACTGCAAAGCTGAGCACAACTGTTTGGACTGCACCTGGAGCAGGCTGGTTAAAACCAGGGTGAGTGAAAAGTGAGGATCCTCATTAGTAGCGTTTTCATGGTGCCTGAAGAGCATTGTTGGGTTTCATTGCAGTTCCAGGGGCTCCTGTCCTGGAGCACTGTGCTGTCCATAGATCCCTGCTCCCAGGGATTTGCACAGCTGCATTTTTTCCCCTTTTAAAATATAACTTGCATTTTGCTCTCAAGATTATTTTTAATAAAAACAGCTGTCCTCAGTCATGTGAGGAAGCAACATGAAAGCTTGCTGAGCTCAGCCAAACTCTGGCTGTTGCTCTCCAGATGTGTGGAGGAAGCAGGTTCTCCAAGAGCTCTTTTCCCTGCTTTGAATTCAGCCTGAGGAAGGATTTCTTTTCCTTGAGGGAGGGAAATACCACCAAGTGAGAACAATGACTTTCTGTGATTTCTCTACCTGCAGCCAGTTAGGAGGGAGCAGGCAGCACCAACATAGTCTTGTCTTGCTTTTCCCAGCTGGTGTCTGCGGTGGGACTGTCCTCCAGCACATCATCACTTTAAATCACAGAATTAGTAAGGTTGGAAAAGACCTTTAGGATCATCAAGTCAAATCCATCAAGATTTCAAGTCCCCGTTGACCTGAACAGCCCATAGGGACCAGTGGTTTGGGTTTCTTAATGGGATTTTCCCAGTGGGAAGTTAGGGGTTGCTCATTCTCTTTCAGGGCCCCCAGACTTCTGCTTTGGAGCTGTGTTGAGTCAGTGCAGAGGAGGGAAGAGCAGACAGGCTCTGTCAAGGCACGGATGTGTCTCAGTGCACGGGCTTGTGGGCAGTGAATCCAGCTTGGTGCAAGTGGATCAGTGCTGAGGACACTGATGGGACACTCAGGGCAGCTCCTCAGAATGGTCTGGAGGGGAGACACACCCACACCATGTGCAGGGCTGACCTTCCTCAGGATAGCTGTCTTCTGGAATTCCTTGAGATTTCTAGAGCCAAGGGTGACCCATCTTTGCTATTTTTTCCTCTTAGTGAATGCTTATTCTAAGGATTCGGGTCCTTTCACAAAGGACTTTTTTTTTTTTCCTGTAGCTGTTGCCTCTTTGAGGGCAAAAACAGTGAGGGAGCCAGGGTGGCTCTGCTCAGCTCTTGCAGCCCTTCAGTGTTTTTGGGCAATGTTTATTTTGCTGAAACCTGGAAGTGACGACTTGTTCCTGTCCAGTGGCTAAACTTAAATATCTGCATTTTAAGCCCTGAAAGCATGTTTGGTTTAGAAGGACACTGATGTCCCAGCTACAGAAAAGGGGTCTTTGGTGGGAATATTGGAATTTTTATGTAGTTTTGTTCCTAGAAGAGCAGCCCTGCAAAGCTGCACGGAGGCTGCTGTCAGCACTAACACAAATGAGCCACTGGCCTTGTTTAATCCCGTAGTTATCCTTGGAATCAACAGCTCCCAGCTCCTCACTCCAGCCTGGGTTAAACATCCCACAAGTGTGCCATGGGCAGAATTGCAAGCAATGGGTGAGAAATAGTTTTTAAACCTTGGAATGTTTATTTCTTAAGGCCCAACTCTTACAAGGATTAAAAAGAAGGGTGGAATCCATTTCTGGGGAAAGGAAAAGATGTTGGAATTTCTTTCCCAGTTTTACCAGTCTGTGTCCTGTGATCTGGTGGTTCTTTTCCAGGGACTGGATTCGGGCTGTGTTGCTGAGTCCTTGTGAGGTTATGTTTCTAAAGAGGAAACTGCTGGTTTCTCTACTCCTGAGGAACACAGGAGGAGGGAGGGGAGGTGGAAAGAATTGAGTTGGATTGTGATGTTAGGTATTTGATGGTTGGTTCTGCAGTGATGAGTAGCTTTGACCAGCACTTCGTTGCTGCCAGAGGTCAATTTTCTTGAGGACAAAATTACTAATTTATGAGACTCTTAAAGAATATTTCATTTTCTGTAATTCAAGCAAAGTCATTTGTTCATTTGAGGTGAAAGATGGGTGCTTGTCTTGCCATCTGGAGGGTGAACTGTGGTAAAAAGTGTTAAACTGGGAGAAGTTCTGAGGCAGGCTGACCAAAAGGAGAGGAGGGCTTGGATGATGGGTGGTTGGCAGCTGGTCCCTCTCCTTGCCCAGACTTCCCCTGGTTTCCAAAGCCAGGGCTGGGAGCAGTGATCCCATGGACCCTTCCCAAAACCTTTGCTGGGTGGGCACTTGGGCATAGAAAGGAGTGGGGAGGGAAGATGAAAGGAGGGAGGGAGGTGCTGAGCTCTGGCCTTCACAAGCATCCCCACAATGTCGTGTTTCTTCTCTGCTGTTAAGGGCTGTTGAGGGAGAGGCTCCAATGCTTTTGAGGCATCTGCTCCTGCTTTTCATGGCTTGGGCTGCACTGCTGGAGCCACCTTGAACTGTATGAAGGGTCTCATCCCTGCCCAAGTGTGCTTCAAGCCCAGGTTTCCTGGTAATTCCTTCTATAAATGACAAGAGGGGAAATAAAATTGCCCAAATCAAAGCTCTTGGCTCTGTGTGTGTGACAGGGCAGTGAGAGGAGCTGGGTTACCTGCCAGCACTGTCTGCCCTGGGGATGCTGGAGAACCTATAGGGATGGCAAATTTGGGCTCAGAGTGGTGGCACTTCTGCTGCAGATCAGGGAAATGACCCAGAAGACGCATCATGTATTGTTTACCATGGAATCCCAGAATGGTTTGGTTTGGAAGGGGCCTTAAATCTATTTCTTTCCACTCCCTCCATGGGCAGGGACACCTTCCAGTATCCCAGGTTGCTCCAAGCCCCGTCCAACCTGGCCTTGGGCACTTCCAGGGGTGGAGCAGCCACAGGCATTGGAGCCAAGCAGAAAGAAAATGGAAGTGTTTTGTTCCTTCTGGAAGAGCTGTCAGCTCTGCGGAGCTGCTGTGGGCTCTCAGCTGTGAGTGCCGGGGCTGGGGGCTCAGTGCCTGGTGGAGATAGCGCCAGGATTTGCTGGGACAAACAACTTGGTGGCTGCTCCAGCTGCTGTGAGTCCAGCAGCTCCCTGTGGCACTGGCATTGCCCCGTGGGGGCCACACGTGTGGCCTTTCCCAGGCCTGTCGGGCTGTGCCACGTTTGCTTTAGCTTGGCTTTATAAAGAGGAGGTGCAGGAGCTTCCTCTGCTCCTTCTCAGACTCTGCCCCCAGCACAGCCTTTGCTATGGATGGCTTGAATGTCTCCATTGCTTTTTTTTTCCTGGGTTTTGGGGTATGCCAGGTGGTCAGGTGGCTTTCCAAGAGGCTTCTGTCCCCCGGAACACATGGCTGCCTTGCCAGGGAATTTGCTGGCTCGTTCCAGCTGTGCGTGAGCCACCTTGAGCTGAGGATGCTGATGGAGATCGGCCCCTGGGGTGGTGGCTTTGGCCTGGACGTGGTCCTGACCCTGCTCTTCCTCCTCTCCGCCGTCCACGCCGCCTCTTTGGACGGAGCATCCGCCAACCCGACCGTATCCCTGCAGGAGTTCCTGCTCCTGGAGTCCAGCCTGGCAGCCACGGCGGCCAAGCTGCTGGCCCAGGGCGTGGGTGCAGGGACGGGCTGGGCTGTCACGCGTCTCTACTGGTCCTGGGAGCTGACACAGCTGCACTTCATCCAGAACCTGATCGTGCCTGAGTGCGGCTCCTCCGTCCGCGCCTCCCTGCCCCACGCTGCCTTCGTGGAAGGCTCCTGCTCCTTCCTGTTCCACCTTGTCCTCCTCAAGGTGCAGCAGAGTCACCCCCTGTGCCGGGTCCCTGCGCTAGCAGTGACTGTCACCTTCCTGACCTACACAGGTGAGCAGCACTGGCATTTCTTTTCCTGAGTCATTTGGAAAAGTACCTCATTTGTGGGGGAAGAACAGCCCCCTGTTTTTCATCTTCCAGGACTGGGGAGGCAGGGGTTAACGAGGTAATGACTACTAAGGTGTTTGTTTTCTGTTATTTTGAGAGTGTTCATTTTGGGATGAAGATGGCAGTTTGGCCTCTCTGGGCTGCAGGTGAATTTTGGCTCACAGCCATAGCTCAAGACTGGGATCGCTTCCCTGGAACGTCTCCTACCGCAATGCCTCAGTCCGGCTCTGAGCTTTCCTGCTTCCCACCAAGTTCAGGGCGACAAGGGTGGGATTTCCCCAGTCCGGGAAGGCAGGCAGGAGGGGTCACAGCCCTTTGTCAGTGTTCCAGAGGATGCAGTGGGACTCTTGGCCACGTTTCTCTTCCCACACAGCCGGAGCGTACACGGGGGCCTTCTTCAACCCTGCCCTGGCCACAGCCACCACCTTCCACTGCTCGGGGAGCAGCTTCTGGGACTACATCAAGGTTTACTGGCTGGGGCCCCTCGCAGGTGAGATCTTCCCAGGGGGCAGGAGCTGGCATGGGGGCAAGGCACAAATGCTCAGTGTAACGTGGACTCTTCTGGCAAAGGGCTGAACTTGGGGTTGCCAATGGCAAGTGTCACTTTTCATCCTGCCTCGTTAACTCTGGGGTCATCTCTTTGCTATCCAATTTTTTTAAATCCAACTTTTGCATGGTACAAGGGCAGAAATCTCCCTGAAGCCAAAGTCTGGGGGAAGTTTAGTGAAGGGTTTTAGGGCAATGGCAGGCTGAGCTATGCTTTGAGGTTGTCCTCAGCTCCAGCGTGGTCATGGGGAGCTGGATGTGTGCTGAGAGTGGAGCCAAGTGGGGGTCGGGCTCTGCTCCCAGGTAACTCTGATGGGACACAAGGAAACGTTGCCCCAGGGGAAGTTTAGCTTGGGTATGGAGAAAACGACTTCCCTGAAGAGTGATGAGGCACTGGCACACTCTGCTGAAGGCAGTGCTGGGGACACTGTCCCTGCAGGGATTTAAAGCCATGTGGGTGTGGCACTCGGGTCAGGACCGGCAGTGACCTCGGCAGCACTGTGGGAATGGTTGGACTCGATGGGCTCAGAGGACTTTTCCAACCTTAATGATTCTCTGCCAGAAAACCACTGGGGTGGTTTATGGGTCAAAACAAGCATTGTTTGTTATGTTAAGGACAGAGTGGCAAATTCTCCTTAAAGCAGTACAGTGAGGGTCCCTCAGCTCTCCGTAGGGACTTCAGTGGTGCTGAGCTGCCTTTTGGTCATGGTGTAGGCTGTGATAAGGATCCAAAACCGCTGCTGAGCTGTGGGGAGGGTGGAGATGCTCGACAAGGGGTCTGTGCTCTCATTCCAGGGATGCTCGCTGCCCTCCTGCTGTTCCAGGGCAACATCCCACGCCTCTTCCAGAAAAACCTCCTCTACAGCCAGAAGAGCAAATACAAGGTGCCCAAGGCAAAGGTGACAGCGCAGGTGGAGGGTGACAAACCACAGAGGAAGAGGAAAGGGGGAAAGAGCAACTCGGAGCCCCGTGCCTGAGCCCAGGAGTCCCGGCAGCCCTTTTCCTGGGAAAGGGTTTCCCGGTGTGGAGGATTTTGCAGCTCGTTCAGTCCTGAAAGCATCACAAAGGAATCCTCGCAGGATGCCTGAGCCCCTGAGCTCCTTTGGGAATTGCTTTGAAAGCCTCCCTGGAGAGCCTGAAATGTTGTTTCAAGCCCACACTGCTGCCTCAGAGAGAAAACACGGGACACTTCTGCATAAATTGCTGGTTTTCTTGTACTGCCAGGAATCTTACAGAGAGCTGGGACTGTTCCATGGGCAGGCTTGAGCAACCCGGGGTTATTGCACCGTGCAATGCCTGCAATAACCCCACTGGGTCTCTTGCAGCCCTAAAAACAAAGTATAAGCCAGTAACTGCCTTGGATGGGGAGCAGACAGGCTTTGATCTTTCGACTTATTAATGGATATTGGTTAAAAATTGGTGGGTTTTGAGTTAAACTTGACCTGAAGTCCTTGAATTGCACAGGCTGAACCTGGCAATTCTTGGAGAGGAATTAAAAATGCTCCAAGGCAAGAGAGTTCACTGGCCACGGGAGAACCTGCTCCTCTGGGAATGTGCTTAGCCTGGGTTTTGGTGCTGTAAAGCATCAAGAAATGGTGTGCAAAGGGTCTGTGGTTGGAAAAAGGGTCTGTGCATCCCTGGGCCCTGCTCCATGTCTACGTGAAATACTCCTAACTATAAAATTACATTTTGTGGGGGGAAAAAAAAATATAAAATGCTGTGGTTGGCATTTGGGCGAGTGATGTCGTTCCTGGGAGCCCTGCTGGGAGACATCCCTGAAAATGGGAGTCGTTGTGATGGCCAAACACCTCTGCCCTGCCTGCTGCCTGCTCTGGAAATGGGGGAAACACCTCCTGGAAATGGGGATCCCCCCAGGCTGTGCTGAGACCAGGGCACCCCATGGGATCTGCACTCTGGGTGCTCTCCTCAGGGGACAGCACAGGGAGATTGTGATGCTCTGGCTGTTCCAGTATCTCTGCCCTGGATCAAAGTTCCTGACAGGAATGACCTGCTCCTATTTCCTGAGGTGCAAACAGGGAATAAGCAAGTGGCACCCAATGAAAACCTGGAGAGGAGGTGTCACATTCAGGTTTGGTGCCCAATGTCCCGCCCTGCTCCTCCCTCCACTCTGCTGTGTCCATGGGGAGACAACCCCCGGGGGGCTGCATGGCCTCTGGGCTGCCCACCCCAGGTGATTTCCTCTGGAATTGCCCTCTGGAGGGACCTGCAGGAACCCCAGACCTCTGACACCATGTGCCCACCCCACATCCCAACAGGAGAAACGAGAGAAGGGACCAACACAGCCACACACGGATGTGCCCCAGAGATGAAACTTCATGGAACACGCAGCACCCCAAAGCCACGGAGCAAAACCCCCAAACGGTGCCCTCTCCTTGTGCCCTCTCCTTGTGCCTGGCCAGATGCTTGGCACTGCCCTGGGAAGGGAGCACAGTCTGGCTTTTTTTCCTGGTTAAACTGAGCAGGAGGCCTCAGGATGGAAAATGAAACCTCTGAGACTCTTTGTGCCTGCCCCAGGCACACCTTGGGATGCTCAGATCCCCTGGGCAATTTTTTCAGAACCTCTTTTGGTTTGGAAATCATGCTGAAAAGCCAGAGATGGGGCCTCTGTTTATCCCAGCTGATTTGCTGGCTCTGCTTTTGATGCAAGGAGAAGTGCAGGATGAGAAAAGTCAGGCTCAGTTGTCCTCCACAAGCCATTCCTGCAGGATCTTTCCCTGGGCACAGGATATTCCCGTGGCAGCTCAGAGTGGTGGGTTGGGATGTCTGGCTGCAGAGAGGCTCATGAGATGTCACACAGGGATGGAACTTGAGTTGACACTGCAGAACAGGATGCTGATCCTATAAATGCAGCATCCAAAGGCAACCTGTAACCTCAGAGTCAGCACAAAATAATGCTGGGGGCTCCCTTTTTTCTGTTTTTTTTTTTTTTTTGTTTTTTTTTTTTTGTTTTTTTTTTATTTGTTTGTTTGTTTGTTTTGGTTTTTTTCATTGTTGTTGTTTCAGTTTTTTGTGTGTTTTTTTTTGTTTGGTTTTTTTTTGGTTTTTTTTTTTTTTGTTTTTTTTTTTTTTTTTTTTGTTGTTTGTTTGTTTGTTTGGGGTTTTTTTGGTTTGGTTTGGTGTTTTTTCCCCCTGCTTTTCAGGACATATTAAAATGTTTGGGGTATGCTTCTGGGGCTTTTGGGGAGGTCGTTTACTGGACAGACTGATGTAATTAAGAGGAATTTAAGGAGTGACAGTGACTGCTGTTATTTTTAATTAAGAAGCTGCTTTTCCAGCATGGTAACATCAGCGGAGCAGGGGCGAGGTGCAGCTGCACAGACAGACAGACTCGTTCCCACGCTGTAAATCAAACCCCACAGCTCTGACTTACAGCTTGGCCCTGTTCTGTCGCAGTCTCTGCTGCGGGGCTGAGGATTTGGGCTGCCCTCCTGGATCTGCTCCTGGCTGCTGGAGCCGGTGCTGTCCCGGGGCTTCAGCTGCTGGCTGGGGGGATTTCCCTCTGGAAAAGTCCTGTCCAGCCCCTGGCAGCCCCGCTGCAGCCCGTGCTGCCCCCGGCAGCGCCCGGAGCTTGTGCCCAGCGGGGCACGGGCAGAGGTGCCGGGGCTGGCTGGGCTGCCCCGCCTGTGCCCGGGCACGGCAGCCCCGGCCGGGAGGGCCTCGCCTCGCTGTCCTCAGCAGATGGAGAAGGATGCCCGGAGGGGCCAGGGGGGCTCAGTTTCGGGTGGCCTCCAGGCGGTGCGGCGGGGCTCGGGAGGCGGCGGGGCTCTCGGGGGGCGGCGGGGGGAACTGCTTCTTGTAGAGGAGGCTGCTGTACTGCAGCTCCGGCGTCACCAGCCGCCGGCAGGTCCGCTCCAGCTCCTGAGCCAAGCCCTGCTTGAGGTTATAGCCCAGGATCCTGGCCCCGCCGTGCTGCAGCGGCCGCAGGGAAGAGTCCTTGATGTCCTTGGGGGCCACGCTGCCCGTGCCCTGCAGGCAGGTCCTGGCCAGCTCCGCCTGCCGCTCCCGCAGCGCCTTCACCTCCCGCCGCATGCGCTCCCGGCCGATGTCCCGGTCGATCCTTTCCCAGAAGGTCCTGTTAAAGTGCGTGTAGATTTCCCAGTCCAGCCTGTTCCAGGCCTTCAGCTTCTCCACGACGGAGTCCGGGAGGGGGGACTTGGTGCTGCTGTCCCTGATGTTGAGCGGGAAGGAGACGACGCTGTCCAGGTCCCAGCACAGCATCTCCTTCAGCAGCACCATGGACTCGTCGAAGTACTCGGAGATGAGCAGGAAGTCGAAGGACGCCTCGATGGCCTTGAGCATGAGCTGCACCCGCTCAGGGGACGCGTCTCCGTCGGGGTTGAAGCCGAAATCGAAGGTCATGAGGTTCCTGGCGTAGTGGCGGTCGCCGCGCGCGGGGCTGTAGTAGCGGTAGGGCTGGCTGAGGAACTCCTCCAGGCTGCGGACGCGCGAGAAGGCCGACGCGCCCTTGTAGTACACGAAGGAGGACTCCATCAGCTGCACGGGGTTCCTCAGGATGGAGAAGTAGACGGCAGAGCTGGGCACCACTTTCTGCACCTGCGGAGGAGAAAAAGGAGGCTTTAAAGGTGGGGTAGGGAGAAGGGACCCGCTCACCCACAATGCTGGTGAGCAGAGGCATCTGCTGGGGCTGGAGGTGGGGGGTGCTGGGCAGGATTTCAGGGTGCAGCTCATCAAAGGAGCTGTGGGGGGCTCCAGAAGGGTCACACGTGGAGAGCAGTGAGCAAAGCTCCCCACAGCTGCGGGCTGGGATGGAGATAATGTCCATCTCCTTCCCTTTCCCCATGTCCACCTGTCCTCAGGTGACATCCAGAGGGGTGGATGCTGGGCACGGCTGACCTGAGCTGATGCACTTTGGTTGTTCTCCTCTTGCAGCTGGTCCCCTCTGGGCCTGTCCAGGGAGCAGGACGTGTCCCAGGGCCCACCAGACAAGAAAGAGATGAGAGTTGCTGGCTGCTACAGATGCTATCTCCCACTTTGCCCTGGCTCACGGCACAGGGCTCCATCAAACCCGCTCACAGAAGCTCTCAGGAGATGCCAACAACATGCCAGGTACCCGTGGGCAATCCTGTCTCTCTTTAATTCATCCCTGCAGCGTTTATGTGCTCGACAGGTGCCCCTCCTTGTGCCCCATGAGCCCCTCTGCCCCTTCCCTGCCCGTCCCCCCGCAGGGTCGCAGCTTTGCCCGTACCTCTGGCTGCAGGAACCGCATGTGGTGGCAGAGGATGTTGAAGCGCTGGGGGCTCAGAGGGGAGAAGCCCTGCACAAACCTGGCCATGAAGTGGTGGGGGTAGTAGAGCTGGAAGCCCCCTCCCTGGGGGAAGGCGAAGGTGAGGTTGTGTGTCTCCCCGAAGCGGAACAGGATGTTCATGACGGTGCTGCTGGCGCTCTTGTGGACTTTCAGGAAAACAATGTCAGTCTTGGGCTTGCACGTCTTCCCTTGAGAGGTGACTCCTCTGGCCTGTCTGACCTGCTGACCTTCTCCAGCTGTTACCTCCTTGACCTTAAAGGCTTCTGTCCAGCTTGGGAAAAATCCTGTCTCCAGGTCTGTTTTGTAAGAATCCTCTGCCTGGAGAGGTTGAGCTGAGTTTGGGACACGCTGTGTAAAGGAGGTGCCCCCCTCAGGGTGGGGAGAACCCCGAGCTCGAGGCTGAGTCTGGCTCTGTACCTGCACCTGCACCATTCCAGGTGGGGACATTCCCCTCTGCTCCTCTGTGCTCAGCCTGTTTGCAAAGATGATGAACTTGCTGGTGACAGCTTCTGCCAAATCTGCCGTGACCCTCCCGGGAAGGCTTGGAGAAGGACTTTCTCTGGCTGCTCTTTCCAGCCCAGGAAGCTGGGGTTTCAGCTCTGTGGGTGACAGATGGGCTCTCACCTTCCTGCTGCTCTCCTCAGGCTGCCGCATCCAGTGCTCCTCTTGGCTGCTTCCTGGAGGGGTCTCCTGTCTGAGGTGCAGATGGGTCCTGAAAACATCCTCGCTCAAAGCAGGGGCTGGCTCAGCTTCCCTCTGCCCCTGAGGGGAGTCATCCTCCCACAGCAGGTGGGGGCTGTGGAGGGCAGAGCTGAGCTCGTTGCCCGTGGTCAGCTGCAGGCCACGCTCCAGCTCACACTGGCAGCTCCTGTGATGGGGAGGAGACAATGCTCAGCTGCAGGAGGTGGGAGGACAATGCAGAGGCAGCTCCTCTGCAGCTCAATGAACCCCCTGACCCCCCAAAGTCACCCCAAAACACGTTCCCTCCTTTTGGTGGGGTGGGTGGCATTGCTGATGGGCTTCACTACTGCCCTGTGGGGTGGGAGTGGGTGCAAGGCCTTGGGATTGATCATCTTGGAGGCCCTTTACAACCTTAATGATTCTATGAAGAAGAGAAGGACAGGTCAGCAGTGATGTGGCAGTGTCTCTGGACTGGAGGAATGATTGCAGATAACCCCAGACTGGGAGGACTGGGCTCAAGGGCTGTAGGGTTTTGTGGTGAGCCAGGACAAAGCCCAAAGCAGCCTTGTCTGACCCCAGGGTGGGCTCAGCTCTGGCCAGGGCATAGGGGTGAAATGTGGGAGCTGCAGAGGACCCTCTCTCACCTGGATTTTCCTCCCTGTCTAAGGAAGACCCTGCTGGGTGGTTTTCAGGAGGGCAGTTCTGAGCCCACCTCAGTGGCCAGCAAGAGGCTGGAGGATGAGGTGCAGGTGTACAATTCTGCTCAGGACCTACCCAGGAGGCTGCAGCTTCTCCACAACCTGAAGTGTGACCAGGAGGAGGACGAGGAGGCTGAAGGAGATCCAGAGCCGACCTGGCTGGCACCTGTAGATTGCACTCAGCTTCCTGCAAGGAAACACATTGGAGCCCATTTGTGGGGAGGAAAAGCCAAGACCAGCGGTGTGTGTGAGGAAGGCGGGAAAGGCACCTTGAGATTTTTAAAATTTTATCTTTCTTGAAGGTAAGGTCACGTTTTCAGGGGCGGAAATGATGCAGAGGCAGCGATAACCGGGGAACCTCCGAGGCTGTGCCCCAGCAGTGCAGCCTCATGGAAATTTCCATATGGGCCACAGGTATTGTGCTGAAAAGCAAACAGTGATAACCACTGAGTCCCTTGGCTGCTCAGGGATGCCTTCCTGGAGCAGACCGTGCTCCCCCCAGGCAGCAGGACACTGCCTGTGCGTTCCCTGCCCTGCCTGGCCAAGAAGGATCAGGATTGTCTTTATCAACATGGACAATAAAACTCTTTTTCCCTGCTCTCCCCACTCTCTGTTGTTGGACTGCCATCTGCACAGGCTCCAGCTGTGGCTGCAGATGTGATGCCAGCATGGGAGCCCCAGCAGTGCCTGGATTTTAGTCTGATTTTAGCCATGTCTACAACAGCAGTGTGATTTCCTCAGGCCATCAGAATTGTGCTGTCAGGGTTTGGGTTGTGTATGGCAATGTTAAGGCCGTGGAAATACTGCCACAGGGCTCCTTCTGTTTGTAAGGCTTGCTGCAAACCCTGGTGGATCTTCATTGTAGCTTTAATCTTCAGTGAAACGGTCGAGGGGCTGAATTTCCTGGAAAAAAAGGGTTTGTTTGTATTTTTCTTTTCACAGAAAGGTTGTCCAGTCCCAGCAGGTGTGACACTTGGAATTATGGGTTAGTGGTGGCCTTAGCAGTGTTGGGGGAAAGATTGGACTCGATCTTAGAGGGCTTTTGCAACCTGAATGATTCCATTATTCTGCTGGTTTTTCCCCAAGGAGCTCATTGTTGCTGAACAGGAGATGACTTGTCCTGAGGATCTGGCTAAACCCTCTGGGACTGGGCTCTGCTGTGGGGGAAGCCCAGCCCGTCAGCCCCAGGTGGCTGCTCTCCCCTCTCAAGGAGGGAGAATCACGGGCAGCAAGGATCTAAATGGGAGGAATTAATGAAAGCAGAAATTTGGGCAGATCCTGCTTGGAAGCTGCATTCCACCAGCCAGCCTGTGTTCGTTGGCATTTCTGCCTTCCTGCAGTGGTCAGCTTTGCACCAAGACAGTGGGACTGGGACTGCACAGACCTGCTTGTCCCAGAGCTTCTTCACCTCCATGGTGCTTTACGCCCTGCTCTGGGCAGTCCTGTGACACGTGGGAGCAGAACTCTCCTGGTGAGGCAGCAGTGACACAAACGTGGGCTGTCCGAAGGGGTCACGTGCATCCCACGGGTACAGGCCAGGAGTTTAGGTTTGCTATGAGAAGCTGGGTTTGTTCCAGGAAGATCATCAGCTGTCATGATTAAGTAGTGGTTTGATAATGACAGCACTGCTTGCAGTGGTCACACACTCACAGACACGGTTCTGCCCTGCTCCCAAAAATGTCCTTTCACTGAGCTGAAACTCCCAGCTCCTCCCAGGTGGATTTTAGTGCCCGAAGTACTCAGGACTGGAAAAGCTGGGAGGTCTGAGGCCATGACAGTGCTACTGAGGATTCAGAAGGTGTCATCCACTGCAGGTAATTACTGCCCATCACAGCATCCCCAGTCCCCATGGCAACCTGGAGGTATCCACGCTCTTTGCCACTTGAGGAGCAGGCTGCCAAGCTCAGATGAGACAGGAGGTGGCAAATGCACGTGTGGGTCACTGCCTGGCCATGCCAGTAGCACAAGGAGACCCTCATGAGGTCAGGGATAAACAGATGTGACAAGTAACAGAGCAGAAAAATGCCAAATGCTTAAACAGAGCTTAAAATGCCAAGAGGTGTTAAAGAGGGAGGGTTGAAGCAGAGAGCTGAGGCTGCCCCAGAGCTGGTGTGCGGAAAGGTCTCTTGAAATAACTCCATGTGGAAGATCAGAGAGACCACAGAGGGAGAAGGCAGTGAGGGAGGAGATGCTCCAGAATGAAGTGATTCCTCTGGATCTGGTTGGAGACCCGATCCAGCTCTCCCATCACTCCAGGCAAGGCTGGTCATCATTTTGTCTGGCTGACCGTGGTAAGACAAGCAGCAATGAGGGAATGAAGAGCTGCACGACTGTGATATTCAGTGATACACACAAACTCTCGGAGGGACCTGCAGGAGCACACAGTAATGAAGGCAGAAGGATGGAACACCTCCCCCCAGGCAGGGCTGGGGGCAGCACCCTCTGCCACTCCCTTATCTGTATCTGCTGCAGGTATAACCCTGGCCTTGCTTCCACAGAGGTCCTAAACTTTCAGCCTGTGAGAATCTGCGAAAGATCCAGGTCCTTTGGCTCTTTTATGTCTGTTGGGTTGGTGGAACACCCAGCTGAGAACACACAACACGTGTTGGGCTTGACATGTGTTGGGGCTGGCCAGGCTGGCACAAAGCCACAGCCTTTCCTTCCTCCTCTGGGCTGGCTCTGTGGGACACATGGACATCAAGGAGGGTGTGCTGACAAAGTGGCAGCGCTCAAATTGCCAAGAAGTTGCATTGAAGGCAGCAAAACATCCATTAAATGGCACATGGTGCATGAGCAGCCCTTGTCCTGGAGGCTGGAGCAGGTTGGCAAGATGTACCCGAAAAATAAACCTTCAAAAAGCTCAGCTGACCTCTGTGGGTAACCCCTGCACAGCCTGCTCTCCATTTACACACTGGGAGGTGCATCTTGGGGCAGAGTTAAACACCTGAGACCGGAGCACCAGGAAGGTGTCCAGGCTGCACTTGGAGCCCTGCAAGGCAGACTGGGCTGCAAGAGCCCAGCTCCTGCAGAGTCTTTGGAGATGCCTCCATCTGCAGGCAGGCTACAGCTGAAGAGCCCCCTCAGACCAGAGCCTGGGTGCTGTCACCTCCAGAAGTGACGAGCAGGGTGCAGGGCTGGATGCAGCACCCCAAAGATGCCTTTGGCTGCAAGGGCTCAGTGGAAGAGCTGGAGCAGCTGGATCCCCCTATGCTGGCTCAAGGAATTGAATCCAAACCTGAACCAATGGTCAAATCTTTGCAAGGGATGGTGCTCCAGCTGTCTCAGTGCCAGCCCCAGCAGGGGAGAGGGTGCCACTTGCTCTCAGCAGGGCTGCAGATTTCCCCCCTTCTCCAAGCAGATCTTCCCTCCAACCCCTTCCCTGTCCAACCCAGAGACAAAAGCCCCATCCAGGATGGGTCTATGGGTCTGTTTCAGGGCCCTCAGGGTCCCAGCCAGCTGTGGGTGCTGCAGGAGGTGCTGAGGCTGAGTTCACCGGGCAGGTGAGTGGCAGAAAATGATTTTACTGTTTTGCTGTGCCCAGATAGTCTCCAGGCAGTGAGCGAAGTTGCACAAGGAATTAAGGTACACAATGCAAACACTAGCCACAGCCTGCTCCCTTGACCAGTCACTGGAGGCGTTTTTCTGGCAATAAATGAGAAATTGGGTAAAATGGTCAGCGGGGTGCTCAGGTAGCACAGCAAGGGCACAATGGCACTGCCTGCCTGTGTCAGTGCCCACCCTACACTTGACAGCTGGGTTGGGAATAACCCCGAGCCCTCTCACCCTCAGCTCTCCCCCAGCCAGGGGACTCTGCTGCAGAGTCAAGCCTTGCCCTTCCCTCATCCCTCCTGTCCAAACCACAGGCTGTGGAAAAGGGTACCTCACCCCAGGCGTTGCCATGTGAAAATCTTGCACAGAGACACATTTCTGCTCCACATCTACTCCTCTGCTGATCCCTCACCTGGAATGCTGCAGGAGGGACCAGCATCCCAGTGCCCTGCCAAGGTCTGTGCCATTCTCCTTCCTTTGTGGCAACAGCCTCACAAAAGATGCTGTTTTCCAGCTGCCCTTGGAGCATCACCAGAAGGGAAAATCCCCATCACCCCAGACTGCCCTGCAGTGATGAGGAGCAGAAACATCTGCCTGCCTATTCCCATCCCCACTTCAACTGTTTCCCAACACGGAGGGATCTGCAAGGACATCAGGACATCACCTCTGGGTAGGACAGAAAGAGAATTTTACTTAGGGAAATAATATTTTACTTAAATAAATACGTAAAAATATTCCACTTACGTGATCAAATACCTCTTGAATTTCAGCATGGTGAGCTGGAGCCTTGGCTGGGGAGCGGGTGGTTATCACCCGCCCGGGAGACTGGAAAGCAAACACCTGGAGCCTGGGCTGTGTGCTGTGGCCAGAGGCCCCTCCCCGGGGGGGCACCGGGATAGAGATCCCGTCACACCTTCCCACCAGTGCCCTGTGCCCAAGGGAGTGCCCAGCCTCTGAGAGGGCGAATGGCACGTCACACAGAGCTTTGGGCACGCTGTCAACCCGTGCCAGTGTCCCTGCTTCATGCCTCGGTTTCACCCATGGCTGCTGGTGTTCCACTTTGACTCTTTTCCTTTCTCATGTCCTGATTTTGCCTCTTGATGAAGCCGAGGGCAGAGCTGGTTGTGCCTGCTGAGCTCTTGGCAATCCTGATGTCTCCACGTCGGTGCTGCTGAGGCTCTGTGGTGGCTGGGTCACCCCTGCATGGCAGGGACCTTGTCCTCTCCACGGCTCCATCCGTGCTGGGCTGGGGGTGTGGCTGTCCCCAGCTCCCTCCTTTGCTGGCTGGGAGGGCACAGGGGGCCAGTCTGAGGATGGCACAGGAAGGACGTCGATGTGTGGTGTCTGGAGCGGTGAATGGGATGAGGGGAAGCAAAGTCATCAATCTCCCCTGCCAGATGTGCCAGGAAGTCAGCTGGCCTCCAGGACCAGTGGGAAAGTAGCCACTGGGTCTGCTTCTTGCTGGCTGGTGGACAACGTAAGACAGCTCAAAGGAGGACAGGGAGGCTGCCCTCCACGATGGAGGTCCTTTGGCCACATCCTTCCCCTTCAAGGCTCAAGCAGCATCCTGCACAGCATCAGCCATGCCTTTGTGTGACCAGGGGCCCAGGCAGTCTGGCAGGGACCGTGTGCTTCTCGTGCTTGGGTACAGACTCCCAGGGTGGTGTGGAGTTGGAGAGGGTGGCTGGGACATGGGACACGAGGGCTGGTGGCTCCAGCTGTGTCACATGCAGTCTGCAGGAGCAGGTGCCCCATGTGCCCGCTGGCCCTGGAGGAGAGGACCTGGCCATGTGTGCTTTCCCTTGACCCGTGCCCACAGAGCTCAGGAAGTGCATAAAGGGTGGATAAGTCACTTCCAGCCTGGACCTTGGCTCTCTGGAGAGGCAGAAGTGCCCAGCTCCCTCCTTCCCTGTTGCCAGCAGGGAGGCAGCTGCTCCCCTCACTCCCCTGGCACAGGCAGGCACTGCCGCTCCCTGTCCACCTCATCAAAACCACAAGTTTGCTGTGGGGCTCTCGTGTTCTCCACCCATCCTGGGCTCCAGCTCTCTGCCCGGGCTGCCAGCTTCCCTGGGAGTCTGGGGCTGCCTGAGAACCATGCAAGAGCTTGCAAGGATCAAATCCTCCCTGGTGCAGGTGCTGAGGGTCAGGGCTTCTCCCCTCTGCTTCCCTCTGCACAGCCATGCTCCATGCACTCCAAGCTGGATAAGCCTGCTTGGGGTGGATGGCTGAGGGGTCTGTGAGCATCCCCCATGCAGCATCTCCAGGGAACATCCTGTTGCTGCAGGGCAATAGGATGCTTTGCTTGGGAAGCTCATCAACATGAGGGTGTCCAGACAGGCTTGGTCTTGCTCCTCTTTGGTTGTTTCCTCTTGCTTGATGGTCACTGGTGGGATTTGCCACTGCTCAGCTCACTTGTTTCCTTAAGGACAAACCCATTAGTCGATGGTGACCTCATGGAGGTCTAGTTTCCACATATAATCCTGCTCAAGATATCCTCTATTCCTGTCTCCAGCCTCTCCTTGGGCACAACTTGAGGCACCTGTGGAGGAAAAACTCAAAAGGCAAAGCTGTCTGTTCCTGCAGGAATGGGGTGATGGGGAGCATGGCACGTGCTCTCCACTGCCTGCGTGCTTCCTGTGCCAGAGGCTGCATCCGAGGCACCTCTGCAGCTCTCTCGGGATCCTTCTGCAGTTGTGTCTCTTGAGAAGCAAAGGTGCCCTCATAGAAGGCCTTGGGCACCTCCTCGGGTGGAGGTGAGCTCGTTCACTGCTGACCTCAGCAAAAGGCACTTGAGGGGCCCCAAAGGCTCCAGTCCCTTCCTGTCCCCTGTCCCTGGGCAAGATGATGAACAAGGACATGGCCTCAAGACCCTCAGGACCTTGTCACTCTCAGGCAATGGCTTTCCTGCTTGGCCTGCCCATGGCCCAGAGGAGCTGCTGGTGGGTTTTTCCTGGGGTTGCTGGACAAGCTGCAAAGTGCAAAGTGCAAAGTGATATCCAGGGTTAAGATTATCCTGGGAAGGTCTAGGAGTCAAAGTTCTACTCATGAGCTCATGTCAGAGGGGCCTGGAAGATCTCTTGGCAGTACTGTGATGGTGGGGCAGACTCCAAAGAAGCCTGGCTGGTACAAGGGGACGAGGAGCCATCCCACAGGGCAGTACCAGAGTGGCACTGGCTGCATCCACAGTGTCAGCCCAGGTGCCTGAGCCCAGAGTCTCCTGGCTCTGCACTTGTGCCTTTGCCTCCTGCAGGTAGCCACAGCATGAGGACTGGGAAGGAGGTTGTTGCCACTGGGATAAGACAGGGAATTAATGCCTGATGTGGGACTGGGTTCCATTCCTCCCTGCAGATGACCAGAAGGAACCTGCTCACATTGCTTATGTTTTCCCCCCCTATTTAATTCTTTAATTTTTCTTTTAATATTTACGTTGTGTTTGTGTGTTTGCACGTGCACTTTGCTTAAACAAGGATTTATCTCCATCGTTTTCTGCCAACCTGTGGTCGCTTTGTCATTTGTACTCTGGCAGCCTGGAGCTTGCTGGATCTTAAAGGGGGATGAAAAGACATGAGGACCATGTGTTCCATCCCAGTAGGAGTCAGCTGGCAGTGCCAAATGCAGGGACAGACTGGGGAAGCTGAGTTCTGGGACACTCCAGTTTCCTGGGTCTGCAGTTATTCCCACAAAACTCCCAATGGAGAGAAACTTGAGAAAGGTCCCCTTGCTGCCAGTAAACCATTTGTGCAGCTTTTCTGTTTGCTTTTCAGACCAGTTTCCAGACAGACTTGTTCCTGGACTGCCCCATGATAATTTCTGGATGACTCTGGGGTATCCAGCACTCTACTTTATCAGCAAGGTGCAAGTTTGCTCTCCGAGTCATTCCCCAATCTATCAGCCCCTGGGCCTCCCCTTCCGCCGCTGGGCACTGCGCTCCAGCAGCACCCACCTAAATTGATCTTTAGTTAATTTCACACTCAGCAGAGAGAAAGGCATGCCCATTTCCCATTAACTCCAACAGCTCTCCTGGACACTGAGGTGAGCCTGGCCTGCAGTGGTTGTGCCCATTGATACCAGCTCTCTGAAAGGATGCTCAGGGAGAAAATGCACCCAGCTGGGAATTTGGGAGCAAAGTGTGGTGGGAGCTGAGTGCAGGACCAGTGCTGTGGCTGCTGGGCTGGGTGGGACCTCAGTGTCCTGGGGACCTTGTCCCAGAGACAAGGCAGAGCCTGTGCCAGCACTGGGCAGAGCTCCTCTTGGCTGGGAAGGCTGTGGAGCAGCTGGATAAGCGTGGCTTTAGGCAAGGAGTGCGCTGTTGCTCTGGCTGTATGGTTTTGGCTGCAGTTGAGACTTTGGCCCTAATCGTACTTTTATTTGTTCTTTAATCTTAGTCACTTTATCAGAAGCCTTTGAACAACCAAACACATCTCTGCTCAGCTGGAGAATGGGCTTTGCTGTATCTTTTTGGTTGGTTTTGTTTGCTTGCCAGAGACTTCCAGGAGATTAAGTGATCCCTCACAAACCTGGGCTTTGCCTTGAAGCCTCTGGAGGCTGCAGCACTTGGGTGCTGAAAGACATCTGTATTTTAGGGTGACTGACACTGGACCAGATCCCTCAGAGCCTTGTAGGATCCAGGATCTGAACCATTCCTGAGACTATCCATGTTGTCTTCATCAAAGACATCAGGTTACATGTTACTGGGAGGACTTGCTGGTCTGTCTGCAGAAGAAGAAATGCAAGTGGGCATCCCAACCACGGGGTGCCCTGGGCTCTCCTCAGCAGAGGTGGGATGAGCCTCCCCTTGTCATTGTATTTTGTCCAGTTTTGGGCTGTTCAAAACAAGAGAGACCTGGAGCACCTGAAATGGGTCCAATGGAGGATGACAAAAATGCTGAAGGGCCTAGAGCATCTCCGTGCCCAGGAAAGGCTGAGGGAGCTGAGGCTGCTCAGCCTGGAGAGGGGCCCCAGCTGAGAGGGGCCTCAGCCCTGGCTGTCTCTGGCTGTCTCTGGCTGTCCCTGCCTGTCTCTGGCTGTCCCTGGCTGTCCCTGCCTGTCTCTGGCTGTCCCTGGCTGTCTCTGGCTGTCCCTGGCTGTCCCTGGCTGTCCCTGGCTGCAGGGAGGGGCAGAGCAGGGCCCGGGCTCTGCTCTGGGGGCCCAGCAATGGCACCAGAGCCACGGGCAGGGACTGAGCCCAGAAGTTCCACCTGCACATGAGGAAGAACTTTCATGGGCAGTGACAGAGCCCTGGACAGACCCCAGAGAGGGTGTGGAGCCTCCCTCACTGGAGATATCCCAGAGCTGTCTGGACATGGGCTGTGCCACGGGCTCTGGGATGGTTCTGCTGGAGCAGGGAGGTGGCCCCAGGTGACCGCTGTGGTCCCTCCCAGCCTGGCCCATCCTGGGATTCTGTGGGGCAGCTCCCATGGGTGAATATCATGCAGTTTAGTTTGCTCCCATTGCCTCCTGTCCTGTCACAGGGCACTGTTGAGAAACAGCCTGGTTTCCTGCCTTCCTTCCTCCCTTCCTTCCCATCAGATGTTTATACACATCCACAAAGTCCCTCCAAGACTACCCTGCTCTGGGATGAGCAGCTCCAGCTCTCTCAGCTGCTCCTCAGAAGAAGGATGCTTCAGACCCTCACCACCTTCATGGCCTTGCACTGGCTCCAGTCACTGCATCTCCCTTGTACTGGGGAGCCCAGAGCCGGCCCCAGCAGTGCACGTGTGGCCTCACAAGTACTGAACAGAGGGGGAAAAGAGGCTGCTGGGGCCAGGGAAGCTGTGTTTGACCTAGGGATGGCCAAGGATGTCTTTAGGATTCTCCATGGCCAGCGGGAGCCGTGTGGTGCGTCTGACCCCAAGGACTGGGAAGTGGTAAGCTTTGCCTCAGCGAGAGCTTGGTGCTCACAGGAAAATAGTGGAAATGGTTTTCAGAGGAAGCCTGGAGAGAAAAGCTGTATTGATCGAGGGAAACTGGGTGGAGCAGGTGTTTACAGAGCAAATGCCTTTTGAAACATATCAGCAGGCAAACAGGGTGGGGACCTCACGGGCTGATGCCACCTCCTATTTATGGAAAGTGTGACAGGATGTCCAGATAAATGTGATGCCTCACCTGGCGGAAAAAAACAACAAAACAGTGAAATCTAGGAGAGATTTTATGGTTTCTAGGAAAGTTCAGCATCTCCATGTGTGTACAGATCAGTTGCTCAGTTGCTGTCACTACAAGACAGTCAGTGAGGGGCTGGAGTGGGTCCGGGGAAGGGAAGGGAGCTGCAGAAGTGTCTGGAGTGCAGGGCACAGCCAGGATCCCTATCAGCTCTTTCCCTTCTCTTTCCTGGGCTCCACAGTTCATCTGCCATGCACAAGGAGATTCCAGCCAAACGGGGATCTCTGTGAATCATCACCTCCCTGCCGCGCACACCCGGACCCGCCGCTCTCGGCACCGCCCGCGGCTCCTGCCCGGCAGCAGCGGAGCGCAGCCCCTGCCGGACAGCGCAGCTGCCTCGGGCAGAAGGTGGGAGAGCAGCCACCACGAGAGCTTGGCAGAGTCAGTGCCTTTGTTCCTCCCCCCCGCGACTCTTGTGGCAGCAGCCAGCGGCAATCTGGATTAAAAGTCACCCGCGAGTCCTGCCCTTGGGGCGCGCTGGCAGCAGCCGGGGCTCCCGGCCTGAGAGGCGTGCATGGCCGGGCCTGGGCAGGCACCTGAGCAGGCAGCTCCATCCTCCTTCCCGCCCCAGCTCCCTCCCACTGCTCGGGCTGCGGGCTGAGCCCCCAGGCCACCCCACATACACCGGGGCTCTCTCCTACAGCTGCCAGGGGACAAAAGGCCAAACTCTTGCCAGAACACCCAGCTCCTTCCCTAGAGAGCAGCCTCACTTCCAGCCCAAGCTCTTCCTAACACTCAACACCTCTGGCAACAGACTCCTCCTTTCAAGCCCAGCAAGAGCCCAAGGCAGTGCCCATGACCACACCATGCACTTCTAGGTAAGGAAGGAATTAACATATTACTGCTTATCCCTGCAGGGGTCATCAAAGCAGCGTGGAAATCCAGGTATCTGCCCAGGGAACAGGAGCAATAAACTATTTCCTGCTCTGGGTTACTTTTTGTAGGAAAAAAAGTCCTTGAGGTTTGTGTTTTCTATCCTCAGTTGCAATGGAGGAATCTTGACATATTTTAAGGGCAGGAAAATTAATATTTGGGCCTCACTTTACACCTTTGCTTTTCCAGGTGTTTTGTGGCCTGGATCCTTCATCGCCATCATCTTCATCCCAGGAAGGAAGAAATTTTAAATCCAATCCTCACAGGAAGTCCTTCAGGTCTGAATTGTACTGGTCCCACCAGCTTTGTGGTCTGGTCCCTGGAGCTCCCACAGGTGAGTGTGTGACACTCTCAACTATGAATGAAAAGCTGATGCTCTGTTCCTACAGCTGCTCTATCACACACATAATGGCCCCAAAAGGTTAGGTTGGCCAGTCCTCCTTTCTCCAGCAGCACTGGACTTGAAGCTCTCCTACAACGGGACTCTCCTTTGTTGACCTGCTGATGGATCAATTTATTTATTTATCTGTTTAATTATTTATTATTTTTGAGGCTTTTTCATGTGATGGTGCTGCTTTAGGGGAGTTCATGGCTCAAGGTGTCAAGGGGGAGTGTTTGCTCAGGCAGGAGCTGCAGGTCAGGCTCCTGCTGAGGCTCCCAAGCTCCCTGCTTGGTTCTGCTGGCTCGAGGCTGTCGATAAACCACATTCCCATCCCTTCTTGCCTTCAGGACAATGTTGACACATTGGATACCCTGGAGGGTATCCAGGGCTTGGACATTGACCAAGTCACTGTCATCTTTTCCAAGACCAACTGAGCCCCACTGGATGATATTGTCATTGTTTATGGTTAATTAAACCATCAGCCATATGGTTAATTAATTAACTATAAACCATTGTTTATGGCTGATTACAATATCCAGCTCCAGTAATTGACCTGACTGGGGTGTCAGCGCCCTGTGGGACAGTGTGGGTCAGCTGAGGAGTCACGAGGTGACCCTCAGGGGGAGCCTGGCCCTCATGGCCACAGCGAGCTCCCGCAGGTGCCTGAGCTGAGGTGGAGGTGCTCAGTGCTCCACTGTGATCCTGCCATGGACAGAGGGAGGTGGTGGCACTGCTGGGGGGGCTGCAGAGCCAGCTCTGGCCATTGTGTTTGAGCAAGGGCTGTGCAAACAGCACTACGTGCTGGGCCAAGGCTGCCGCTGCCATTTCTTGTTGGCAGCAGAAGGTCGGAGGTTCAGAGGGACAGATTTGGGTCCAGAGTCTATGTGTGAGGAGAGCTGTGACTCATCAGAGTCATGGCAGGTGCTGGGGACTGAGAGGGGAGCAGAGTGGGTGCACCATGTAGGGCTCTGGGGCAGGAGGGGAAGAGCGGATTGACGTGGATGTTGTGAGGAAGAGGAGCACAATCCACTCGTTTCCTTCCTGCGTGTTTGCCCACACACATGCTGCCCCTGCACCAGGTCTGTGGCTTCATTCCTTCCTCCTGCCCTGTCTCCTCTGATGTCCCTTCTCATCTGGCTCTTTGGCCTGGAGAGATCTCTCTTTCCACGCAGTCTGAGGGCACGTTTGTCCCACAGGAACCCAAGGGAGTCCTACAGAAAGCCAAGGAGCTGAAGAAGGTGGGGATGGAGTCCCTGATATGCTGTGGATCAGAGAGGGGGATGGAGTGCACTGGGGCTGTGGGTGAAGGTACATCCCACACCCCACAGTTGCAAAAGTGGTCCAAATACCAGTTCTTTGCAGATGGTCAAACATTCCCTTTTCCGAAAATGTTGTCGGGTCTGCAGCAGCAGCAGCAGCAAGGCTGGGGTGGGAGTGTTTGCTGAGCAAGCAGCTGCTGATTGCACAGATGGGACTCATTAGGCTCCGGGTGGGTTGAACTTTGTTCCAGGAATCACCTTTTACAATTTGTGCTCCCCTCACCTCTGCTGCCTTAGCTTTGGATTCTTTTCTCTGCTGTGGGCCAGGAGAATGATCTTCCTCTGGGCCATTTGTCATGGAATCACAGAATGGTTTGGGTTGGAAGAGACCTTAAAGCTCATCCCGTTCACCCCCCTGCCATGGGCAGGGACACCTTCCACTATCCTAGGTTCCTCCAAACCCCGTCCAACCTCACCTTGGACACTTCCAGAGATGGGGCAGCCACAGCTTCCCTGGGATAAGTTCTATGTCTATCTTTGCTGCCTCATGGTTCTTCCTCACAGTTATCTTCTGTATCTTCTGCAATACCCTGACCCGGGGCAGCTGGCAGGACTGCTCAGAGGGGCTTCTGTCCCACCAGACATGGAATTGGGCAGAGTTGATGCATTTTTTGGAGCCTGTCTCTGGGATGCTGTAAGGAGGCAAGAACTGGTATTTAGGAAAACATCCAGGGCCCTGCAAAACCAGGCTGGGGGAGTGCAGAGGATGAAAGCAAGAGGTGTGTGCAGGCATGGGGAGCATGTTACCACTACTGGCACTGGTCATGAGACATCTTTCCCCTGTCAGATCCATGCTGAAGAAACTCACCCAGCAAAGCCTGGCTAGGAAGCAGGGAAGGATGGAATAGAAACTGTTGCAATCAATCAGCTGGGACACCATGTCCCAAAAGGAGCTGTCTCCTCTTCCCATTGGTTGAGCCCATCTTTGAAAAGGCAATTTCTGAGTAAGGAGAATGCTAGTCCAGGTTGGGGAGAAGTGAGGAAATGAGGAACTGAGTCCCTGGAGAGAGAGATTGGAGCACCCTGGGCTGTTTGGCATTGAAAGGGCAGGAAGGGGAAGCCATAGACACACAAGTGGTTTAAAGTGTCTTAGGATGAATGACAACTGTGAGGGCAGGTCACAAGGAGTGGAGGAGCTCTCTGGGTGTCTGTGTAGCTGCAGTGGTTTCCACCAGCCTTGGAGAGTCTGCAGACCATCTCTGCAGGGTTGGTCTGTGTGCTCCCATGCGTGGTAGCTCCAGGGAGGGCTGGGCATGATGCCCCTCCAGAACTGCCCCTGCACCCCAGGGAATGGATATCACTGTTCAGAGACCTTCAGACCACTGTCCTTCTGTTGGTGTAGGAGGTGTCTCTTTCCAGCTGTTCCTTGGCCAGTCTGGGAGAATTATTTTCTTTTGAATGACCAACACCAGGAGATAGTGCATGAAACCGTTCTCTACCTTTAGATTGCTCCTTAACCTAGTCAATCTTACAGATCACAACCTTCTAGATGTCCCCTGCCTTCCCTTTCACCATCCAAATCTCTGAGTAGGATGTGCATGAACATGAGCGTTTGACAACTGTGAACTGATAAGGGATGAGTTAAAGAAAAGGGGATAGTTTCTCAAACTGCGAATGCAAACTGGGAATTCTGCAGTGTGTTAGAGCTCCAAGAGCAGCCCCGGCTTCAGCTGTGTGTGCTGTTCCTGGGGCAGGGCTGTGTCTTGCGCCTGAGAGCTGGAGTTCCGTACTTGGCTCAGCCAAGAAGATTGCAGATGCAGGAAAATGACTTGAGCAGAACCAGCACCCCACTGAAATCCTTCAGGTGATGGTGATGTCCAAGGTTTGGTTTGGGTCCCCTGGTTTGTCTCCTCAAGCCAGGACCCTGAGTGCTGCCAGGAGCCAGAACAGGAGCTGGCCACAGTCCCAAACTCCAGGTGCCCCAGCTGGGGCAATGTCCCTGCCACAGGACTCTGGCCATGGCACATCCTCTGTGTTCCCCCAGCGCCCTTTCTGCTTACATCTCTTTTATTTTTGGTTGGTCACCTGTGACCAGGAGAACCTGCACTGTGGCTGCTGGACAATTGAGCAGCCTGTACTTTGGCATTTGTGAGCACAGCAGAACCCTGAACTGCTCCAGGTGCCCATGTCTCTCCTTAAAACCAGAACAGCTTGACTTGCAGTTAATCTTTTAATTCAACTTGGATTGCTGAAGGTGGGAATGACCCCTGAGCCACCACCTGTGCCCTTTAACAGGAGATACTCCATGCTACCTCTACTGTAATTACCCTCTGAAGGTGTCAACACTCTGGAATGAGAGAGGCAGCTCAGATTTATCTTTTAGGGGCAAAGCCCATGCAACCTGGTCCCTTCTCTTGTCTTCTCTAGTTTAGTAAGTCCTCTGCCACAGCCAGAGCCTGCAAGAGCTGCTAATGGAAATATTATGTTAATGAGAAAAATGCTGATGGCTCATTTGGTGTAAAGCTCTCCCCTGGGAAGCTGTTTGCTGCTGTGCTCTGAAAATCTGTGCTGGTATCCCTCGTGGCAGACAAGGAAGGAGACACAGGTTGGTGGTTCCAACTTCCCCAGAGCCCGCTGTCATTACACAAATCTGATGACCTTGACTAAAGGCTCAGTCTTTTTTGGGGGATTTCCCACCTCAGAGAATGTGCAAAAGGAACAAAAATATTGCTTGTAACAGGATCTCCACAAAGCTTTTCCTGCTGTTTGTTCATGTTATGTCTCCATGGCATATTTATGAGGGTGATGTTGATGTCAGTGTGGGGCTGTGGGACTCCTGTGAGAGCCAGGACTCAGTTGATGGAAAAATCTTACTGCTGCATACAAGAAACCATTGCCCAGGATAAAGTGGGATGGAAATGGATTGAGGTATGGGATCAAAGCCCTGCAAAGAGCTGGGGTCTTGTTTCCCATTCCTTGGTCTAACCAGAGGAGAGGTTTGTGTTCTTACCTGTGTGCCAGGGTACTGCAAGGGCTGATTGCTCCCAAAGGAATGGGGACCCCAGCATGATCCTTGTCCCCCTTGTTCCATCCAAAGTGATCAGGATGGGCCCTGGATAGCAGCTGGACTCAGCCCAGAGTCCAGATCTCCTGGGATCTGTTGGTGACAAGGAAGGTCCGAGGCTGGGATCAGATCTGGGGACAGCAGCAGCAGGGTTGGAGATGCCCTGGGAACCACCCAGTAGGTCCAAGGTCTGGCTGAGGAGTCTGTCTGTGGGTTGGGGTCAGGACCAAGAGGGCCATGGCCAGGCAGGGGCAGAGCTGAGGTGGAGCTGGGGACCAGTGCTTCTCCAGCATTGCTCAGGCGGAATGATCAGCTGAGCACAGACTCCTGGAAAATTTTAGTGGAGGTCCCCAGGGAGGCTGGAAAGGCGGGAGGATGGGGCTGTAGGAGCAGGTGATGCCTTCTGGTACGGGATGTCTCTTGCACAGCTCACCAGTGTTTCTCCAAGGCTTGTTCCCTCTCTCTGCCCCCAGCATGTGGCCCTGGCACTCTCTGGCTGTGGTGTCCGTCCAGGTTCCACTTGGCAGAGGTGTGGCAGGACCTGCTGCCCGCAGTGGATGACAGGAGAAGGATGCTGGTGGCCAGAGATGTGCAGGTGGAAGGGCAGAACCTCTGGTGAACGGGGGAGCAACAGACATCAGATCAGGTCCTGCAAGGCTGTGGACACGGCCATGCTGAGACCCTCAGTCCCTGGCACTGAGCAGACTCCCCAAAAGGAGTTCATTTTCCTTTCCCACTGCAATTAAAAGGGAATGGCAGTGGAATGAAGTAATTTCTCCCCATACCTTGCCTAGTACAAAACTGATCTTTACTGATCAATCACCATTGTACAACAAAAATGGTCGTAGTTGCCCAGAGAGGTTCTGGACCCCCCCATGTCTGGAAGTGTCCAAGGCCAGGTTGGATAGGGCTTGGAGCAACATGGGATACTGGAAGCAGTCCCTGTCAATGGCAGGAGGGCTGGATTAGATGAGCTCTGAGGTCCCTTCCAACCCCAGCCATTCTGGGATTTTATGATTACACCTACACAGTGCAGCCACGTGCCTCCACCTTATGCAACTTCTAACAAAGCATCTGAAGCAAGAATCTTTCTGGTTCCTTCCTTATTCTCGCAACAGTCTGTTAGAGCCATGTCACACTATTGCTGGGCTTTGCCATCACACTCCCCAGTGCCACAGCACGCACGAGAGCAGAGGGTGGGGACAAGGAGCCATTGGATGATGCTGGGGGGGGTTCTGGGAGAGGGCTGCTGCATCCTGATGTCCACCCCAGCTCAGAGCTCCCTCACTGAGACCAGCTCCAGCCAGACCTGTGTCCTGAAGCCCCCTCATCTCTGCCTATGTTTTCTGCTCCTTTATCCCTGCAGCTGGAAATGCAATGAGGATTAAAATGCCACGGGAGTCTAAAAGCCCTCAGGAGGGGGTTTGAAATCTGCTCAGCTGGGTCTTTTGCTCCCCCCTCTCTTCTCCTTCCAGAGCTCTTAACAGTCCCAAGTCTTTTATTATTTCCCACATTGCAAAACAGTAATTACTGGAAAGGACGAGGTTGTTTGAGAGCCAGGGTCCAGCGGTGCCTCAAGGCTGTGCCAGCCCCGGGTGGCCGGGGGGTGAGGACGGGAAGAGCCATTCCCCTCGGATTTTATCTTGATGAGAACATCTTGGCCAGCGAGCAGGAAACAAATTCCTCTGACACTTAGGAGTGAGAGGAGGCACCAGAAGGTCAAGCCTGCCCGTGGGCTCCTCAGCGATCCCTGGGCAGGGCAGGTATTTCTCTGCTGGTGTGGTGGTCACCAGTGCTGGGCTGGCAGGGAGGAGATGCCCTCCCAGGTCCTGGGGCCAGTGTTTGCTCACTGGTGTCATACTCAGCTCTTGACCTCTAAAGGGTGAGATGTTTGCACGGCTCGTGACAGATCTGTCTTTGAAAATCTCAAGAGCAGGAGGGAAATTAATTTAACTAGAGTTCAATGGGTCTCCAATAAAGACTAAGCCTTGCTGTTATTCTAAAGTGTTATTTCCATTAATTCCCTTTTAATGCTGCTTTAAAATTACAGAGTGGAAGGGAATGTTGGCCAACAGATTTTTTTGTGGTTTCAAAACAACCACTATTAATCAGCAGGGAATTACATTGGCTGTAAGAATGTTTAAATGGGAAGGTGGCTTCAACCAGGACACATGTACCAGCGTGTAGCTGTGGTGACAGATTAAAAATTAGCTATTGTGAAGCTTCCCGCATGGACAGGGGCTTGGAATTAATGATTACCATAAATTAACTAACTGGAAAGGGGTTGAACAGCAAGTTCAGCTTGACCCACTGGTGAGCTGATCCTTTTCCCGTTCATTTAGTGCCCAAATCTCATTTCTGGCCAGAGCAGCCCTTGGGAGCAGCGCTGGGTGGCTGTGCCAGCCCACCTGGGCTACCTGGCCACTGTGGAGGACGAGAAGAGGTTCAGTCCCTGCTCCCTGGGTCAGATCTAGAAGAGAGAGCTGCTCCAGCAGATGGACAATGATCCAGCCCCAGGTCTGGTACTGCTGGCACTGCTCTGGGAAGCTGGTTCCCAAGTCCTTCTGGGTGTCTCCCCTTGCCTTCTCCTTTGTGCCCTTTTGGCTGCCAGCCTCTGCTGCCTGCTCCTCCTGTAGCTCCATGCCCACAGCAAAGTCAATTGCAAAGTGACCCTTGGTCCAGCAAAATTCCTAGCATCACTCTGCAACAGGCTCAGAGCTGCTCCCCTGGCTGCACCTGCCAGGACCTGCTTCAGTGATGTCCCCCTGCTCCCTTATGGTGGTGGAGTAGCAGTGGCTCACCCCCAGGGTCACCTTGTGCCCCTCCAGTCTTCCTCCCCTCTCACTACAAGGTCTTCTTGACCATCTCTGCCACAGTCGTGCCTCTGTCCCCATCCCAGTGTCCTGGGCTCTGCCACTGCAGAAGAACATCCCTGGATGAGTGCATGGTATCTCACAAGAGCCACAGCTCCCTCCTCCTGGAGATAAGCCACTTTTTCTCCTGTTCTCAGCCAGTCACATCTCTGGGATGGTCCAGCATCCAGCTGTGGGGACATGTCCCCAGGGAAACTGTCTGGCATGTCCCAGGGAGCTGGACACAGCCACTTTGTGGACAGAAGAGTTGTGCAACTGCCTGGTGCGTGTCCTGGCGTGGGACCTGGGGTCCTGCAGGAGAGGAGCAGAGGGTGCTGTGGCCACACAGGGCAGCTGGCACTCCTGCCATTTCTTTCCCAGATAGCAGTATTTACTTGTTTGTTTCCACAGATCTTTGGAAAATATACTGGAGGCAGGGCTGAATGTTATCAGGCTCCAGCTGCTCTCCTTGCAAGAGTGTCTTCAGCAGGAATTCACCACCTTCCCTTCCAAAATCCTTTCAGGAACATCACAGCTCCTGGTGTTGCACAGAGTTGCTGGTAATCCTGTTAACCTTTGGGTTAATTAAGCAAACAGAGACCCTTCATTAGAAGGAATGGCACTAATTGCATGTCTGAGAGGGTGAGTTTTGCATGGAGCGCTGGCTGGTGGAGCAGAAGCCACTGCTGACTTCAGCAAGGGGGCTGGGGAGTTAATGGGGGCCTGCCTGGGAAAGGAGGTCAGGAAAACCTGTTTCCTCAGCACTGCTGGGCCAGCTGGTGTTTGCTGGAGCGGGGGATGTGCACAGGAGGATGTGGGGCAGTGGCACTGTCCTGCAGAGCTGCCATGCAAGGCACAGAGGGCCAAGCTGCTGGCACCTGGCTGTTGAGCTGCCATTAGTTTCCAAACTAAAAATGCAAATCTATATTGGTATGACCTGGTAAGCAGCTCTGGACAAGAGACCTCAGTCTGCAGCTGAGCTTAGCACTCCAAGCTGGGAAGAGCGGCTTAAAATCGACAGAGAGCTCTTTGTTTGCCATGTGCGGTTTAGAAATTAGGCAATACTCAGAAGCAATACTTAGAAGCAAATATTGGTTCAAACAACACCAGCTCCAACTCTCCAGTGGCCAGTTTGGCTCATCCCAGGTAGCAAACAGCATTTTGCAATACAGGCAAAACCTGACACCGAATATTTCTCCTAACCAGCAGGGAAACAGGTTTGTGGCATTTCCTGAAAAATAAACTAAGCACAGTGACTCTGCAGTTGGAGCACAGCCCCAAAATTGACACATAGGTCCAAACATGGCCTGCAAGCCCGTTTCTGGAAAGCCAGCCACAACTCTCCAGGTATCGGTCAGGCCTTGGGAGCCATGGGGAATGCCAAGCTGGTCCCAGTCCATCATCAGCCAAGGCCATGCTCTAAGAGCTGGCTCTTCACAGTGGCTTACACCTGCTGCAAGCCCCATGCTGGCCTGGCCTCCAGGGCAGGAGTGACTTCCTCTTCCAGGAGAGGCTTGGCATCAGGCACGAGGGCTGGGATTTCCCCCAAGTTCTTACACAGGTGAGGCATACCAGTTCTGCAGAAGCCTCCTGACTTCTCCCTGCCCCTCCTGGGTGCCTGAACATTAATCCCAGAATGGTTTGGGTTTGAAATGACTGCTAAAGACCGTCCCATTCCACCCCCTGCCATGGGCAGGGACATCTTTCGCTACACCAGTTTGCTCCAAGGCCTATCCAAGCCTTCAGCTTCAGGGATGGGGCATCCACAGCTTCTCTGGACAACCTGCCTCCAGGTTGTCCAGAACCTGCCTCCCCACCCCTCACAGGGAAGAATTCCTTCCCAATATCCCATCTAACCCTGCCCTCTGGCAGTGGGAAGACATTCCCTCTTGCCTTATCACTTCATGTCCTTGTCCAAAGTCCCTCTCCAGTTTTCTTGGAGTCCCTTAAGGCACTGGAAGGGGCTTTAAGGTCTCCCCAGAGGCTTCTCTAGTCCTGCTGCTCATACTGCTTTGGATGTGGCCTAGCAGACGCTTGGCTGCCATTGCCCAGTGCCAGCTCACATGCAGTTTATCACCCATCAGTTCCCCAAATCCTCCTCCACAGGGATGCTCCCCAACCATTCACAACCCAGGGTCACCATTTCCCATCTCTCGAAATAGGCACCTTTGTCACTTGAGTGCCAGTCTCAGCTTCTGTCCCACCCTGGCTATTGACAGGAGATGATCTGGGAAAATGTGTTCCTCTTAGGCTGCTCTTCTTACCTTCACCTGCCTCCACATGAAAGCCCAGGACAGGTGAAGAACCTGAGCCCAGCTTTTGTGGTTGACCATGCTGACATCCTTGTCTTGGGTATGCTCCAGCCTTCTCCAAGCCACAAACTGGAAATTCCTATTTCCTGAGGAAGACAAGTTAACTCTGAAGAAGCCATGACTCCTGGTGAGTGTATATTTTGCCCTCTTCCTTCACCCCATCCCACCTTGAGGTTCAGTAAATTCCCCTTTGTTTTTTTCTTCAATTTTCCAGAAAACCCAGGGCATTTTGTCCTTAGTCACTCAAGGTGAGCTGGGTTTTCATCACAACTGCCAGCCTGGTGACCCCTGGGAACACCAACCTTAGCTCCAAAGGCTTCCACAGCTGCCTGGGAGCACATCTATGGAAATAACTGCTCCAAAGAGTTGGGTGAGATACCTGTGATGGTGTGGTGCCTTGATCACAGCTTTCCCTATTTCCCTCTTTTTTTTGTGTGTGTTTTCCACAGGCCCACACATAACAAGAGCTTGGCTACAGCCCCGTTCAGCTGTGGGATGAGCTGTGCCGTGGGCGGCAGCCAGCTCTGTGGCAAAGCCAAGCCTTCTCCCACACAGCCATGCCAGCTCTAACTTTATCCCAAAGTCCTTTGGATAAAGGACAAATGTCCTTTCCTTAGGACACAACCAAAACTCCAGTGCAGCCTCATCTCAACCACAAACCACAGGGCACACACATGACCTTACAGTAATGAGGGAGATGTGAAAATAAACAGTATTACTTTACCTTCTCTTTCACTTGGCATTGTTCTTTCCCCAGGGTTCAGCTGTGTTTATACATCACCAGTGATCCGTGGTTGGGCAGAGGGTGTGCTAATTTGTATTTCTTCATCATTCATGTAATTTTTAGTAGCAGCATCCTCTTTGGAAAACACAACGGCCAGGATGTGTAGTGTTGCAATGCAACGAACTTGGAATGTGTGACACTAATTCAGGTCGTTCCATGAAGATGTGCACTACAGAAGGGTTGATGTTTCTGCGTAACTGGGACAAAGTCTGAGGGGCACTGACTTAGCTCTGTCCTTCCTGGTAAAGCTGCTCCTGCTCACATGAGCCAGAGCATGGAGCTCTTGCCTTGAAGGGCAACAAGAATTTCCAGAGTTACTAAAAATTGGCCTTTGCTGTTCAGTCTCAGCTGAGTCAGCCAGACATGGGCATTTGGGAATGGGACCAACCATGCACCCAGACAGCCAGGTATGAGTCAGACCAGAACCTGTAGAGGGAGGTGAGTGTACTTAGCAAGAGGCAGGATTCACCATGTGACTAAACACACATTTTCTAACATAAAATTTGGCAAAGCAGGTACGGATGGATGTTCAGGGGAGAAAATTGACTGCATTATGCAGTTCATTCCTCCTGGACTCCAAAAAGAATGGCATTTTGCAGCTGGAGGCCACCCAGTACACTTTTCTTTTCCTTCCAAGGCTTCCCATGGTGGGCTGTACTCCTCAGAAGGAACCACCTTGGAAAGCTGTTGGGTCCTTTGGAGGTCAAGGCCTGAGCCTTCAGCCCAGGTGGCCTAGAGGACACAGCCCTGGCCTGCTGTGCTTCTGCCATGGGGTACCTCCAAGGAAAGCTGTGTGTTGGAAGAATTTCTTCTCTGCAGGCTTGGCCACAGAGTCAAAGCTGTCAAAGGAGCATCCACCGGAAAGATGCACACCAGGAGGAGAATGGAATCCATCATGGAGAAAGGCAGGATTTGCTAGCACCAAAAGGAGGTGTAAAAGCACCTCTGCATGTGGCTGGTGATGTTCCAGGTGACTTGTGGCCGGAGATCTGGAAATGCAGGAGGTCGCTGCAGTACAAGAGGTATTGCAATCCAAGTCTCTTCCTTCACCTCTGGATTTGCTGTGATGCCATCTGGGAGAGCAAGGGAAAGAGATGTGAACACCACCCATCCCACATCAGCTCATCATAGCCATCCCCTTGGCAGGCAGAGAAGTCATTGAGATGCAAGCATAATGTGAGAAGGGAAAGAGGACTGGTGAGCTGTCCATGGAAAAAGGCCTGGGAACCATGTGCAGAAGGCAAAGATAGTTTGGGCTCTTCCAGCAACTGCTCTTCTGTTATTTGAGTGGATCCTTTATGTTTTCCAAGCTCTCTTCTGCATCTTTCTCCTTCATCTGTCCTGTGGTAAAATATCTTTATCTGGGCAGCGCTATAGCTACTTGTCAATATGTCTGAGTCAATATGTCTGAGCATTTCCACCAATATTTATGTGCTCAGGTGTCTTTGTTGTTTCAGCTGTAATTTCAGTTTCTCAATATGTCTGTTAGAAGAGGCATTTTGGAACAAATCAGCAAAAGGCTCTGGAAGAACCACGTGGGACAGTCTCCTGCAACCCCTTGTGATTCTTCTTCCCATGGATGGGGGTGTTGCTAAAGCTGGGTGAGTGAGGCAGGGATCAGTGAGACCTGCAGGAAGCTGGGAATGGATTTCAGTGACATCTACCTGTCTTGGTGGAAAAAGACCTAGGAAGGCCACAGCTTTCTGGATAAATATGGATGGGAGATCTTTTAAAAGGAGAGGCTTGAGGTGGGAGAAAGTCAGTCCTCCTACAGCTGCATTGTGTTTGGAGACACTCTGGACACAAGAAATTCTGCTCTTCTGGGAAAGCAGGGGATGAAGGGATGAGAAATAGGAACCAGCCATGCTGAAGGAAGTGCTGCGGATCATGCTGAAATAACCAGTGTGGCCAGGAGTGCCTCTCACTTAGCCACAGGCAGGGTGGGCTCCTGGTACCATGGTGGAGGTGGTCATTGCCTGAGGGCCCCCACCCTCCCATGGTCACTCTGTAGAGCCAAATCCTTGGCTTGGCACTGGGCTCCCACCTGTACTGAAGCCACTCTGGGCACCACCACCACCTGCAGCTTGCTTTGCCCTGAGCCTGCTGGGAGATGGGACAAGAGCCAGCCCAGGTGCTTCCAGTCAACCTTCAGCTGTGTAGAGAGTGAAGGCTGTAGGAGAAGAAGGACCTGTGCAGGGGATCCAGGAAATCCTCCCTCTAAGGGAGGCTTGTGCTCTTGAAAGCAAGCCTGGGAGCTGGACCTCCTGGCTGGGCTTCCAACAGCAAACCTGTAGCTTCTGTGGGGTGGACATGGTGAGTGGGCCAGCCCTAGAATGGTCCAGGGATGCTGTTCAGGCTCAAGGGCTGGCTGATGTGGTCCAGCAAATTCTCAAGTTTGTGTGCATGTGCCAAAGGCTGAAGCTGGTCATGTACCTGGCAGCAAAGATGGGGACATGAAGGCTGGGGCAGCATCACAAGGGCTGCCCTTCATAAACCCAGCCATGCCCACTGGCCCCAGGCAGACAGGCCAGGAGTGACACAATCAGATGGAGAAGCTTTGCAGAGGAAGTGGGAGGAGGCTGACTGCTAATCTCATTTCTTCCCAGGTTCATCCCAAAAATTTACCAAAAGTGCAGCGTGATGCTTCCTTCTGTCTGCAGGGCAGCTTATCGAGCTGTCTGGTCACTGCTGTTGGCTTTTTTTGCCAGATCGTGTGTAAGAATCATTTACTGCCTTTCAACCCTGCTGCCATTGCCAGGAGCACGCAAGGGAGCGGGCAGGCACTCAGTGCTGCGAGCCAAGGGGAACGGGCACCTCAGCAGCAGTTACTGGCAAACACATAAAACTTGGCTCTGGATCCAGCAGGGGCTTTCTGAGATTTGTTTTGGGCAAGGCAGGGGGTGGGCAGCACAAAGAAAATTGCCTCTCCTGCGGCGTTTCAGCCCGCAGGAGAATTCAAATGCCACAGCTTGGGAATTTTCCATCTGAAGCCCCTTGTAAAATGCAAAGCGCTTTGCCCTCTCTGACTCCTGCCTGCGGAAGGGTTCAGTGCCAAAGTGAAAGGCTTCCTAAAAATGGGCTGATCCAGGGAGGGGGGCGATTTAGGAGCTATTGAGAAACAAGGAAGGACAAACAGTGTTAGGTCATTGCTTCTGCAAACACAGCCAAGGCTGTTCTCTATAAAAGGGGCAGAAAGCGGTTCCAGAGCCATCACAGACTTGGAGGGGACAGTCTGTGACCAAGGCTGCTGCACCCCTCCCACGGCATCCGATCCCCTGCTCAAGCATGAAACTCGCACTCTTCACTGTGCTATCCTTCGGGATAGTGGGTAAGTGCCTGCTGAAAGCAGCCTTTGGGGGAAGGAAGTCAAAACCTCCGTGGACCCCAGGCTTCCCCCAGGCAAGGCTGTTTCGGAGCTGCGGCGTACGCCAGACCCAGGCAGCTGTTAAGGAAAAGTTGGGACACGAAGCAGTGCTTGCTTTGGCAGCCGTGGATCTGTCAAGGACGGTGTTTTGATGTTACTGACGGCAGCTTTGGCCAGCCTGTGGGATGGAGGGAGGGTTGCAGCTGCCCACGCTGCTGATACCCACCCTGCAAGGAAAAGGGATGCTCTGCTCCCACCAGCACAGAGGAGAATGCTTGGGACAGGCTCCGCACTCCGGCTGTCATGGGGTGAAGGGAAAAATCATCCTCCGGCCAACTGCTGTGCTGGGAGAGGAGCACGGGCTCAGCCAGGGGGGAGAAATTATTGCAAGACCTGCCTGTCAAGCTTGTACATGTGTTTGGTTAAACTTGAGGGCAGTGACAATAAAAATAGAGCTTAAATAATGAAAGATGCGATGTACTTCCCACTCTGCTTCTGTGCTGCTTTGTCCTGCTGCTGCAGCTGCACTTTGCTCAGGCTCCTGCCTATTTTATGCCACATTTGTGCTGCTGCAGGGCTGGCTCTGCTTGGAGCAATTCTTTCCTCTTGCTCTGCTCACAGCTCTGGCAGGCAAGGGGCAGGTAGCCGTGGCAAGGAGACTGCTGGCTGCACCTGGCCTGGGCACTGCTGCCTGCACAGGGAAAGAGGGATCTCCTTCCTGGAGTAGGCAGCAGGTCTCTTCTGATCCTCCATAAAGTGTGGTGGTGATTAACGTCCTCTGTTAGGAAGTGCTCCCTGTGCCTCTGGCATCAGGAAGTCCTTCACTACCTCTGCTGAATGTTAGCATGCAAAGATGTTTTTTTAAAGGTTTCTCCTCTTCCTTCTCTGCACAGAAGGAGACAAGAGGTCACCCAAAAGGTCTGTGACAGTGGCCGGGGCACTCAGGCTGCCATTACCTTCCCAGTGTCACCAGTACAGCTGGGCTGACTCCCTCGGGAGGTGCCCACCCAGCCTCTGCCCCAGGCAGGATGCTTGCCAGCATTAGGTTAAGGTGACCATGGCTTTGTGCAGCCAAGACTTGGAAAATATATTATGAACTTGAAAAACATATAAAAAAGAGGCGGTGGCCATAGGAATTGAGGCTAAGGATTCTCCCTGTAGCCAAATTCAGCACCTCCACTAGGAGACTAGGTAAAGAGAGGCTATTTCTGAGATGAAAGAGAAGATGGAAATGACACAGGAGGTGTTTGGATGAAATGTGCCATCGAGGTTTGGAGGGAGAGAGGGGTGCAAGTGGCCTCTTGGTCTGCACAGCCCTGCCTGGAAGGGGCAGATTGAAGGTGAATTGACAGCACAGGCTGGCCACATCCTTGAACTGCACGTTTCCAGCATTCCTGTGTTCAGGTTTCTGGAGGAGACATGAATCTGCATCCATCAGAGGCTTTTGCTTTGTTCTGGTCCCCCAGAGCAGCCATTCAGCTGCTTTTACTGGTTGGGGCACTCATGGAAGGACTGTGGTGGTGCTATGGCATCTCTCATGGGGTGCAGTGGAGTAGGTGAGACATAGAGACAGTTCAATAGATCAGATCATTCAGCTGCCAAGGAGGTGAGAGTGGCAGTGCACTGCACACAGCCTGGCCAGGTCAGAGCTGCTCCCCCTCTGGGGTTATTGGCACAGGCACTGCTTCAGTGCTCCAACTTTTCTCTCTGTTTTTGCAAAGGCTTGAGCTTTATTTCTATTGAAGTGTGTGGATTTGTTCTCCTAATCCTGTGGGTGTTGCTGTGAGTCCAGGCTGCTTGAATCACAATAGTCCAGGGACCGGAATGATCATCCCAGATGTTCCTGATGATGCAGAAGTCAGGCAAGAAAGAAAGAAAGGACCTTCCTGCATGGCTTGGGAGATCCTGCACGTGGTCATCACCCAAGGCCATGACCACAGGGAAGCAATGACCTTGTGCTCACTGGGAACCATTGACCTTGTGCTCACAGAGATGCTGTTTCTCTCCAATCAATGCCTTTATACCTCTCTGAGACTATTTTTTTCTGGTTCTTTCTACAGCTCTGTGTTTTGCTGCTCCCCAAAAGCCAAGTGTCAGGTGGTGCACAATATCCTCAGCCGAAGAGAAAAAATGCAATAGCCTGAAGGACCACATGCAACAAGAGAACTTTGCTTTCAGTTGCCTGCAGAAAGCATCATACCTCGACTGCATAAAAGCCATTTCGGTGAGTGGGCAGCAAGTTCCTCTGCTGGGGTGTTTCAGCAGCCTGTTACACCTGGAGATGGAGTTTCCTTTCAGTCACTGGTTGTTACCTGTGATCCCCCTGTTATACACAAGGATCCAGGAGAGACTCTGGGAAGTGCTTTTCCTGCTCTTTGTTAATTGATGAAATCTTTTTGTTGTTTAGAATAGTGAAGCAGATGCCATTAGCTTGGATGGAGGTCAAGTTTTTGAGGCAGGCCTTGCTCCCTACAAGTTGAAGCCCATTGCTGCTGAGGTCTACGAACACAGTGAAGGTACATTTCCATGCAATATTTTTAAGCCAAATGGTGGTAACAAACTGAGAGTGCAGAGGCCATCCCTTGCATGCAGAGTTCCCACTTATTTTGGTTGGGGATCCAAGATATTGGCCCTGGTTTCCAGCTCCCAGAGGGGAAGGCATGGGATGGGGGGGCAGTTCAGCAAAATGTGAGTCATCACCCATGGTCACAGGACCCAGTGCCCCATTTCTTGTCATTTGCTGCAGGGAAGGTCCCTGATTCCATGAGCAGAAATCATGGTCCTCCTGAAACATGGCATAAAAATGGTCCCAGAGATCTTCTGCTTTCAGTGGCCATGAACTCTGTGGGTAAAACACAGAGCTGGGAGGCACAGATATGTTCTGTGATTTCCTGTGCTTTCATCAAGACAGAAAAAAATATTGGAGAGGCAACAGCATTACTAGTGGTTGGGAGGGACACCCAGCTGAGATCCCTGAGGCAAGAAGTGCAGGCAATCCCCAGGAATAAAGGAGAAGCATAAAAAGGGCTCTGCAACAATCCCTTCTGATCGGAGTGAGATCCATGGCTCCATCCCTATTCACCCATTGTACCATCCTTCATCTCTCCCATCTTTTTCCTGGGAGCCAAACAGATGTCATTTCCCCGCCACATCCAAAGCTCCTATCTCTTTTGACCTCTTCCCTGGAGTTCAGCCTGTTTGTACACAATATTCAGGATCAAAGCAACGCAGCAGAGTCATTCCCAACATGGTAGTTAAGAAAAAGATCCTAAACCTTAAAGGCTGAGGTTTCTACCACCCCCAAAACTCAGTCATTGTATCCATATATAGCATGTGACAGACTAGGTAAAATTCCAAAGACTACATATGGAGTTTCAGTCTCACAAGGTGTCCATGGGCAATGGCATTGGAGAAGAGACTGCTAGTGGGGACTTGCAAAAAGATTTATTGAAGTTCCTTACAAAACTATGGCATCTTGAATGTGATAGCATTTTCAGGTCACTTACTGGAAGTTGTAATGTGCAGCGTTAGTTCAATATGGGCAGCCTTAGCTCACCCCCAAGAAAACGAGAAAACCACAAGTGTTCAACCAAATCAGCTGTTTAGAAGTGCAGCACTTTGTTCCCTGAAACTGGGGGTTTAGCAGGATTTGAAATGTTCCTAAGTCCTCTTTTCCCATTGCTTCCTTCCTTTTTCCTGCACTGCAGGCTCCACTACCAGCTACTACGCCGTGGCCGTTGTGAAGAAAGGAACAGGCTTCTCAATAAATGAGCTGCAGGGCAAGACCTCCTGCCACACGGGGCTGGGCAGGTCGGCTGGCTGGGTCATCCCCATTGGGACACTCATCCACCGCGGGGCCATCGAGTGGGACGGAAAAGACTCGGGCTCCATCGAGCAAGGTGAGGTGGGGCACGGCGAGACTGGTGGAGGCACTTAAGCCGGGGCGGGTGTCACGGTGAAAGGGGCATTGCCCAATCTTCTGTGGGGGTCCGGAGGTAGCTCGCAGGGCACTGACATTTCTTGTGGAGCCCCTCCCTTCCCAGTCCTCCTAAAAGTGAATTTTTGACCAGCTGTTGCTTCCTTCTCCTCCACAGCTGTGGCCAATTTCTTCTCTGCCAGCTGTGTTCCTGGTGTCACCACTGAAGCCAAACTGTACCGTCAGTGCAAGGGGGATGCCAAGACCAAAATGTCCCGCACAGGACCTTATTCTGGATATTCTGGAGCTTTTCAGTGAGTGAGAGTTATTTTTCCTTTGGGGAAACATTCTAGCCCTGACACATGCAAGTTTTTATTATACCAAGGAGGGCTGTGTTGGAATCACGGGTCCTGAGGAGACTGAATTGCTTCTCTGCCATTACAATTTCTTCCCTTCCAGCATAGCATTTTTGGGGAAGACCATTGCTTTATGCCTGCAGTTTATGCCAAAAATAATTTGTTGAAATGGGAGATAGGGAGTCACAATGTCTGTTTTTCTAACTTCTCTTCTGTTCCTCCCACCTGCAGCTGTCTGAAAGATGGGAAAGGAGATGTGGCTTTTGTGAAACACACAACTGTTCAAGGTACACCTGCAAGATCCCTCATTTCTCCTCTTTCTGGTCCCACCTCTTGCTGCCACTCCATCCTGCTATTTGTCTACACTGTGCAGCTTTCATTCCTCTCCAGGCCTAAACACTTCTTTCATCTCTTGAAGAAAGTTTTGCACACTGTGAACTGACTCATCCTTGTTAATGAGAAATGGGATTATGGTGGATCCACTTTTTCTTCTCTGAGGTTCTTCTTTGTAGTTGGAAAACCTACTTGGTGCTATGTCTCTGAGCCAGCTGTAATGGGAGCAATTGAGCAAGTCACCCATCCCTCTGGAAGGGATTTTGGAGGGAATTCAGCCCACAGCAAGAGTTCATTAACTCTGTGGAGACCAAGGGTGGCCTGGCACACCCAGGACCTGCAGTGAGCTCAATGGAGGTTCACCAAGGTGGTCATGGGGAAGGGATAACTGTCCTGCAAGGAGGTGCTCTGTGGGATGGTCTGTGGGATGTGGCAGCCTGGGGACTGGATACAAGGGGAATTTTTACCCCCTTGAGGACAGTGAGGTACTGGGATAGGTTGTCAGACAGCTGTGCACTCTCCATCCTTGAAGGGTTTCAAGAAACATCCTGCTCTGTCCCTGCCTTGACCAGGGATCTTCAGAAGTCCCTTCACTCTTGAATTCTCATGTAACGTTGTGATCTCAGTCCTGGGCCTTATCTGCAGCCTTGACATTAGTCACCTACTGGCCTTCACTGACCATGTGCAGCTCCTGACCTGCTCAATCCATTTGTATGGGATTTGTAAACCTATTTGTATCCCTTTGTGCATAAATCCTCGTACTGTTGGGTTAGTTACAGCAGAGGCTGAGGTGATCTCTCTTCCAAAGACCTTGCCTTCATATGCCCAAGATGACCCCATTGCAAGGGGGGGTGCCTGCAACCTGTCTTCTGCAACGAATTCCTCTCAGAACTTCAGCAGAAATAAATTAATTACAAAGCTTCTCAGACTGGCCTTTCTGTCTATTTTCATGGTGATGCCACTCATGGTTCTTCCCTTCCTTCAGAAAATGCCCCAGCTGAGAAGGATGAGTACGAGCTCCTGTGTCTGGATGGCACCCGCCAGCCCGTGGACAACTACAAGGCCTGTCACTGGGCCAGGGTTCCTGCTCATGCTGTTGTGGCTCGAGATGACAGCAAGGTCAATGACATCTGGAACTTCCTCTCCAAAGCACAGGTACCACCAATCTCTCCTTTCCTTCCTCTAACATCCCCTGTCCTCTGGTTTTGATTGCTTTCTCCAGCTTTCCAAGAGTTTTGATGTGGTTGTTTGCTGATTATTTTTCCCTTGTGGCAGGAAAAATTTGGCGTGGGCACAACCAGCACCTTCCACCTCTTTGGGCCACCTGGCAAGAAGGACCCAGCCCTCAAAGACTTGCTTTTCAAAGACTCTGCAGTGCAGCTGAAGCAAATCCCATCACTGATGGATGCTCAACTCTATCTGGGCTTTGAGTATTACAGTGCTGTCCAGAGCCTCCAGAAAGGTAGGCAGGACATCAAACACCAATGTCATATCAGCATGGGCTGTGTGGAAGAGTTGGCATTGGCAAATACTACCAGGCAAAAGGAACAGGTGTTTTTCAGACACAGAATGTATCATCTGCAAAATATTTCGTGTGACATTACAGAAAATTCACGAAGTTCACTTACATCAACAAAGGAATTTATTGTATCCAAACCCAAATTACCACACTGACAAATATGGAAAATCTACACAAACTCCACACCAGTTATTCAGCTGGTGGTAGAGACTGGGCATGGTCAAAACTGCTGCTTAGAAAAACCATTTCTGGGATGTAAAAAGAAGGAACATCCAGACACCAGGTTCAGACACTTGAGGGAACCAATGTCCTTGATTTCCCTCTAGACTCATCAAGCATACTCTGATAGCTTTCTGAGAGTCAAACATCCCACAGATGATCTCTGAAACCCAGTTAGAATTCATAGTACAATTTAAAGTACTTCACTTCTGTTAAGTGATATTTGTGGAAGGGGGTGAATGGACTTCACATAGCATCAAACCAGATTATTCAGGTGCTGTTCTACAGAAACATAACTAGGTTTCCAGTTCAGGGTGGCCTTAGTCCCTTGGCTGTCTGGGTTGTGAGAAGTGCAGAAATGTGGGACATATTACAGGCAGCAATTCCACGGGCGTTCAGTGGTTGTGCTGTTTTAGCTAACAGAAATCTGCCTGAATGGCTTGTGTTATGCAGCAATTCACCTTTCTGACCTGTAAGCTGATTTTTGAGCCTACTTCAGCTCATGAATCACCTTTCCTATTCTTGCCAGCCCAGGGCTCAATTAACAAGAACTCCTTGCCCTGAGCAGCAGCAGGTTGGTGTGTACAGGTGGTTTGTGGCCGAGTCCCTCGCACCAGGACGTGGCTCCGCAGGGCTCAGCCCTGTTTTCCCTGTGCTGCCTTGCAGATCGCCTGACCCCCAGCCGCAGAGACAGCAAGATCCAGTGGTGTGCGATTGGCAGGGATGAGAAGAAGAAGTGTGACGTCTGGAGCGTGATGAGCAACGGGGATGTGGAGTGCGTTGTGGCAGAGGACACCAAGGAATGCATCACAAAGATCATGGTACAGCTTTTTTTCCCATTTTCTTCTCTCTGTGAACTTCTCAGGTGCTTCTTTTACCATCTGAGCTCTGGAAAGCGCTGGCCTGGGGATGCGCAGTGTTTCATTTCTGCACCTTTGCCTTGCAGAAAGGTGAAGCAGATGCCATCAGCTTAGATGGAGGCTTTGTCTACACTGCTGGCATGTGTGGCTTGGTGCCAGTGATGGCAGAGAGCTATGAGGGTAAGCACAGCTCTGTCTCAGGGTCCAGCTGGTGGGGAATGAGCTGGTGCCAAAGTGCTGGTTTTATTCTGGAATCCTACAAAGCAGCTGCAGTGCTTCATCCTGCAGAAATCACAGAATATCCTGGGTTGGAAGGGACCCACCAGGATCATCAATCCAACTCATGGCCCTGCACAGACACCCCAACAATTCCAGCCTGTGCCTGGGAGAGTTGTCCAAAGGCTCCTGGAGCTCTGGCAGCCCAGGGGCTGTGTCCATTCCCTGGGGAGCCTCGGCAGTGCCCCACCACCCCACTCCTCTCGGGGGAAAACCTTTTCCTGATACCCAACATAACACACGGTGCTCTGAGGCAGCTCTGCTCACCATTGCATGCCTTGTCTTTCCATGAAAGTGGAGCAGGCATGGATAGTCAGGAACTCTGTTTCAATTAGGATGCCCTAGTCTTTTAGCATCAGCCTTGGTAAAACTGCTTGTTTTAGCTCAGAGGAACAATTGGAGGCTGTGCTTTGTTCTGCTGATGCACAAGGTGTTACTTGAAATGGTCACTTTTACTAGAGAGTTCCTCCAGAAATGAGTGGGCTGGATTCTTCTTTTGGATTTGAAGTGTATTTAACTTAACATCTTCTTCTTCTCCTCTCCCACAGACAATCACTGCGAATCACAAGAAGAACCAGGTAATTGCTGCCAACAGAGGGACAGAAAACAGTCCAGAGGGATATAAGTAGAAAAATAGATATGAGTCATGAGTGGAGAATTAATGGCCAGTCTCCACCCAAAGAGTGTCCAATGTAGATATTAGAATTTTGGGAGATAGGTTTAGCAGTAGGAGGGAAAATTAGGGGCTGCAATAAGATCAAGGTGAAACATTTGGTAGTGGCAGAGATTGGTGTGGTCACACTATAACAGTGTCAGGGCTGTGAACAGAGAAAGAGGGTCTGGGCTGCAGCATTAGGAAATTGTTCTCTCTAGAAATGGACAGGGGAGAGGAGGGGAGGGTTTTCTCCTTTGCTAAGGAGAGAATAAGAAATCAGGAGTGGATATGAAATCCTCATATGTGCCTTGCCTTCTCATAGCCTTCTCCTATGCCCAGGTATCAGAGCTTTGGAGGGCAGGGAAATGTCAGGGATAATAATTTCCCAGGAGTGTGGTGGAAGTAGATGCATCTCATCTACAAACTCTTCCATTGTTGCTGCCTGGCCAAGTATTTATAAGCACAAAGTAATTCTGTGCTGTTCGTAGGTGCCCTTTCCCAAGTGAAGCCAGTGCTCTCCTAAGGGATCACAGTGAGATCCTTGGGTCAGACCTCAATTCTTCTCTATTTTATCTTCTGAAAGCAACCTACTTTGCTGTGGCTGTTGTGAAGAAGTCTGACAAGGATATCAGCTGGAACAACCTGCAGGGTAAGAAGTCGTGCCACACTGCCGTGGGGAGAACTGCTGGCTGGAACATCCCCATGGGCCTGATCCACAACAGGACAGGCAACTGCAACTTCGGTGAGTCCAGTTTGGAATCCATTTCTTTGAGCTGGGAATCTGCTCACAAAAAAATGTTTTACCATCGGGTTTTCAAAGTTTCTTGTGCCTCAAAGATTCCCTCCTGGAGGGAGGAAATGGAAAAATGCTGTTATTTAAGGTTTCACTGAGCAAAATGTTAGGCTTTTGGCGTCTGCTTCAGAGTAAGATATGGCACATCAGCTGCTTTGAGGGTCTTTGCTTTCTTTTCATATCTCTCCCCTTCCTTTTGCAGCAGCCCAAGAGATATTCCCAAAAAGGGAATGTGGGCTGCCCCACATGGGCCTGGTGCTTGTGCAGGGTGTGGAGTGGGGGTAAAAGATGAAACTCAAAGGGAGGAGAAGGGCTGAGAACAGGGGACAGAGGCTGATCTTCAAGAAACTTAATCTGACTGCCTGAGACTTCACTGAGAGTCATGGTCCAACAAAAATAATTTGGAAATGTTATCAATGTTAACAACCAAGACAAAGTAAGCATATAATTATTACAAGGAAGTTTCTAACCACATGAAGATCTTAGTGTAAGTTTTATTCTTGGCTTCTCTATCCTCCTGTCTTCCTTTCCCACTGTCCCTTCTGCCCCAAGAGCTCTGACACTGCTGCCAAATGCACCTCTGCTGACCCATAAAGGCTGTGGAGGCTCGGGCTGGCTCTGTGTGAGCTGGGAATGGTTTGCAGGGAAAATATTCATCTTTTATGTCAAGATAGTGCCTATTGCACTATAGGCTCTGCTTATAGGCTTAGGCTCTGCTTCATCACAAAATCACAGAATCACAGAATCATGGAATGGTTTGGGTGGAAAGGGACCCTAAAGCCCATCCCATTCCACCCCCTGCCATGGGCAGGACACCTTCCACTAGCCCAGGCTGCTCCAAGCCCCGTCCAACCTGGCCTTGGACACTTCCAGGGATCCAGGGGCAGCCACAGCTTCTGTGGGAAACAATAACAATAATTATCAATAATAACAGAACCCAAGTTCCATGGTCAAAGGTGGATGCATGTGATTTGCTGCCTACTAAGTCATGCTCCTTCCCCCAGCCCATTTCCAGCTCCCCTATGAGCGAGAACACGTTATTACAATAAAACCTCACTTCTCAGGGCAGGAAAAGTGAATTTCTCCCATTCCTGCCTCCAGATGAATACTTCAGCCAGGGTTGTGCTCCTGGGTCTCCTCCCACCTCCCGCCTCTGCCAGCTGTGCAAGGGCTCAGGGGGTGTCCCTCCGGAGAAGTGCGTCGCCAGCAGCCACGAGCAGTACTACGGATACACCGGCGCTTTACGGTACGTACCGGGGACAGCCAGGCTGCCTCAGTGTCCTGGGGCTGGTCACAGAGGGCAGGTCACAGCTGAAGTACAGCCTCATGTCGACACTAACTCTTTTTCTCCGTTACACCACTGAAAGTGCATGTCTCTGTAATACCATACATGTGCCGCATGCTTTTTCTTTGCTTTCTGAAAACTGATGTGAAATATCCCCGTTCTGTGAAACTCATGTCCTGGTGCCTCCAGGCAAACCCAGAGAGGCACAAGCCCTGCCACAATGGCAGAAGTGCTCCTCTTTTAACATAAATAAGGAGTTTAAAGTCTGTGTTTGAGATATATTTAAAATGTTTGTGGCATGGCTCCTAGACCTGGATGTTCTTGGAGATTAATTGTACAGAGTAAGACTCAAGGCTAAATCAAATCTGTGGGAAAGGGACAGGATTCAAGCACTTATATCACTGGCCTCTTTTTCTACTTCCCAGGTGTCTGGTTGAGCAGGGGGATGTGGCCTTTATCAAGCATTCCATCGTTGAGGAGAACACTGACGGTACGTGGTCAGGGCTGCCTTCCCCATCTGCATGACTGCTTAGGTGGTGTTGAGGCTGATGTTCTCCTGCTATGCAAGCTCTCTGAATCTCCAAACCCATTCTCTTTAAAGGCAAAAATACAGAAAGCTGGGCCAAAGATCTGAAAATGGACTCATTTGAGTTGCTGTGCACTGATGGGCAGCGGGCAAATGTAATGGATTACAGAAGATGCAACCTGGCCAAAGTCCCTACCCACGCTGTGATGGCACGTCCTGAGAAAGTATCACAAGTCCGTGACATGCTGGAGAACCAAGAGGTTTGTAGTGCTGAGAGTAGAAGAAATATTGTGGGGTTGCTCTGATTTTCCCCAAGTCAGGGGAAGGTGGAAGCTTTTACCTCACTGCTATGGGGTGACAGCCTTGTCCCTTGGCCTCCCCCTTCCTCCATCCCTTCCCAAGTGCCCTTTCTCCTCTGCCACCTTAGCAAACACACCTTTAGGTAGCAGTGGGATTGCAGCTGTTGCTGCTGGCACACTATACTTGTGTGAAATTAGTTTATCACCTCTTTTCTGGCCCCTGCTCCTGCTGGGGTGTATCAGAAACTCCTTTGTGGTGCCTGGTCTGTGCCACAGCTGGGTCAGGCTCAGCCCCAACAGAAGGCTCCCTGCACACACACAGCTGACCAGAACCAGGCGAAACCATCTCTGTTTCTCCTGGCAAACCTTAATATCGGCCCCACCATCAGGGTCTGGTGAGAGGCACCTGGGGCCTTTTGCTTCTACTCATGGTTAAGTTACAGGACCTGCTGGCAGCACCTCTGTACACAGGGACGTGTTAAAATGGGAAAAAGAAATGTGCCTACCAGTGAGCAATCCCTCCTCTAAGCACGCAGACAGAAGGTTCAATACTAAATTTCTGGAGGCTGGCTTGGGGCTTCCCAGGCTGATGGTGAAGAACCAGGAAGAAGAAGTAGGCCAGCTTTCTACTTCTCTCCTCTTTGTGCTTTTATTTCAGAGGCTGTTTGGATCAAAAGGAACCAGGAAAGAAGATTTCAATATGTTTGCATATGAATCCAAGGATCTTCTGTTTAAAGACCGGACAAAGTGCCTGATCAAGCTCCGCGATGGAATGTCATACAAGGAATTCCTTGGAGATAAATACTATGCTTCACTTGCCAGCCTCAACACCTGCAATCCATCAGGTAACTGGAACAGCCCCAGAGGAAGTCCTGAATTGCAGTTCTTACCTTGCAGGCATGAGCAGTTTCTTCTGGAACTGTCCATTCAGTGCCTTTAAAGGAAGGAGATGCCAATATTCTCTTCTCAAAGTTCCTTGGGTGAACTGAGAACAGACTTAAAGTCTGTTGCTCTGGCAGCAATGTGAATAAAAGACTTTTCCTCACCTTTAGAAAATATGGACTTTGAGAAATAGCACAGAGAACCACCCCCCCCCCCCAACTCAACAGTGTGGAAATTGTGGATAAAACTCTTTTTTTGTGGCACACTGTGGATTTTCCATGGTGTGACATTGTTGGCCTGGCCTGGGTTTGTGCTGGTGGGATGGAAGTGTTTAAAAGCAGGATCTGAACTTCTCCCTGTCCTTTCCTTTTCCAGATCTTCTCCAGGTGTGCACCTTCCTTGCAGACAAGTAGTGAGATGGGAAGGATCCTCGAAGTGGGGGAGAAAACCTCAAGCCATGACTCCTCTGGTGCCCTCAGCAGCCAACACTGACCTGCGGAGGGCCCTCTGCCTTCACTGCTTTCTCTGCCCTCCCTCACCACTCTGAAAGTAGCTCTTTGACACTTTACAATTCTCTGCTGCCAGCACAGCAAAAAATAAAATTTAAAATCCAAACGGTTGTCCTGAGATTTTTCCAAATGGTCCTTAAGCCCATTCCTTCCTCAGTGCCTCTCACTGTAGGACAGTGACAGATATCAGCATGGCTCTTGTCACTTACTGCTGCCCCTTAAGGAAATTTCTTGCACCATTTGCCAAAGCAAAATGGATTGAATATACCCTGGAGCCTAATTAACAGATGCTTTGTGTTCTCTGTGCTTTTGCTTTGCCCAGATTATCCCATTGTCTCCTGGGCAGGTGAGGGTTCCCCAGTGTGGCTGGGACACAGGAAGAGGGGGAGTGTTTGTGTCAGGGAAGCTGAAGGCTGAAGAAGGAATAAAAACCACTCCAAACCAATATAATATAGTGGGAGTAAGATGGGAGGTGTGAACAGAAGCTGCTGTGTCTCAGATCTCAGCTGGCTGGCCCTGAGTCCCTTCCAGCAGCCAGGACTCATTGAGCACATACATGTATTGATGGGGAGAGTCCAGGCTTAGGCTTCCTTTCTGGAAAAATCTAGGATTTGCTTGGAAACATGTTTGTTTTGGCAGTCTGTCTGATCAGTGCTGCTGACCTGAAAACAAACATGTAGTTTGTTTTGCCTGATTCTGAACCACAGTGAAAATAAAAAGGCAAGACAAAAAGGGCTGCTGGAGCTCTCTGCTCCAGAGGAACAGCCTGGGCTCATCCAGGGTGTCCCAATCCTGGAACAGCCTGGGCTCATCCAGGGTGTCCCAATCCTGGAACAGCCTGGGCTCATCCAGAGTGTCCCAGACCTGCTGTCAAGGCAAGTGTGGAGGAGCTGCTGAGAGCACAAAGCTCCTGGCTTTGAGGGAATGAATATTTTGATGATTTTTGGATGCATATTATAAGTGTGGTGAGAAGTCCACCAGCCTGGCTGAAAATCCCCCTGGATGGCAGAAATGCAGAGTGTGACAGGAAAGGATGAAATGTAGTCCCTCGGTTTATGTAGGATGAATACACTGGACAGGTGGTTTTTTAACCCATTCTTCAAAATTAGCAAAGAAAGAGAATCAGTGCCTCTAACAGGCTGTTTCTACAACTCAGTATGGCTACAGTTAGAAAACTTTCCCCCCCAAAAAAGCCACACCATTTGCATTTCATGTCAGGTGTAAGCCCTTGTCCCATAGGTAGAAGGCATTAAAGGATAAAAGGAACCATACTAGAGGATCACTCAAGCTGGAAGGGACCTCTGGGCATCTCCAGTCCAATCTCCTGCTCAAGGAAAGGAATCAGCCAGGGTGCTCAGGGCTTGACCTCCAATGATGGCAGCTCCACAACCTCCCTGGGCAGGCTGTCCTGCTCCTGGCAGCCCCCAAAGGAGAACATTCCTCTCATATCCACTTGGAACCTGTTTCCTTCCAAATGTATTCCTGTTACTTCTCACCCTGCACCACTGTGGGAAGCCTGGCTCTGCTTCCTGATGCAAACAGCCTGGGACAAAACAGCCCCATGGAATGCTCAAGGCATGGGACAGAGTGGCTGGAAAGCTGGGAAAAGCCCTGGAGGTGCTGGTGACAGTGGCAGGACACAAGCCCAGGTGTGCTCAGGTGGGCAAGAGGCCAATGGCCCCTGGGCTGTCCCAGCCATGGTGGGTCCAGCAGGCGCAGGGCAGTGACTGTCCCCTGTGCTGGGACCTGTGAGGCACCTCCAGCCCTGGGGACAGTTCTGGGCCCAGCAGTTCAGGAAGGACATCGAGGAGCTGGAGCGTGTCCAGGGAAGGGAACGGAGCTGGGGAAGGGAATGGAGCCCCAGGAGCGGCTGAGGGAGCTGGGAAAGGGGCTCAGCCTGGAGAAAAGGAGGCTCAGGGGGAATCTTCTGGCTCTGCACAACTCCTGACAGGAGGGGACAGCCAGGATGGGGTTTGGGCTCTGTTCCCAGGGAACGGGGGCAGGATGAGAGGGAACGGCCTCGAATTGTGCCGAGGGGTTCAGTTGGACATCAGGAAAATGTCTTTGCAGAATGAGCTGTCCGGCCCTGGCACATCTGCCTGGGATTTAAAAGCCCTGTGTACGTGGCACTTCGGGACATGGCTTAGTGGTGGCCCTGGCAGCGCTGGGGTCACGGCGCTTTTCCAGCCTAAACCATTCCATGTTTCTCTAGGCTCCCCCAGGGCGTCCCTGCCGTCCCAGCGCCTCAGGGGAGAACTACAGCTCCCATGAGCCCCCGCGCCGCGCCCCTCCCGGCGTGCCGCGCGGCCGGAGGCGGAAGTGTGGCGTGGCCACGTGTGCGGGCCATGGCGGGCGGGCTGGAGCCGCACCTGGAGGCGCTGCGGCGGGAGCTGGGCGGCCCCGCCGTGCTCTCCGTGCTCGTCGCGCTCATCGCCGTCGCCATCACCTTCCGTGAGTTGCGGGAACCTCCCTTTCCCCCCGCCCCGCGGCCTGCTGAGGGCGCGTCGGTGCTGGCAGCCGCGGGCTCGGGTGTCCTCCTCCTCCTCCTCCTCACCCTCCTCTCTCCCGCAGTGATCTGGCGGTTCGTGCAGGGCAGGAAGAGCAGCCGGAAGGCCGTGCTGCTGCTGGGCCTCTGCGACGCGGGGAAGACGCTGCTTTTCGCGCGGGTGAGCGGGGAGGGCGCGGGGGCCTCTTGTACGGAGGTGAAGGAGTTCCCTTTAGTTCGGTTTTTAATCCTTTAATGGAACTCGAAAGGTGGGGTTTGCAGCTGGAAGGAGGGGTGGAGAGCGAGTTTTGTCTACCGCGGAGTGTCCAAAGAAATTGCGTTTTGGTTTGAATTTGTCATAGTAAAAGGTTTAGGGATGCTTGAGCTCGCCGCAGCCTGGAGCTCCTCCCGAGAGGCAGCTCCAGTCTCTGGGACCAGGGACAGCACCCGAGGGATCGGCTGGAGCTGTGCCAAGGGACTTGAGGCTCTGAGGGAAAGGCTCTTCCCCCAGACGGTGGTGGGGCAGTGGACAGGTTCCCCAGGGAATGGGCACGGCCCCAAGGCTGCCAGAGCTCCAGGAGCCTTTGGACAGTTCTCTCAGGCACTGGGTGGGATTGTTGGAATGTCCGTGCAGGGCCAGGAGTTGGGCTGATGATCCCGGTGGGTCCCTTCCAACCCTGGATATTCTGCTACTGCTAAGTCTGAAAAAGAAAGGGGCACAGCCATGCTTACCGTGCTCCCAGCTGGGAAACTCTGAAGGATTTGCAGGCACACTCTCTTCCTTCTTGTTGCAGTGGAGATTCACAATATCAATATATACTTACTTTCCTAATGACCATTTTTTTAATTAAGTGGGGAAAGTGACCCCAGCAGCAGTTTCCTGCAGGAAATTGAGATCAGGTCTCTGATGCTCATTACCCCAGCCAGAGCATTTCAGTTTCTGAGGAGGTTGAAGGTGGTGCTGGTGCTGGTTTGGGGGTGGGGAGCCTCCCGGGCTGTTGGCTCTGAAGCTGTGCCTGTTCCCCCAGCTGCTGTCGGGGCGCTACCGCGACACCCAGACCTCCATCACCGACAGCTCTGCCGTCTACAGGCTCAGCCAGGACAAGGTGAGTGCACTGCCTCAGCTCTGGGTGCAGCCTTTCCCTGCTCCCCCTGCTAAACCTGCGAAGTTTTTGTGCTGCTCAGGCCCCAGTTTGAGCGCAGGACAGGATTTTTCCAGGCATGGCACGCTGAGAAAGTCAGGAAGTACTGGGATGTAGAATGTATTATTGGGCTCCACAGGTTCTTTTTTCTTTGCTTGTAAAACATTTCTGACTGAAAACTACACCTGTGAGTTGGGGCAGGAGGGAGATCTGGGGGTTTCAGTGTTTGGTTGCATTGGTTTATTTTCTCTGCAGTAATTTCTGTTTCTGCCAAGAAAACCTGAAATTAAAAGCTTTATCAGGTTTGAGCAGAGGTTCCAGCTGGACTTTATATGGTCCCAGAAAGGATTTTGTTATTTTTAGGTCCTGGACTTTAGGTCCTATTATTTTTAGGTCCACAAATCTGGGAATTTTCAGGTTTTGGGAATTCATTCATTCTGGAAATCTGTTGTGCTGACTGCACGCGTGGCAGGGAGAGCACAATGCTGGCAGCACCTTAACTGCTGGTGAATTGTGAAAGTAGAGGGTGGTTTTGTGGCTTCACCTTCTCAGTCATTATTAACAGCAGTGATAACAAGGTTAAAAACTTTGTAAAAGAGCATGCAGGGTTTTTGAAGAATTTTTTCCTATTTTGTGTCTCTTTAATTGAGCTGACAAGTATTTGCAAGGCAGATTGCTTTTTTGATTCTTTTTTTAACCATAGCCAAGGTTCCCGGTAAAATCCAAGAGCAGTGGGCAGGAAGGGGCTCCTGCAGCCTTATCTGGAGAGCAGTGACGTGGCCCTGCTCAGCTGAGTGTTCTCTCCCACGTCGTGGCTTTGGCTCTTTCCTTTCCTGGGAAGGGAAACCTTTGCAGCCTCCAGTTAAAAAAGGCTCTTGCAAAGGCATTTTTTGTGTTATCCCCAGCAAGGTGTATTTAGATGTATTTAGGTGTATTTGGTGTATTTAGGGAGGCTTGGTGTGTGTGACTAGGTGAGACTGTAGGGTTATGTTCTGTGTCAGGGGCAGATGGGGTTGTGCCTTCAGGACACAAATCCAGGGTCAGACTGCTTTTCCCCAGTCCCTGACCACAGGAACCCCCGGATCAGGTGTTGTTAATTCCTTCTTGCCTGTGTTCCAGAGCACTCATGTGACCTTGATCGACCTTCCAGGCCATGAGAGTCTGAGGTTGCAGTTCTTGGAGAGGTTCAAGGCTGCAGCCAGGTAACCTGGAGGGGATCAGCAGGGGAGGAGGGGGTGGGTGATCCTTTGGAAAGGGGTAAACCAAATGATGGTGCTGGGAATGCTGTGAGCTGGGCTGGTGGTGCCCCGAGAGTCAGAGCTCTGCTGTGGGGTGGTGATGGTTAATTTTTGCTTTGCCTTCATAGAATATCCTGAGTGTGAAGGGGCCCACAAGGATCATCGAGTCCAGCTCCTGACCCTGCACAGGACAATCCCAAAATCGCACCATGAATTTCTTACTTAGCTGTGCTTGTGGTGCACCAGGAGGCAAAGCCACTGCCGCAGGGACGTCTAGGGGATGTGGGATATCCTGGGGCAGACAGGGGAAGAATTCCTGCTGGAGCTGGCCATGGGATGTATTTCAGGCAGCACATGCTGTGAGCCTACGCTTGGGCTGGGTGAGATGAGATGTGGACATCTCAGCCCAGGCTGGAATGCTTGCAGAGGGAGGTGACTGCAGAACTTCATCCCCAGCACCTGTCCTTCCCTCTTGCCCCAGAGCCATCGTGTTCGTGGTGGACAGCGTGGCCTTCCAGCGGGAGGTGAAGGATGTGGCAGAGTTCCTGTACCAGGTGCTGGTGGACAGCACCGTGCTCAGGAACGCGCCCGCGCTGCTCATCGCCTGCAACAAGCAAGGTACCCTGGGCTGGGCCTGGCCAGTCCTGCAGGGCTGTGCCATGCCTTCTCAACTTGGGAGTTGGGATTGCAGCAAAAGGAAGGCTGGAATTTAGGTTTAAACTCTGGCTACTCACCAGGAGTGTTCGGAGGACTGCTTGGGAGAGCTGCAGCTCTTTGGGTGGGTGTAGGTAATGCAGGTGGCTTTTGTGTGGCTTTTTGTTTCTGCTTGCTTTGTTCAGAGCTGTTCCTCAGTCTCCAGGTAGCAGGAAATAGGATCAGTTCAAGCACAGTGAACTATCCCTATGCACTTGGCAGCTTCAAAGTTAAAATGTTCAGCTGCCAGGGTTCCATGTTTTCTCTGGAGTAGCCTGAATACCCAGCTACTGGAAAAGACCCTATTTTTAGATCCCTACAGGTTCTACAGTGAAAGCGTGGGTCCTGTCTAACTGTTGGATGTTTTGGGGCAGTATCAGGTCTGGATTTTGTAATTATTTCCTGCACTTAACTCAGGAGTTGCCTGAGGCCCTCATAGCTCTGTGTGCCACGGGTGGAAAGCACAGGACAGGAGGGAGTGCTGGTGCATCAAACCCATCCTCTGAAGTATCTTCCGACCCAGCAAGAAGTTGTTAATTCCCTCCATTGTATCAGACTGTTGGGTTGTTCCCCTTCATGCCTGTGATCCCAAAGCTCCAGCATCCCTCATCCCACTGCAGGCACAGCTGTCCTTGTCCTTGTAGCTCCAGTGACTGCACAGTATGAACTGGCCTTACTTTAGGGGAGGGAACCAGGTTCTGAATTCTGACAACCAAAGAGCTGATTTCCTTATTTTCTCTCCAGATGTCACGATGGCAAAATCAGCAAAACTCATCCAGCAACAACTGGAGAAAGAGCTGTAAGTATGGAATGGGATCTCAGTCCCTCCGAGCTTTTTCCTCTTGTCCTTTTTCTCTTACCTCAGTGCTCGGTGAACTCCCTTGAGCTGTGTCTGAGTTCCCTGTGGAGCTGGGAACAGTCTGTTTGGTCTGGGGCTTGGCAGTGCTGGATTTACAGTTGGACTCCATGGTCTTAGAGGGCTTTTCCAAGCTAAATGATTCCCTGGATCTATAACCCCTTTGGCCAGCAGACGGCAGCAGGGGTGTTTGTGCTGTGCCTCTTCCAGGCTGTATACCCAACCTTCTGCTTTTTAGCAGAGCAGTTAGTTGCCACATATTCACATTCTCCAGGAAAATAAGGGTTGCTTGTTCTGATGTGGAGCATTTGCCAGTTACCTGTGTGTAGGTGTTGGATTTCTCTGTAGTTAATGTGCTGTGTTAGGCACCATTATTCCAGTGTTTACCATGGGCAAATTGGGATATGGACATCATCATCATCATCTGTCTTCTGCTGTGCTTTATTGCAAAACCAAACCTGTTTGAACACCTATCCTTGAGCGCCCTCCTTGAGCCTTTGCACTTGTGCCTTCCAACAGTGGCCAGAGGCCCTGGCTGAGCCTCACAGGGCAGTGCTGGGCCTCGTGTCCTTGCTGTAGCTGGCATGCTGCTGACACCCCAAACATCCCAGAGCCATGGTGCAGGTGATACTCCCTTGCTCCTCAGGTCCTGACCCTTTCCCTTCTCTCCCTGCAGCAATACCCTGCGGGTGACACGCTCTGCAGCCCCCACCAGCCTGGATGGCTCTGCCACAGGGGGCCCTGCCCAGCTGGGGAAGAAGGGCAAGGACTTCGACTTCTCCCAGCTGCCCATGAAGGTGGAGTTTGTGGAGTGCAGTGCTCGAGGCAGCAAGGGAGAGGAGGGAGAGGCTGACTTGGAGGGCCTTGAGAAGTGGCTGGTGAAGGTGGCCTGAACAGAGATGGACAGGGCTGGGGGGCTGAAGGGAAAAAGATGGTCTGGAGCACTCAAATCTCATCTTGATGTAAAAAGAAGGAACTTCAGCTGGAAGTCAGCACTGTGGCGTCTTCTTCTGCTGCTTGTGGGCTTGGGAGCGACGTGACAATTGCTGGTGGGATTGCCTCTGACTGTCCCTTCGTGCTGCAATGTTTTTATCCTCTCCCCTCTTCCCTTGTCCTCCTCTGGGCTGCTGAACCTCTGGGCTTTCCTTTTTCTTTAATATTTAGATTTTTCATCTGGTAGTTGCCTAGCAGATTAGGAAAGGGTACACAGGCAGGTGAGTTTCAGAGGCTGGAGTGTGCCTGTCGTTTCCTGCCATGGTTTAGACCTCTGTTCCCTCTCAGGGCCACTGACCACCTTATGGTTGGGGCTGCTGGGGAGCACTACACAAGCTCCCTAAGTTGGGCAGACATTGAAGAGATTATAAAAACCTGTTTTCCTCTTTGTGTCTGCCTTCCCATTGTTCCAAACTGGTGCAGCCCCATTCCTGTGGGGCAGGGGGAGTGTGAAATGCCCAAACCAGACTGCCTGCCCTGCTTTACTCCCTGGGCCCAGCTCTGTGCCCATGTCTGGTGATTTCCTCTTTTGATCAGCTGAGGGCTGTGTCCTGAAAGCTTCACTCTGCTGCTCCTTCCAGGCCCTCCTCTCACAGCCAGGAACAAACACTCCAAGAGTGGCAGGGCTACTACAGGGTGTCATGGCATGAAACTCTGAGGTGGGCACAATTTCAGATCTGGACCTGCAGCTGGGACCTGTTGTGCCAGGCATTTGCTGTGCAGTCTCCTGCTGCCTCCTGCTCCAGTGGCTGCAGGAAGGTCTTGCTTTGTGTGTAATTAATTAGTCAGCACTTATGGCAGAGTGAGAGGGAAAGTCAAGGAGCTGCCAGCAAGTGTGTGTGCTTCCTCCTTGTGGCAGAGATGCTCGAGGAATAGGGGAAAGAAAAAGGAGATTTTCCCAGTTTTTATCTCACTGCATATTGCAGAGTTCTAGTGCAGTGACATTTTCCCTTTGTTTGTGGCTTCCCCTGTTGTTTTAGGGTTCGGGGGTGGCTGGCTCCTGGCAGATCCTTTTTGTAGTTTGTAGCCCACTCTCCCCCGTGGTTTGAGTCCTCCTTCATCACTCAACTCATCTGTTGTGTTCTTTTCTTTCTCTGGGGCTTTTCCTTGCTTTCTTGCAGCATTGCCAAGTGTTGGGAAGAGCAGGAAGAGCCTTCAGCAAAGCCCTGTGCCTATAATGAAGCTGGTCCTTGCATTTCCAGCCTCAGGAACCATCCATGCCGGAGGTGGGGAGGGTTATATTTACCAAACATGTTACATTCTTCTGTTTCCCTCAGGCAGAGTCCTGTTGGAACGTGTTTGTCATGCTTTGAACTCCTTTAGCTGGAGGTCTTGGGCTGCCTGCTTCAAATCCATAATGCTGAAGTGATTTTTGGGCAGAAAATTGCTGTTTCTTTGGGTGATTGTTCTTGCAAAGATGCAGAAGCCAAGCACCAGCCTCAGCTTAAGGGGGGAGGTACCATGAGGCCATGGTGGGTTTTAAGTTATTATTTTTAAAAGTATTCCTTAAGTAAATTCTTTTATGCTTAAATGTTTGTTCTCAAGTCTTGCCTCAGTCTGTGTGTTTGTCTTGGCTCTTCCCAGCGGTGTCAGATCCACATGGATGGGCTCTGCTCCTGCTCAGCACAGTGCTGGGGATCAACCTTCTGCTCTGTGGCCAGGTCTGTGTTGTCAAAAAAACATTGTTTTCTGCACACAGAGGGCTTTGGGGTTGGTTTTTATTTTGGTTTTCTACTTACTTCTTGGTCTGACTAATTGAGAAATTGATAATCGCATAGCAAAAAAAAACACCCACAAATCATAATGGAAAGGCACTTTGGTGATGTGCACAGGAAAGCTCCAGCCAGCTGTGGTGGCAGAGCAGCACTGCTCTGCCCTGGAGGTGGCTGTGGCACCCTGTGGCTGTGCTGGATGGAGATGAAATGCCTCAGCTTTCCCGGGCTGGGGAGTGGCTGCACGGCAGCCACTGGAGCACAGAGCAGAACTCCAGGAGTTTTTTGGGCCCCACTCCATGATTTTTCAAATATTTAAATATTCAGGGCTGGTTTTCCCCAGTGGCTGAAGGAAAAGAGCAGAACTGGAAACTGAGTGTTGTTTTCTTGTTTTTCTTGATTGCCCAGTCAGCTCTATGCTTTGTTCTTTGCTCTCCTGACCTTGTTCCCAGCCCGTGGCTCTGCCGGCTGGGAGTGCTGCAGCTGCCTGACCCTGAGTCAGGAACCCGCTGCATTCACACATCTCCAGGGACTGAGGCCCTCACAGTGCTGAAGCTCTTCTGGTCTATGTGTTTTCTTTCATACTCTGAATTGTTCCCCTGGAAAAGACGGATGTTTTTGGAGGAGAATGACGAGCACAGTGATCACCAGCATAGCAGAAAACCTGAAAGAGGAGGAGAGATTGCTGAAAGACAAAGAAAAGCAAAAATAACCATGCCTGGACATCAGCATCCCAAGGGATGATTTCCAAGACTCCCCAACACAGGTGTTCCAGCTGTGATCTTCCCTGTGCACAGAGCCACCACCCTGGCTCCTCTGGGGCCAGGAGCTTCTGTTGGCCCCATTTGGGCCACCTCCTGCACTTTGTGACCAGCCCCTCCTGGGGCTTGTCTTGCTGGGTGCAACCTCTGGTGTGAATGAAGTGGAGAAAGTTACAGAAGGTCAGGTGGGTGTTCAGGGAAAATCTGCCAGGAAGAGGTGGAACAGGAGTAGGGATAACATGGAGAGAGCTCTTTTTTGTGAAGACTTTGGTGTTCCAGAGCAAATCCAGGGTAGGTCTGCTCCTGTCCTCTCCTTTCCCTTGACTCCCTCCATAAACATGGATGCAGCAGGGCCACGACCACAGGGAAAAGCCATGGGGTAAGGACAGCAGGGCCTGGATACATTCAACCCATAAAACCCCTGAAAGGATACCCCAAACCCACTGCACCCTGCCCAGAGCCCACTGCATTGAAAAAAAATCACAGGATTTTGAAGTAGCTCAGTGCTTGACATAAGTAGCTGGACTTGTTAGGCCATGGGTTGAACTTGATGTGAACCCTAAGTCTGTGCCGTGTCAGGCAGAGATGAATCAGAAGGAAACCTGGAGCTGACAATCTGATCAATAATAATAGTAAAGATCATTAATAATAGTTAGAATAGGCAAAGCTGCAGTTAATATATTATTTTAAAATGCTCTAGCAGATTGTGGTCTGTGTACTGTAACAACCCCATCGCAGCGTGGACTAACAGAACCCACCAAACCCTCACCAAAACCTGCCTGAGGGGTGTGAAACAACCAAAACAGCAACGCAGTGAAGGGTGAGAAGGACCCCAGGTTCTTGCTCAGGACTGTGGTGTGAGGGAAAGGGAATGAAACTTTTTAATTGCCAGGCGTTTCTTTGTTCATGGTCCCTCCTCTGAGGCACCAGCTTGGGCAACTGAACACCAGAACTGATCTGTGCCAATAAACCTGTTGGGGATGAGAACCTCGGGTCAAAACCTTCTGCTGTGCCTGCAGCCCCTGCCTGTGTCCCCATGCCCAGCAGGGAGATGCAGGCAGGGCCGGGCAGGTTCCATGGGACTGCAGGCAGGGCTCCTCAGCCGGGCCCTGGGCTCTGTCTAGCCCCTACCAGCCCTCCCCCATCAGCGGTGGAGCTGCAGAAGAATGTGCCCCTCTGCCACCATTTCTTCCCCTTTCCCAGCTGGACTGTGCTCAGCTTGGGCCAGGCTGTGACCTGCAGCCTCCCCCAGGGCTTATCTTGCTGGTGGGGAGAGACCAAGAATGCACCGCAGTTGGAAAAGTGACCTTTATTTAAAAAATAAAAAGAGCAACAAACCCCAGATGTTCTGCAATAAACCCCTTGTGATGTCTTGTCCCAACACGTGTGCGGTGTCCCTGCTGTCCTCTGTGGGGGCTGCGGGCGGGGGGACACTGGGCAGCCCCTCTGGGCTGGCAGCCACCTCTCCTGCTCCTGTCCCAGCTGGGAAGGCACCTCCCGGCCGGGAATGTCGCACCGGAGCGGGACCGTGGCCCACGGCAGGCACTTCTCCGGGTCCGTGTGTTGCAGCCCCCTCGGCCTCCTGCTCCAGCTGGCCGGGGCTGCCCCTCCCCGGGGTGCCGGGCAAGCGCGGCTGGAGACCCTGGGAGCTGCCATTCCCAGGACGGGGCTGGCCCGGAGCATCCCTCGCCGGGAGCACCTGGGCTGCGGGAGAGGAGCTCGGAGCTGCGGAGTCGCTCCCGTGGGAAGTAAAACAAACCCAAACAAGACAAAGTAGTGGCGGTGGGTGATGGGGGTGCGAGTCAGTCCTCGGGGGCTACACCAGCCCCGCCGCCTTCTCCTGCACGTTGTACTCCTTGCTCCTCTTCACCTTCCAGCTGATGAGGGCGAGCAGCACGGTGCCCACCACCTTGTAGCCCACCTGCAGCCCCAGGTATCTGCCGGGAGAAGAGCAGGGACATGCCGCGTCTGCAGCTGGCACTTCCAGCCGGCCCCAGGCTGGGCTGGGGCCCCTCCCGTGCCCGGGGCCAGGGCGCAGGGTACCTGTTTCGGAGGAAATCGTTGTTGTAGTAGGCGCAGAAGCGGCCCGGGGTGCACTGCTGCTGCTGCCAGTAGATGCAGGAGGAGTCGATGAGGGCTCCAAACATGGCCGGGGCCGGCAGCCAGGCTGGCGGGGAGAAAGGATGGGGTCAGCTGCTGATCCCGAGGGGTTCGGTGCCTCTCGCAGCTCCAGCAGCCCCCCAGCCTCATTCAGAGACAGACACTCACCCAGCAGTCTCATCAGTAAGAACTGGACTCCGATGGCAAATGACTTCTCATCCTGGTTCACCACCCTGCAGGGGAGAAGCCACAGGAGGTCAGAGCTGCTGGCCCTGGATTTGGCCAAGACTTGGGCTGGTTGCACGTTTATGACATTTGTCCTGATGTTTATGACTTTGTCCTGTTGATCCCAACATGAGGAAACACTGTATCGGCTCCCCCCTGGAACTGAGGACCCTGCACATCACTCACCGTAACACCATCATGTAGAGGGGGTTGTGGGACAGGCAGGCGACCAGGGCAGCAAAGGAGATGAGGAATATGGCAGGAAGGAGCATATGGGAGCAGCTGACTGGACAAGAGCCCGTGTAGGTGGAGAACAGCTCATTCCCATTCAGGGAACAGTTGTGGTAGATCTGTTGGAAACGTTTGGAACAAAACAGACGTCAGACTCCCAGCGCCAGCAGCAGCTTTCTCGGGACAAATCATCCCACGTCCCTGTGCAGGACACCCATAAGAGCACCAGCTCCAGTTTTAAGGCACAGCCATGGCATCCTGTAATGGGATTTGCCACCATCCCTGTTCCTCCAAGCAGGTTCCCAGGGTCTTACAGCAATTTTCCAGGGCACCTTCCCAGGGCTCAGCACACCGTGTGGAAAAGATTCCACCCCCTTATGGCATTTGCTGGGTTCCAGCAGCATCACTCCACTATTCCCAGCAAGGCTGCTTTGCTAACCACTTGCTTTACTCACCGTTTGTCTGGGGTTGGAGGGGTTGGTGGTGCCGTTGGTGCAGCCAGCGAAGCAGGGTGAGATGTATTCCGTGGTGTTTTTCCGGCACACGGGGTGGAAGATCTGCTTTGAGCATTGGCACCCAACCCGCACCTTAATCTGCTGCTGGAAATTGGGTGTACTGCCAGAAAAGAGGGGGGAGAAATTGGTAAAAAGTTAAGAAATAGGACAGGAAGAATTAAAAAAAAAAAAAATCCCTTTTGCTAGTTGAGCAGTTTTCCTGTTCCTGTTTGGGCTGGGACACTGCCAGCAGCAACCTGGCCTTCTGCCAGCCCCTGATCCCTGCAGGTACCTCTGGAAGTGTGCAGTGAATGTCACAGGAATAATGTTATGTCTACAAACAAGTACTGACACACTTCTTTTATCTTTTTTCTTTTTTTTTTTTTTTTTTTTTTTCATCTGAAAATTAATCAGCCAAAAGCCTGTAGAAATGGAGCTGGGCTCCATCCAGAGCTGCACAAACAGATGCGTGAACAGCCACAGCTGGAAACACCACATGGACACAAACTGAAAGTGGGCATGCTCCCAAACAAGCCTGATGGCTGTGGAAGTGAAGAGGACAAACCCAAATCAGCCCTGTCTTCCCTCACTCCCCCAAGGAGTGCATCTGCTGGAGTCACACAGCCTGAATCCTGCAGGAATGTGGCACTGGGGAGCTGCCCTTGGGCAGGGTGGGATGGGGCTGCTCCACCCCCTGTGGGAAGATGGCATCAGAAATCTCTTCCTTGCTGGCAGTGCACTGGGAAATGAGCTCAATGCACTTGACATCAAGCCTTGGTCATATACAAATGTAATTTTTATCTTAGGAAGTCATGGTAAGAGCCAAAAAGATCCACTGAGGTGAGGAGAAAGATGATGTCCAGCTGGAATACTGGGAGCGTGTGAAGTGATGCGGACACAATGTTACTAATTTTCCCCTAAAACTCCAGAGTGAAAAATTACACCCTGCTTGTTTGGCCCAGAAAATCATGGATAAACGCCCTCCCAAGCTCTCTGGGCTGTGAAGCAGCCGGATTTCCTCCATGCAGTGGGGATCAAGGAGCAAGAAGCAGCATGGTGATGTCTTTTGCCTCTCCACCTGCGTGTATCCCTCCCCACAGATAAGAGCTGGAGAAACGAGGAGCTGGGAGCAGCACCTGCATTACCTGGGGTGGTAGATGCCCTCGATGTGCCCTGTGGAGCAGCCCATGAAGAAGATGGGCAGGCAGATGAGGATGGAGAAGACGAGCACCACCACGGCGAAGCGCGGGATGGCGCGCAGGGAGAAGGAGAAGCGCTTCATGATGATCCCTCCCAGCAGCATCCCGAGTGCCGCTGCCGGCAGGTTCACAGCTCCTGCAGAGGAATGGAGCCTTCAGGGGGGTCCTGCCTGCCCAGAACCCCTCCATGGGCAGGGGGCAGCTCTCTGAACCTCACAGGAGTTGGGAGAACCCGCAGATCAAACTGTTGTCCAAGACAGCCCAAGGCAGCTGGGGAACTACAGGTCAGGAAAGTCACCAACTACCCCAAGGTGAACCCCAGGTCTCATCCAAAAATGAACTTTCACTGACTTCTTCTCCAGGATTTAAAAAGCCTGGAGAATATGGGCAGCTGGCTCCCTGCTGATGGATATTTTTTGCCTCCGTCCATGCTCACCTATGAGAAAGTTGGCCTGGGAGGGGGAGGCACCGTACTGCTTCTCCAGGAATTTGTTGAGGAAGGTGGCCAGACCCGCAATGACAGAGGAGAAGCTGCACTGAGCCAGCACCAGCAGGATGAAGAGGGGGTTGAGCAGCAGCCTGAGGAAGATCTTTGGGAATCCTACAGGGAAACCATAGGAAAAATGTCTTTTAGCCATGTGATCTTCACACCAGCCATTTGTACTGGGAATAAACCCCCACCCTTAGCCTGCTCCCAGTAAGGATGTCTGTGGGATGATGATGATGATGATGATCTGCTGGGGATGTCTGCGGGCACGGGGAAGTGGGAGGGGAGACACCCTAATGTGTCCATGGACATGTTTTCCTGGTGGGATGTTGTGTCCTCTGGCCCCATCAACAGAAGCAGATGGACCCTGGGAGTAACTCTGTTTATTTGGTCTCTTAGGAGTTTTCTAATTAGAAGAGAGTGGTGGAGAGCCAGCATCCATTAAAGCCCAAAGAGAGAAGAGGGAACTGACAGCTCCAGGATATGACTGCAGTGGAGGAAGAGGCAAGGAGGGAGGGGCTTTATGTGGGAAGAAATCCTCCTGGAGCAAAAAGAGTCATTAATCTGGTCCCTCAGCAGTGACATCCCTCCCAAGCCTCTTTTGGCTTCACATAAACAGTGTCAGCTGCAGTGCGGTGACCTCGTCAAGGAGCTGGTGGCGCCGGCAGCCCCATGCCCACTCCTGGAGCTGGGGTTAAACCTCCCAGCGACCCTTTTCCGGCACACTCGTACCACTTTAAGGTCCTCAACACAAAATTTGGAAACAATTCAGGCCCCACAGAAGTGGGGCCTCAAGAGGTCTGTAGCCAGAGGGAGGCTGTGCCCACCTTCCCGTGGTCCTTAGGTCCTCGTGGTGCTGGAGCTGGTCCACACACGGTGCTGGGCTACCAAGGACTCCCAACAAACCTCCTCGGTGTGAATCTGCCGGTGTGGGGGTCCCCACCCACCCCACATGGCCCAGCATGGCCCAGCATCCCCATCCACCCTCTCCTGGACCCCCCAGGGGTTTACTTTTGATGAACTCCAGCAGGGAGGTCTCTTGAGCAGCCCCTGTCTCCATCTTCCTGAGCATCCCGGCCTCCGTGTTCCGCTCCTGGGAGGGAGAGAGGAGCAGCCTGTGGTGAGAGGGGCTGGCAGTGTCCTGGCACAGGGAGGCTCAGGAGGGCCAGGGTCTGTCCCAGGGGCCTTTGACCCCAGCCAAGCCTGATAAATTACAGCAAAGCCCCATCCCACGTGCCCTGAGCACTTCTCCAGGCTGGGAGAGCTGGGAGTGTTCACCTGGAGAAGAGGAAGGCTCTGGGGGGACCTTAGAGCCCCTTCCAGCACCTAAAGGGGCTCCAAGAGAGCTGGAGAGGGACTTTGGACAAGGACCTGGAGTGACAGCACAAGGGGGAATGACTTCCCACTGCCATTAGGGTTAGATGGGATCTTGGGGACAAATTCTTGTGGTGGGGAGGCCCTGGCACAGGGTACCCAGAGAAGCTGTGGTTGTCCCATCCCTGAAGTGTCCAAGGCCAGGTTGGATGGGGCTTGGAGCAACCTGGAATAGTGGAAGGTGTCTCTGCCCATGGCAGGAGGTGGAACAGGATGAGCTTTAAGGTCCTTCTACCCAAACCATTCTGGGATTCTGTGATTAAAGGGGTGAATTATCTCAAATATCACTGCAGCCCCTGAGCAGAGCAGCAAGACAACAGCTTGTTGTTGAGCTTGTTGTTGGGGGATTTTAAGAACTTGGAAATCCTTTCTCCCCTGAACCCTGACAAAACACCTCCCTTTTAACTCTGAAAATGAAAGTTAGAGATAGTTCAGCTCAAGTCTGGGGAGTCCTTTAGCCATAACTGTGAAATATTTTGGGTTAAATTTTACCTTTAAAGAATAAACGAGTAAACAATTTCAAAACATAACTAAAGTATTTTTGTAACAAAACCAGCGGGGTTGGGCTTTGAAAACACCAAAATGATACATATTAATTATTTTCCACATTTTAACATTTGTTTTAATGGGAAAGGGTTGCTGGACTGCCTTCCTCCCTCCTACCCCTCTCCTCTGGGGACAGGTATTCCTTCCTTGAGCACATCCCTGGCTCCAGGACGTTCCAGCCTCTGGACATGAGGTCTCACCTCTCCTTTCAGCATGTACCGAGGGAAGAAGAAGTAAGGGATGGAGGTGAGCACCAGGCAGCCCGAGGAGATGAGCAGCCCCAGCCACCAGGCTCCGATCCACCGCTGGTCGCTGGGCGTCAGGTCCACTGTCATTGAACACACAAGGACACACTGTAAGAGCTCCAAGGGTGAACGGGACAAATCTCCATGAAAGTATGGACTGGTGGAGTATGAAGAGTCCCTGTGGGACAACCCAAGGGTCTCTCCACTGGCATGTAAGAGCAAATGGATGGAGGTGGGAGCTCCCACCAGTGTTGGCAGCAAGACCAGCCCTGGTTGTGTTTGACCTTTGTTTTCCCTGGCCAGGGCCCTGTACTGCCACTCATCCCAGCTGTACCGAGCCTCCCAGGTGACTGCAGGATGGATTTGGTCAGCATGGAAGCACGCTGGTGGCACAGGTTCAACTGTAACCCCTGAGCCAACCAGTGAGGCAGAGATTATGGGGGTCTGACTCCATCCTCTGCCTGGAGAACACAGTGGGTTGGACCATGCTGCTGACAGGGATGCTGAGCCAAGACAGGGACTGGGAAAGACTGCGCTGCTTTCCTGGAAAAAAGTTGCTCTTCCATTGTTCCAGGCTCGGTCACCTGCTGCTTGCAGGGACCGAGGGAAGGCCCTGTGCTGGCAGAAGCTCCTGGTTTCCGAGTGGACCAAACTCCGGGCGCCTTCTCCGGAAAAAGGAGGAGAAGGTGAGAGCCGCTCTGTCTCCAGCACACACATCCTTTGGCTGGGCCAAGAGGTGCTCACGAGAGGTCTGACAGATTGCCTGGCTTGGCTTGGGGACACAGCTACCCACGGCCAGGATGTGGCAGCTGGGAAGGAACTGCGGCCAGCTCCGGGTGGGAGCTCCGTGCCAGGGTGAAACAGGAGAGGAGCCCACACCCCACTGAAACAATCAACCCACTTCCCCAAACAGGACCACTCCACTCTGGAGCTTGGACGTCATCATGGAGCGACCAGGCAGAGGCTGCTAAATCCGTCTGCCGCCGCAGGGAGTGGGCCAAGGCTTTTTGGCATTTCCTGCCCACGTTCATTTATTATTCTTATCAGGCACCGGACAAAAATGTCAGGCTCTGATCTCTCTAAGGAAACACAGGAAAAGCCATGTTAATGATGGAGCTGGGGAGAATTCTTTAGAGATTAAGTTACCAGAAATAATAAGCACATGCCATGGATAAAGCACATTATCCCTGCGGTGGCGTCAGCTCAGCCCCTCTCTCTGCAGGTGCTGGTGGCACGTGCTGGGGAGGAGGATGGGTAGACTCAAGTTCTCTGTGTATCCATAGGGCAGTGGTTGCTCTGTGGTTCTCTTCTCCATCCCTGGACTCCTCAGATTTCCCTGTTCCTCTCCATCACCATGCTGGGGTTGTGGGACACCTCCTCAGTGTGGTGGCAGTGGACAGACTCCAGCCACGACCTCCAGTGCAGCGCCATGAGTTGGGCATTGGAATGTCCCTACCCCAGGGCTCTGCTTCGGTGCTGGTGTCAGGACCACCTGTATCTGTCCTTATGGGGTGATGGAGTGGAGGAGTATGGTGGGGGTGCTTTTCCAGATCAGTGGGTTTTATGGGTCACAGGACTGGTGGCTTCTGTTACCTTTCATCTCAGAGTGACCTTCTGACCCACTGAGGGTCTTTAGGACCTCTGCTACCTGAGCAATACTCACCAGTGTCAACCCTCCCGATATCCACGAAGAGCCGCAGCACCACGGACCCCAGCAAGTATCCAAAGGCAGGGCCAAACACAGCAATGGCAAAGAGGATGGCTGGGAAAAGGGAACACAGAGAGCCTCCTTGAGCAGGGAATTGTAGCTTCCATGCAGATATGGCTTCTGTCTTCCCAGGAAATGCAGGAATGGTGGCACAACACACAGAGGAGAGAAACCACCTTTCATCATGCTTCAGATGGTGAGAAGGTCCCCACTGCCCCGACACTGAAGGTGGTGTTTATCTGACAGGAACAGAGGGGGAAGGCAGCTGCCTGTGGACAAAGTCCCTCTGCTCTGCTGCCATCAAGGCTTTGCTGACAAAATGCAAGTTGTCAGCTACACCATGAATATCCATGATATTCATGAACCTCAGGGAGCAGTAGGGCACTGACATCCTGGGCTCACACAGGTGATTGAGACCTTCATGTCCTCTAGGATGCCAAGGAAACAAACACATCCTAATCCTCATATCCAAGGAAAAATATTTGGTGTAAAGGTCAGGAGAGGTGAAAGATTCTGAGGGCAAAAAGGCCACCAGACCACCCCAGGTGTAGCTGAACCCTCCCATTCCAAAACAGATAACCCATAAGGTCAGAACATTTTCTTTTAGTTTGTTTGCAATGACAGGATTCAAGTTCCCTCCTTGAGAGAAATTCTTTACACAACCTTCTCAGGATGTTTAAAAGGAGGCAGTGAGCTTGAGCTGCATCAGACATGATGCAGAGAGGTGGAATTGCTGCTATATTGAGGCAACCCTGGAGCCATTCACCCTGACAGACATTCCCACAGCACTAAAGGGAGCACCTGTATTATAAACAACACACCAGGCCCACTTTCCTTCCTCTTCAGAACCTTTCAGGTTCCTTCAGTCCTCTTTCCTTCATTTTCCTTGCAGATTGGAGAATTCTAAGGGATCAGTGGGACAATTCATTGGAACAGTGATCCCTCACTGCAGAGGGAAGACAAGAATGCAGGAGCTTGGAGCAACTTGGTCTAGTGGAAGGTGTCTCTGCCCATGGCAGGGGGTGGAACTGGATGAGCTTCCAGGTCCCTTCCAACCCAAACCATCCTGGGATTCCGTGAAACAGAACAATGTACAGCAATGGTCCCACTTACCAACATACAGTGGGGAATTGTTGGAGTCTGCAAAGTCGTCCACGTAGGATATCCCAAAGGGCTGGATGGGCACGGTCCCGATCCCGGCCAGCAGCTGGGCAATGACCATCATGGCCCACATGCTGCTGGCCTCCTTCTCGGGGTCCCGGGTGGTGTTTGGGCACACAAATCTACTCTCTGCATAGCACAGCTCAACCTGCCCCTGGCTTTTGTTACCTGGAAGGGAAAAAAAAAGAGCATTTCAACACTGGGTACATCCCCTGCCTCTTCCCACACTAAATCCCCAAATAGCAGGAATCTCCCAAACTTGCTGAGTAGGCACAAACTGCTGGATTTTGGATGGATTGCTCATTTTATTCAGCAGTTCTCATCACTCTGCCCTTCCTTTGGAGTATTATACTGAGGTCAGAGTAGCAAACAACAAGGCTGTGATTTTATTCAAAATTTTAAAGAGTTTATGCCATGGAGTGAGGGTGCTCTGGGTTTAATGAGGGCAGACCTAACCCATGGCTGGTTTTTGCTGTCTGTGGTCTCTGCTGCCTTGTGGTACCTGGGCAGGAACAGGGAGTGATGCCCTCTGGGGTCAGCTGGCTGCCCTAAGCAGGACTCCCTGCCCTGAATCCCTGCTGCCCCCATGGCTCAGAAGTAGCCCAGCTCCTTACAAAACATGGCCCTTGCTTCTTCATACAGCCCAGACACGGGGGGTCTTCACCCTGCTCCAGACTGCCATGGAAACTCCAGCCAGGACTGAAGTATTTTTAGTCTGTGAACAGACTGAATGTGTTCTTTTCCATCATCAGGCAGTCCTCATAATGCTAATATCTCTGTCTTGTCCATCTGTCTTTGCAGTCCATCCTCTAATCCTGTTCAGTTTAGCAAAGGTGTTCTGCAAGAATTGTGCTCTGTACAGAGCTTTTGGGTCAAACACAGTTCTTGGTACTTTCTTTCGAGCTTTTCAGTGAGTTCTGGTTATATTTCAATGGTTGCACACAAGCCCAACACTAATCAACTGGGGCATCAGCATTACTTGATCAGGGCATAATTCCTGTCCAGTTTCCTTATTGTTGTCCCTATTCACCCACACAGGGAGCCCAGTCCTGGGCAGGGAGCAGGGTGATACTTGCTCCTTCCTCATTTCCTTTGCAGTAAGAGCAGCCCCTGTCCCAAATTCCGAACCTCTCCATAGCCTGATGCATGAATTTAAGCTGCTGGAAAACTTGGCATCTGATGCCTGATTTACTCTCCAAATTCAAAAGTCATGGGATGGGGATGAGAAGAGATCTGGGTTTCAGAGGTGGCAATCCCCATGGAGCCTGAGGCTCATCAGCATTCTGAGGATTTAGGGACCAAAACCACTTTGGAGAGACCAAAGTCAGCCTTGCGGCAAGTGATGCTGGTTCTTCTGCTTATTCCATTCTGCATGGAAAATAGAGCTGTCATTGTTCACACGAGCTTGTTCCCAAAGCCTTCCCAGTTAAAGCAGCAGCCTTCCTTGGATCAGATCAGGATCCTGGCCAGAGCAGAGCAGGCCCTGGGACAGGGGAGATTTGCTATATCACAGAATTCCAGAATGGTTTGGGTTGGAAGGGACATTAAAGCCCATCTCATTCCACCCCCTGCCACAGGCAGAGACACCTTCCACTATCCCAGGTTGCTCCAAGCCCTGTTCAGCCTGGTCCTGGACACTTCCAGGGATCCAGGGGCAGCCACAGCTTCTCTGGGCAACCTGTGCCAGGGCCTCACCACCCTCACAGAGAAGAATTTCTTCCTAATACTTAATCTAAACCTACTCTCTCTCAGAGAAGCTATGGCTGCCCCATCCCCACAAATGCTCAAAGACAGACTTGGAGCAACCTGGGACAGTGGAAGGTGTCCTGCCCATGGCAGGGGCTGGAATGAGATGGTCTTTAAGGTCCCTTCAAACTCAAACCATCCCACGATTCTGTAACAACAGCTGGAATAACACGTGCAGGAGAGGCAGAAGAAACCCCACACCTAATTTTTTGCATTCAGAAGGGGTTCCAAAGCTATAATGATGCAGGTTTAACCAGCAACTGCCCACCTTAGGGCACTGCCTTCAACCACTGTTTAAATCACGTGTGCCCTGGAAACACCCCCTTTCTGGGGGCAGTCACACGTCCCCCATCCCGGAGCAGCTGGATCTGGGTTTGTGGGGGCACAGCTGGTGGCCCTCACCCGTGCTGAGTGCAGTGTACTCGTAGGGGCCCGACAGGAAGTGGGGCAGGGTCACCAGGAAGGCCCCCAAGGCCAGCAGCAGCCCCCCGATGCCGATCACGCGCGGGCGGTGCACTCGGCTGCCGAAGTAGCTGACGAAGATGATGAGCACCACGTTGCCGATCTGGAAAAGGCACAGGGAAGAGGGAGGAATGTGAGAAGACATCACTGAGGACATCCAGACCCTATGGCTGTGTCTGGGTGTGTGGACAGGGCTCTCATCAGGAGGTGTTTGACGCTCACAGGATCATCCCCTGGCTCTGTGTGTTCACAGCACGTTACTGCTCCCTTCTCATCTCCAGCCACAGGGTCACTCCTTGGCCTCGGCCACCTCTGGGCAGCCCTTGTTGGCATGAATGACATGACAGCCTCCCTGTGATCTGGCTGGGGCTTTTTCAGCACTCACACCTGGCCCCCACCCCAAAGGCATCACAGAATCACTTAGGTTGGAAAAACCCTCCCAGACCATCAAGTTCAACTGCTCCCCCAGCACTGCCAAGGCCACCGCTGCCCCATGTCCCCAAGTGAAACATGCACATATCTGTTAAACCCCTCCAGAAATGGGGACTCCACACTGCCCTGGGCAGCTGTGCCAGGGCTGGACAGCCCTTTCAGTGAAGACATTTTCTCTCACACACAAACTAAACCTCCTCTGGCACAACTTGAGTGTGGCATTCACATTCTCTGAATAGAGAGACATAATTCTCTCTCTCGGGATTTTTCCTGGAGAAGCACAGAGAGAACAAGAAAAAACAATTCTTATCTGCTCCTGTGTTTGTCCCATGTAGAATGTGGTATAGAGATTGTTTACCCAAGGTGACTGCTTGATTAGAGTCTGGTGATGGTTGTTTGGATTCATGGGCCAATTGAATCCAGCTGTGTCAGACTCTCGAGGAGAGAGAGTCACGAGTTTGCTAGTTAGTGATAGTTCTTGTTAGTATAATATAGTGTAATATAGTTATAGTATCATATAGTATAATAAAGTAATTAATTAGCCTTCTGAAATCATTGGCATTCAGAGCACATTATTCCCAGGCCTTGGGTCGCTTTTACGATACTTGAGGCCATTTCCTCTTGTCCTGTCCCTTGTTCCCTGGGAGAAGAGATTGACCGATAATGTGGCATAAACTGACAATTCCTCCAAAATCAGCAAGGAATGAAACATATTGCCTCCATTCCTGTGACTCAAACAGAGATGAGCCCTGCTACAAAGTCCAGCTCACTGCAAATATTTATGACCCTAGACATTTGCAACTGCAGACAGCGTCAACAAGAAAGCCATGAAACCACGCAGCTTGCTCAGGCAAGTGGGTGAACACCACAAAATTCCCATTACATGGGCTTTAACAGCTCTGGACAGCCTAAACATCATTTTAACTTTGGCATGTTGAAGTTGTCCCTCATTGCAGGGGGTTGAGCAAGATGGCCTTTAAAGGTCCCTTCCAACCCAAGCCATTCTGTGATTCTATGTATGGCTAAGAATACTTCGTATTTATGTTTGTGTGGGCTCCCTTGTTTGTCTCTTTGTGGGTTTTGTTCTTGGAATTGCTGGAGGCACCAACACACTGAGATTGTTGTCCTGGACAGGCAGGGCACCTCACGTAGTCACACACAGCAGGAAGTCTCAGTGGGCCCTGAGACGTCTTTTTAATCCCAAATGTTCATGCTGGTTGAGGTAAGACTTGGGCATCCACTTCCCTAGGGATCCAGGAAGATTCCCAGTGTCCAGCTTCTTGATGGAGCATCCCATGTGCTCACCAGGGAGCCCATGAACAAGTGTGCTGGCACTTGGTGCCAGCAAAAAAAGTCTCTGCCAGCAAATCTTTTCCTGTCATTTCCCAGGCCTTGAAGAGCTGCTAGGAAGGGCAGAATTCCTGAAAATGTGAATGAGGAAACTTATTCCAAGGAATTTCTTGATAAGAAAGTGTTTGTGAGAAAATCCTCAGCCAGCCCAGCAATATGCCTTAAACTGCCAGAGGGCAGGGTTAGATGGGATATTGGGAAGGAATTGTTCCCTGTGAGGGTGGAGGCCCTGGCAGAGGTTGCCCAGAGCAGCTGTGGCTGCCCCTGGATCTCTGGAAGTGTTCAAGGTCAGGTTGGACAGAGCTTGGAGCAGCCTGGGGTAGTGGAATGTGTCCCTGTCCACGGCAGGGGGTGCAATGTGATGGGATGAACTTCAAGGTCCCTTCCAACCCAAACCATTCTGGAATTCCATCCAGTGGAAGTCTGCTCTTGTCCAAGGGACATCACCACAGGACCCCCCCGTTCCCCCCCCCGAGGACATCCTGACCCTGACGTGGCAGAGCAGAATGAGGTGTGACGAGGTGTCCCAGAGCACAGCACAGCTGCTCCTCCCAGCACACGGAGGCTGAGGAGGCCCTGGGTGTGAACAACCCTGAGACCCTGTTTTGGCAAGGTGCCCCCCAGGTCCTGGCCACACTTTGGGCGCTCCTCTCCCAGTTACCTCGTGCAAGCTGGAGATGAAACCTGAAGAGAGGCTGGAGAGCCCAAAGCGCTTCTCGATGGTGGTGAGGCTGCTCTTGAAGTTGGCGCTGTAGAGGAGCTGGGAGAGCTGGAGGAGCCCATGGCACAGCACAAACACCTGTGGGCAAACAAAGAGTGCCACCCCAGTGAGGACCCACTTGGAATCACAGACTCGTTAAGGTTGGAAAAGACCTCCAAGGTCATCAGGTCCAACCTTTTACTGGGTACTGCCAAGCCCACTAAACCATATTGAGAAGTACCACATCTACTCAGTGTTTGAACACTTCCAGGGATGGTGACCCCAGCACTTCTCTGGGCAGCCTGTTCCAATGATTAACCACTCTTTCAGTGGTGAATTTTCCCTGCTATCCGATGTGAGCCTCTCCATGCACCCTTTGAGGCCATATGAGACCACAGCACTGGCAACCACATCCTGCATGAGTGTATTGCAGCTGGCTTTGGCCAATGGCTGCACCTCTGGCATGGAGCATCCTGGGATTCACTCAGCTGGAAAGTCAATTAACTGAACCTGCTCCAAAGGGTGTTGCTAGAAAAAGTCGAAAAAGGGCGTTAAAAGCCCCAGAGGGAGAGGATGAAATGTGCACAGCGTGGTCTCACTACTGGGAGATTCCAAAATAGTATTCCAAGCCCAGCATCTTCCCTTGAGCCGGGCAGTGAGCCGAGCCAGGAGCCAAGCTTAGCAGAGGCAGAGGAGGGAATACAGAGAGTCTGGGAGAAATCTGGCTGAAAGAGCCCGGGTGGGCTGCGAGAGGAGAGCGCTTTCAGCCAGGGATGCAAGAGGCAGCTCACAAGTGTCTTTTGATCTATATTTAGTCAGAACAGTTTTCCTTTATTTTTCTTGGAATGGAATGCATCCACACAGTGCCAAAAGCAGTTAAAAATCAATTAAAAAAATCTCAACAAACAAATAAAAAAAAAAAGAAAAAAACAAATGGGGGAAGGTCTTTTAATTTAGATTCACAGGAAATCAAATATTTGCTGAATACTGGAAGAGTGTCCCTCAATGATAACGTCGGGAAGTGCGGGATGATGGATGGGGGATCAAAGGTACTGCAGGGCTGACAGATTCCTGATGTCCTTGGCCAGGAGAGCAGCAATAGTCCTTTTGAGTATTTATCTGGAAGGGCGGTAGCGCCCAGTAGCGCTGACCCATTAAATGATAAAAAAAAAATCAAAAGAGATCAGCTTGGAGGATGCAAATTCCATAAGTGGGTGGAGTCGTGTTTTGGGAGCAGAGGATGATGCAGGACCAGGCCCAGCAATCGTAGCAGAATTTGGGTAGAAGATGGGCAAGAAAATGGTTTCTTGGGTGTCTTCTCCTGTGAAGGAAGAGCGATCCAGCCAAAAGACGTGGCTGGGAATCTAAAAGCATAAGGGATTGGAGAGATGCTGACAGACAGAAAAAGAGAAGAGGATGGAGATGAAGAAGAAGGAGAAAATGGAGCTCTGGCAGTGTGAGGACAGGTTTGAAAAAACCTGGAGACCATGAGGAAGATGAAGAAGAAAGGCAAATACCCAAAAATGAGGAAAGAAGGATCACAGGCACAAGCTGCCATCACGGAATCCCCAGCCACATCTCAGAGGGGTGAGAGCAGACAGGCTGGCATCAGGCTGGCATTGCCATTGCAATAACCAGGAGAGGACAAAGTCCCAAGCTGGGACTTTGCCCTGACAAAAAGCTGCAGAACAGGAATTTGGGGTGTAACGTGGGAAATCCTCCCAGACAGGGCCAAAGTGGAAGTGAAATATCTGCCAGTAAACTCTTGAAGCTGAATGACCTCTCCATCCTCCCACTATCAGCTCCCACACTTGAAATCCCATCCCAGGACAAAATCCTGCGAGTGGAAGCTGGATCCACCACGTTCCCCAGGCCTGGCCTGGAATTACTGTGGGCCAATCTGGAGCAGAGGGGTGACTCCTGTGAGGATGGCAACTGGAGAGGGGATCTTGTTGCCAGAGAACATGAATTTTTGTCCGTGTGGCTCTGGCCAGACTCTACAGAAGTCACTGGAGCAACGAAGTGCTGGCTGGACAGCAGCGGCCGAGCTGCAGAGCAGCTGGACACAGAGCTCTCCTGGAGCCAGGCGTCAGCCGGGGAAGCAAAGCTGTTTACCAACAGGGAGGGAAGAGGGTGGATCACCGAGGCCGAATTTAGCGCAGCAAATGTCAGCCCAATCACAGGGTAGATGGGGACATGGAGTGTTGGGGACAGAGGGGATGCTGGCACAGAGGGAAGATGAGGAGGAGAGGCAGGTTGGCTCCCCAGAATGCTGGGGGTGGCAGGAGATGGGTTGGAGGCATGGAAGGACCATGGGAACCACAGCAGGAGAGGAGAGGGACAAGCCATGGGTAGAGAGGACAGGGAGGAAAAGGCAGAGCTGCCAGGAGATGGCCTGAGATGTGTTTATGCCTTGGTGATAACCTGGGATGGCCAAAATGGAGCCCTGGATCCAGAGATGCCTGGGAACAAGCTGGGGCTGCCTGCCAGGAGGGAAGATAAATGCAGCTGGAGAGCACCAGCAAAGGGAGAGGAAAACTTTGGGGTGTGACTGCTTCCGCCTGCCCATGGGTCCTTCTAATCCAGCTCTTGTCTGCAGGATTAACCGGAAAGGCGGCAAAGCCGGATGGATCCTCCAGGGATGGGATCCCACCCTGAGACCACACAGCAGCCTCAGCCCTCAGATGTGCAGAGCCCAGAGAATGGGAGGGGAAGGGCAGGGGTGATTTTTTTCCTTGGGAAGAACCTGCCACCCAAAACAGCCAGAGAAAAGCAAAACAACCTTTTCTGCAGGACTTGTGCATCTGGAGCGTGGCTTTTCCAGACACACTCCAAGTGTGAGTTGAGGGAGGTGAGATGAGGCCTGATCCAAGACCTGAATTCAGCAGACTCAGTTTTAATTATAATAAGGACATCCCAAACCTTGTGGGCTCTGAGTGCAAAAAACTGGGAGAGGGCCTTACTTGGAGGGCTCCCCAAAAGGAGTCCATGCACCCCCTGAGGCTGGTGGACATGAGGGGCACCACTCTCCTGTGTCCCCTCACAGGTCCTCACTGGTTTCTCCCATCCCTGTCTCTCTTCCCACACGTTCCCATCCCCAGATGTTCATGCCGACCACCCACAACCTGCTGGCGCGTGAAACCAACCCTGGCCTGGCCCTTCCAGCTGCGCCAGATGTGCTGTGCTGCCCCACGTTCCTGCCGAGCAGCCCCAGGAGGGGAGGGAGCTGCCGTAATCCATCTTCCCTAATGACAAGAAGGGGCTCTTAAGGAAGAGCCAAGCTCACTTGCAGGGAGGTTTCACTGACGCAAAGCCGACACGAGGGCGAAGGCACGGTGGGAGGTTGAGGAGCCGGGGGCGCTCCCAACGCTGACCCTCCGGAGCAGAGGCTCCCACGGGAGCCTGGAGTACTTTTGGAGCTGCAGGCAAGGAGTGATTGCAGACAGGCAGGGAGCAGCACAGGAAGGCCAAAGGCGTGCACCCACGTGGACCCCCCCAAAATCCCCTCGTAATCATCCCCGCTCGTCTTTCGGAGCAATCCTGACTCCAGGCTGTTTATACAAGGCACTTGACTCCTTTCCAAAAGGAGCTGCATTTAGAAGGGAAGCAAACTCCTGGGAGAGACAGGCTGCTGCCCCCACCCAGCTCGTGGGGACCAGCACCTCCCAGGGCAGTGCTTTTTCCAAAGGAAGAGAAACCCACCCCATGGCAGGGAAGGGGGAGGACTGGTTCTTCCATGCTCTGGACAGTGAGAGCTGGCGAGGATTCGGTCAATCCCAGCTTAGACTTCTGTCTGAGATGTGTCCAACAAATACTCAGGTTTCATTTCATAAGATTGAACCATATCTAAGGAGCCTCCAGGGATCTCCAGGAGTCAGGATAAGGCTCTGCTTTGCAGGGATCACAGGTTTGGGATGATCCTGCTACATGTGGCACGGCCATTGCTCCACCTGGAGGAGTGAGTTAAGGGTTAATTCCTTGCTGTGCTTCCACAGTTCACGTCCAAAGTCATCCCTCACCTCATTTTTTCGGTGTCTTCCCCTTGGCAGCCCTGGTTGGAGATAAAGAGGGTGGAAAAGTTGACGGCACTTGTGCTAATCTCCGTGCCCAGTGTCTTTCCCACAGCAGTGGGGATGGAAAGAGCCAGGGCTTTCTCATTAGATGGACACAAGGACTGCCTGGAGACCCTCACAGAACTTATCCAAGTGCTCCCAGGTGACTGATGACACTGAAATAGAATGTGGCCAAGCGCAAAATTAATCTGGCTGGAGTAAACCTTTGCAAAGGAGTAGGAGAAAGGATGCTCCATTAGTTTTTCCCTATGCAGAGTACAATCAGAGTTGAGTCCAAAGCAAAATTGTTTGATCCAAGTAGAAAGTCAGAAGACTTTCCTCCCAAAATCAGGGAACATTCCCCCCAAAGCAGGAGACTCCAAGCTGCCCACCTCTGGAGTCTCCTTCCACTTTAATTTCCTGAGCTTGCAAGAGAGAAAAAAGGAAAAGGAGAGGGGAACTGTAGGAATTAATAAGAATATCCCCAAAATTTTAATAAGAAGAAGACAGTGTTTATTTTAGAGTAGTAAGATCAACTCTTACTACACTGGGAGATTCTCCTGCAGTAGGACAGCTGAGGTTACTCAGTCCAAAAGAAATCTATCAGCTGGATATGGAAAGTGTAGGGTTAGGGTTAGGGTTAAATAGGGTGGGGAAATACATTCCTCCTTGGCATCACTTTCCTATGGGCAGCTGCCTGGATTTGCAGATCAAAAAGTACCACGAAAGATGAAAAAAGCACAGCATTTCCACAAAAAGAACCAAATACCCTGCACAGAGCCCATCCTTTAGCACAGAACCTCTGAGCCTAGTCTGATGGCAGAAGCTGACTTCTAAGTAGGATTTCTATTGCAAATAATAAAATAATATAAAAATTAACCTGATCAGGGATTGCCTGAAGCATGCTGGAATGATGACTGTCTACTGCCAAGCCACGCACGTTTTACACCCCCCGGCTGTCACGTGCAAAGACAATATTTGCTCTTTTTGCAACAAACACAGACACGGGATTTCCTGGCACTGTATCCCTGTGACTTTGCAAGACCCATAAGATCCCAGCTTTGCCCAGAATGGAGGTTTTTGGCTGCAGAGGATTGCTGAGGCAGACCCTCAGTGTGGGATGGTTCCCAAGAAAATAACCGCCCTCACAACAGGACGCTGGGCATCCCTCAGCCTTTCCTCCCTCCGGCAGGTTGGGTGGTTGGTCTTCCTTCATTCTTTCCTGAAGGTCTCTTTTCCTTCTGGGGCATCAGGATCCCGCCAGGGTTTCCTTGAGGGCAGGTCCAGGCTGGCTGTGTTTTGCCTGACCCAGAAGAGTGCGCAAACACTCCTCCCGCCCGGCCGGCCGTGCCTCGTGCTCCCTATCAGCGTCACTCCTCTCCCGTCCTGCTCCCGATAATCTTATCTACGCTGACCACTCCTTGCTTGTGTTTGGGCACCCAACCACCTCGCCCCTCATAAAATTACCTTGTCTCAGGTCTCCTAGACCTTGATCCCACTAAACTTTCCAACCCATCTTTTTCCTTATCCCACTGCTGATGTTGCTGGTGAAGACCAGGTGGTTCTTCTCTTCTGGAGCATGATCCCACCAAAAGCGGACGTGCCCACAGTGCTGGACCATCCTGACCCAACCTGTGCTGCCTGCTGCCAGCACCATCACCACAAATGCTGGAAGACCCTGGTCACTGCAGGTTCTTTTTCTCGTGTCGCTAAGGACCCTCCTTGTGTCTTTGCCACAAACACTCATCCAACCCGCTGTGCCTGCCTGCACAGTGCCCAGAATTGCAATATTGCTTTGATTTTCCAGCTTAAATCAATGGCTCTAATCAGCCATGGCTTTCTCCTTTCCGTGTTCCCCTCTCCAAACCTACAGCCATGCTGCCTCCAGATCTGCGACTTGATAAATCTCCTGTTCTGGCTAAACAAAGCAATTAATAATCTTTTCCAACAGGATATGAGAGCACAACTGGTACATCTCCAGGCTTCTAGAATACACTCCTCAGCAAATTCCTTTAGTCCCTTGGAAGGAAGGGACAAAAAACTTGCCCTGCTGCTGTTGGGACCTCAGACCCCAAGGCCAGGCTCCGTTTCCTCTGCAGAAGACATCCAGCCTCCCCAGGGAGGTGAGAGCTCCCTGCTCACTGCGTGCTCCCAGCACCTTCACCCTGGGATGCTTTCAAGCCGTATCACACTCTGAGAGCCCACAGTCTCCTCCTGACCATGTTGTCCCCCCTTCTACTCTCTTCCATTCCCTCCCTCTCCTTGCCCCAGTACAACACCCAATTTAAACCTCTCCTAAGGCTTTTAAATCTCTCTCTGGATCACCTCCAGCTGAGATAAGTGAAAATAATTCTCTGTTGTCCTCCTGTTTCCTTTTCCATGCCAGGCAGTCTGCAGGCATGGAAAAATAAAGCCTCTGCCTGCACTCGCAACACTTTCACACTGCTCCTCTGTGCTCTCCAGCTTCCAGCTGAAGCCAGTCCAGCTCCTCTAAATCAAAAGATATTTATAAAGCTCTCCTCCTTGTCATCTTTCTGGGGATCCCAAAATCAATTAAAATAGTTCAAAACCACGAATGAGACAGTAAAGGCAAAGAAGCCAAAATATCTGAGGCTCTGTAAACAGAGAATTCCTGTGAAATAATCCTTTTCCAGTGGTTGTCTGGGAGCAGAAAATGGACATAGAATCATAGCTTCATTAAAGCTGGAAAAGAGCTCCAAGATCATCAAGCCCAACATGAGCTTAAATCACCTGGTTGGAGCTTTGGACTGGGGGGCACTGATGGGGTTCCTAGCCATGTGTGGGTATCAAAAGGACCAACCACCTTCTCCACCTTTTAAACCAGTTTCAATCCTTTAGGCTGTGAGGTTCTCGGTGTCCCCAGTGCCACCAGGTGCTGGCATCCACCTGAAGGTTAGGTTCATCCTGCATTTGCCGAGCAGCACAGCTGCAATTCCCCAAACCCCAGCGCCAGTCAGCACAACCCTGGGAGCTCTGGGGAACGTCCAAGCAGGAGGATGTCCCTGCCCATCAGAGAAATCATGGAATGGTTTGGGTGGGAAGGGAGCTTGAAGCCCATCCTGTTCCACTCCCTGCCAGGGGCAGGGACACCTTCCACTATCCCAGCCTGCTCCAAGCCCTGTCCAGCCTGGCCTTGGACACTTCCAGGCATCCAGGGGCAGCCTCAGCTTCTCTGGGCAACCTGTGCCAGGGCCTCAGCAGCCTCACAGCAAAGAATTTCTCCCCAGTATCCCATCTAAATGTCTCATCATCACCCCCATCTCCACCAGTGCTGTGGGGGGATGCTCCAGGTTCCTGGCCGAGCTCAGGAGCTCAGCAGCCCCAAAACCTCCCAGCCCCAGAACCTGAAGACATTTTGTGTTCTGCTTTGTCTCTTCCGGGGGGATGAGGGTGGGAGCAGCGGGCAGAGGGCTCGGCAGCCCTGCACTCGAAGCGAAGGCAGCGGCTGGGCTGGTTCCAGCCGTGAGGCACAGCAGCAGTCACGCTCGCTGCGGCCAGGCCAGGCGGAGCCCGGCTCTATCAGCGGGACCGAGCCCGCTCTGTGTCACTGCCGCGGCCAGTCCGTACCCACGTGTGACCGGCAGTGACTCCGCAGCACCACACGGAACTGTCACAGCCGGGCTCCGCGGGGAACGGGGAGCAGCTGCCACCGCACCTATCCCAGCCCACGGCCACATCCACCGGGAATTGCTTCCTGAAGTGCAGCTGCACCCTTCCTGCATCCCGAGCGTCCCCAGGACTCCGTCCCATAGAATCCCTCAAACTGCCCCTTCCCACCAGGACTTCTCCCTCCCCGATGCCCATCCCTGGCACCATTGTGTTCCCACACCTCCAAATGTCAGTGGCAATGGCTCCAGCTCTGGAAAACACCCAGGGAGAGATGGGGTCAAGTGCAGGGGGTGGTGGTCCCTGTCACAGGGATCATGGAGGGCCAAGATGGTTTACATGGAAAAATAATTTGTTATTTTGGCCCCAGCCCTGCAAAAGACACCCTGGATGTGATCCCATCAGGTGGGTTTTGGGGATTAAATATGAGCTTATTGATTAACTCTTCCAAGTCTTAATCGTGTCCTTCCAAGCCTATTAAAAGTAGGGAAATTTGTTGTGTGGAAATACTGTCCCCATCAGAAACTGCCATTGTCTGTGTGAGGATGTTGTGTCAGATGGCTCTGGGGAGGGTGATGCCTGCAGCTTCCCATAAAATTTGGGGTTGGATGAGGCTTTTTTATAATCCATCATTCATAGCACCAGAATGTACAAATAAGAGCTACAAACCCTTTCAAAGCCAGATGTTCACCACGCCTTGCCCTCTGATGACCATTCACTCCAAAACTCCCCAAACCTGGAAATTCCACTGTGGCACTTTCACATTCTACTCATTTTTGAGGGCTGAGGGGACTGACACTGCACCCAGGCTAATCCTTTCTGACCCTGAAGAAGTTCTTTTGTTAATGTATATGTTTTTAATGCAAATGCCACAGGACAGGAAGAGTGAATAGGTCAGGAAAGGGTGGGGGACCTTGTTGCCTGTCAATTTATACATTTGCTCTCAAAAGCATGAATATTTCTCTGAGGGATGGGTGTCCTGACTGCCCACCATCCCAGATGGAGCACATCATCCCTCTGATGCCAACGAGCACATTTGGGTAGAGCTCAAACTGTTCCTTCATGTGCTTGCACGGTGCCACTTCCAGCCTGCTGACTTTTTAAACCAGAAACAATTCTAAACTAGAAGTTTTGAAATAAAAACATTAAAAAGCAGTTCTAAAGCTTTTCTTCAGGCAGTGGTTTTCCTGCCACTAGCAAAGTGACACTCCTGAGTCATCTGCCCTTGGCCAGATGCCCCTAAAAGGTCCCATCCAAGTGCCCTGGGGCATGTGGGGTGCTGAGCACCCAGCCTGACTCTGGGGCACCCACAGCCCACACCTTGAGGCTGCCTATGGGGTGTACAGATGGAGTAGCATTTATTTGTTGGGGCTTTTGTTTTTTAACCCGAAAGTCTGACATCCTGAAAGAGGGTTTGGCAATGTTTTTTCACTCCAGGCTATTTTTGCTTGCTGTCAGTTTCCAGAAAAGAGCACGAACTGCAAGAAGGGCTCTGGTTTTGGGTGACTTTATTCACCCCAACTCAGGGTTATTACTGCAGCAGCCTGGAGGGGGCTGGGGGCAAATTTTGCACCTCCAGCAGAGCAGAGGACAGGTCAGCAGTCCCCTCCAGGGGAACATTAGTGTAGCCCAGAGGCAGCCCCAAATCATCCAGCGTAATCTCAAGCTCTTTCTCCTGGAGCCCACAGCCAAAAAGTGTCATCAAGCCTGGGCAGTGGGGACCTTCAGGGGTATGAGACTGGGAGACATCACCTGGGACCATGCCTCCAGCCCTGGGAGCTCTCAGGAGGAGCAGCCCCGTGGTACCCTACAGCATTCCCACAGAACTCCAGCACAGCCCAGGGAGCAGCGGGCAGCAGCGTCCCTCATGCAGGGCGAGGGAAGCGTGGTGGCAAACAAAAAACCCCAAATCCCGACCATGGCACCTTCTCCACGGCCACACATCCTGAAAACGCCGGGCTGGGAAGTGCTGACACAGCACAGCACACACGCTCGGGTCCAGGAACACCGGAGGGAAAGCACAGCCCGGCCCGGGCGGCACCGGCAGCACCGGCACGGGAGGGTCCTGCCCGCCGGTGTCTCCTGGCACATCCCCGGAGCTGCACCTGCCTGCTCCAGGTGCCCATGTGTGGAGATGCTGCCAAGTGAGGCATGGAAATCCCCCCTTCCAGGCACATCCAGGCGGATGTCCCGGCGACAGGAGCCAGCACGTGCAGCAGCCTCGGTGCACATCCAAAAACGGGCCAAAGAGCGGGGGGAGAAAGGACGGGTGAGGTGTAAAGGCAGGATGGGAAAAGTGACACACGGCCGGGCTGAGCGGGGTGCCTTCACGCAGGCAGTGAGCTCAGGAGCCTGGAGCTCAGGCAGGATCCGGCTCTCAGGTGGCAGCAGGTGAGGAACTGGGCAGCCAGCACCGGAAAACCACCTCAGCCCACCGAGCTTTTGTTTCTGTCACTCAAAAACTCTGCTCGCCCAAGTTTTTAAAGCAAGTACTGCAACACTTAAGGCAGTGTTTTCCTTTCACACCAGGATGTGGTTAATCATTCCCTAAGCAGCAGCACACCGTGTACGAGACGCCGTGGGGAAGCTCACGGAGAGCTGCTCCATGGGGTCAAACACCCACGTGCCGGGCAGGGCATCACTCCGAACCCGCAGAGCCCCCCGGCCCTGCCCAGGCAGGATTCCCCAGCACTGCCCCAGGAGCTGATGCTCAAATTCTGCATCATCAAACACCCTTCGTTTCACCCGCGGTGCGTAGGAGGGACACGGGGATGCGTGGGGTGGGCTGGGGTCCCTCTCCAGGCAGGAACCCCCCTCCCTCCCCGCGAGCATCCCTGCCCCATCCTTACTTTGATGTTGCAGAAAAAACTCTTGGAGCAGGTGCTGGAGTTTTTGGGGATGTCAACCGGGGATTTGCCAACTTCGGGGCGGACTCCCATGGCGAGGGCTTCCCGGGGAGCCCGGAATCGTCGGGCTGTGCGTGGGCTGCCTCCGCTCTCCGGCCCGGCCCGGCCCGCACGGACCGTGCCGAAATCCCTCCGAGGCTGCGAGTGAGCCCGGCAGCGGGAGCGCCAAGTTCTTATAAGTCGGCTCTCGGGAGCGATGATGAAACGCTTTCTCCTCCCTCTTTCACTTTGTGCGCCGAGGGAACTTTAAAGTCGCAGGAAGCAAAGGCAGCGCGCATGGAGCAGGTGGGGGCGAGGGCTCGGCGAGCCCGGACACTTCGGGAGTGCGGGCTGTGCTGGTGTGACAATGCTCTGCCCGCCCGTGGGGACACCCAGCGCCCCGACCCGCCTCTGTGCTCGTGTGCCAGGCTGCAGGACGCGGCTGGACAAGGAAACGGCACTGGCAGTGGAGCCTTCCCGCAGGGAAAACGACTGGGATTTTAATTCAAAGGTCTCCCGAAGGGGCGAGAGGAAGGGGAGGCACCTTTCATCAACTGAGATTTGGCTCCCAGGTGGTGGGAGGGGGAAACTGAGTGGCCAGATGGAGAAATCCTTCCCCGGGCCGTGGAGTTTTGGAGGGAGAAAAACCTTCAGTGTTTGTTTTTATAGAAAAAGCTGCATTCGTGAAGCTCCTGAGCACTGTTTTTTTCACCAACACCTCTCGGGGCTTTGTTTATGCAGAGCACTAATTTATTTTGCAAGCTCCTCTCAGGGGGAAACGCGTCAGAAGGAGAAGGGCAGGTTGATCCAGCCGGAGGAGAAAGCAGCTTCAGGTGTTTTGTCCTCATTATCGCTTCCCTGCGTAAAGCCGGTGAGGAGAGCAGGGGGACCCCACGCGAAACAGTGGGGCCCACCCTGGACTGTCCTGAGGCTGGAGAAATAAATCCCAGCTCCCGGGATGGTTTCCTGGGAGGGCTGGTGGGTCCCAAGGACCGGGTCCCTCTCAGTGGCACCCCCGGCCCCACGTCCCGCCGTGCTGCTCACCACGAGAGGGTGCCTGGAGCCCGTGGGAAGTGGCTTCCCGGGCGCTGCCGTCCTCCCTCCCGGGTGAGGACCCTCGGGATCTGACCCTGCCAAGGGCAGTGTGACAATCAGCGCTGCTAAGATAAAATGAGCTCATTTGGGCTGTCAGCTTCCCAGTTTCTGAAGCCCATCCCAGGACGAGTGGGTGTCACTGGCTTTGGGGTGGCAAAAGAAGCATCCTTGTTTTCCAGCTTTCTTTTTCCACTCCCATCCCTGAATTTGCCAGATCTGGGGCCAGGACATGGCATGAAGAGACTCTTTACTCCCCTCAGAGTTAGCCAAGCCCTTTTACCCAACATTCTATGGCAAGACGTGGAAGTTTCAGCCTTACCAAGAGAAAAGCTCAAGTAAACCAAAATCTCTGCTCTTCTCCCATCCTCCCCGGGAGCCCAGCGTGCCACTGACCTAATTTTTCAGGCGGTGCCTGACCCGCTCCCTATTCCGTTTATTTTGCAGCAGCTGTGAGGCTCCCTTTGTCATAACAACCCCCTCACGTAGCAGCTGTTCTGGCCACTGACTCCAGCTTTTCCCTACAAATCTGTCTCCGTACAGCAAAACATAGCAGGGAAGATGCCTGACAAGTCTGAGCCCGGCCTGGCAGCAGGGAAACACCCCTGCCCTAATGGCCTGTGCCATGGAAGGGGCTGGACACCCCATGAGGGGAGGATGGTGACCCCCACAAGGGGAGGCAAAAGGCTCTGGTGGGTCAAAAGGGAATCGAGACCCTTTGCATCTGCCTCTGGTGAACATCTCTGGGGGCTGGATGTTGCTGCCCCACTGGAATTGTTTAGATTGGAAAAACCCTCTAAGAGCATGGAGTCCAACTGTTCCCCCAGCACTGCCAAATCCAGCACTAACCAAGTGCAACATCCACACCTCTGTAAATCCCTTCAGGAATGGGGACTCCACCATTGCCCTGAGCAGCCCCTTCCAATGCCTGACCACCCCTTCTGGGAAGGAATTTTCCTGATATCCAATCTAAACCTCCCCTGGCAAAGCCTGAGGCCGTTCCCTCTCATCCTGTCTCCGTTCCCTGGGAGTAGAGCCCGACCTCCCCCTGGCTGTCCCCTCCTGTCAGGAGTTGTGCAGAGCCAGAAGGTTCCCCCTGAGCCTCCTTTTCTCCAGGCTGAGCCCCTTTCCCAGCTCCCTCAGCCTCTCCTGGTGCTCCAGACTCTGCATGGATGCAGGTCTTTGGTGGGAACTGACCACACACCCCACTCAGTGGCTGGAGCAGCCTCAGACCTGCTCGGCAGGTCTCTCCCCCCAGGCACCACTGACCTCCCTGAGTCTGGCCACCCCCAGCAAGCCCCTGCTGGATCTCAGACACGGGGAGGTGCCCCAGCAGAGCTGATTTGCTGAAGGGCAGGGAGAAATGATGCTGGCAAAGCACGCTGCCGTTGTATTTCTCAATGAGCAGCTCTTGCAATAGGTAAGGTAAGAAAACAGCTGGTTCCTGCCCAGCCATGAGCCATGGACTGCACTGGGACCCCCCAGGGGCTGCACACCCTGCTGACCCACCCCATGCCACATCCTGGTCTGTGCTCCAGGAAGAGCTCCTGGTTTTCCAGAGCAAGGGAGCACTGCCCAAGCCATGGGAGCTTAAATAGCCACAGTGACACAATAAAAGCTGACAATCTGAGTTTAAAGTCCAGTCGTCTCTGACCATCGGAGAGCACTGCTCACATCTCCCAAACTTTTATCCTGCTGGAAGAGAAACTCCAGCCCTTGGACACATGTTCATCTCCAGCTTTCCTACACCAACACTGCTTTTAAATCATGGGCTTGAGACTGTGCAATGGGAGTTAACAAAACGAGCTGCACGTGAGAAAATGGGGGTCTCTTGCCTCTTTTTGAGGATTCTCTACTGCATTTCACTTTCTTGGCAAGGAGTGGCTCATCCTGAAGATGAGTGCACGGCAGGGAAGTGATTTATGGTGGAGAGTTGGATTTCACGTTCTTCTCATCATGCTTGGTCAGGGCGATAGGGTTGATGTTAAAGTGCCTAGCAGAAGAGATCCCACATGGCAGGGTCTGGTTTGTTTTACAGTCTTTGGTTTGTTTTACAGCATTCCTGGGCTGTGCTTCATGCTCCTCCTCCAGTGGTCACACTTCCCTGGCAAGGAATCAGGGGAAGGAGAACCCCTCATGCTGCTGGATGAGAGGCAATCAGCTACTTCAGGCCACAGCTCTCCATGTACCCAGCAGCTCACCCTCTAACCCAGCCCCTTCCCTCATCCAGAACAAGTGGAATGGTTTGTCTCCATGTGAAACATGCCCACCTTGCATGTTTCCAATGGCCAGAGCGAACTTTCACCGGTGCAGCAGTGCAGGAACTAAGACAAGTCCCTCTGTGGGGTGCTCACCTTATTCACAGAACATCAGAACCCTCTGAAGCCACTTTCCTTCTGCTGGCGAGGTGATTGGGTCAAACTGCTTCAACATGACCACGAGTAAAGAGAAGACTCTTTTGCCACATCCCCCTCCTCAGTTTCCACCGAGTGGTGGGCTGATTCTTGTTTGGGGACAAGGCTCACTCTGTTTCACCACCCACCTTCAATCTGGCAGGGACTGAAGCACCTCACTCTTCCTCCACGGTATCTCCAACCTGTCCTGCTCAATTATTTGTTGCCAACTGGGCTTTAAAAACACAGAAATCATGGGAAGGTTTGGGTTGGAAGGACCTTAAAACTCATCCTATTCCATCCCCTGCCATGGGCAGGGACACCTTCCATGACACCAGGTTGCTCCAAGCCCCATCCAACCTGGCCTTCAACACTTCCAGGGATGGGGCAGCCGCAGCTTCTCTGAACTTTAAACTTGGAAATTATTTTTTTAGCTGCTCTGCTGCCTCTAGAAGACCTCAGAGCACTCTGACAGCCACCATTGAATGGAAATTAATTTGCTGGGGAAGCAAACACGGAGCCCCTGGGCTCGCAGGAGGTTTCAGAATTGCAAGTACAAACACTGTGCTGGGAATGTGGATTTAGAACCCCCTCTATGTCACCACAGTCAATCCCTGGGGGTGCAGAGCAGCACTCCAACCCCACCCCTGGAGCCCCCATTTATTCTCCAGGGCTGGTGGTGTGGCATGGGGGGAACAAGGACTGGAGTGGCATCAGTGGTTCCTGCCAGTGCCTGTGGCTGGGAATGCCAGAGCTGGGTTTGGTCTGCAGCACTGTGTGTTTGGAGCAGGAACACTGCTCAGGGGAAGTGCTCAGCTGTACCTGAAGAACAGGCTTGGCTGGCTCACAGCCCGACTGTCCTGGGCATGGAGAGTGATTCCATGGGGAAGTGGGGCAGGTGATTCACCAGCACCCCCGGGGGTGCCCACCCCTGGGGAGGGGACACTGCTGTCCCCATGCTGAAGAGGCCCATAGGGGATTTGCTTTTGGGACAAGCGACAGCTGAGCCCCAGAGCAGGAGGTGACACTGCCTGTCCTCCATCTGAGGCCACCACCAGCCCTGCAGGGCAGCCAGAGCTACACCCAGGTCTAGGAGTGAGGTCAAGGTGGGATGGAGGGCAGGGAGCTCCTCTGGGAGGTGACGGCAGAGCTGCGTGTCAGGGTTAAACCTTCCCTCCCATGGTGCTGACTAATAAATACGTCAAGCAGCTCCATCCTGTATCCAAAGCCAGGCAAGGGCAGCAGCAGAAGCAAGGTGCATTCTGGAGGAATAAATGGGAAGGCAGGTTTTGCCAGGCTCTGACTGCAGGGAGGCTGTGGAGCCTGGAAGATGGGAGGCCGTGATTTTGCCAGGCTGAGACTTTAGGAAGAGCAGAGAGGAAAGCAGAAGCTCCTCCACCTTTAAGAGCTAACAGGGGAATGGAGGAAATGCTTCTAAATGAGCCCTGGCTGGTGGTGCTTTGTGTCTCTTAAAACAACCACTTTCTTTTCCTCTGCCTTTTCTGTTTCAAGTAACTCCTGTTTATTCTGAGGCCACTTGAGTTCTACCATCAGTTAAGTCACTGCCATGAGGCTCTTCAGTTAAATATAATAATAATAATAATAATAATAATAATAATAATAAATACCAGAGGCTCTTCAGTTAAACTGGAGATGGCCTGAGGGGTGGATTATTTTGGTGGGAGAGCCAACTCTCCATTCGCCATGACACCTTTCCCACCTCTCCTTTCTCCCCAAGAGCTTTTGGAGATGCCAGCCCCAAGGTGTCACGTGTGGGGCCTTTAGCTCAGGACATTCCAGAGGAGAAACTCTTCTGGCTGGTTAAAGGAGGAGGTGGGAGATTGGAATTAAGATTATTTATCCCATGCCCTGCCCACCTGTGTTGTGCCATACGCAAAGGCGGCTGGAAGGACGGACGATGACGCGCATCCCTCGGTGCAGTGCGGGTGCTGTGAATTCCAGGGCTCACCCAGCACCCACAGGACCCCCCCAGCCCTCACACCCTCCTGGCACTCTCTGAGCAGAGTATTTCAAACAGCCAGATGTTTGTAGCCAAGCCAGAGCCCCGACCTTCCCTGCAGGATGTGTTCTGCACACCAGAACAAAGAGACAGTCTTTGCCTCGGAGGATTTGCAATCTAAAGCATCAGTATCCTGTAGGAAAAGCAATTAAAGGAGGCAGACAAGGATCTGACAGAGCCATTCAAAGCAGGATTGCATTTCCTTGAGATTGCTTCAAGTGATCACGATGAGACAATCTAAATTACTTCTGCCCACTGCCAATAAACTGTACAGTTGGTAAATATTTCAGGAACAGTGCCCCTAAGCAAGGATTCTGCTGCCTGAAAAGGTAGAGTCAAATATTTATGTAAAATTCCCTAACCTCCACACCTCCATGGACTTACACCCTGGAGAGACAAACTTTTCCAGGCTCTCCTCTGCCTCAGAATGGGTTGCAGGGCAAAGCTGGTGCACCCAGCAGCACTAAAACCTGCTGTTGCTTGTAGGAGTGTCCTAAATCCCTGCAGGTCTGCAGAGCTGCGAGGGGTGAGACGTGGGACTGCATCAGACCCTGAGCAGCTCAAGGAGGGTCCTATCCAGAGGGACACCCCACGGCAAGGGGCTCATCCCAGCCCAGGCAAGAAGGTGGTGACACCTCAGCATCACCTGCATCCAGCTGGGTGTGATCCAGCTGCACTGGCCATCCCAGGAAAAGAGAGAGAGCTCAGGTGTCAGCCTCCTTCTTCCCTTGGGAAGGCCTGGCAGGTGACACAGCTCTGTGTGAGATGTGTCACCATGTGACACCCTCTAATTCACTGTGGGTGAGGAGTCTCTGCTCCCTGACAGACGAGGCACTGACGTGAGCACAGACGCCCCAGGAGGCACCAGAAGGGCTGGGATGGTCTCTGTGGTTTCGGACATGGGACACCCAAGTTGGTCACATCCCACTGGAAACCCTCACTTCCTCCAAGAGCTCCTTATTGAGTATATCATGGAATCACAGAATGGTTTGGGTTGGGAGGGGCCTTAAAGCCCACCCAGGTCCACCCCCAGTCATGGGCAGGGACACCTTCCACTACACCAGGTTGCTCCAAGGTCCGTTCAACCTGGCCTTGCAGGGATGGGGCAGACACAGCTTCTATGACCCTTAAACTTGGAAATTATTTTCTTTAGCTGTTTTGCCTCCTTTAAAAGATCTCAGAGTGCTCTGGCAGCCACCACTGAATGGAAATTAAACTAAAAAAAGAAAAATATCCAAAAGCTTTAATGGCTCTTACCCCATTACATGACAGGAGCTGGTCCAAGCACTGTGCAAAGATCACAGCTCTGATCTGATCCCTCCTGAAGCCGTTCTAAGGACAGTAAAACCACAAACTTTGGATGCTTGTAGGCCTCCCCCTGGAAAAAAAAAGGTTAAATTCAATAAAAAGAGGGTAAGTGAGAGTGAATTCAGCACATCTCATTCCTAATATCTCTGGCTTTGACTGCACTTACACTGCTGCAAGTCCTGAAGCTCTGGGCATTGTTAAATATGGAATGAGAGTTATGTGTTTGCAAGGAAAATGCTTCAGTCTCCACTAACAGGCAGCAAAATATTTTTATTATACTATATATTGACTTATTTAATGATGATGGCAACAGGAGTGCCAACAAAGTTGTGTAATCATCTCTTTTTTTTTTTTTTTTTCCCATTTTGTTTTTCAACTGCTCAGAAGGTTCATAAAAACTCCTTGTTTGGTTTGAAATCTTGCAGATCTCCCCGGTGCTGTGGGGTGTCACCGCACGGTTTGGCTGTCACCGAGGAAGGGCCACCCCCCTCCATAAGCCAGGCTGGACTTCAGGCAGCAAACTCATCAGCACACCCCAGCACAAAGCCATTAAACCTGCTCTGCTCAGGCCGCCTCTGAGCAGGGTGCCGAGGTTTGGCAGCCACCAAGCCCTGCTGACACGGGTTTAGTAGAGCCCAGCTGGGAACCAGCTTTGACAGACCCGTTTCTGAACGCCCAGAGCTGTTGGATCTCTTTATTCCTCCTCTGAGGTTTTCCAAGGAGACACCGCTGCTATGAGGTCTTTACGTCCCCACACAAAACACCTTTGGAGGGTGTCTCTTCCCACGAGGTTCCCTCCAGCAGTGAGATTTAGCAGCTCAAACCCCAAAGTTAAGGTGAAGGCTTGGCCATACCTTGGTACTGGCAGCTCTGGCTCCATCCTGGGCGTCATTCCGAGAGGAGAGTGTGGGCGTTGCCCAGGGCAGGATGGAAAACTGCAATGTCTGTTGTACAAAAAGTGCTGGAAACTTTCTGTTTGGAGAAGCTGGAATCAAAACAGTGAAAAGGTTTTTTGGATCACAAGAGCCTCTCCAAACTCTGAGTGTGGGCAGGGAAGAGCTGATTTTGAGCTGCTATCGGCATGAGCCATTGCAAGTAAAATTTGTTTTCCTTGGAAAAGGTAAGTCCAACTGGAACAATGGCTGGAATTGACATTTTGCAAGGAAAGATTTTGTTTCATCTTGAAAGGCCGCAACACCTTGAAATATTTTCCAATGGAAATGACATTTTTTTTTCTGCTGATAAACACAGGAGTTGTCCCATGGCAGTTTCCATCCTTCTCTGGCCCTTCCCACTTCAGCAGGAGGGATCCATGGAGCCACATGCAAGAGCAGTGGAGAGCCATCCAACTACGCCATCCAGGGGGATGGGGAGCCATCCAAGCAGTCACCATGGGCACAGCTCATGGAAACACCTATTTTAATGTAGAAAATGGAGGGCAAGACAGTGGGATGTGTTTTGGACTGAGGAGCCATAAGACCTTGGGGGACAGCCAACAAATTAGGAGAAAAACAGTTCTGAAATGTGACATGTCACAGAATAGGTCAACAGGAGAGCTGGGGATGGTTTCTAAAGATCTTGGTTTCTGACAGGGGGAGGAGGCTCCTTTGCATCTCCTCCGTGGAGTGGATGGGAGCAAGTCCCTGTGGACCCACATCCAGGGCACAGGAGGAGCACTGGAGAGAAGCCAAAACCCCTGTCAGTTTTCCATAAAGAAATGGAAGGAAAACAGGTAACAGTTGAGAAATCTGAGTGCTGATTTGTTGTAGTCTCAGGTTTCTCATACCTGGAGAACTCAAGGAACTTCCAACTCCTCCCATCTCCAATCCAGACAAAAACTCTGTTCTTGAAAAGCTTCATCAGCAGAACAAAGTTGCAGTCTCAGGTTGGCTGCAGCATTACCCTTTCACAATTTCAAAACATTTCCTTTAGATCATGACTTTTTTAGCACTATGTGATTAGCTCACATTCCTAAACAATCATTTCTGAGCAGAATAATCTGCTGCTGTTTCCTTTCAGAAATGGGCTGAGGACTCTGAAACATCTTCCTCCCCTCATCCCCCCCCCACCCCCCACTCACATTCTAAATGATTGTGAAAAGCTTTGGGTTTTAAACAAAAGGTGTCCCTTTTTTCCTTCCTCTTTTGAAACAATTTTTAACACAAACGGAAAAAAAATCACAGTATTCCAGTCAAACATGCTGGAAAGAGGATCCTTTCTTTCCTCTTCTCCTTTAGGAGATAGGACAAGGGGGAACAGCTTGGAACTGAGAGAGGGCAGGGTTAGATGAGATACTGAGGAGAAATCCTTCCCTAGGAGGGTGCTGAGGCCCTGGCACAGGGTGCCCTGAGCAGCTGTGGCTGCCCCTGGATCCCTGGAAGTGTCCAAGGCCAGGTTGGACAGGGCTTGGAGCAACCTGGGACAGTGGAAGGTGTCCCTGCCCATGGCAGGGGTGGGACTGGATGGCTTTAATGTCCCTTCCAACCCAAACCACTGTGTGATTCCATGATCCTTCAAGAACATCCTGATGGAGATGATGCAAGCTCAGCCCACACAGTCCCCGCTCGGGGTATCAGCCCTGCAACGTCAGCAGGGGAACCTGACTGTTCCCGGCTGCTCCGAGGACAGCGAGGACAGGTCACACAAGGCAGTGAGCTTGGAGCAAGGAGCAGGTGTGGTGGGAAGCTGCCAGCTCCCATGACACACATTTTGCCTTCACACTCCACCTGAGCCACTTCAGAGGCGCCTGCCAGGTGACTGAGAGAGTGACTGAGTGACTTCTCAGCCTCTGCCACGGCTGCTCAGCCTCACCCTAAAAAATGAGGAAGATGTTTATTTTTACAGGGAAATCAGTAAATTGTTCTGACAGCCATGATGGAGCACTCCCACCCAGAAGAACTCCCTTGACCAACCATCTTCCTGATGGGCTTGACTTTACTTACCATAGAAATTGTTTTGAATCAGGAACATTGTGTTCCTCGTCTGTATCTGCCAGCTGACAGTCAGATGGAGGATCTGTCCTAAGGTTTGGATTCCAGAGCAAAAGGCACGGCTGATCCACCAGCTGGATCCATACTGGCTGGCTGCACAGAGCCCACTCCAGCTCTCTTTGACATGCCAGCACAGAGCTGTAAGGGGAGATACATTCCAGTGTAAAAAGGATGTGGTCAACGGTGGTCCCCTGAAGCTCACCCAAAATCAATCATTTCAAGAGCTGCCAGCTCATGGAGCAAGCTGCCTGTTTTCCCTTGGAAGTGGCATTTTAAAATTTCCCCGCACACTGAGCAAAAGGACAGGGGCAGGAGTTCTTTAGAGAAGAAATTCCCCTGAGCTACTCACCTGAAGGGAGGACCATGCACTGCTGCCGGAGGGGTGGGGTGGTAGAGGCCACTGGGGGAGTTTGGTCAGCATTTGGAATTGCAGAGTCACCCTTCAGCTCCCTGCCTTCTTCAGATTTCCTCATGAACTGGAGTTAAGGAGAATTGGCTTCACCTGGCAGGGGTGGGCACCGTCTCGCCAGAACAATGGGAAGCTGCATGGACACCACCACGCTTTTTGGAGCCAGTTGGGCTCTTCACAAACAGCCTGCGGGGTGATTTCAGTGGGGGCTGCCCAGCCATCCCATCCCAAGCACTTCCCTTCTCTTGGTGAAGAGCTACCGAAGTCCTCACTCCATTCAGACTCCAGCATCCCTGAGACCCCAGGGACACAGGAACCCCACAGCCCGGTGCTCCCCTCAGCACCATGAAGGGAAAAGCTCTGACTCACACCCAAAAACATGTTCAATGTTTTTTCATCCTCACGAGCTCAATAATTTCAGCAAGGGGTCATTTCCTCAATGCCTGTTCCTGTGTTTGACCTCTGGCTTTGCTTTTCCTTCTTTTGCAAAGTCAGCCCTCAGTCCAGGTCACAGCAATGTCAACCCACTTCTGGGAACCGCTCCCTGAAACGTGCCCACCTCTGTTATCTCTGTGTTGACACACTGCTGAAGGAGCCTCTTGACTGGAAACACTCAACTGGGAAGAGAAATGGGACATCCCATCCTGCTCCTGCCTCCTCCCTGCTCCTTTGGGGAATGTCTGTAGGAAACACAACCCTGTCCCTCACAGTTGGGATGCTCAATGGCGAGACTGGGCTGTCCCAATCCCAGCCCAAGGTCCCCATCACCTCATCACCAAGGCACCAAACATCAGACAACAGCTTTCCTCATGTGACTTTTTTTATTCCAAATTTGAAACACAATGAGCCTGGAAAGACAAAAATAGTGGTTTAAATTTAGGTGGAATAGACTGAGAGGCACCGTCGACACTTCCCCTTCCAGCGACAGCAGTCTGCAGCCAGGAGGAAGCAAACAAAACAGGAGGAGGAGCTGTCAGGCCAGCTGTAGGATGCAGTTGTTGAGGAGATAGCCAAGGAAAGATGATAGCATGATGTTTGTCCCGTGGAGACTCTCTGGACAATGCCTGACTCATCGTTTGTTGCCTGCTCCCCTGCTAGAGCGAGCGGGGCAGGGGATGGAACATAACTGAAATAGGTGGAGCACAGCAGTTCCTCTCTCGCATGACTCAGGCTGTACCTCCTCCCATCCCCAGAGGCCCTGGCATTTGGGGTCTTCCAGGGATCCAAGCTGCCCTCTCTGTGGGCTCTTGATGTCAACAGGAGGCCGTAGACACCTGGAGACTCATCTCCTTTTCCAGTCCCACCAGGTTTGCTCCCAGATGAACAATGTCAATTCAAACCCAGTCTGGGCACAAACAGAGCAGCAGAAGAGGGATGGGAAGATGCCACAAGGAATTAAGACTCAGCCAGTTCCCCTCTGCTGCCACAAACAGCAATGAACATCTTGTCTGGTCCATCCATGCATCAGGAAGCAGGCTCCTCACTCACCCAAATTAAGGAAAATTAACTCCTGCAGAGGTTGCTGGTGCTGGCACTGGCAGCAGCTGCTGCCCCTCCAAAATGCTGGGGAAGACCCAAGGACAGGCACATCCAACCTGTCCTGTCAGCCAGGAAAACTCCCAGGAGAGATGCCAAGGATATGAGGCAAACCTGGGGCTAAGAGGAACCTAGAGGGGAAAGATCACAGCCTGGTGAACCCATCAGAGAGGTGGGTACAGGCAGCAGCTCTCTGGCACTTGAATGCAGTTGGTGCCATCCAGATGGACAAAGTTTCTGGGTTTTCATGGAGCAGCGCTGAGCCATGGTCTAGAGACGGATCCTTGGGAAAATAACTATTGATGTAAGACACGGAGCATCCTCCTCCCAGGTCATGGGCACAGAGGGGTTGAAAGAGCAGGATTTGGGGCTCTCTTTGTTCCCCAGGCACCCAGCCTTTCCCTGCCTCCTCCAGCCTGTGTGCCCACAGCCAGCCCTGATCCTTGATGCAGCCAGGACATTTCACAAGAGCGTGGCAGCACCAAACTGGGAGGAATTGTTCTGTGAACAGCCTGTCCAGAGCTATTGGCTTCCCCAGCTGGACGCCAGCCCGGGACTCCTTGTTCTGCAGCACCAGAGATAAGAGGCAGAGCCACTCACGGAGCGCTGAGCGACAGCCAACATCTCTCCTGGAGGGACCAGCCTTGGGAACATCACCTTCAGCACCTAAATTCCCAGGCAGAAGGAGAGCAGGAGGTTGTGCCTCTCGTTGTGAGGAGGGCACCAGTGCCAAAGCAGGGGCTGCACGTCTCCCACCAGCGCCCACGGGGGTGGTTCTCCTCCCAGAGCCCGTGGACACATTCCAGGGCACGCCAGGGCATGGCAGTGCTCTCTCATGGGAAGGAACAACCTTGTTGGGGACATAGTACTGGGCTGGGGTCTCACTGGAGCGTGGAGTGTTCCAGCTACCTTTGGCACAGTCCAGAGATACTCCATACGGAGAGTTTGGGACAGCTGCAGTTCCCTGGGGGTGCTGCAGGCAGATCACAGAGCCACTGAATCCCAGGATGGTTTGGGTTGGAAGGCACCTTAAAGACCATCTCATTCCAAAGCCCTGCTATGGGCAGGAGGAACATCTTCCACCAGACCAGGCTGCTCCAAGCCCCATCTGCATGGAATGTGCAGGATGCCGTGCTTTGACTGCCAGCTTGGTGTTGGAAGCATTCCTGGGAATCACAGAGGAATGGTGAGGACATAAGACCCGGAGTGTGATGTGGGGTTTGATTTAACACACTCAGTGTTTATATGCTGAGGTCCTTTAAGAAGCAATTTATCATTCTTTGCACAACAACGTATCCAGGGAAATCCAGGCTCTCTCCTGCTCCTGCCATGCTGTCCAGGAGCACAAAGTGTCTCTGATGGGTTCCCAGGCCAACATTTCTCTCTGCAGCACTGAGTCCCTTTCTACTTGCTGGACAGCAACACAATTCAACAGAAGCAGAATCTATGGCACAGGGCAAACCCAACAGGTGTGGGGTGCAAAGAGGGAAAGCAGACCTGTAGCTCCTTAGGGCAGAGCCGTCCCCATCACACAGTGCCAAGTCTCAAATGTTTTTTAGCCTCTTTCGCAATCCCCATCCCAGGAATTCTCACCTGGGCTGCTGGCACCTCTTCAATTCAGAAAGAAGCCAGGACAGGGGATTTTTCAAGCCTTCATGGATAATTCCCTTTTTCTTGGGCCAGGTGATACCGGGACATTCTCCTGAAGCGTCCAAGAAGAAAGGTAAACAGGACACTCGATGGATTAAAACAGAGGGTGTGTGCTCTTCCTTGGCAAGTATTTTGAAAAGGCTGACTGGAATGCTGGAATGGCTTCCTCTGGACTGGGAATGTCCCCTGCCACAGCTGGGACTTGGGTTGGGACCAAAGAGGTGGCTGTGTTGGTAACACAACTGGAGGAGAGGAGACATCTGGGTGGTGGGTTCTATTTTCTCCCACCTTTACACATGTACAAGAAACTCTTGTTGGAAGGGTTCTCCTCGGGAAGGATTCAGGAAGAAAATCAATGATTTCAGCAGAGAAAAGCCCAAAGCAAGTGTGCACCCAGGTAAAAGCGGATCCAAACAGGTTATGCTCCCAAATTCAGTTCCTCAATTAAATGGGAATATGTTCCACTCAAGCTTAATGGAAAATAGCAGAAATGAGACCAATAAGAGGCAGAACTTGAGGAAACTATTTTTTGATCAAACACCATAGATTCAAGCAGAAGAATGGGTTTCTAAAGAAGCTGTGGCTGCCCCTGGATCCCTGGAAGTGTGCAAGGCCAGGTTGGACAGGGCTTGGAGCAACCTGGGCTAGTGGAAGGTGTCCCTGCCCATGGGAGGGTGTGAAATGAGCTTTAAGGTTCTGTCCAACCTAAACCAGTCTGGGATTCTGTGTTCCACGTCTGGGATTCCGTGTTCCACACCCACAATGGAACGGAGAGGACAGGTCCCTTCCCACCCAAACCATTCTGTGATGCAGGGTTTAATGCTCCAGATGGAATGATGGTTCTGTGAAATGGAAACCAGCGACTCAGTCGTATGCCAAGCGAGGACTAAAGATCTACTGCCCCAGCTGGCTTTGTGTCAGCTTGGCTGTGCAGACAGTGTAACACAGGTGCCAGAGGGGAAACCCCTGTGTCCCACAGCAGGACATTCCATGGCTTCCCATGACCAGGGAGGGATGGATGTCTAATGTGCAATCTGTTGGTCCCTTTCCCCAAGGAGTTTGGGAGTGTGGTGGTCATTTTCTTTTCCATGACAGATGGAAATGAGTGAGGTACAGGTACAATATTTTCCCTGCTTCATTGTTTCCAAACCCTTTCAGAAGCTGAGTTTCCAAAGAGAAGGGTGGATTGGCTTTGCCTTAATGAAAACTAATTAAATATAATTATTTAGCTCTTGGAAAATATTCCGGCTCCACCAGGAACACCCTGCAGTTGGCTTTTAAAATGCAGGAAGAAAGTCCTTTTCCAGAAGCAGGTTTTCATATTGGCTGATGTGGTGGGGAGAGCTTCTCATTGAGGTCTTTCATGCCCACAGAAACCAGGCTGGTCAAGAGTCTGGCACAACCAACATGAGCCTTGCATTTTTGAGAGTGAGGAACAGCCTCCTCCACCTAGTTTAATGGATTTAGGAAATCTGCAGGGAGGTTGGTAGAATGAGGGGGGAATCTTCACCCACATCTTCTGATTTTTCTCTGAAAGCTGCTGGATTTAGGGTTGAAGAGGTTTTATAGAGTAAGATAATTCCTCCCAAAACATTCTCTGCTAGCAAAAACCCCCAAAACCACACAACCAGCCACACATCTGCACTGATGAAGTCTGTTTGATGATGAACATTCTGTCTGATGAACTCAGTGGACAGGAAAGGCCATTTCTCAGAAGTGAAGGGTCAGGGAAACATCAGCCCCTGGTTTGGAGAAATGGATGAGCACCGAGCTAAGTTTGAGTTACTAGAAAGGCTAAGAAACCTGGGTTCTAAGAATCTGCTGTTTATGTATGTTACTTTTCTCCTCTACTATCCCACAGCTCTGCCTCTGTTTCCCTGTGGCCCCCACTCAACACCAAGGACCCACAACACTCTGTGGTCCAGGCAGCAAAGGATGGGAAAATCCTTCTGACCTCTCCCTCCTTGGGATGCTTCTTTGTCTCTTCCCTCCATTTCTTGGGAGTTGAATTATCCCAGAGCCCTTTGCAATTCATTCAAGAGGATCTCTCCATAAGCATATCCCAGGCTGCCCAGAGCAGCTGTGGCTGCTCCATCCCTGGAATGTCCAAGGCCAGGTTGGACAGAGCTTGGACTAACATGGGATAGTGGAAGGTGTCTCTGCCCATGGCAGGGGGTGAAATGAGATGAGCTTTAAGGTTCTGTCCAACCTAAACCAGTCTGGGATTCCGTGTTCCACATCTGGAAGCTTACCATGACACGGGCAGGTGTGCAGGGTGGGATCAGTGCTGGCAGTGCTGGCGGCTCAGGCACAGGAGAGGACACTGCCTGCGTGTGCTTCGGAGCTGGTCGAAATGGAGGAAGCGATGAACAGAAAGGCTGGGCTGAGTTCTCAGTGCTCTTCCCACAGCTGAAAGAACAAGAAAAAGGAATTGCGTGTTGCAAAACCATTGGAATCTGCAAGGTCACGGCAGAGACTGACCCAGCCTGGCCAGGCTTTGCCCAGAGGGAGCCCCGTGACCAAGGTGGGTGGCAGCAGAACCCAAACCCCTGGATTCTCAGATGTCAGCTTTTCACAACCTTTCTTCCATGGAAAACATGTGATTTTTGATTGTAAAGAGCCCAAAGGAACCAGCTCTCATGCAGACAATCCCTGGCTCCTGGGGCCAGTGCAACAATGGGAGCTCTTTAGGAAGCTGAGCCGAGCCTGTGCCGATGTTTTTGGGCTGTCAGTGTTTCAAAGAGGGGTTTGGGACCCCTGGTCCTTGACCACCAGGGAGGTGGAATCTGCCACTGTAACTCAGGGTTTAGAAAGCCAGATCCTGATGAGAGGCTGCTATTCAGCGGTGGAAGCAATTTGGTGACTCTCCCTCCTGTGCTATGATCCACCAAGGCTGGCAGCCCCTCCTGGGGAAGGCGTAGGCTCAGCCCAAACCCAGGCTGGGGAGGTTTTGGAGAGGGAACAGCCCAGGAGCCCCTCAGCCTCTGCAAACCCAGCTGCACCAGCAGCAACCTAACCCCTGCAGAATTCATAGAGGTTGCAAAGATTAACCCAAAAGAAAACCTGAAGTACAGATCCCACTTTTTAATGGACAAGGGGGCTGAGGGATTCCAGAGAAGAATGGAATCAGAGATTCCATGCCCCACTCTGACTCCTCATCCTTGTGCCACCGGGCTGCATCTTTTCCATGCAATCACTCAGTTCCCTGTCTCATCTTCCCTGATGCTTCAGGTGAGCACAAATTTTTTAAGTCATGGCTAAAATCACAGCACCTGCCAACACCGGGGTCATTGGAGCAGGTCAAGTCTGTAGGAGAAAGCAACACATTTTATTAATATTTCTAACCAAAACACCACGTCTCCTCCTCAGCCTCATCTTGCTAAAGGTGTGCACAAAACTTCTCCTAAGTCTTGCCAGCTGAGTTTCTACGGAAGCTTCTGGCACATTTATGGTAACTTCCTCTAATTTGTTCATTATTTTGATATTCAAACTGCCTTCAGCATGGTCAGAACTGATTGTAGGTCTCCAAAGCCTGGGCTGGGCTGCAGAGCTTGTCCTACACCCCCAGCTACAGAAATGTGCACATGTGAAGCCTTGGCTGGAATATTAGACAGAAAATATTGTTGGAGTATCAGCAAGAAAATAGTGGGGTTTGCCACTGCATCCTGGGGCAAGGCAGACAAGAAGATAAGGTCATACACAGAGGACTCACTCATTTAAGAAAAGTGATCAAAGGAGGCTTTTTTGGGTAATCAAGTGCAATTTTTATCTCTGTGACAGAAAACTTGAGTTATACAGCCCACATGTACCCTCTGGAGCAGAATTTCAAGGAAGAGAAACTCCCTGCATACTTTTGGATGCCTCATTTAGTGAGAGAGGGCTGAATCACAGCATTTGACTAATTGCAGTAAGGAATCCAGCTTTCTCCAGAAAAACTCACCATGGCACAACTTGTCCTACTTCCCCCCCTCTGGACCAAGCCATGGTCGATGTTTCCCCGGAGATCTGAAAACTGAGACACTTTGCTAAAACCTTGCCTGGTGGATATCATCCAACTTTCAGTATCCAAGGCCTCAAAAACATGTGCTCAGGAAGCAACACAGCCCCATGCCAGTGGTGCAAACATAACCAAAGGCAACCTAAGGCAAGATGTCAAGTAATTTACTCCAGGGTTACTCAGGTTCTCTTGTGCTGACAGGGGTGAGGGGCAAAAGAAAACAACTTACATTTGAGAAGTGGATTATTTACAGGGTTCTTTGACCCTCCTGGCTTTCAGCTCAGGACCTAGAATGGCTTTCAGGGTTTTTCCACTTCTCAGGTTGAGCCTCAGCACAGTTGCCACCAAGTTGCTTTCTAAGCCAGGGGAAAAAAAAAATCCCTTTGGAACTACTTGTGATAACTCCTGACTTCCTCTTCTTTTGTCTCCTCACCCCCTGGGTTTCTGCCTTTTTTTTTTTTTTTAATATAAAATATTTTTAAGGATGTTAAAGCAGAGCAGCCCAGCCCAGGGAGTGGAGCAGCCTGTGCCAGGGTGGCTGCCCTGTGCCACAGGACAAGAGTGATTTCCCTGCAGGAAGGCTTGACTGCCTTGGCCAAAGACCTCGAGCTGCTTGGGGAGCAGGAGTCCTGCAGCAGAGCAGACAGGATTTCCAGCTTGGAGAACAATTCCCATCAGGATGTGTTGCTAAGGTCACAAGTGGAAGCAGCAATGATTTCCATGCCAAGACTCTCCAGAGCTTTATCCAGGCTCCAAAGATAAGTGAGGCTTTGCAAGACAGACACAAGGAAGCTGGACCTGGACCATCCCTCCAAGGAGAAACAACGGATGCTCAGCATTCCCCAGAGCACTGAGTACTACATGGATACCCTGGATACCTGTGAGGCAGGTACCTGATCCTGGAGGCAGGATCAGTCCATAGGAGACACAGGGTGTTGTTCCCATAACCTATTCACAGGACCTATTTCCTTCATGAGGAGAGCAGCAGAGCTGAGTTGGCCAAAGCCAAAAGTGACACGGGCATGGCTTCCAAGGAGCATCCTGAAATGTTCCCTTGAGGCAGGACAGTAATGTCCAAAGCTGATGCAATCCAGACAGGGGCAAGCAGCTTCTTTAATGACATGGAGTGAAGGGAGGGACAGATCCACACCTCCTCCCGAGGCCTTGAGACAAGGATGAGAGGAGAGCAGCTGTCACCCAGCAGCACAGGCAACATCCAGCTTCCCACAGCAGTGGTCCCAGCTGGCCCCATGGGATCAGAAGGGCAGGCCTGATGCTTCCAGAACACATACAGACCCTCAGCATAGGTGGGGAAGGGAATCCAGAAGCAATTCCCAGCAAGCTGGACACATAGGGTGGCATTTTCCTGCATCAGTGATGGTGCCCAGCCGGGCAGAGCGGGCTGTGAGTCAGGAGAGGAGCGGCGTCCCCTGGCACTGCACCCCCTGTCCTTTCTCCAGCTCCTCCCTCTCCTTCTGCCTGCTCTCCCACTGTGGTTTCAGAGTGATGTTTTCCTGCTAAGCCCACGTGTGCGGAGACTTGCCCGTTCTTCCCCAAAAGCCCCCTGAGCCATGGCATTGACGTCAGCAGTGCTCCAGCTGTCAAACAATGGAGATTATGGCTCGGCAGGCGGTGCCAAGCCGTGGAGCGTGTGTGCCTCCCCGGGCAGGTGAGCAACATTCCCTGCCGAGCAGGAACAGGCACATTCACCAACCATCTGCTGCACCTGGACACCTGACCCGGCCTGATCCCCAGGGCCATGTCCCCAGGGCTCACGGTCCCCGTGCTCGCCCAGCAGGACCCACCGTGGCCAGGGCACAGGCTGGAGGAGGCAGAGCCGTGGCAGGGGCTGCTCGTGGCTCCAGCCCACGGGAGGGTTATCCTGCGTGCCAGGAGATGTGCAGTGCCAGGAACAGGCCCGGGGCTCGTCCCTCCCTGTTCTGCCCAGCACAGGGACAGAGGCCACGATGTGCTGCCTCTTGCAGAGCGGCGGCGCAGCCAAGGCCTCGCTCCACGCTTGGGAGTTCAGCCCTGGGGTTTTTCCTGGAGCAGACAGACATCTTCAGGACACTCAGTCCCGACCCACAGCAAGAGCCTGGACAACAGGGAATGTCTGGGACAACAGGGAATGGCTGGCACCAACTTGAGAGAGCAGCTGGAAAGACTCCTGGAAAACAGAAAGGGAGCTGTTTCGAGTTATCATGCTTGACCATCCCATTGTCCTGGCTTTGCACGCCAACCTTCCCATTCCCGCTGCAGGCACAAGGTGCCCCACTGCCAGCAGGGCTGCCAGGACCTGTCTTTTTGCCAAAATAAAGGCGGGAGAACTGCAAACACCAAGGTCACCCAGCACTGCCAATATAAGTCAGCTCCCAGGCTGGGCTCAACAAGGACCTGGGGGCCCTCAGGGCCAGAGGACAGACAGAAACATCCTTGTGAGCAGAGCAGAACCTGAGCCGCCAGCAGGGCACCAGCCTCCCTCCCAACCTTCACTCCTCACCAAACAAGCAGAGCCAGGAGGGCACCTGAGGCCAGAGAAACATCATCTACAACACCCAGAGATAGGAACCCCAAGGATGTGACAGCTCCAGCACAAGCTACAAACCCTGTGGAGCTCGTGCCCTGCTTCCTGGGAAGATCTCTAGCTTGGTGTGTCTCCTGCTCCAACTGCAGGATCCCGCTGGCAAACTGGGTCTCGCCAGGTGCAGGAGGGAAGCGCGTGGCTCGCCCAGGTGGGACAGGCAGCGCTGCCTGGGGACAAGGGCACAGCACAGCCACGGACATGGACAGTGTCCAGGCCCTGCCCACTCCCTCCACACCAGGCTGGGAACGCCAGACCCCAGGCGCCAACAGGAGAGCCTGGCCTTGGCATCTCCTTGTGCAAGGGCTCCTGTAACTCACCCTCACCCAGGGAATACCTGTTGGTGAGGTCCTGCCTCTAACCAGGCCATCAGGAGATGCTCCCTCTCCTGGGCTTCCCTTCTCCAGCTCCAAAGACCAGGTCAGGCCCAATCCAAGCTGTGTTTGCTGGAGTCCCTGCTCTACAGCCCAGCCATGGTTCAGAGCAGAAGACAGAGGTGCCCAGGGTAAGAGCCGCTCCAGCTGCAGCAGGCTGGCAGGGACAGCACTTTCTCATGAGCTCTGTTGACTTCTCCTCCCGAGTGGTCCCTGCTGCGGTGGGATTCAAGGGCCCCTGTGTGCTACCCTCTCTCAGGCCCTTCACACCAACCCTCCTGGCAAACCTCACCTTTCATCCACCCTTATCAGGGGCCTGGTGTGCCCGGATGGGAGGGGAGCAGATATCCCGTTTAAGTCCTTCCCATTTGTTCTCCCTCAGGACACTCTCAAAGGAAAACCCTGGAAGTCATTGTTCTATTTTGGTCCAAGGAGGGCATCCAGCACGGCTCCCGTCAGGAGGGGCTGTGCTGGAGGAAACGGCTCCAGGAGAACGGCCCAGGGGCAACATCCAACACGAAGTCCAGACAACCACAACCACATCGTGCCCACCCTCCTGGAGCACCTGCCCAGGGCTGACAAGTCACTTTAAACATTTCACATCACCCCCACAAACAAGGTTCCCCCCAGGAGCTGGGATGGCAAGAGGGATGAACAGTGTCATGACTCAACGTGAGCCAGGCCTCCTCCTCTCTGCAGGAACATCACCAGCACTGCTGGACACCAACGCCTGGAGGGGACAAGAGCAGAGGAACGGAGCACTGGGAAGAGCAGCAGCTGCCACCAACAGGCTGAGAGAGCCAGGGGTGTTTACCTGGAGAAGAAAAAGTTTGGGGAGACCTTTTTGCAACCTTTTGATTCTTATAGGGGTTTATAAAAGAGAGAGAATGAATTTCTACACAAGAAAACAGTGATAGGATAAGGGAAAAGGGTTTTAAACTAAAAGAGAAGAGATTTAGATTTCATAGTGGGAAAAAACTGCTCCCTGTGAGGGAGGTGAGGCCCTGGCACAGGGTACCCAGAGAAGCTGTGGCTGCCCCTGGATCCCTGCAAGTGTCCAAGGCCAAGCTGGACAGGGCTTGGAGCAACCTGGGCTAGTGGAAGGTGCCCCTGCCCCTGGCAGAGGGTGGAATGAAATGGGACTTCAAGCTCCCTTTCAAAGCAAACCATTCTGTGATTCTACAAAAAGCCCAGGGTGAGATTTTTCACAGAAAGCTGCACTGAACACTCCACCCAACCAAGGCACCCTCCAAGTAACACCCACTGTGCCCACAGAGCCACAGTGTGACAGCCAGCTCTGCCCTTCTGGCTGGGCTCTGGGGCACTGCAAGATCCTCACAGCCCAGGAGGCCCTTTTCCAGCACCTCCTCTGCTGCTGAGGCCCTTTTCCTGCTCCCAGGGCTCCCTGGATGGAGATCCCTCACTGTAAGGACACAGTCCAGGGCAGGACACGCTGACCCATCCTGACACAGCAGCTCAGCAAACACCTGACTCCATCCTGGGGCGTGGTAGGGACAGGTGACAGGCAGCCACCCCACCCTGGCCCTGTGTCACTCAGCTCTGACATTTGCTGCTCCTCAGCTCTCCCTGCATATCCTCAGTGGTATCTGAGTTTCTCCCAGGTCCAACTCCCCACTCACGCCAGGAGGATTGGTCTGGATGACCCTTAAAGGTCCCTTACAACCCAAACCATTCCACGATTCCCTCGTGTGTTCCCCACTGGGTTTGTGATCTTCAAAATATTCAAGTGTTTTGGTCTCATCCAAGTTTTCCTCCATCTTCCAGGCTGAAGTTTTCCTGCTGGCCCCAGGAGATGGCCCTGTTTCAGCCCTGTTCAGTATCTCCCCTGAAGCACCTGCACAGAGCCCCAAGTCTTCTCTGGGCACTCCTCTTCCATGGCAGAGCTTTCCAGGAAAAAGCCTAACCAAAAATCTCTGGCAACATGGACTTCAGCCAGAAAGAAAACAACAAGCAAACATAAAAATACCAACCAGGCCCATCAGCATTTCCACTAAATGCCAGGGTGAAGGAAAGAGGAAGGACTAGGGTTTGTTTTCCTTCTCACAGGGTTGCGCAAGAGCCACAGCCCCACGTGTGGCCGAGCCCTCACCAGCCTTTATCTCCCTCAGCAAACAAAGCATGGAGCCACTGCACGGGGAGGATGCTCCACAGCTCGGCCTTATCCTGGAACCTGTCACACGGAACCGCCCCGCCGAGCCACCCCGCCTGGAGCCAGGGATGCCAGCAGGCCACGGCCTCGCGAGGCTCTGCGGCACCAGGGAGCTCCCCAGGGACGGCCCGGCCGTGCAGGTGACACCTGCCTGCTCTTCCCAGCCCAGGTGTGACTGTCCTTTGTGCTGCTGGGCTGGAGGATCCCTCTGCCAGAGGCAAGCTCTGCGTGGTGGGGGAGCATCCTTACTGCCCTGCTCCAAACAGTCATGGAATCCTCAGGGCTGGGAAAGTCCCTTGAGGTCATCAAGTCCAACCATCAACCAGCACCAGAGAGTTCACCACTAACCCGTGGCCTCAAGTGCCACATCCACATGTTTTGGGAACACTTCCAGGGACAGTGACTCCACCATTTCCCTGGGCAGGAAGAATTTTTTTCCTATTACCTAGTCTACTATCTTCTTTTGGAACAGCCCTGGACACAGCAGCAGGGACAGGTGACCCAGTGCTGTGCTGGAATCCTGGGGGACATTCAGGAAGCAAAGCCAGCTCGTTCCTGGGGATTCCACAGCTTGCTGGGGTCAGAGGGTAATGCAGACATGTTTTGCTCCGGGTTCTGACATTCCTGAGAGCTTAGAAAGGGTGCCTTAGAAGCCTGCGAGCCCTTCTGACCCCTTGCTGCCTCCTGCCAGTGTTGGCTCAGGTGCTGCCATGCAGGTGCTGCTTTGTTTGCCCAGGGCACGTGAAGGAGCTGCCCCGTGGTCGTTGGAGCTGTGCCAGCTGCTCCCACCTCTCTCCAGGCCCTGCCCAGGTCCCTGCCCTGCCCAACAACTTTGTTCTTTCTGGAGGCCTCCCCACAAAGGGTACAGCTCCCTCCCGTTTGTTTCCTTCAGGCTGAGCTCAGAGCATCGCTCCTGCTTCCCTCTCCGAGCACATCAGCCACCTGCCTTTGTTTGGACAAGCCAAGGAATGAGGCTCTCAGGGCTGCAGCATGCCAGGCTGGAACGTGCCACCCACAGGGACAGCTTGGCACAAAGCTGCAACAGGGAAGCACATTTTGAACGCGTCAAGCAAGTTCATGAGCCTTTGGTGGCATCAAACCCTCTGCAGTGGAACACTACGTAAGGACTTGAGCATTCCCTCCCCGAAGTGCGGCCAAAGGGCCTGGGGAATTTTGGATCTCTTTGGAGCAGGGGGGCCCACACACAGATATTGGGCTTACAGCTCATTTGACAGCTTTGCATGGCTCAGTTACAGAGGAATTTACCTTAAAGATCACTGATGAAGGAAGTCCTGGGGTGGGTGGGATGGCCACAGCCACATTTTGCAGAGGATTCACGGGGCAGGGAGAAGAGAGGCCACTTTGCACCACATCCCACCAGGGTTCACCCATGGGGGCTGCACATTCCAGGTCTTCCTGTGCCAGGAGAAAGGGGTTCTCTGCCAGCCTTTTCACCCTCATTTACCTTTAAGGACCACCTGGAGCAGCCCCTGCCAGCAGTCCCAGGGCATGTGGGTTTTATTCTCCAAAAGCATCCCTTTTCCATGGCATGTGCTCACCTCACTGCTGGTGGAGGCAGAACAAGCCTGAAGCATCCAGGGATGGAATTCCCAAAGAAGGAACTCATGGTAGCCCCAAATATGTCCTGACAGCAGAGTTCACTTGAAGGGAGAGCTCAGGACAAGCAGCCCCTCACAGGACACATTCCCCTTATCCTTACAAGTACCATCTGCTCCAAGCAAAGAGACTTGGGCCAGCTTCTCCTGTGATTTCTGAGTTCCCTTCGCAGCTCCTGGGAAGGTTGTGGAGGCCTGCAACAAGAGACACAGCAGCTGAGCAAAGTGAGTGACTTGACTTCATGCAGTCATGGAATGGTTACGGTGGGAAGGGACCTTAACGCTCATCCAGTCCCACCCCTGCCATGGGCAGGGACACCTTCCACTATCCCAGGGTGCTCCAAGCTCTGTCCAACCTTGGCCTTGAATATTCCAGGGATGGGGCTGCCACAGCTCCTCTGGGCAACCTGTGCCAGGGCCCCACCTCCCTCACAGGGAAGAATTGCTTTCTGACATTTGATCTAAACCCACTTTCTTTCAGTTTGAAGCCATTTTCCATTGCCCTGTCACTCCATCCCTTGTCCAAAGGCCTTCTCTGGCTTTCAGATACTGAAAGACCACAATCACCTTCTCTCCTCCAGGTGAACAATCCCAGCTGTGCCAGCCTCTCCTCCCAGCAGAGCTGCTCCATCCCTCTGCTCACCCTGGTGCCTCCTCTGGACTCTCTCCAGCAGCTCCAGCTCCTTCCTGTGCTGGGCCCAGGGCTGGGGCAGCTCTGCAGGTGGGGTCTCACCTGAGCAGGGCAGAGGGGCAGAATCCCAATCCCCTTCCTGCTGCCCATGGAGGATCAGCCCAGCACAGAGGGGTTTCTGGGTTGCACAGGGAAAGAATGAAAACTTGAGATTGGGAAATTAAAAACAAACCCTCAGTAATTAATCGACACTTAGAGCTGCTTCCTCCACCATATGGCCTCCCAGATTACCGTAGTTTTGCAGTCAAACACAAACAATTTCCTTCTTTCCTGTGCTGGGGGTGCCCAAGCTCCGGGCGATGCTCAAGGATTGACGCGTTACCGGCATCTGCACCATGCATGAAGGAAAACAATTTTCCTCCAACATGAAAAAAAACCCAAAACTAATTAAATCTTTTTTATAGAATGACATTAATGAAGACATTTTCCCTGTTAGAGGCCATTTGTTTTCCAGGTTTTGGTTCTTCAGCGCTGGGAACTTGCTGCAGTACCTTGATGAGGTGTTCATATAAGGACAGGATTCCAGACTGACATTTTTAAGGGAGCAAATTAAAGCAATGCCAAAAAAGCCCCATTTGGCAGTTTTCTGCGGCTCTGAAATCCAATCTGTGGTGGCTGCCACAGGCAGCAACATCAGCTCACCAACATCAGCTCTGGCCCTGCAGCCACCTGGGACAGGAAAACCAAGAAACCGTCAGGTTTTGGAACCCCAAGGACCTCCCCAGCACCAAAGTCAGGTGAAAGAAGCCCAAATGAACTTTGGAAGTGGTACAAGATGTTACTCCTGGCAGAGGAATGTACATGGGAGGGGCAACAAGCTCCACACAGGGGTCTGACCACCAAGGCCCTTGGAAACAAGACTTCGCCACCAGCAGCCAAGGGAACTGGAGGAAAACAAACCTGTCACCAATTACTGTCAGATGAACTCTGCCAGGACACAGGAAGGAGATAAAAAGAAGTGGCAGCACTCAAGCTTCCTGAGCATCTCATCAAGGACTCGCTAGGAGGAAATATATTCATGGGAGTGGTGGCTGCTTAATGTGCTCTCCCACCCACCTCTCCTTCCTATGGCTCCCAATTTCCCCCCTGGGATTCGGCATCTATTGAGCACACATGTTGAGAAATAGGATATTAATTCCCTAAACACCAGAGTTTCAAACTGCTCTGATCCAAATTAGGCAGATTTTGGGAGGGGATAATGGTAAGAGATTCCTGTGTTTCAGTGATCGTGGATCCAGGCAGTCTGGTCCCACACTCAGAAGCACCACCTGACAATACATGTAAAAACTGTTTTAATTAACTTAATTTTTTCCTTAAAGCTCATAGATTTCAAGATTAGAGACACACACCCAGAATGGCTCGGGCTACCCAAAGGAACAAAGGAGCTTTAAGAGAAATGTTTTTCTATAGACTCAGAGACAATATCCACAAGTCCCTTCTTGCAGCAAAACCCTGTGTGTACAACTTAGGGCATTAAGCTTTTCGTTATTAAAGTCTTTTTTTCCTTGTTTGGGAGTCATGCTGAACTTTTCCAGTATGGATAATTGTCCACAGTGTGGGGCACTCCTCATTACACCAGTGTTACACAAAGGAAAAGGACAAATCTAACACCTGGGTTAGGAGCTGCATTAATTTTAATTTATCCCTAAAGACTTACTGTAATTCCAATGTTCCATGACCACATCACTCGTTCCTCAGCAAGGAACTGAATGTGAGAGGTGTTGTGTGGAATGCATCAGAGAGGGGAAAAGAGGACAAATTTCATGGCAGTGCTAGGTAAATCCAGAGTTTACCCACACCAGTTGTTGTTTGCGTGTTTATGGTCCCCTGGCCCTTTCTGTGAAGAAATGTTTTCCTAATATCTGACCTTAACATCCCTCAGTGCAACCTGAGGCCATTTCCACTTGTTCCCTGGGAGCAGAGACCAAACTCTCCCAGCCCCACCCTCCTGTCAGGGAGTTGGACAGAGTGAGAAGGACCCCCCTGAACCTTCTTTTCTCCAGGCTGAGCCGCCTCCAGCTGCTCTTCATCAGACTTTTGCTCCAAAAATTACTTGGACACTAATTTTTAACATCCAAGGGAACGGGGTTGTATCTGGTAAGTAAAGTTAGAACAAGGAGCACAAGAGCAGTATCTCCTCTGCGGGTCCAGGAACCACACCAGGGTTAGGGAGGAGAAGCCACTCCAGAGGTGGCTCCAGCCTGGGTGACCACACCTTCAGACCTGCGGCAGCAACGCAAGGGTGGCTGGTTCTGTCCCAGGAGGACCTCCTGTTTCTTGGAAGCAGCATTCCTGTTGCTGCCAGGTACAGCTTTCTGGCTGAGAGTCTTTGGAGGACGAATTCCAAAAGCCAAGACACTGACGTTCCGCAGCGCTGGCACCACAGCGGGACTGGGGAGCAGCCAACACCATCCCAGGGCACCGGCACCGAGGATCCAGCACGGATCCCCCAGGGCACAACAACTCCCTGCAGACACCCAAACCTCGCTCTGACGTGCGATCCTGTTTTCCCAAAAGTTGAGTAGAGCTGAAACTCACAGCTCTTCCCAGAATCCACGTTCTTTGTTATATCCCAACAGTGCCAAAACAAAGCTAGGAATGGCCTCTGCAGGTAGGACCAAGATATCCTGAGGTAATGTGACGTTGGAGAAGGAAGGACTGACAAGACATCACCTGAAGCTTCACTTGTCTTCCAAGAGCAACAACTGGGGTTTCTGCTGGATGCTGGCAGTGAGAACACCTTTTTTATGGCGATAGCCCTGGTTCCCACACGAGCTGCTGGCATCACCCAGACTACAAAGGGCATTTGTAGACCAGCTGGGCCCACAACTCAGCTGCCAGCACCATCCTGCTGGAGAAAGGCTCAAAGCAGCAAACCTTTCAGTGGGTTTTCACCATCCCTTCATGGTTTTGTAAGAGCTCAAAGCCAATGGTCTCCTCAGCCCCCAGCAAACCACTCCTTTGCTTCAGAAGTAAGATTTGGTAGTTAATCTACAATGGCACCCTACAGAAGGGTCCCTTGGAGATGCAGCACAAGTTTCCCACTCCCATGAATCCCACAGAAGCTGCCAGCAACTCCCTCTTCCCATGTTTAATTTCCCCTGTGCTATTTCCAGTTAACTGACAACTAACATGATGGAAAAGCCCTCCAGGATCATCGAGTCCAACCCCACCCAAACACTGACATGCCCACCTCTAACAGCATTGTCCCCAAGTGCCACATCCACACAGCTTTTAAATCCCTCCAGGGACAGGAATTCCACTACTACCCTGGGTAGCCTGTTCCAATGTCTCACCATCCTTTTGGCCAAGAAATTTTCCCTACTACCCAATCTAAGTCTCCCCTGGCCTTGCTTCCCCCACCATTTCTTGATGCTCCTAGAAATCCTTCAGCAAGGCAGCCTCAGCCACCATTTCTTTCAAGATTAAAAACAAATTTAGTTGTGGGATTTGTGTGAGGTTTTTTTGGTTTTTTTTTTTTTTTTGGTTTTTTTTTTCCCCTGTTTTTCACCCACCTTGCTCTTTTTCTTTCCCTACCCAGCAGGACTACAGATCCAACCCCAGTTTGGTCACTGGTACAGAGCAGCTCTCCACTAATTCCACACCTGGTCCTGTGCATCCGCCAGAACAAAAGCTGGGTTCTTCCTGAGGGGTGTCCTGTCCAGCTGCTCCATGAAACACTGTTTATACATAAAAAGAGATGCTCCAAACACGACATTTACCCAATACAGAGCCTGAAGCCTCCTGTCAGGCCAACACAGCTGTTCTTCCCTGGTATTTGACATCTCCCTGCTTGGCTCATCCTTTCATCATACCCATGGTATCAATATCCTCTTTCCACAGCAGCTTCCTGTCTCCTCACCTCCTAAGACTTCGACATGTCTGCAAAGACAAGTTTAGTCATTCCACTTCCCTATTCCTTCAAGCCTTTTTCATCAAATGCTACTTTCACTGTCCTTCAGCATTTCCTAGAGAGCTGTTCCCAACCTCTGTCCCATTTTCATCACCGCAGACAGACAATGCATTTGTTTTTCCTTGTAGAGCATGAATCACCCCCAGCATGGCACTTCCCCTGCATGGAATCCCAGAATGTTGATTTGGATGGGACCTTAAAGCTCATCCCATTTCAGCCTCTGCCATGGGCAGGGACACCTTCCACTAGCCCAGGCTGCTCCAAGCCCTGTCCAACCTGGCCTGGAACACTTCCAGGGATCCAGGGGCAGCCACAGCTTCTCTGGGCAACCTGTGCCAGGGCCTCACCTCCCTCACAGGGAGGAATTCCTTCCCAAGATTCCATCTAAACCTACTCTCAGCTTGAATCAATTCCCTCTTATCCTGTCACTCCAGTTCCTGACAAAGAGTCCCTCTCCAGCTTCCCTGTAGCCCCCTCAGATCCTGGAAGGTTGTTCTAAGATCTCCACACAACCTTCTTTTCTCCAGGCTGAAGCCCGAATCTCCTCAGCCTGATCTCAGAGGGGAGGTTTCCACAGAGGTTTATCCACCCCTGGGTTTCTCCTAGCTCAGAGACAAGGCTTGGAGGGCAGCTCTATTTACAAGTCCCACCAGCTCTGCTCCATTTGGAAAGATTGAGAACAGCTGGATTCTCTGTGGGCAAAGGGGCTTCAAGAACCAAGACGTGCTCGCAGCAGTGTTGACCCAAGGCTGCCTGGAATGAGGTGGGACACAGAGGGTGTGGGCTGAGCAGTAACAGGACCAGATAAGCTGGGAAACAGCTTTTACATGTTGGCTGCAGCACTTGATTTGCATCCTGCACAGGCTGTCACATCTCAGGCACATCCAAAGGAGATTCTGATTGGATTTCATCCAAGTTTTGCAGCAGAAATGCACACAGCACTCACAGTTTCAGCTTCCAGTCTTCTCCAGGTCTATTCCAGAGGCTGAAGCATCACAAATATATTGGAGCCACCTCCCCTAACTTCCACCCTTAGAACAACTGGCTTTTACAGTGCAGGCAAGCCTGGCATCTGCAAAAACTGGGATTTCAAATCCATCCCAACAGTGAAAATGCCTTGTTTGAAGGTGTTGGACAGCTCCAAGAGCAAGCCTCAAGTGCCAGCCTCTGCTCTGCATCTCTCCCACATCAGGACAGGCCCCAGACATCTTGTCATCTCCAGGGTGATGTGAGCAGAACCACACAGATCCTTCTCTTACCAGCTGGTTCCAGTCTGATCCCATGAGCCAAATTCCTTGGGCTGGGGGACTCCTTGCAGCCCAGCCAGTGCCAGGGTTTCTGGTTGCTTGCTCTGTGTTTTGGCTCCACAATGGATGCAAGGCAAGAGTTCTTGGATCCTGGAGGGTTTCTCCCACACATAACCCAGCTCACCAGGTCCAAAACTATGGGATGTTCCTTAAACAACCTGTTTAAGAAACCCAGGTGGAAGCTGGGCGTATGGAGCTGCAGAAGGGGCTGGGGGCAGAAAGGAGAGGAGGAGACAGGATGATGACTGAGCCTCTCCCACTCTAGGAATGCACAGAAGCTGGCATATGAATCAAAAACACACTTGGGGATGTTCTTTTGTTTAACTTTGTCTAATTCTTGGATTTTTTAGTGGAAGAATGTTTTCATTGGAAGCTTCTGCAAAGCCACCATGTCTGGCAGCAGGACATCAAGCTCAGCCATGTGAGAACACGCCAAGCTCTGCTGAGTATAACACTCGGCACCAAATCAGGCCAAAAACTGACCCAAAACACCCCCCAAATCTTCCAGCCAAACCTTGCCTCCTGCTCAGAGCTCCTGCACAGCAACAGAAACCCTTCTCAGCAGCACTTAGATGTTGCTCCAAGCAAGACCCAGCCTAAGGTCGGGACAGGCACAACACACTTCCTTGCAGGAACGAGGTGAGCCATCAAGAATAAAGCACATTCCCTCCACCCCAAAGCACTCCCACTCTGCAATGCCACTTCCATCTGATATTTGCAAGGCACTCCCAGAGGTAGGTTCTACACATGCTCACCCGTGAGGAAGCAGCAATTACCAGGAGCATCGCTGTGTGAAGCCCATGGATGGCTGCAGGAGTGTCCTTGTCTGGTTGGAAGAACCTGGATGTGCCTGACTCCTCCAGCAGCAGCTCCCCAGATTCCAGCTGCCAGGCTGACTCCTTATTAGGCATTCTGTGGTGCCAGTGGAGCTACTTGGATCCCTCACATCAGTTCTCAGAGCTCTTTTGTTTTAAACACATTTCTTTTAAACACATTAATTTCTTCCAATGGCTCCTCACTGAAATTCCTGTGCTGAGATCAAACAGCATCCTGTGATAATCCACTGGCACCAGCAGGAATTCAACTGACAGACAGGCATTTCTCAAGTTGAGTTGCCACAGCCTCAAGCACTCAAAACCCATGGGTCTTTCCACATGTGTTGTGCTGAAAAAATATGTGAGGCACAAAACACTCCAAAGGCGCTGCTTCCCAATGGGATTGCATGGACACCCTTCACATGCCACACTGGCATTCGGATTGGTGACTTCTCCTTATTGATTTTCATCTTCCTTTTCTTCAAAATGATTCCCATCCATCAGCTACCACAAAAAAATGCTTAAACTCAATGCCCTGAGAGGAATTCCATCGTTTTGGCAGTATTTCCACTTGCCTCTGACAAGCACCAGCTGACCCTTCCACGCTGTAGTTTAGAGCACACAACACATGAGTCTTTCCAGGCAGAAGAGCTGGAAGCCTTCTCAGATCCCAGCGCAAAGGTTGTTGAACACTCTGGGGTGCTGACTGCAAGTGTCAAACTCCAGGGAAAAAAATAAATTAAATAAAACAAAGTCACCTCCTCATTCCCATCTTCTTTTGCCATGTCAGCCTTGCCCTTTGCTGCCAATCTAGACACAGCTACAGTGGGAAACAAAGGACTTGAGGCTGAACAAGGAAAGTGTTTTGATCTTCCAAGGTGTCTTGAGATACGTGGAGAAACCACAGAGAAGCCATTCTCGAGTGTTGTTTTCCAGGTGCCCTTCATCTCCCTGAACACCTCCACAGCTCTCAACCCATCACTGCTCTCAGCCTTCTCCTCTCCCCATGATCCTTTTCTTCACTCCAGAGTGATCACTCCTCCGTCTGAGTCCACCCAAGAACTCTGCCCTTGGTCCTCAAAGAGAAACCAGCTGTCCTTCAGCTGGCTTCCCACCTAAGCCACCAACTTAATGCTCATCACTTCTTGCCTCTTACTCCTTCTTGCCTCATTTTGACTTCTGGCATTACCCTCCCAAGGAAAAAAAAACCTGGGAGCCACAATCTTCCTCATTTCTTCTTCTGTGTACAGATTTATGTTCTTCATCTTCACCATCATTTCTGTTCTCCTTGCCTCACCTCCCAGCCATGCTCCATCCAGCTCTCCCCAGGGTCACACTGAGACTCTTACACATAATTTAAGACTAGAAGTTACCAACAATGTTCTCCTTCCAGGAAGTTTGTCTTTTCAATCTTCTACCGAAGTGATCTGCTCCGCAAGAGTTTCCCCCAAAGCCCATGGAGCTAGGGTACAGCACATGCAGCAAAATCCCTGCAGTAAAGCTATCTGCAGTCTCAGGTACAACAAATTCCTGCAAGGAATCTACTCAAGGTAGCTCTGCTATCAGCAGAATGCCTGTGGTTGAAGCATTGAATCATTAAGGTTGAACAAGACCTCCAGGATCACCGAGTCCAACCTTTGACCAGAGCCCACCATGCCCAAGAAACTGCACCATCAAGTGCCACGTCCACCTGCTTTCTGAACACTTCCAGGGATGGGAACTCCACCACTGCCTGGGGTGGAGCAGCTGGCAGCCTCATCCTGTAGATGAACCCTGATTAAATGAAAGCAAATTTCCAAAATGAAGAGTTGTATCTGTAGCCTAACCCATGGTGAACCACTTCCCAGCCTCTGTGGATGAAGGCTGGGGAGAAGCAGCCTAGGGAAGGGAAAGCTGACGTGCTTCCCGCTCCCACAGCTCCGAGTCGAGCAGGTTCAGGTGCAGCACATCCCTGAGCCATGTCCAGCCCACCGTGGTCAGATGTCACCTGTGACAGCCCTGGGGTGTGAGCAGAACTTGCACAATGCACATCCTGTGGGCATGTGACTCTGCCCTGGGCACACAGAAGAGGTGGATCATTTTCACCCTGGGCTGTTCTCCAACCTCACTTTCAGAGCTGTGATCTCTGCAGATCCTGTTGGAACACCGACCTGGATGTCAGGAACTGCCACTGCTGACTTCAACACCCACGTCACCGCCAAGTCCTGCCACTGGTACCAGTTCCCCAGGTCAGAATGGAGAGACCACACACCCAAGGCCCTGCTGCTATCCCCAGACTCAGCCACTCCAAACTCAACCAAACAAAACCAGTTCCAATTCTGTCAGGCAAGCACAGCCCATCACAACATGCCCAAACTTGAGCCAGCAGGAGAATTTCCTTCCAGGATAAAGCAAGACTTGGGTCAGTGGCCACAGGTAACAAACCCTGGAGTACAGACAGGAAAGCTCTGGCGTTTTGAGGGGCACAGACCACACAAGGCTCTGCCTCATGTGACACTAATTAGAGAAGATTAATCTTCTTCAGCAAGGTTCACAACTCTGGAAAGAACAGAAGCTGCACATCTGCATGACCCAGCCAAATCCAGCTGCTCATACTTGCACAGCAGTCTCCTAAAACGCTCCGATGGCTCTGGAGCCTGTCAGGGCAGTGTCCCACCCCTGCAGCTGCACAAACACTCAAGGCAGCGGGTGCTCAGCTGTAGATGGTGAGAGACAAAAGGCAACTTTTCATGTCCCACACTGTGCTGAAGCACAACTTTCCTTGTGGTGCCACCAGGCAGAGGATGCAGCCTACAGTTCACCAGGAGAACCAGGAGCTACCCTGCAAGTAACTTTGTTACATATAGAGAAAGCCTGAATCTATCACACATTTTGCTGAAAAAACACGTTCAGTCCTCTTAAGCAATGTTCAACTCAAAACAGCCCGGGGTTGGAATGGATCTCTGGGTTAAGGAAGGCAGCAGGATAATACCTGGAGTCTCAGGGACCAGTTCCACTGGAAGGCAGGTAATCCCCCTTCTCTTCCTGCCAATTCCAACCTAACCACCACCAACCTGCACAATCCACACACAGGGCAAGGTGAGGGACCAAGCTTTCACGTTAGGTGTAATAGAAAAACATTCTTTACTCTGCAAGTGTCTTTACAAATATATATTTATATATTTAAGCCCATTTCAGGCCATAAAAGCCCATAAAAAACAACTAGTACCTTTTTGAACAAGAGAAACTGTGGGGCAGAAGCCTGAGGTGACAGACTCCCACACAAGGACTGCTCTGGCGCTTCTCTGAAGGCCTTTAGTTAGCACATAAAACCATCTCAAAAATCCTTTGATGTGAAAGGAGGGGCACCATTCTTACCCCACTTTCACCACTCTGTATGAGGTAAACTGGGATCACTTTTACATCATCGCTTTAGAAAGGAGATGTTGTATCCTGAAGACCAGCTTTTCCAAAGAATATTTGTGAATGGGTTAAAAAGGTAAGATGTGTGGATCCAACCATAATGTGCTGTTGTCTCAAAATAGAAGAAGTTGATACTAAAAAGCTATTCCAGATACATACAAGTACAAACACTAGAGCTGGTCAGAAAGATTCAGTTTCAACATTTTGTTAAAAGCAGGGAAAATTTTCTGCAGTGCGTTTTTTTCATTTCCCCTCTCCTCACTTTTCTACCAGTTCCATAAACCCTTCTGAAAAAAATCACGTGTCTGCTGTCAGAGTGCAAAGTCCATCCAAATCTCATGTTTCAGTTCACTATCTCTACACTTTACAAATCCTGATGGCAAACCAAAAGGTCTCAATTTAACTTAGCAAAAGTGATATCTAGAAAATATTCAACACCAAGAGGTCTTACAAAAAAACTTGAGACTACTAAGGCATTCTAAGGCACAGTGTTTTGGAAGAAGTGCTTTCTCCCTGTAGTGTTGCTTTATACACATCACGTGTGCGAGTCCGAGGGATGCGTGGAGCTGCAGATGGATGCCATGGCTTCTCCCAAGCAGGGAATTCCATCTTCTGCTGCTGTTTCAGACGTAGGCTCCCAACGCTGCGTGAAATTCAGTGAGACATTGCACCAGCTGCTGAAACTTGGGTCTCTCCTCAGGATCTAGGGCCCAACAGCAGGCCATCACAGCAAACCTGCAACACAGAGGCACATGGAGCACAGGGGAGCCCCGTCAGGCAGGCAAACACAGCCCCAGCCTGAAAAGCAAAACAGCATCTGGCACTGGGAAACTGGCTGAGAAACCAGAGAGAGACAAGGAGCTCTGGACCTTATGGTTCATAATGCTGAACAGCTACTTCCAAGGATGGACACCTAGAATGATGAGCAAAGGGGCTGTCACCAGAGGTCCTGGCTCAATTTAGGACATAACCCATGGCAATCCAGGAAGGAGCAATACATAGCTCACTGGAAATTGCTCAACTGCTATAAAAGCATGGAATGGTTTGGGTTGGAAGGGACCTTGAAGATTATCCAGTCCCACCCCCTGCCAGGGGCAGGGACACCTTCCACTATCTCAGGGTGCTCCAAGCCTGTCTAACCTGGCCTGGAACACTTCCAGGGATCCAGGGGCAGCCACAGCCTCCCTGGGCAACCTGTGCCAGGGCCTGACCTCCCTCACAGGGAGGAATTCCTTCCCAATATCCCATCTAACCCTGCCCCCTGGCAGTGGGGATTCCCCCTTGTCCTGTCACTCTACCCCTTGTCCCAAGTCCCTCTCCAGCTCTCCTGGAGCCTGTTTGGGCACTGGAAGTGGCTCTAAGGTCTCCCTGGAGCCTTCTCTGGTCCAGGCTGAACACGCCCAGACTGCCTCCAGAGCAGAGGGGGCTCCAGCCATCAGAGTATCTCCATGGCCTCCTCTGGACTCGCTCCATCAGCTCCACTTCCTTCTGATGCTGGGGACCCCAGAGCCAGAGTTCCATGAGCAATGTTTACCCCAGGGTTTGTCTGACAGGCAGAACAAACAGGCAAGGAAAGGCAGCCCTGGCTCTCTCTTTGGGCAGCCTGGCTTAACACCCCAAGCACAAAGCAGCACCTTTCTCCTTCCCCAGCAGAGGCACTCACAGTTCATCGGGGCAGTTGATGGGCTGAGCTATTCGATAGCCATCCTTTAAATAAGCTGCCATCTCGAAGGGGTCGATGTCCACGTAGGGGGTCTGTCCCAGGGTCATCAGCTCCCACAGCGTCACCCCAAAGGCCCACTGCAAAGGAACAGTGCAGGCATTAACACAACATCCTGAACCCCCAGAGCTCCTCCAGCCAGGGCACAACATCAGCTGTAAGGAAGATTACACACAGTAAGGAAGCTTTACATAAACGCTCTTATATAACCAAATTCAACATGTCTTGAATTGGGCTAATGAAAAATCACAGAACTGGTGATAAATTGGCCAGAGAAGCTGTGGCTGACCCATCCCTGGAAGTGTCCAAGGCCAGGCTGGACAGGGCTTGGAGCAACCTGGGATAATGGAAGGTGTCCCTGCCCATGGCTGGGAGTAGGATCCAGATGGTCTAAAGGTTCCTCCCAACACAAACCAACCTGTGATTCTACAAAGTCGAACTAAACTTAAAATCTTACTGCACTAAGATATCAGTCCTTAAAAATCACGCATTTTTAAACATGAAATTACAGAACACCTACATCTAAACAATCCTGAACACTGAATGATTGTCTCATAGAAAACTGTCATTTACTTTTTTACATTTTACTTCTTTAAAATGCCTCAAAATCCTCAAAAAAGTCTGCGAAATTCAAAGGATCAGAAATGAAATTATAATTTTTTTTATTCCAAATCCTCTGCATATTTGGAGAGTATGCTCAGGAATAGGACTCAGGAAAAAAAAAAGAGATTTCATCTCAGTAAACCTGACAGCTTGATCAGCATTCAACACATTCAGCTGGCAACCCTTGCCAGAAGGAGCTTAAAGTGATGAAAAATCCATCTATGAATCCAAACACAAGCTGAGTACAAGGAAAATTATTTATTATCTGGTATCCAGAGACCCAGGAGACCAGAGATGGGGATGATACTGCACGCTCGTGAATCACTACTCAAGTTACACATCATCATTCCTTAAAAAGGGGCAGAATCATGCAAGACTTACAGGATTCTTGTTTTAATTAAGAGAAATCCCACCACTGCCATAGGGAAGGGGTATTTTCAGGTGGGAAGGGCAGAGAAGGGCAGGGGCACAGATGTGGCCCCGCTCCAAACAGCCACCGAAGGAAAATAAAGTCCCTTTTTAGCTGCAGTGGAGAAGAGTGCTGAGGCACAAGGGTGGTCAGGAAGATGAGCTAGAGAGTGATTCAAGCAAAACCACTCTGGGAATACAGCTGTTCTAATTCCATAGGTAGCTGCATAAAAATGGCATGAAGAGATGCAGAGTTTCATGTCCAACAGCACGAAAAACACGGAATTAAGATTCAGCAGGAATCGTGGTTTGTTTTCCTACACTCTGGCTGACTGATAGAGCTGTTGGCAGGGGAGCAACATATTATTGGGAAAGTTTCAAACCAGCGAACACATTTGAAAGAAAGTCATCCAAAAAGCAAGCCTGGAACACATCCCATGGCATCTCTGCACACATAGGCACTGTTTGTACCAGACCTCATCACCCATTCCCTGTTACATGCAATGGATCACTGGGTTTGTTCCCACCAAACCCACAAAAACATCTGACATCAGCTTTTTGTGAAAGGAGTCCAGGTAGATGCAAAGCTGATATTTAGGGCACATGGTGTTTTCTACACCCAGAAAAACTGTTCACTTTTGAACTCTACAAAACTCAGATGGCCAAGTGTCTGCAGTTAGAATTGTGTGTTAAAAGGTGGGTGGCATTTGTCCCTAAGCAATGAAAAAAGGACTTCTAGTTAAAATGGGCTGGCAGAGATGCTGAATTGCACTGGAGTTTTCAAAAATGGTTACAATAATGAGATTTATTCATCCTAATAAAAATCCACATCTCATTGCTGCTGTTACATAAGCTTTGGTTTCCCAGTTCTTATGAACTGTAATTGCTTTCACGTCCCAGATTTTTTTTTTTAAGTAAAAATAAAAAAACCCCACCATTTGATTAAGTTCATTTAGCTCTCTAAAAACATGCTTTTATAGGCAACTTCCATTTCCTCTTCTGTCTTCAAGTTTGGTATAACACAAACCCCCATGTGTTTTCCAATGAATACACATGTGGAGCACAACTGGCACCTTCCCTTCCTTCCTTCTTTTTCTTGTTCACATGGCTGCAGCACTAGTACAGAGACCACGGAGGAAAATAACCAACCAGAACTTCTCTAAAGTTTCCCAAAGTGGCACCAGACCACTATCCTGGATGGGATGCATCTGAGGGAACAGGCTGAGGTCACTGCAACAGCGTGCTTATCTCTGAAAGGTCACCTCAGCTGGGAGAGGTTCCTGGCCACTGGAACGAGGGCAGCTTCTGGAACAGCTGGGATCTGGGGGACTATGGGCCACACAGTCAAACACCAGCTCCTGCTAATGTTAGGGAGCTCATTATCCTGGAGCTCACTCCCATGTCAGTGAAGCACAGGGATGTCTGGGAACAGCCAATGTGGATTTATCATTTATCTGTGCCTGACCAGATCTGTGCTGAGCAGACAGAGCACAAGGTGAATAATGGTTGTCCACCTTGACTTCTAGAGGGTGCTGGGGCACTGAACAGGATCCCCAAGGAATGGGCACGGCCCCAAGGCTGCCAGAGCTCCAGGAGCATTTGGGATTGTTGGGGTGTCCTGCGCAGGGCCAGGAGCTGGATCGGATGATCCTGTGGGTCCCTTCCAAGTTGGGATATTTTATGAAAAGCAGACTCGTCCCAGTGCAGCTGCCTGAACTTGACTATGTTCCCTGCCAGTGCTCCCAAGGGAACAGGGAGCAAGGGACACTTCTGCTGTGCACGAAGGGCCTGACTGACTCCTGAACCATCTACCACGAGCAGCTGATGCAGGAGTGGGAGTAGAGATGCTGCTCTGAACAAGCCACTGTTATCTATCCAGTGCCATGATCCCCTGCCTCCAGCTCTGGGGTCCCCAACACCAGAAGGATGTTGGAGCTGCTGGAGCGAGTCCAGAGGAGGCCACAGAAATGCTCCAAGGGCTGGAGCATCTCTGCTCTGGAGCCAGGCTGGGAGAACTCAGGGGTTTACCTGGAGAAGAGAAGGCTCCAGGGAGACATCACAGCACCTTCTGATGCATAAAGGGGCTCCAGGAGAGCTGGAGAGAACTGTGAACAAGGGATGGAAGGACAAGACAAGGGGGAATGGCTGCACACTGATAGGGGGCAGCATTAGATGGGATATTTGGAAGAAACTCTTCCCTGTGAGGGAGGTGAGGCCCTGGCACAGGTTGCCCAGAGAAGCTGTGGCTGCCCCATCCCTGGATGTGTTCCAGGCCAGGCTGGACAGGTCTTGGAGCAAGCTGGGACAGTGGAAAGTGTCCCTGTCCATGGCAGGGGGTGGAATTAAACAGGTTTTAAAGGTCCCTTTCAATCCAAATTATTCTGGGATTCTGTGATTCTCCAACAGCTGAGAAAAATGTCAACAAAACACATTTCTAAAATGTAAGAGGGGGGGAAAAAAACCTCACCACATCACTAGCACTGGAAAATTCGTTGTTCACCAGGCTTTCCAGAGCCATCCAGCGGACTGGTCTGTTCTCGTTGTCCCCCAGGCAGTGGTAGTCCATGGGGAACAGGTCCCGCGACAGCGCGTTGTCAGTGATCTTCACCTGCAGGCCGTCGTCGATGCTGGGGCACAGAGAACAGCAGGTTCAGCAAGCCCACAGCAAACAGCTCTGCCTAGCCCTAAGGTCCACACTCAGCATCTAACTGGGCACTGCTACTCCACATCTCAAGCACTGGCACTCTCCTGCATCAAGACTCACTTGTTCTGTGATTAGCAAATATTATCACAGCACCAATTTATTCTGTGCCAACTGATAAGTGCTAGAAAAATCAGCAGGCTTGATTAAACAAAACCAAACACTTACAAGTGCAAAAAAAATACTGTTAAAGCAAACAAGTAACTGCCTCAAGTTACTCCTGCTCTTTTGGAGATCCCCTACCAGAGCAAATAAGCACTTTGTAGCTCTAGTACCTGTGTGGCAATAATGAGGCAAAGATCTAAGCAAAGAAAGATCCAGTAATTCCTTTAAAGCAACCAGTACCCTTTGTGGTCCAGAAGCATGTCTCTAATTGAGCCATCTGAAAAACTGTTTATTCCCTCCACAACAGATACTGATGCTTGTCAGAAGTAGGGTACTGAGGGAAACTTCCTTTAATCAAGAAAAGATGACTCCAAACACCACAGAGAATTTGCTCCCTCTGGGATGTGATTCAAACTCTTGAACGTAAAACTGTGTGTAATAAAGTTCAGTGTTCTCATAAACAGCTGATTTCAGACTATGGCAAAGATGTTGGCTTCAACATTGTATGACAAAAATACAGAAGGAACACTGGGGTGGGGGTGTTGCAACAAACTGGTTTTTGTTGTCTTCTCATCTTGACAATTATTTACTCAATTGGTTTTTGTTGTCTTCTCATCTTGCCAATTATTTACTCATTTTGATGAGAAAAATGAAATATAAATGCTCTGTTTCCCTCTTTACTATCTCAGATACCTATTTATTTCTTTTATTTCTATGCACTTTCAGGCCAGTTCATTATCCTCAAAATTTACACAACAGGAAATTTCCTATCTAGTAATTTTAAGAGTTCAGAGAAATTCCTAGAAAACATCTTTGAAAACAAATTCAATGCAAAGCACAATTCCCCAGCAATTAGACAGTCCTGACTTGTGTAATTCTCATGTCCACTGTAATTGGACTGGCTGTGCCATGAGCACATGAGACCACAAGCATTTCCTCCCTTAAACCTGCCAAGATCACTGGAATCTTGGCTCCCTTCCCAAAATTAGGACACGGGTCTGATGCACTTCCCAGCCTTTCACCACCCAGAGCAAACCTGGGGAACAAAGAGGGGCTGGTGGAACAAGGTCCTTCAGGGGACCTTGGTTACTGGCACCTCTTTCTCTTTCCAGACATAAAGCTCCAGGTGATGTCCCTGATGTTTGTGATCTCTGTCTCCTGTGGTCCCACTTCCTCCTCAGTGTACTCAGCAGTGAGGAAAAGCAATAGAAATTAGGAACAGGATCTGTCAGGAACCCCATCACACTGAGCATCCTTACGGGGCACAAGAGCAGAGATGGCGGTCACGAGTGATTGGGCTCCTAGAAGGCCACCAAACACCTCCACCTCTACATTTTGGAGTGTGTTCCAGCCTGAAGATGGTCTCCACCCCCACTCTGGCATTCCTGCCATTCCATTTGTATCTATCCATCATTTGGCAACTAAGAAATCTACCAATGAACAAAATCTTTAACTCCGTTTTTAAGGAGAAAAAATGAAGAAAACCAACTTCAAACAAAAATCTGTCTATAGATAAACTGTCAAAGATATTCCAAGTTTTTATTAAAGTTGAAGGGAAGTTTTAATTCTTTTCAAGCCTTTGAAAAAGTGACAGACAAACCCAGCTGAAGCATTCACAGAGAGGATGTTCTGCATTCTTTAGAACCGTGATTCCTGGTTCCCCTTGCTTTGGAGAAAAACAACTTCACTGACTAAACCAGTGACCCCAACCCTGCATTCTGAAGGAGAGCTCAGGCTGAGTGCAGCTGCAGAGAGGACAGTACTTACACACAGTTCCTCGCAGCCAGGTCTTTGTGGATGACCTCCCTCCTGGCCAGGTAGCTCATCCCACAGGCGATCTGGATGGCCATATGTACCAGATCCTGCTGGGAAATCGCCTGCAAGAGCCCAGAGCAGCAGCCATCAGCCCCTTCAGCCCAGTACCTGCAGGGTTACTGGGTTTGCTGTATCCCAGTGCCCCCTCCCCTTCCAGTCCCCACAGACACAACCACCTATGGGCACTCATCATGGTGCCTTACTCTAAATTTTAACTTCTTTTTTTGACGTGTCAAGGGAAAATACTTCCATCTTGCAAGTGCCTCACTCTTTGTACCTACTTTTCCTTTGACTGGAAGTGGACATAGGCAAAAATGGTCCATTTTGCCCCTTCCCATACCTTTTTCACTTTGTTTCCCTGGAATCCAGCTAAATTCCAGGCAGCAGCACAGTCAAAATGCTTGTTGCTTTCCAAAACCAGTATCAAAGGCTGTTGATTCAGCTCCTTTTGCAACTTCACAGTCCCATCATAATTAAAATCTTGCCTGTATTTATAGCTTGGCATACCAAAAGTAATATTAGTAAATCTGAAATTCCTCCATACAAGATTTCCCTTAATTTAATCCACAATTTTCTCTATTTGTGGATATAATTTTAGGATGCATTGATTGAGCTCGTGCCATAATGAGAGGTGACAGCTTCCTGCCCTCTGAACACCCAGAATGCTTTCCTAGTGGGAAACAAGGCAAACACTTGCTGGGCAGGCACCTCTGCAGCTCTCCTGCCATCACACTGAACAGGAGAGTGCCACAACCATTCCTCTGGTGGCACAGACTCAGGTGCCAGAGCAAAAGGAGGTTTAATGGGCACAAAGTCCCACATGCCCGAGGGTACCTGAGGATTGTTGGCCTCCACCAATTTGCACTGTCGCAGGAAGAGTTTAAGGTTCCCCCAGTTCATGTAGGGCAGCAGCACCATTGGTTTCTCTCCCTCCTCTATACAGACATGAGTGATAGGCAGCAGATTCCTGGAAGACAGAGAAATTCCTAATGTTATGGAACTGAAATTTGATAAAAATACTTTTGATTCCTAAACACAGCAATAAAATTAATTCATCATGGAAGAAAAGCATTTGATCTTGTGTTAGGAGTTGCAGAGGATGAGGTGTCCAAATAACTGAAGCCCTAGACAGTACTACTTTTAATGAATGAAATATTTGACTATTTTCCTGTTATGAAGAACCCTCCAGATGTTTTCACTTGGTCCAAGAGGGCTGACATAAATTGTTGTGAATACAAGTGATACACAGAAGTGCTACATCCTAAACTGGGAGGTGCAGCATTCTAAATCAACTACAGCTATAAAATACATACTTCCATTACAGCAGTTAAACAAAAAAAAAAAAAAAAGTTAGAACAACATGTTTGATCTGCTGCAAAGTGACAGAACAGAAAATTTTAGCTCTGAATCAGCCTCTTTAAGGGTCTTTCCAAGCCTTTTGTGGCTCAGGTAACCCCCATGCTGCAGTGTCTCTGCACATCTTCCTTAGAAGAAATATAATATATAATATTATATATATCAATATGTAAATTCACAGAAACTAAAACCAAACTGGACACAGCTTCATTAGTCTTTCCATTAGTCACTTTTTAAAATATCTGTATTTTCCATTGAAAACCATTAGCAAAGTCACCAAAGACTTACAATTGTTTTTAATTTTGAATTTTCTTACTCTTTCCTGAAAATTTCTCCCAGTCAGATTTCACATCCATGAGCTCTGGAGACCCATGAAGGTCCCAGCCTCAGAAGCAGTGTAGGGAAAAAAAGCATTTTGGACTTTTTAAAAAAAGTTTGACTTATAATAGGGAGGACAACAGCTCATTTGGAATGATGAGAGCAGGGCAGGCTCATTTTGTTTCTATTTTACGTATGTTTCACCAAAAACCTGCTACTCCTGTATTTTAAGGTCTTTATTATATAAGGCTGGGAACATCCTGGAGAAGGCTCCAGGGAGACCTCAGAGCCTTTTCCAGCGCCTAAAGTGCTCCAGGAGAGCTGGAGAGGGACTTGGGACAAGGGCCTGGAGTGACAGCACAAGGGGGAATGGCTTCCCATTGCCAGAGGACAGAGATGGATGGGATATTGGGAAGGAATTGTTCCCTGTGAGCGTGGTGGGGCCCTGGCACAGGCTGCCCAGAGAAGCTGTGGCTGCCCCATTGCTACAAGTGCTCCAGGCCAGGTTGGATGGGGCTTGGAGCAGCCTGGGATAGTGGAAGGTGTTCCTGCCCCTGGCAGAGATGAGCTTTAAGGTCCCTTCCCACCCAAACCACCCTGGAATTCCGTGATTCTACAGAAGTGTTGCTGAATTCCCAACAAAGAACTCCCTCTCCCCTGGGAGCTTTAGCTCAGGTACTTCCACCTCACAGTGACATGGATTTGTCACCAGCCCTGCGTGCCCTACCTGTGGTGAAGCCCTCTGAGTTTACAGCTTTCCGTCAGCATCATTGTCACCTGCACCTCTGAGGCTTGATCTGAGGGAAAAAGGAACCACAGATAAACTTTGGAAACAAACCAACATATTAATTAAAATTCAGTCCAGATCTGCAAGTTATTTAAGGTCACTTGAGCATGAAAAGAACTTGGTTGCCTCCTTTCTTAAAATGGCACTTACAAAAAGCCCCGAAATTCAAGGCCAAGTTCTGAGACTCATTTCTGCTTAAAGGAGTGGGGTGAAGCCCAGAAAGGAAATCAAGCACATTCCAGGGGCTGACAGACTGTGGTTCTGCACTTCCTGACAGCTTCTGGGCAGGCACAAGCCAGCTGCACTGGGCAGTGTGGTCCCATCCTGCACAGGACTGGTGCCCACGGAAGAAGTGGGATGTGCCAAATGCTTCCCAAGCACGAATGTGCTCCAAGGACACCGCTTTGTTGCTGAGTTACCACTCCAGGTACAGTGGTGTTTACTGCCACATGGCTGAAGGCTGTTTATGTCTAGCTTTACTTATTTCCTTGCTCTCTGCTTGACACACTTGACTCTTGGTAACCTTAGAACTGTTTGCTGTTCTCTCCCCCACTTTTCAAAATAAATAAATAAATAAATACAACCACTGCTGCCAGCTAAAATTCAGGCACCTGAGATAACTCCAGTAACCCAAAGCAATCAGAGCGTCCACTGGGCAGAAGCACAGGTGGTGCCTGGAACCCCTTTCCCACCACTCTTTGTGTATTTGGGGTTTTTTCCCCCCCGCTTGGTGGCAAGAACCTCCAGGGAATTTTAAGGAGACATCAACGAGAGCACTCCCAATCCCACCCCCCTCGCACCTGGGAGCATTTTCTGTGTCTCCCTCGTGCTGGGACTAGTTCTGGCAGGGAGCTGGCACAGGAGAGCCGAGCACAGCCCAAGGAGCTCTCCTTGCTGCACTAGAGGGAATTTACACATCATGGATGAGTCAAGTCAAGGTTTTACTGCCCTGGGAGGAAGAATGGGCAAGAAATCCTCTGCTCTCTTCCCTCCTCCAAGGTCTGATCCTGCTCCTGTACAGCCCTGACACCCTTTCCTAACTGAGCCTGAGCCCTGCAAAAGAAAACGTGACTCTGGCTGAGTGAAGAGTGATGGGAGCACTCTGGAGAAGATCAGAGGTGCCACTAAATTAGTGACAATTATGGCTGTGGTATATTACAGGATATATATATATATATATATATATATAAAATAAGTCAGTGCTTTTGGGCCCATCACTACAAGGACATCGAGGGGCTGGAGCATGTCCAGGGAAGGGAACGGAGCTGGGGAAGAGGCTGGAGCAGCAGGAGAGGCTGAGGGAGCTGGGAAAGGGGCTCAGCCTGGAGAAAAGGAGGCTCAGGGGGAACCTTCTGGCTCTGCACAACCCCCTGAGAGGAGGGAGCAGCTGTGGGAATCGGGCTCTGCTCCCAGGGAACAGGGACAGGATGAGAGGGAACAGCTTTAAATAGCACCAGAGGAGGTTCAAACTGGATATTGGGAAATATTTATTGACAGAAAGGATGGGCAGACATTGGAACAGGCTGCCTGGGGCAGTGGTTGAAGATTTAAATCTAGAGGGGTTTAAATCTGTGTGGGTGAGGCACTTTGAGTGGTGGTCTTGACAGCACTGGGGGAATGGTTGGACTCAATGGTCTTGGAGGGTTTTTCCAACAAAATCAAATCTATGATTCCCTTCTATTTGATAACAACTCTGTATGTGGGGATGGTAGGAACAGGTTATTGCAGTGCAGGAGACACTGAAGCCATGGCCAGCTGAAGTCTCTGGTCTGCACTCCAACAGAAGCATGAGAAAGAGAAGGTCCTACCCCTGTGGGCTGGACACTTGATAAATTTGCTTGTGTACAACACAGATGAAAAAGGCTTGGAAAGAGGAAAGAAAAACAAAGATCCTACATTAAAACAAAGTTACACAGCCTTGAATGACTGAATCAGGCAGTTCTAAAAGCCAGCATTAAAAAGGGAGGTGGAAAAGCAGATTCTGAGAAGTCAGAGGAGCAGGTTACCTGTACAGAGCTTCAGGTGTAACAGCAGTAATTTACAGGGCCCAAAGACCTCAACCTCTTCACCCAGCACATGATGAAGGGAGGAAAGAAATTCCTGGGTGTGAGTTTAAGCTGATTAACTCCTCACACACTCTCTGGCCCTGTGCTTGCTGAACTGGTTTGCTTTTAATTATAAGAGCCACCAAGCAATAATTTGAAGCTTTAAATCAGAGACTGTTTAAGAGTGGATTTCAGATCTACAGAACGAGTCAGGCTGGTTTGGACAATGCACCCATTCATCTCCTCATGGTGACTCTTCTGCCAAAGCCTTTCCCTTTCCAGCACTCAGGGAAGTTTCCAGCAGGTCACTGTGACGTTCTGTTGTTTTCTCTCCACGTTATAGTGGTTGATCCAAAAGGATGATTGACTCCCAGGCAAGTATATACGGAAACTGAAATCTTATCTTGTGAAACAGTCCCACCATCCATATTGTGTTTGCTTATCAATATTATTTCCTTGTTTTCTGCATGGCAAAAAACTTACCCAACACCAACAAATTCAACAGACTCAGAACAAACAATAGTGTTCATGGCTAATCCTCCCCTAAGTTGAGACCAGTGCCAATTTAGAACCACCACACAATTTGATTATTGTGGGTTTGTACTAGATATAATTCAAAACACAATATTAATCACCACTTCTTGGAGTGATTCTTGTCAAAAGGGAGAAAAGAACACCAAAATACTGCTACTGCAACAGTCCCCACTGGAATCAAGCTTCCTTTTAAGGCCATTTTCATCAGTTACAAAGGAAAAAGTTCAGTTAAACAAACTCTGTCACATTTAGTAGACTATAACCACTTTTGAGCAAGCAACACACACATCTTCACAGACCAGGACGAAGGTGATTTTGGCATTATTACATTTTTTTTTGTTGTGAGGGCTCGGTGAATCTGAGCATCCTGTACTAAAAACCCTTAAAACCAATCCAGCAAACCCACCATTTCTAGTTTTGATAAGAGAAACAAATCTTGCTGAGATCTTTTCCAAGCACATAGTGAGATGAATTCTACAGATTTCATCTTCCTGCGTGGGCCAGTGTATAATCCCAAATTCCCCAAACTGTGTCAATCCCCGAGTGCTACACGTAAGCACACACACCTTGTTTTCTTCTCAGAGCTGTTTGTGCAGCCACTCAAACAAAACAGGGGGAGGATCCTGTCAAACCCACGGGATGCCCACGGGCTTTTGTGGCTCCTTTTGTCTGCCCCGGATCCGTGAAGTTGTCGGATAGGAGCACAGCCACACACACACCTACAGAGGGGAGAGGGGGACAAAGCCTCCCACAGAGCCAGAAACCTCTGAAATTACAACACCTACTTGGAGACACAACTGAGGAGGTCACAGTCTCCCATTTATTAAATCTGGGCACCAGGAACAGCCCTGAATTTAACTTGAGTGCTCCAGGGCAAGGCAACAAGGGCTCATTGCAAACTTCCTTAAAGCCCTGAAAAAAGCTGGACTGAGGAATTACCATTATTTGTGATGAAGAACATGTCAGTGCTCAGCCATGAATGGAGTTGCAGTTGGATAGTCATGAGGAGCAGCCAGATTTCCATAAGGTGATCATGTACCAACAGCTGAGAAACCAAAGAGCAGCAACTTCAGGGAAGTTCAGAGAAAGATTTAACACCCAGAAATATTCCAGATGCTCAGTTAGGACCAAAAACGTCCAACTTTCAAAAGGTGCTTAAAACCAAGACTGAGATAGATGTAAATGCATTCCAGAGAGGCAGATGCTCTCCAAGCCCTGGTTCTATCCAGAAGCCTGGCTGTGAAAGCCTGCCCCGAGGCCCAGGGCAAGAACAAGGCAGGATTCCAAGCTCTGATGGAGCTGCAGGTTTACCTCCTGATATCACAGGATTTGTATGCACCCAAGCACAATGGGGCTCTTGGCATTGCTGGTTTTACAGAAGAGGCTGATCCCTCTGTGCTGGGATGTGCTGGGGCCCTGCCTAGTTCATGGGGAGAAAAAACACCTATTCCACTTTTACCAACTTCTTAAAATCCAGCTGCAAAGATGTATTTTAAAATCTTTGTTCATTATCATTCGTCGATCACATGAATCATCAGGTGAAAAGAACTTGGGGAAGTTCTGTGATGACACTAAACTGAAGGGGATTGCCTGCTCTGAGACCAGGCACTCATCAGCTCTGGGGCACCAGGCTCTGCCTCACCAGGATAAGTCTCTCCACACCCCAAAGGACACAGCAGAGATGAGAAGCAGCAATTACCTGGATATTGCAGTGGGGAACTGATTAGCTGGATGTTTTCATGAGTCACTTTGTAAGGCAGACCTCCCAGAACCTCAAAATTGCACAGCACAGCTTAAGTAGGATCACAGAATCCTTTAGGTTGGAAAAGCCCTCCAAGATCAAGTCCACTCATTCCTCCAGCACTGCCAAAGCCACTCCTAACCCACGTCCCCAAGTGCCACATTCACACATCTGTTAAATCCCTTCAGGAATGGGGACTCCACCACTGCCCTGGGCAGCTGTGCCAGGGCTGGACAGTCCTTTCTGGGAAGAATTTTTCCCTAATATCCAACCTAAACTTCCCCTGGGGCAACTTGAGGCAATTTCTTCTTGTCCTGTACCCTATTCCCTGGGAGAACAGATTGACACCCACCTCACCACAACCTCCTCTCAGGCAGCATAACAATTTGAGAGACTTCTGAATGTAGAATGGTCACTGAAATCTGTTTCTTCAGAAGACAAAGCAGAAAACCCATGTAACCACAGGCTTCAAAACTGAACTGAGTCACATTTGAACTCTCTCACAGCCTGCCACAGGCAGTAACAGCAGATTCTCTCAAGATTCCTTCTCAGAAGCAGCTCTGCAAATGCTACAGCCAGGAGCTCCAAGGCTCCTGATGAATGTTTCCAACCTCAGTATTTAAGAATATGTTTTACCTGCAGCTTTTCTCATCTTTGGACCATTTGTAACGGCTTGTTCCCCTCTGGACTTCTTCCTGCTTCATATTGCAAGGTAATGCTCCCCCACATCACAACACTTACACAGCCCATTTTCTACACACCTGCCTGTTTTCACAAGCTTCTATTGCCATTATTTTTCAACCTTGTAGACTTTGCCCAATATCCCATGACAAAGTGCACAAGCTCCAGTTATTGAAGGCCGACAGCCACACAGGCAGGCACAGCGGTCACAGGAATTGAGAGTGCAGGACTAGAGCAGCTCCAGGTGATAAATGCTCCCCGTATCAACACATTCTTGTTAATTACTGCTGTTTCTGCATGGCAATTAGTTAGGTAAAACTGCTCCCAAGGCAGAATTCCACCTGAGTTCAAAGAAAATGCATGCCTGAGTATTGCTTTAACCCCTCTACATGAGTCTTTGGAAGTAATTCAACGCCTGTGCTCACATCTGTTGTACAGGACAATTTTAATGCTCCTAGCAGGTAACCTTCACAACTTTCCTTCACCAGAAGGATGCTAAAGGAATGCAGTAAGTCATGATCCAACCTGCTTTTTCATAGGCAGAAAGGATATAGAAAGGAAATATAAAACATATTTCAGCTTTAAAATTTCAAGGCCCCAGGAGCCAGACAGAGCCAAGTGGAGCATCTGATGCTTCCTCCTGCCACGGACTGAGCTCAGCACTCTGTGCTCCTGTTTGCAGCTCGGAGCTGCAGGAGGTGTTCAGGTCATCACTTCCACAAATCAACGTCCCCCTGCTTTCCAAGGCAGCCCTGCATCCTACAGAATTCCAGTCTCCTGTAAAGGTAAGACATGCACTCCAAACCACAGCAGGAGGAGGTTACAGCATGGGACACCACGTTTAGTCCTGATAAAATTTCCAGAGAGAAGGATTTCTCTTCCAATCCTGGTATCCAAGCATCAAGTATCAACCACATGAGTCTATTTTGCAAAGCAAGGCAGCTCACACTGACAAATCCAAGCCTAATTTTAATAGATCTTGGGATTGAGTCAACATGACACTGCTAAAATAGGGAATGCTATTCTGGTTTTCCTACATTACAAATGCACATGCAGTTTTAAACCACAGAAAAGGGCAGAGAAAATCAGGATTTAGGGACAGTCTTAGTTCCCTGTGTAACAGTAACACCAGAATCCAGGAAGCAGCAGCAAAGAGAAGGAAGTAAAAAGCTCTTTGCTCAATAATCCATTTAACTCAAAGTGAACCTGAAAGTGTTAAGTAAGTTGAAAGTGAAACTGGGAAAGAGAGACATGACTGATGTCCTGGTCCAAAGGTGAAGGGACAGCACATAATAAAACTGATGTACAAGTAGAGATTTTAACTGTATGTAAATTTAAGTGTCCTGCAGGTGAGTATCTTTTAGCACATGGAATAACAAATCTTTAAATGATGCAGTACAATACTTTGGAAATCATCGCCTCAGTATTTTCTTAAGCATATTGTACTGCTTTAGATGTCTCAGGGTATTTTCCTAAAGAACTAGTATTAAATTAAAAATGAAGTGCATTTTTTAGGCTGATATTCAAAAATTTGCTACTTATCCCAAATTCTTTAAATTCAAGTATCTTCCTTTATAAAGACACTCAAGAATTTAGCTCAGATGAGCAGTCAACTCTTGATTTATTTTTTTGGCATAAGCTATATTCTTCAGAAACAGGATCCTGCACTCTGATTTTGGAAGATTAAATACTTTTGAACAATTAATTCAAATACTGTATGTTTAAGGTACAACCTTAAATTTAGAACTATTTTCACAAGGCTGTGCTTTTTAAGAACGAACTGCCCAGAATAGCAGATTCCATCAATTGAAACATGACGCCTTGAGAACAACTGTGGATGCTCCAAGTTCTGGTACCTATTTCATGTGAATAAGAAACTTTCACCCTGGTTAACACAGAGCTGCTTGTCCACATTTAAATCCCCTAAACGTGCCCATTGCTTTCTCCTGCTTGGCACAGCCTGAATTCTCAGGATTTCTATTTCTACACTTCCCAACTGCATGAAGTCCTAAAAGGTCATCAATCTTGCAATCATTGAATGGTTTAGGTTGGAAGGGACCTCAAAGCTCATCTCACTCCACTTCCTGCCTTGGGCAGGGACACCTTCTACTAAATCATGACGCTCCAAGCCCTGTCCAGCCTGGCCTGAGCACTCCCAGGAATGGGCCATCTCCTCTTAACTAGACTAGCAATAAATTTAAAAAATCTAAATAGTAAAATGTCAGAGGTAGCCAAGAATGCTGAAAGTCTTTTAGTGACCTGAGATGACAGAACTAAAGCATTATTAAAAGTTGGTAGAACAATAAAGTTTAAAGAGCTGACCTTTGTCAACACTGACTTTGTTTCCAGTGCTTTCCATGGATGGTTTGTTTCCAAACACTCCTTCCTCGTACATCAGAAAAATGTTAAGTGGTTAGAACACAAAATGGGAGCAGCCGGGTTATCTTGAACTGCACACTGCGTTGTTTTTACCAAAAGTGTACCTTGGCCAGAACATCCTAAATGAGTCAGGCCTCTGCATAGCTCACACTCACTTCATATGTTCCTGGAATAACACAATTCCATTTGTTTTGCTAAGAATTTTCTCCTTCACAGGAAAAGCACCATTAAACAAAGTGTTCTTTAAATCAAAGGTGAAACTTGTGTGTTTTCTTCTTCTCTGACATCAGATGATTTAAAAGATTCCCCAGAAAGGCTGGAAGGATCTGTTAAACCCTGGCAAGAGATTTAATGCCAGCTTGGAGAAACATGCCATCAGAGACACTTCCCAAAACTGAGAGGGATTGGAAACCTCTGATTGGAAAGCGAAGCATTCCACCCTCGTAACACAATTTTTCTGTAAAACAAAAAACACAACGAAGAAAGCAAATGCCAGCTAAGTCTCTCATCTTTCTAACGAAGAACTTGTTCAGGTTGTGTTGATCCAAAGATTCCAAATTCCCAGATATTCTAGATAACATATCCTTGCTCTTGCTGGCAATGACACATATCCTCAATCTTCATCAGTGTCTGAAGACAGAATGAAGGCGAATTTTCCACTGAAATGTCTAAGGGTGAAAGTAACTATGATTTTGAGCACCTTGCCTAGCAAATGAACACAGTGGAAGTTTAAACTGCAAAGACAACACAACAACTATATGGCCAATATGAAGGATGTAGGACAGCCTGAACAAGTCACACCTTTTCCCCAGAGCTTGGGATCTTGGCAGTCTGAAGTTACTAGAGTTTCCAGAAAGCCAAGAGATCCATTTTCCTTTTAAGCTCTCCTTGGCACAAGGCACTGCTCATATCAGAAGGCTCAGGCACCCAGATACAGATGATACAGCATCAAAAAACCCTTATAAACTCATCTATTTCATGAACCTGCATGTAGAAACTTTGTCACTGCCATGGGCATGTTACAACTTTCTCCCTGGAGTGAACTAAAGCTCCATGAAAGAAAAAACTCTTTTAAGGATCTGGAGTAAAACCCAGGGACGAATCCTTTAATCAGTCTTTATAAGAGATGTGGTGTTGAGGCTTCAAGAGAAGCATCTCCAATTTTTACACCTCATCAATTTAAGAGCTACAGAACAAGTAATCACTGAATCGCTTCAAAAGTACTTCAATAACTTCATGAAGTGTTCAAATGAAAGACCCCAAATTCTGTGGCGGATGAGAAACCAGTCAGATCATGCTGAACAAGCACACTCAACCTATTCAACCCCTGCACTGATACTGCCTAATCAGGCTCAAACTTGCTATTTGAGAGTCTGACCTAATAGTTCTACTCCAGCTTGAGACAACAGGGAATACAGAATATTTCAGGAAACTCTCTGGATGGGCTCTTCCACCTCTCAGGCAGGTCCAGGCTCTCTCAGTTTTTGTGTATTACTGACTCCTTTAAGAGCAGATCACTTCAGAAGGGGAACAAACACAAAGTTCAGAGAAATCAGGGATCCTGTTTTCACTCTCCTGGTTAATAGCAATGCTCTACATCTCACTAGAGCTCTGGGAAACATCAGGGAAGGAAAGTGGGAAGTTACTGCAGTCAACTGATCCTTTGGGAGCAACAATTAACCACAGGGAAAGAATATGGGGAAGAGACAAAGTGACAAGGCTGCAATCACTCTCCCTCCAGAGCAGGAAATACCCACAGATATAACTATTGCCTGATGAGGACAACAGCCACAACATTCACCTTCCCCAGCACAGGAAATGGGAAAACTGACAGCACATTCCCTCTGTCCACACTATTGGAAATAACCCCTCTTAAAAGGGTATGGATGCTGTAGTACACTGACAGCTGAAGGAGGGACACATGAAAAGAGATTCATTGTGGCAGGCACTTAGGGCAAGATTTTTCTTCGTGGATTTTCATTCAGAAACCACTCCTTGAACAGCACAACCTTGACACCCGCCCGCGTGGCACAGAGCTCTTCTCCTAACAGCCAACAAACCCAAGCTCTTAGCCCATCTGTAACACTTGCTGGGCTGGGGAGGTTCAGCCTGGAGAAGAAAATTTTCCAAGGACACCCTTCTGTGGCTTTTGGATTGTAAGAAAGACTGAAACAGACTTTTGATCACGACTTGCAGGGACAGGACAAGGGGCAATGTTTTAAACAGGAAAAGGGTAGATTTACATTTGACATAAGGAAGACAATTTTTTAAAAATTTATTTATTTATTCTTCCCTGTGAGGTCAGACACTGGCACAGGGTGCCCAGAGAAGCTACCCCTGGGTCCTTGGAAGTGTTCAAGGCCAGGCTGAACAAGGCTTGGAGCAACTTGGCCCAGTGGAAGGTGTCCCTGCCCATGGCAGGGGTGGGATGAGATGGGCTTTAAGGTCCCTTCCAACCCAAACCATTCTGGGATTCTAGGATTCTCTTGAAATTCTAGGTTTAAAGCTATAACAACTCCCCTAATGTCAGAACAGTGTCTTCAGTTTCTCAAGCTCTGATCCTGGTGCGATAAAAGAGGTGTTTTTTCTCTCAAGGAGGTTATTCTTCCTCACGGTACCTACTCGAAGAACCTCAGTTCACATTTTCTAAAGATCTGGGATACTCCACCCCCACTCCCCATTGTTTCCTGACATTTGGGCCACCACTGGACTTCATTTTATCACTTTCAGAATGCACCTCTGGGTTAAACAAGGCAGTTCTGGAGCAGCTCATACTTTTGGGAAGGGATAATTTAACTCCACAGACAAAGCCTTTATTCCTTGTCTATTTTCCATGACCCTCAGGCTTTACTGCCTTCAGCAAAGAGATACTTAAGTCAGTTTAATGGTTCTCATACCCATCAAGCTTTTATGGTCCTGCCCTGCTTCTGCTTGTGCCAGAACAGCAGTGTGTGTGGCCACAGAATGACTGAGATCAAGGAAAAACTCTGCTTACAAGAGAATTTTTGCAGGTTTTTTTCTTCCAACCAGATCAAATTCCCAACTTATTACAAATGTGAAAATGAAACCGTGTAACATCAGCACTGCAAGTGAGCTGCTGTGAGGAGAGGGGATGTTACAGGTTCTTCTCCTTGCAAAATTCTGCTGCCCAAGCCCAAGTATCAGCAAAACCTACCCTACACTTTTTACACACAGATCTTTTTTAATGCTGGGAAATTCTCTACAGTGACCCTATGAATGCCATCACTGCCTGAGGACCATGCTCCAGTACACTGCAGTGAATCCCTCCCTGCAAAGGGAAGAGCTTTTTCCTATAGGACACGAATGTGTCACAGACACAAGCCACTGTAAGGGAGAATTATGGATTTAGGAGTGCATTGGAAGTCCCATTTTGGGAAAACAATTCAATAACAGGTCATGGGAGGCAGCTAAATAAAGATCACTTTTGATAAATGTTATGTTGTTTAATTCAATGCTATAAAAAGTAGCTCGCGTGCCAAGGGCTAAGTTTTTCAGAACTATTATTAAATAAGAGCCAAGAAAATAAAAAAAGACAGAACTGTTTGGCAGGGAAAGGGAACAGAAGAAGGCAGAATTCAGAAAACGTTCCCAAAATACTGAAAATAAGCAAATTTCTTGGTTTTTAAATAAGAGAAGCCAGGCTGGGAGAGCCAGGGGTGTTCACCTGGAGAAGAGAAGGCTCCAGGGAGAACTTAAGAGCCCCCAAAAGGGGCTCCAGGAGAGCAGGAGAGGGACTTGGGACAAGAGATGGAGGGACAGGACATGCTTTAAGCTGCCAGACAGCAGGATTAGATGGGATATTGGGAAGAAATTCTTCCCTAGGAGGGTGGGCAGGCCCTGGCACAGGTTGCCCAGAGAAGCTGTGGCTGTCCCTGGATCCCTGGAAGTGTCCAAGGCCAGGCTGGATGGGGCTTGGAGCAACCTGGGCTAGTGGAAGGTGCCCCTGCCCATGGCAGGGGGTAGAGCTCTGAGGTCCCCCCCAACCCAAACCATTCCATGATTCTATGTCATGTGAGAGAAGAGCACCACACACATCTGATTGTGTCAGAAACAGACCACAGTGGCTGCTTCCTTTAAGCAAAATATTTCTTTTAAAGGTGGCAGAGAATAAATGGGTAGCAGAAAGATTCAACAACAAAATTCAGCAGCTTCCCCACCTCCCAATCAGTATCTTCAAAAATTAATAGCTAGGCAAAAAAAAAAAAAAAAAAAAAAAAGAGTTGAAATTCTTATAGATGCTTTTTTTTGCAAAAAATAATTAAAGAAGTTGTCAAATGAAAAAACAAAGGCAATGAGACACCCAACTGAAATGACAAAAATAAGTGGTAAAACAACCCCTGTACTGGGAATTTGACAAAAAAGAGAACTTGTGATGATTGCAGAGGAAGGGAGAGATGTAGGATACATTAAACATAGGGATACATGTAGGATACTTGTAATATACACATGGGATACATGTGACAGACATTTGCAATTTTTTCATCTACGCCCACCTTGCTCCTTAAGTCTGCCTATCCCCATTTCAAGGTATTTCCTGAACACAGGTGCTGCATTTGGATAAATTCAGTTCTAAATGCCAATTCTCACGCTTCAGTTGCAAAGCTTAAGGAAGGCAGAAATTATGCCCTGTCTTTTGAACAGCCATGCATTTGTAAAAGATTTTTAAGATACATTTCAGGTGTCTTTCAGGAATTTGCAGGGGACAAGGCTGTGACTGGGAAGACAATGACATGCTGGGAAAAAAAAACAATATAATTTTTTACTTAGAAGAATAATAACCAAAGTATTCAAGGGTGATGACTGAAGGCACTGGTGGAGAACACATGCATTTTTCTTCCATATAAGATTGCTGTTCTCTGTGGCTGAAGGAAGCATCCCAACTGCTTTTGCTTTTCATCATTTGTGTATTTTGGGGAGAAGGGGGTTGTTTTTAAGCCAGGTTTGGCACCCTCAGCCTGCAGCACAGTTCAAACACCTGCACACAAACCCGCTCCTTCATGCAAACATACCTTTAACAGTTTTGACAAAAACTTGTTTCTCTTTACTGGGGTCTTTTTCTTCTATTAGAATTCCATGGAAAATGCGCCCAAACGTGCCTAGGAACAGAACATCCAATCAGTAAAGTGTGGTTAAGAACCACTGATAACATTAGGAGTATCTTAAGCAAACAGTACCTTTCACAGCTGAAAGTGAGGAATGCCTGCAGTTAAGGTGTCTCCAAACCCTATAAAGTCACCAAGAGAGAACCCAACTGCTCTCCAGCACAAGGAGGATTCATAACTACAGGCAGCAAATGCTGAAATTTTACATAAATAAAACTTAAGGGGAAAAGCATGAGAGTGAACTAGTGATAGCAGCAGAGCCCAGTGAAATTAAATATCAAATTGATGATAGTTTATTTGTGGCACTTCAGTCAACTCCCTGCACTAAGAACTCCAGCTCCCTTTTCTCACCCACCCAGCCTGCAATTCTAAGCCAAGGCACTTCTCACAAGGACCAAGTTGTTTTGGAAACATTCACAAGGAAACAGCAATTCTGGCCAGCCAGCACACAGGGAACACTTGGAAACAGCCAGCATCACATTATTCACAAGTTTCACCTCAGCTGAAAGGTGCTGGGTTTGTTTGGGGGTCATTCAGACTCTCCAGCATTTTTCCATTCACAAGCTGTTACTGATGCTATTGCAGGAAGAGGAGCTGCTCTGAGAAGCTGGGCTGAGAACAACTGGCAACACACAGAGAATTAATTGGTTTTTACTGCTCAGCTCAGCAACACTTTTCTGCACCAAGGTGTGCATCATCTCCAGATAGTCTATTCCAGCATAACAGCCCCTTCCCAAGGATTCCTCCTGCCTGACTAGGTTGAAAGATCTTTGACAGTATGAAATAGAGGTCTTATTTGTTTCTAAATACCTTCAACAGGGGCAGTGCAACACTTCTGTCACCTACCCTGGGGCTGCAAGGAAGCCCTGCATGACAGGGGTCTTCAAATTGCAATTTCACTAAGCAGCAGCTGAACTCAGGAGACTCTCAGGCAACCACAACACCCTGAATTACTTAACAGCAACTAAATTCCTCCTGTCTCGGTTCTTGAAGACTTCGAGAAAGTGCCTAAATGCATATTTCCAAAATGTAAAAGCAGGTGAAGCTTATAATGAATCTATGTGAAGTTTATAATGAATCTATGTGAAGTTTATAATGAATCTATGTGATGTTTATAATGAATCTGTGGCCAAGATCTGTAAAGAAGTTCCATGCATGCATTTACTTTATCAGCTTCTTCCCCTCTGAAGCTCTTTTGTTCTTCAATGGCAGAGACTCAACACCACTATGATCCTGAACTAAAATTGGTCAGCTCTTCTATGTCCTCTGACATGTGGATGTGGCACTTGGGGACGTGGGTGAAATTTGCATTGCTGGGCGAGTGTTTGGACTCGATGACCTCAAAGGGCTTTTCTAACCTTAATGACTCTGTGCTTAACTTTTGAAGGTTCTGACTCAAAGTAACAGCTGGAGGCTAAGAAACAAGATCCCAGGATTAACTGGGTCCAAACTGCATTCAACAGCTCCTTATGCCTCATCTGGCAGAACAGGGCAGCTCTGCCACCAAACATCTGAGGCGTTGCTGGGGCACTGAGTCACTTCTAGTCATGGGTGACTCCCAACATCCCAGCCCCAGGCAGCCCAGAGGAACACAAAGCACATCCCACATGCCAAGGAATGTTTTTGCAGAGCTCACACTGGAAGTGAGCACGGAGCTGCCACCCCAGAGGTTCAGAGGCACACACTGAACAAGAATGGAAACATCCTCCACTGCTGCTCAGACTAATATAAAGCACTCTGCCTCCAAAGGATGATTATCTCCAATCTCCAGCTTCAGGAAGTTTGATTTCTCATGGAACAGAGACTTGAAATTGCAGCAGTAAAGGTGAATGACAAAGAAAACTAAATATTTAAGCCTATTTTTCAAATTCAGTATCAACAAGAATCAATTAATGTTGTGCATGAACACTTTCAAAGTGCACAGTAAACAAAGAGTGAACAATTCAGGAACTGGATGATCCTTGTGGTCCTTCCAACTCAGGATATTCCATGAAAACAACCAGGTAGTCTCTGAATCTTTTATATCAGCGCTGTAAATGTTGCATCTGCCAATTGGATTTCCAAAGCAAAGTTATCAAACTGAGACACCAAATTTGGACAACTGAAGATTTTTTGGGCTTTGGGTTGGTTTTGCTTTGATTTTTTTGCTGTTAAGACCAGCTCTCCTGTAGGAACTCCCAAAAGTGAGTTACCTTGGTACTGAGAGCCTGGAGTGATTACCCTTCCCCTCAGTCACCCATCATTTCAGGGAGCAGGTTATTAAGACAGACAAGTTCAATGACTTACTGAGCACACCTGGGCACTCCCCCAGCCCAATTAATTCTGGAAGCTGCTTTCCCCACCCCCACGCCCTAAATGCAAACATAACTCATCATTCCTCCCATCCACCAAAGCTACAAAGAACAGAAACGTCATCTGTGAATGATTTCAGAAAGTCTGTAAATAAATATTCATCTATTTGTATTTATATATCTACAGCATGTTGTAGGAATGAAGTGTCTGAGTGCTGCAAATACCTTCTTGGAGCACGTCTTTGAGGGTGATCCTCTCCCTGGAGATGGCTATGTCCTTCACTTTAGCTTTGGCCTCCATAAGAGTGACACTTCTCAGATCATTCTTCTCTATCCGTAATGTGGGATAACCTGAGGAGCCAGCAGAGCCAAACAATCCAACATAAATACCCTTGGAATGAGAACAGGCATAGGGCTTCACCTCTGACCACCCATGGCTCCACACACAAGGGAGCAGCTCCATCTTAAATAGATGATATATCCATTTTAAAAAGATGACTGTATTTAGCAATGAAAAACACAAGAATAATCATCTGCAGGGAAAGAAATGACACAGGAATTCTCTGTAGTGTCATGCATTTATTATTAACTCCGGGTGAAGGAAACTCCTGTACTGAAGGCGATCAACACTGCACTGCCCTCAGGAGGAGGAAATCGACTGTTGGAAAACTCGGAGCTGGGAAGATGCCTTACCCCAGCAGGACATTAACAAACTACCAGTGCCCTCTTCTGGCACTTCCAGACATCTGGATACAACAGGAGAGTCAGAAAGCCTGGAATATTTTTGTACATGTTTATGAATTATTAGAGAAATCTAGAGAATTACTCTGATAATACTTTCTTTAAAATTTAAATGTTACTGAAAGCAAAATTATGCAACTGTGAAATGACCAAGAATGTCAATCCTGATTTTTTCCCACATCCAACCTTTTCTCTTCTTCTCCTAATTTTCACCATTTCCAGTGCTACTGGGGGTGTCCCAAAGCAGGTAAGAGACACTGTGAGGCAAGGGCTGCCCCCAGCAAACAGGTGCCACCACACTGGGCAGGGTGAGGAGGGTTGAAGCACCACCCTGGGCTTGGTCCCCTGCCTGTGGCCAGAGGATTCTGGGGGACAACATTCCAGCAACTGGAACTCAGCCAAATTCACCTGAGTCACTTGGAAAGCCAAACAAAAAACCTGAGGTTGACAGGACATCAGCAGCTCAGCCTGAGGTGGGATAAGACACTGAGGGGCTGGAGCACATCCAGGGAAGGGAACAGAGCTGGGGAAGGGGCTGGAGCACCAGGAGAGGCTGGGGGAGCTGGGAAAGGGGCTCAGCCTGGAGAAAAGGAGGCTCAGGGGGGACCCTGTGGTTCTGCACAACTCCTGACAGGTGGGGGAGCTGGGGATGGTTGGGCTCTGCTCCCAGGGAACAGGGACAGGATTAGAGGGAATGGACTCAAGTTGCACCAGGGGAGGTTCAGATTGGGCATGAGGGAAAATTCCATTTCCCAAAGCCTTGTCCAGCCCTGGCCCAGCTGCCCAGCTGGTGGAGATCCCACCCCTGGAGAGAGTTAAAAGCCATGTGGCACTTGGGGACATGGGGGTCTCGGCAGTGCTGAGGGAACAGTTGAATTTGATTATCTGGGAAGGCTTTTCCAACCCAAATGATTCTGTGATTCTAAAAGATGGAAAATAAAAAGGCTGGGGAGGACTCAGGTGACAAGAGGGAAACCAGCTCTAGGATAATTTTCAGGATAAGGTCTCTTCCAAACTCTGTGAAAAGGATTTTTTTTAACATTTCATATATTACATTTTTACAAGCCTGTTTTTTAAATGAATGCTTATACCAAATACATTTTAAAGGCAGCTTTTAGCAAGGGAAAGGTGAACTCAGATGACAAATAAGATTTTGGGGTGTTTTTTTGGTGTTTTTTTTTTTTTTTTGGGACAACCCAGGACAGGGAGATACAGTACAATTTAGAAGTGAGCCCCAAATCTCTCCCAGAGGTGCAGTTCAGCCTCAGGTAAACAGCTGCTTCCACACATGGGGAGGGGAAAAGGAGGGCTGAGAGTAATGATGACCTTTGAGGACCATGGGAGAGACTTTGGGGTCTTATTAGTTGGTTTAAAAAAAAACCCCATGGGTGTCCCTATACTGGCCACCTTCCCTCCAGCTGCAACAGTCCCTTCCCTGGAGCAGGGCTGGCTGGGATAGCCCTCCTCCAGACAATAATTTGAGGAGTAAAAATTTCACAGGTAACAAATACGTCATTAACAACAGAATTAACTCAGAACACAGCTGAGAGCACTTGGTTTGCTCAACCTGGAGGAAACTGAGGACCTGATCCCAGTCTCCAGCTCCTCCCAAGGGACAGTTCTGGGCTCTTCCCTCTGTGACCAGGGACAGGAGGACCCCAGGGAACAGCTGAAGCTGTGCCAGGGGGGTTTAGGTTGGAGATCAGGAAAGGTTCTTCCCCCAGAGGGTGCTGGGCACTGCCCAGGCTCCCCAGGGAATGGGCACAGCCCCGAGGCTGCCAGAGCTCCAGGAGAGTTTGGACAACGCTCTCAGGGGTGCACAGGGTGGGATTGTTGGCGTGTCTGTGCAGGGCCAGGAGCTGGATTGATGATCCCTGTGGGTCCCTTCCAGCTGGGATATTCTGTGATTCTGTGGTATCAGTTATCAGGTCAGCATCTAAACTGCTGCCACCCCTCCTTTCCTCTCACTGCTCTCTTCAGCTATTTTGTATCACTTCAAGCAAAGCTGTAAGCAACAGGAGATGACAAGAATAACAAAACCATCGGGATTCGTGCACATGGCATCACCTGCTTTAGTAACTGATCCCAGGGCTGCGTGGATACATCCTGTTCTCTCTCCTCTGCTTGGACTGCACGAGGCAGGCTCTTCCCAGTGTAAAACACAGATACCTCACAGCTACTGGTGAAGTCTGGCTGGCTGACTGCTCTGGGAGCAGGGAGAACAACCCCAGGGACAAACACAGTCTCATGCTCATACCACTCACATCCCCCCCAAACTCACTCCTGACTATGGCGTGGCTGGATCAAACAAGAATTCAAGAAGCAAAGTGACAGAATCAGAGAATGATTGATGTTCTTCTCTTGCACTTGCCACCAAAGCAGCGTGGCAGGAGGCTCTGTGCTTAGATTAACACTTACTGGTTACTGGCGTGGCGTTGTTGGGCGTGTCAGCCCGCAGGTACTGCGTCGTCTGCGTGGAGGGCTGCGACAGCCCCTGCGAGCTGCTGCTGTCACTGATGCTGTGGGGAAGCAAAAATGCAGATCAACATCGCTGCTTGCCACTCCAACACATTCCAAATTAACTTGTCGAGGTCAGAACCAGGAGATTTTCCAGACAAGACTTGAAAAGAGCAGAGTTTTGAAGTCCCTCACACATGAGAATGTATTTCAGGTGGCTCAAAAATCTTGGCACTAAGCATGAACGGCTTCCTCCTATTTGCTTTCCAGAACTTGCTGTATCTTCCGGGACTTCTCCCCACTTCGGAATAATCAAAGTGACAAAACATTCCTTGCCAGAACCATCCTGTCATACCAAGAACGACTCTTGTATTCCAGGAAAGATTTGCACACATTTCTCTCATGGCACTGATATCCCACTCAGACGAGGGCTCTATTTTACAGCCCAAACTGCTCTACCCTACTTTGTCACTCCCCTCCCTAGGCGTACCTGTTGCCCCTTCCAGTACCTCCTAAAATGTGCTTTTTGAGATGCTTTCTTTGGGCAGAAGGACTAGGGGTCCACAGAGTATCCCTGAAACAGGTAAACCACAGCCTAAACCACAGCAGGCTGACTTCTGTCTTATTTTCACAGTCAAAATCCTACAAAAAGGGCTTTTGCAGCTGTAGTGGACCAAAACCCCTGTTAGCAGGTCAGATGGCAGGGCTACACATACACATACAAACGTTCCCCTTTTGATCCAACTTCAGGTTTTCCACTGCTGACTGTATTGGGAGGACAAAGAGGATATTAGTTTGGGATACAACCTCTGCTTTGCCAAATAATCAACATTTAAGGTTTCTTGGGCAGGACCAGTCACCCCTGTAGGATTGTCAGACATGGCTGGTGATGCCCTCCAGGCCCACTGCTACCTTTGAAGCCAGGCTTCCTTTAAAAACCAGAAATCCAAGTCCACTCTTCCACATTATAGCAAAATCATGGATGAACCCACTGAATTTTTTCTTTGGAATGAAATTTACTGAATCTCACAACACAAACTTACTCATTTATAGCTGGCCTCAATCACTCCCTGGAACTTTTTTTTTTTTTTTTAAGTTATTCCCACATTCCCTGTCTTCCAGGTGCAGGGCTCCAGCACAGCATTTAGCAGGAGCCTAAAAGCCACAGATGCTGGTCTAGCTCCTCCCCTTTAACTCCCTTCAGATTTTCTGAATGACTATTCTTTGGTGCTGGCAATTACTGCTTATTTGAACTGCTCCCACTATTGCATCCACGAGCTGCCTCAGTATGATCCACTCTGCAGCGAGCTCCCCAGGAAGGAGAGTCTTGGCATGGTCACCACATCAAACACCAAAGCACAACTTGCATTTCCTTTTCTTGCTCTGGCTGGAAACTCCTTTTGTAACCTGATCACCCACTAGCCCTGCGGATTCCTTTGGCTGGAGGCAAGTGTGAGGAAGGAATTATTCTTTGAATGCCTGTTGCAAGATTGAAAAACTCTTTTGGGTTGGCTTCATTCTGGTTTTTAGGTTTAACTCACTTCCCGAGCTTCCTCACTTGCATATTCTGTCAGCTATTTGAACGATGCCTTCTTGCTTTAATGACTCCCATTATCCTGCTGTTAAGCCATGCCAGCTTTCCTTGGCACTTTTCCAGTGCCTTTGCTGGGAGGTTTGCAGCATTTGCTGTGGACTTCCAATACAATGTTCCTAAATAATCCATGTGCAGCCTGTAAACTCGACTTGAGCTTCCAGTTAACAACCCTCCTCGGTTTTATTTAGTTCTGGGGGTTGAAATTAAGAGCACCAGTGGGTTTTCCAGACTCTGTTGTTCCTGGGAGGTCGTAAACCCTAATGACATTGTCATATTCCATTCAGGAACCTTTTACAAAAACAGTTTGAGATTATTATTCACAACCAAATCAGGAATTCTTGCTTCCCTCGGTGAGTTTGTTCAAAACAAACCCCACACCTCCTGATTTTCAGGAACATTTTGCTTCTGTTACACCTTTACTCTGGCACTGCCTGAGCAACAGCTTTTACACAGCAGCACATCCACAGTTCTGCCAGGTCAGGCACCTTCAGGCTCAAAAAATAAGTCATCACATGGTTCTTGAAGAGCTAAACCCCAGGAGCTGCACAAACTTCCTAAAATCATTCAATGGTCTGGGTTGAAAGAGACCTCAAAGATCATCTCATTCCAAACTCTTTCCACAAACAGGGAAAGCCCCCTGAATTTATCAGAATTTGTCAGTAGGATATACAGTGATTCAGAGCAAATTATTTACACCTGCAAACCACAAAGGACTAACATTAGATGGATTTTTAGCTTTATCTCCACAGAAAGTAAATTGTTTTTTTAGGATTTTTACCTTGTATCTCCACAGAAACCCAGTGCAATGGAGTACAGGGGAGGACATCTGATCACACTCCTGGGCTGGACACCTCAAAACCTCACACAGACAACACTATCCCATACTATAAATAGAATGTTCTTCCTTTCTGAATTAAAGCAAGCTGCACATCCTTTAACACCTTCAGCTGATTAAAACCCCTCCATCAGACAACCAGGCACAAAGGAACTGAGGAAGGCTGACAAGTTCATTTGGTTACAACTGAGAAACCACAACTGCTCAATGCAGTGGCACTGCCAAAGCCACATGGGCTGGGGACACCAGGGGAGGGAATGGCAGGGAGAAAACTGAAAGGAACAGATGAATGGATAAAGAGGAGGATGTAAAAGATAAAGCTACTCCATGAGGCTGCAGGCAGCACAGAAGCAGTTCAAGACATCCTTTAGTTCAAGATATCCTTTCACAGGGGTGACCACCCACAGGCTGTTTTCCAAAGGATCCAGTTTCACACTGCTGCTCCTGAACAGTTGCATCTGATGCAGGCTGTTCACATAGCCTCAGTCCACCTGCTTTTCCAGCCTCCCTTCTCCTCAGTGTTTAATCCCCACTCCAATGCCCTTGGACTCGTGTTACAACTCCATTTTCCATGGATGTGCTACATTTCTTCTGGATTGGAAATATATTTGAGACAGCCCAACATTGCCAGTTTTATAACCAAGCAGTTGTAATGTTCAGACTGTACCCTAAGGCTGAACTGAATACTGGAAAATCAATCAAAGTAGGGAAAACTGAAATTCACTCTCCTGCAGGTGCCAGTAAAACCCAAATGTTTTCATCCAATCACATAAAAGCATTCAATGGTTTGGGTGGGAAGGGACCTTAAAGCCCATCCAGTCCCACCCTCTGCCAGGGGCAGGGACACCTTCCACTAGCCCAGGCTGCTCCAAGCCCTGTCCAACCTGGCCTTGGACACTTCCAGGCATCCAGGGGCAGCCACAGCTGCTCTGGGCAACCTCTGCCAGGGCCTCAGCACCCTCCCAGGGAAGAATTTCTTCCCAATATCCCATCTAAGGTAAAATAAAGGTAAAAACTCTCTGGCAGTGGAAAGCCATTCTGCCTTGTCTTGGCATTCCAGGCCCCTTTCCAGGAGCCCCTTTAGGCACTGAAAGGGGCTCTAAGGTCTCTCTGGAACCTTCTCTTCTCCAGTATGAACACCCTCAGCTCTCCCAGCCTGCCTTTCCAGTATGCCCAAGTCAATTTTTCCTTCAACCCTGACAATCCTTGCAGATCTGATTCTGTCTGAATCTTTCCACTCTTCACAAATATTCTGGCAAAACCTGAACAATCCTTCCACCTCATAAACAGCAGAGCACCTGCAACTGCTGCCTTTCTGCAGCACAGCTCTCACCTCAACCCCACACAGGCAGTATCTGCTACAGCTTGCCACTGAGAGCAGAAGTTGCAAACTACCACAGAGTGCTCATTTTGAGACTGAACTCCCACTAATCTGTGTAAATATGTCCCAAAACCACACTGGGAAAGCTTGAACACATACCTGTCATCCAACTCTATCCTTTTCATGCTGTGGAGGTGCAAGACAGCCAGGATTATTGCCACCAGGAATATCACAGCACAGCACACACCCACACTGATATAGAACACCCGGGTCGAAGTGGTGGGAGCTGCATTTACAGGATCGACTGCAACAGATGTGGAAAGTTACTGAACCCTTCTCAAAAAGGAGAAAAACCAACAAAAAAACCCAAACAAAACCCCCAAGAAACAACATTTTGTTAGTTTGTTATGGCAACACAAGCAGAGGGGCTGGAGGCAGGGAGAGGCAGCAGCCTCAGCCATCCCAAATGTTCTATAAGGTATCCTGGAGAACAACTACCCTGGAAGAGACAGTGGGAGGTAAAGAGAGCACTGAGCACTCTTTCCCACTGCTTTCCAACAGCATTTTGGCAAAAAACACTCCCATTCTGTGTATCATGGAGCCACAGTCAGCCAGTGATATTTCCAGCTAGACGAGGAGGAAAGGAAACTACCTCATTCTATTCCTTCAATAGTGATAAATTGAAACAGCAAATCAGACAGGTCCTAAGGTCAGGAAAATAGATCAGAGTCATGTAAGAAACCAGAGCCCCTAAGATGTGACACAAAAGTTGTTACAAGACTTGGAATAGGGTTTTTTCCTCTTCACCAGTTAAAACAATTAATTACCAAAAACCCACTGCAATACTGGGTATAGTACAGACTACCTGGGGACTGTTTTCATAGGGAAAGCTGTGGAATCAAAGCGCATTAAAAGTTTTTCAGTTTTTAAACCCCAAGTTGTACATTCAGGATTACTTACAGATAGCCTTGCTGCTGTTTTTATCAGCTGTTGGAGATTTGACTTCTGGTTCAAGCTCTAAAGAGATGAGAGAAAGCCATTAAGTTTGGAGTACATTTATTATTGCAGCCCTTCACATTGCCTCAGGTATGGAAAAACAGATCTGCTTTTCCAAAGAGAAGAGCTGATTCAAGGACTACACTAATCCCTAGATTTCCATTCAAATACCTAACCAGAATTAAAATCACACTGAAACACACAGGTCAGGTATTTCACCACTGACACGCATGTCCAGGGAGGCAAAGCTTGAATCCACTGAATCCTTGTAAAACCCTGCAGCTTGTCCAAGGTCCAAAGCAGCAGAAAGAAAAGGTGCAGAGAATGTGTTTGCTAAGGCACTAAATAAAGACCTCACAGAATCACTTCCTACAGGAGAGAAAATCATTGCTGGGATGTTCAGTCAAGACTATCCTGATCTTTTGGAGGAAATCCTGGCTCCAGTCTAATGTTGCTCATCCTAGGAAGGGGTCAGAGATGCAACCACCACAGGCACTGTGACTTCTCAGCTGATGCCAGTCACAGAGTTAAAACAGAAGGATGGAAGAGGTGATGTCCATTTAAATACTCATAAATATGCAAGTGAAGGCAGGAGGACAACACAGCTCATGAGAGTAGCAGTCCTTTAGAAAGTGGGTAAATCTTCATTAAGCTTACTCTGAGTCTGGTTACCAAGAGGAGCAGCACAGAATTGGGGAATGCAGGAGATGTGTCCAGATGAAACCTCCCCCACCTCGAGGATCTGCAGGCAGCTGAGGGAATCCCATGGATTTCTGCAGCTGCACAGGCACAGTCCCACTTGCATGCCCCCCTTCCTCCTCTCAGCCCCTTCCCACTCCTTGTTAAACTAGTGCAGTTTAGGAAAAAGTAATCCAAGGGAGGAAAAAAATCAGAGTGTTTTTCTTTTTTTTTATCCCTTTTTTGAACTTGAGGAGGAACTATCAGGAATGCCCTGAGCAAAACCACTAGCAAGTTCCTGCATATTCCTAATTTATGCATTGAATTCAGCCAGAAACCCCCATATGCTCTACACCCATCAACACACACCAAGCAAAGCCTTTTTTTTTTTTGTTTTTATGAACCTGCAGAAACGAGATCTCTGTAAGGACCACTTCTGATGGTTCAGGCAGTGGCTCTATCTCACCCAACTGTGTGGTGCTTCTGGAAGGCTCCATCACACATCCACAGCTCAGCAAGCTGTGAATGGCTCAGCAGGGCTGACCTCCCCCACTTGGGAGTATTTGAAAAAATTCCCAGGAAAACATGAAATAAAGAATTATCGGCCAGACCTCCATTTTACTAGAAGGAGATACAAACTTGGAATTAAGAATGGTCTTCCTGAAGCCTGATGCAAGGAACATGAGTATCCCAATCTTATGTGCTACAAGGCATGGCTGGCTCTTCCATCCACACCTTCCCTGAGCTCATCCTTTGATATTTATACTCAAGAAAAGTAATAAACCCCTCTTTGGAAAGACAGCTACTGTCCTCAAAGGCTCCAGGTGAGCTGAACAGAGGCAGGAGGAGCATGCAAAGAGGTAGGTAGGTGGCAATCCCCAAATACTGCCTAGGAGTGGAACATCACAGGCATTTTTAAGGAGGACACAGCTCTTGGGATTCTCCAAAATAATCTTCTTCTGATGCCTATGAAAATATTAGAAAATCCTAGGAAAATTCTAGGAAGCCACAACAGTAAACAGGAACAATCCAAGAATAAATTACGCTTGCAGATTCCCAAGTGGTAACACAGGAGAGTCAACTTAGGATTTCCAAAATTTGGATTATCTCCGAAGATCATTTTGTACTTCACATCTAACAGACTAACACCTCCTACACTAACTAAACAGCCAATTTTATCACAGTTTATAAACTAAGTATATTTTATTGCTAAGTATATTGCTAACTAAGTATATTTTTAGAACAATTTGAATTCTCAGAATGTGGCAGTTTTGAGGGAACTGATTTCTTCTTTCCAAACAGAGGGAAAATGGTTTTTGTTACATATCTATTAAAAGGTCAGTCAGTGCAGTGGAACTCTTGGGGAAAGTTGTTCATTCACCAGTTTCTGCTTTAACCAGAAGTCCTCACTCCTCTCTGAAAGGCAGAATTTTACCTGGTTTCTTCCAATCCTCCCCAAAATTCACTCTGTTACTCCTGTCCTGGATCATACACCATCCCACTCCCTTTTGCTAGCATACTTAAACAGTAAAAACTTTAAAATATCTGAAATTTGATCTCTTACTTTTGTAGCACATTTTCCTTCGTTTGAAATTTAAAACTGTGATGTTTTTTGAGGAATTTATTGTTAAGTTGAGCTGCATCAGTATTGTGACATCGGAGTCGAGTCTGCCGGTGCAGGAGAGATCGACACGGAACACTGTGAACACAACACAGGGGTTACAGGGGAGTGGGGCATTCTCAGACTCTGAGAGAACATTTAAATAAGAGCCTTTTTTGAGATGTTTATGAAGTACATTGTAAACATCATAAATTATCACATTATACAGAACTCGATACTAAGAAATGCTATTTTAGTCTTCACACCTCATCACTTCAGCCGTTAGAGCATTAAAGGACATGGATTTTAAATTAATTTTTGTCAATTTTAATAAGTGTTCACAGATCACTAAAACTGCATTTATGGCTAAATGACCATTATTCATCCATGAGCTGGATGGGGGTGGGGAGTTTACCTGAGAGGGTGCGAGGAACTTCTCCTTGTAGAGAAATGTTGGCCTGAGGCAGGGCCATAGCCATGGGATCATGGACCTGAAATCCCAGTTTATACTCAACCTGTAACAACAGTTGGGAGACAGAGAACACATCAGAAATCTGTCTAGGAGTATAAAGAAATAAAACATCCCTTTTCATAATTCTTGAAAATAAAAACCCATACCTTATTTTCAAGGAGTGCTGGTAATTTTAGGCATCCATATTCCAATTTTTTTATGTGACATTTTAGTTTCAAGACTTTTGTGACAGTTCAAATTAAGAAAGCCAAAACAGAAGCTACTCTTGAAATCATTCCTTAAAATCTGGGGCAGAATTCAGAGTGCTTATACTAAAAAAAATCCTTCACAAACCTCACTCAATGACACTTTTAAACTTACTTGTTCAAAAGTCAGTTTGTTAAAGCTGCTAAAATTAAAAAAATTCTCCCCCCCCAGTCAGTTTTACAAACAAAATTGCTTAGAAATAGTTTATTCAACTGTAGTCAAGATTTTGTTTCCATTTAAGAAGCTGACTCTGCAAACATTCATTCAAAAAAAAGCATACAATCTACTCTAAGTCATAAGCTCCTCTTGGAAATTCATCCTACCCCTCCACCCTCCACTCTCAGCTGAATTCATTTGTTTGACTTTGTCCCAATAGTTAGTTTTTCTCCCTTTCTAAAACATAATATGGTTCATTCTTGTTATCAATTTATTTTTCAGTCAGGATGCCAGGGAAAGAGACACAACCCCCATTTCTGAGCTCCTCCAAGTCGCACTACACCAACTTAGAGTGGAACCCCAAGTGGAACCCTTAGGAGGAACCCCAGGAATGGGAAGCAGGGCTACACAAGCTCCAAAATTCCTCCTCAAAATTCACAGCCAGGCCCAAGGAAACACAGGGCAGGGCCAGTGATGCAGGGAGCCTCAGCTGAAGCTGTGACAAGGGAACTCCTCTCAAATGACAAGTGACTGAACTGTCACTGTGCATGTGGAATATGGGATCAGGGCTGGCTAGCACTCGACCCAACTCCACTGCAGGCCAAAAGTCACTGCTCTTAACAAGTTACACCTCAAAGGGAAGAACAATGGCAGGAGGAATCCTCAGGTCCTGCACTGGTGGAGCTGTTTAATACTACTGCTCCTGCTGCAGCCTTTCCTACTTAAGGGGAGAAGAACAACCACCACTCAAGAACAGAATGAACATCTGGCAGAGACTAAACAGATCATTTCATATATGAAAATAAATTGTTAAGTAACTGGAAATGCTTCAGAATGTAAGAGCATACGCAATCTCTCTGACAGCTGCTGCTGCATGCTCCAGGCACAGTGATTAAGTGACATAAAAAGCCTTTCCATTTAATCAGGGCTCAGCAATAACATGCTGGATGCTGCTTTTATAGGCTCTCCTTGTCTCCAAGCATATGTTTCTAGAAATCTCTACAACAATTGCTCTATGTATGATTTCCAGAGGCTTCAGTTCATGGCTGCCCTTCTGTGTGTCCAATGCACCAAGGGAAGAGATTCCACAGCCAGTGGCTTGTATGCATACATGGACCTTGCCAGGAGCAAGAAGTATAAAATACTTTGAAATAAGTGCTTCAATTTTCTAAAATAAGGAACAGCTTTGATGTATGCCATCTTAACTTATTGCCTGCAGTCATATAAATAAGTACTTTGCACCTTGCGTATGCTATTTTTTGCAAAGAAAAAAGCCATTAAATTATAGCAGTGGGTATTCACCACGCAGAACAGCTCATGTCTCAAGTACCCAGAGCAGAAGTCATGCCTGCTCACCTTGGATTTGGCATGCCAGGTGAAGTGGAGATTGTTGGTCTCGCTGGGTATTAGGAGATTGAAGGACAAGGCATAGTGATTAACCACATCATTCCTCACGTAAGACAACTCTGCATCCAGACCTGTAAGAAGAAAGAGAAGAGTAAGACAGAAGAACAGGACCAAACACATTGGAACAAACAACTTCCAGGATCACCAGCTCCACTTATATCTGCATGTTTAAGCAAGGCAGGTTTGTTTTCCAAGGCAGGTTTGGAGACCAAGGCTCACAGCTGGCAGCTCTCATGGAGGACTCCAAAGCCTTACAGAGCAATCACTTCAGAGAGGTGCCACAGCCTAAGGAACAGGTAAAAGCTGGAATGTAATGGAAGGAAACACAACTTTTCATACAAACATTCAGGAGAGTTATTACAGGCTCTCCTGAACATCCCCTGTTCTGCTTCTGGGAATCACATCCCGTTTTATTTACAACTGTGTTCACTCAAACCAAACTGCTCTGGATTATCAATCAGTTAATCACAGGTAAATCCTTCTGGAATAGCTCATTTCTTGAACCCAAAACAACTAGGCAGTATGGAATTAGCTTCGAGGTAATTAGATCACAGAATCACAGTATGGTTTGGATTTAAAGCCCCTGCCAAGGACAGAGACACCTTCCACTATCCCAGGTTCCTCCAAGCCCTGTCCAACCTGGCCTTGGACACTTCCTGGGATCCAGGGGCAGCCACAGCTTCTCTGGGCAACCTGTGCCAGGCCTAACCACTCTCACAGGGAACATTTTCTTCCTAATATCTAATCTAAATCTCTCTTTTATAGTTTAAAGCAATTCCCCCTTGTCCTATCGCTGTCTGCTTGTGTAAAAAGCTGGTCCTCCTCATACAGAGTGAGAGGTGACATTTGTACACCCAGCAATACCAACATTTTGTGTCAGCCCTTTGCTTTCTGAACATTTAAGTACACCTAGAGACCTGAAAGCCCCACAAAACTATTCATGTCAGGGCACTAAGGTGCATTTCCCCCTGTAAGACACAGCCTGTGATATTATAAACACTGCAGCTGCTGTTACTTTTTGTGGCACACGATCCAGGGGCACGCTGAAAACAGGGCAGGACCTGCAGCTTGCCCTGGGTGTCAATAGCAATTAGTGGCAGGGTAAGCATTGCTTCCCTGCAGGGGTAAAATTAATCCCAGCTCCATATCCACAGACAAAACCACAGTGGATTTGCAGTCAGTATCATTTGGCCTTGTCTCATACAGCTCATCCTCCAGTGCTCCCAGTTAAATGCTGTCAAGGCTCTTGGACATGCCAGGAGAACAATGGGGTAAATCAGACATTGAATATTCCACACTGAGAGAACAGAGCTCAAATCAAACAGTCACAGTACAAATGGGAATGGAGGTCGCAGATTCTGGGATGCCTCCTCATGGCCTGCCAGGACCTAAAGGGGGCTTTTAAAAAACAGGAAGACATTTTTCAAAGTGAGACAGTGACAGGACAAGGGGGAATGGTTTAAAACCAGAAGAGGAGAGTTTTAGATGGGATATTAGGAAGAAACTCTTCCCTGTGAGAGTGCTGAGGTCCTGGCACAGGGTGCCCAGAGAAGCTGTGGCTACCCCAACCCTGGAAGTGTTCCAGGCCAGGTTGGATGGGGTTTGGAGGAACCTGGGATAGTGGAAGATGTCTTTACCCATGGCAGGAGGTGGAACTGGATGAGCCTTTTCCAACCTAAACCATTCTGTGATTCCATGAATTATTATTTTTATGGCTAGAAAGTCAAAAATATTGGAGAGGCTGTGACTTCAAGATGATAGTATTTAAGGCATCCTGAAATAATTTCAAGAATCCAGGGAATGATGAAAGGCTGGGTTTTCTTAAGAAATTAACGAAAATAAATCCAAGCTAACCATTGTACTGTGTAGAGAAGCTGCATTTGAAGAAAGGGAGCATCAGCTCAAGAGAAGTCATTCCTCCTGTTTAGTGAAAAAGCTACGTACAGATCAGTACAAAGTGACATTTTCTCTTACTTCAGAGCTTGATTTAATCCATCTTGTTTCCACAAGGTTCTAAAGAGCAGACAAGATGTTCCTCTTCATTCTTGTTGCTGTTAACCACCTTTATCCCCTGCTGGCTCATCAGGGTCCCAAAACTCAACCAAAACCCCACAGTTTAATCACAGGTACTGGGAGTGGCGATGGGGAGAAACCCAAAGACTGGATGCACGAAAGGAATCAAAATAATGGAGTAATCCCAGGGAGAAATTATCTGACGTGAGATGTTGAGCAGAAAAGGATGCAGGTGCTGCTCTAAGTGCTTAATGTAAACAGCCTGAGACAGTCCTTGTACACATAGTCTCTATTTCCACATAAATATAAATGGGAAATGCAAAGACATATCCACCAGCAAAAGAGGGAGGAGGGGGAAGTCCACACAACCCCAGAAACAGAACTAAATTTTGAAAACACATAAAAGCAACAGCAAACTTCAAAAATCCCTGCCTGGATCGTTCTTACATGCCTACGTGTTTATACATGAAACCCAACTCAGAGTGAGCAAACACAGAAGGAGCGTGGAGAAGAGCTCACAACTATCAGACACTTGGCATTAGATCCAATCAAGATGTGAAGGTTTAAAGGCAGAACCTTCATTCAAATGAACAACATTAAGTACAAATAATTTAAAACATTAAGGAAACAATGTGAAACAATGCAGTTGGAACAAGGAAGCTGCCTCTCAAATAAAGAAAAGCTTCTCTTGTTGATAAATGGTCCCAGCAACCAGAGATTCACACAAACATTTCAGAATTTCAGGACGATAATCCTTGATTTAATAGAAACTTTGTAGAGAAACTGGTCATTGTAATCAAATGGGTACACAGCAATAAAATTACCTATTGCAAAAACCCAGCTTCATAAGAGTAATATAAAATGCAATCCTAACTGAAGCTGTCAGAATTATCCTGATGTACAATAGCATCCAAAGGCGTACAAAACCAGAACATCAAACCTCTAAACTTTAATAGTGGTACAACACTGAGTAATCTCATTTTATAGGACACTAATGCTTTGTGCCTGTACTGCCAGAAAAAACTCCACACTAATAAGAGACACTAATTATATGAACTTCACAAGCAAAATGTAAGAGCTGCATGAGAATCCATGTTGTGTTGTGTTTAAAATATTATGCTTCAAGACTTTAATACAAAAATAATTCCAGAGATTTTCTACTACAGCTCTGAATTCCTAAAAAAAGGCAGAAGATTGTCTGGCTCAGAGTCCTGTTTCCTTCAGGAGCTAAAGAAATTGCCTAGGGAAGGATTCAAACCACAGTGACACTTTACCAGCAGATCCTCTGTGCTTCCAGTGTCCGTGGATCACAAACTTCAGGAAGTTCCTCAAAAAGGCTGGAGCAGGACCTTTTAAAAGGGGCTGGAGTGCCAGGATGAGGGGGAATGGCTTCACAGTGCCAGAGGGCAGGGTTAGATGGGATATTGGGAAGGAATTCCTTGTGAGGGTGTTGGGGCCCTGGCCTAGTGTCCCAAGGCCAGGCTGGATGAGGCTCAGAGCACCCTGGGTTAGTGGAATGTGTCTCTGCCTGTGGCAGGGGGTGGGACTGGATGGGCTGTGATTAAACACCCATTAAATCACCATGATTTCTGTGATTAAACTCACAGGCAGTATCTCCCAGTTGCTTCTCACTAGATAGTTTTTCTCCCAGGAATCTGGGTCAATGTTTTCTCCAAGCCTGGAAAGTGATGGATACACCCTTGGGAAATGTCAGTGTTTCAATACTGTACAGTAATTTCCCCTTTTAAGCTTATCAACGATTAAAACATTTCCCCTCCAGAACATCTTTTCCCATCAGTGAACTCAGACAAAATCCCTTTTCCCATGCACAGCTAAGAACCAGGGTCCTCCCCAGACAAGCAAGCTCCCATCTCCCCACCTCCAATCCACAACAGGACAGACCTGCTTCCAGACCATCCTTCCATTTCTAATTTTCATCCCCTCACTACCTCCCCAAGTCAATCCCGAATTCCCCAAGCACTCTGTCTGTATAATTTATCTCAATCAGGCAAGCAAAACACACAGAATTTTGCAGCTGAACCTGCCAGTGAGAAAAAGGCCCAGCCTGTGCTGCAGGCAGGCAGCCAGGCAGGCAAGTGTGTTCTGCAGCCACAGGGGAGCCCAGCGCCGATCCCGGGAGCTGCAGCACATTCCAGCCGGAGGGGAAGGCACGGCCAGGTCAGGAATCACACAGGGCACTGCAGCGAAAGGCAGGGAGAGCCAGAGCCGTGATTCTCTGATGGGGTGTGTGACCCGAGTCTCAGAATGACAGCTGAACTCAGAACTGCTTTAATTCTGCATTTCCCCCTTTTCCTTCAGACTTGCAAACTTACACATGCCTAGCAACATTCCTTGTTTAAGCCTTCAGCAAGCCAAGTGCAAGGAGTCAAGCTGGCACTATGTAAGGAGAGAAAAAGTGTGGGGGAACACTCCTCAGTGAGTTTAACTCCCTGGATTAGTGAGGATGCCCAGAGGCATCCCACATGGAACATGAGACTGCAGCAGCACTTAGATGGAACTTACACTCAAACAGTCCTGTGACTTCATCAGATACTGTAAGGTTTTTCCAAAACATGCTTTGGACATAGGTAGCTTAGAAAAATGGCATCAAATGAAGCAGGTCACTGCCAATACACAGCCTAAAGCAGCAACCTCAACATTTCACTTTTTTAGTGTAAATCTTTTCCAAACTCAGCAGCAGCATAAGATGCACCAGCTGAAGTAGCAAGTTGCAAAGGAAAAGAGAAGCAAGTTCTAGTTTCTCAGTTGTTTCAGATTTCAAGAATGCTCAGTAAACTACTAAACCTAGATCTCGTTACTGGTGAGTGAGGGGAGGGAAAATGTCATTCTGCAAGATCCTGGGTTCCTCTGAAGGTGCTCAATTCTTCCTTTGCACTAAGTAGGGCAAATCCAAGATGGATTTAATGGTTTGTGTCCTAAATGGAATAATAAAAGGAGAAAACATGTGACTCTAGGAGGAAAACACAGATGCAATACAAACAGCAACAGGAAATGGGCAGCTCCTCAATCATTTTCTAGGCAAAGTGGCAAAATATAAAGAAAGGGGTGGAAAGCCTTACAAAGAAGTATCACAAAATGCTGAGGAGGAAAAGCAGCTTCTGTTGGTTTAAGCAGAATATTGGTGATCAATGCTGACCAGTTTGAAAAGCTGAGCTGCAGCTTTGCTTTGGCAAAGCTCCCTAAACAAGTCCATATGCAGACAAGGCACAGCACGGAAGGATCTGGTTTCTCCTTACTTGGACTTGACTAACTTACACCAACAGACATGAAATCAGTTCAGAGCAACACTCTGCTGGATTTCGAGGCAAAACCACCAACCTTTTACCCAGGCAACCTCTCAATCTCATTATTAACTTCCCCATCTTTGTACCTTGGGCACAGACTTGAAAGAATAAATTAAAGTTGAAGGCAAACAAAAAGGTAAATTTAAGCAGCAGCACAGAGAAAGTCTGTCATTCTTTGCACTGTTTAACATAACAAAGCATCTGAAGAAGCTCAGAAAGGAAGGGGAGAGGCCAACTTTCATTCCTAGATGCCAAGGATGCTGGGCAGCCCTTGTGTTCATGACAAAATTGAATCATGTCAGTCTAGCAGCCTAACAAAAAACTTCCTTTCAAATGTCCTTGTGCAAATGCAGTCTAGCTTGAACTCTTTTTTTTTTTTTTTTTTTTTTTTTTTTTTTTTTTTTTCATTTTAAGCACAACATACAAAAGAAACTTGCCTCTGCCACCATGGGAAAATTGGATTTTATTTTTATGAAGCAAATCTATCCTGCTACATGCACCCGTACTAACATGTTCTTCTTAGAGGTGACAGCAGTGTTTAAGAGTCTCTTACCTGGGGTTACACTTCATTACTAAATCACTTCATATATCCATTACATAATTCTAGCAGATTTTGTCTTAAATGGAGAGATCCACAAAATTAGTGTGCGATGCAAGAGTTTCCTATTAGATTAGTGCTAGAATATTGCAAAAAGTAGCATTTTATTAAAAGCAGTCTGGTAACAATAGCTTGACAATTATCTGTCCAGTGGCTCCCCAGCAGAGAAATGACTGAAATTGGGGGTTGTTTTCTTAATGCTCTAGTCTGTAATTTAAGAGTTTCTTCATCAGCAGCTGAAAAATCTCTGCAGTGTGACATCAAACCACCACAGCCCACCCAGAGCAGAGCCACTCCTGATCCTAACTCACAGCCACTGAAACCAATTAAAGGGAAGATTTACCCAGTTCAGTGAGTTATGATCTTTATATAAATATTTTATTTGTTCTATTATGTACTCCAGAGAATGAGGCCTCTGCTTCTGAGCTGCTCATCTGGGTCAGTCCTCTGGCCACAGCAGAAATCTCCATGCCAGGATGATCACTCATGTGAGAGAGTACAAACCCCAAGGTTCAACAGCCTTCTAACATCAACCCCCTCCCAAGCTTGCTCATCCCATAAACACACTGGATAAACACACTGGATAAACACACTGGATAAACACACTGGATTCTCCCAGCACTGGGCAACTTACCTTGCTGGAAAAGGCAGCTTCTTTTTACTTCAATTTTCCTTTCATTTAAAGTGCACCCTAAGTCTGAAACATTGACTTTAAATGCTAAACTTTGCTGGTTTTGCAGCAGGTTCTGCAAATGTCCACTGGAAAACACAGCCCAAACACAGAAAAATGAAATGTGACTGCAGAATTAAAAATCAGCTCTTGACTATTGAAACTTCCTTTTTTTTTTTTTTTCAGGGTAGAAAGAACACGTTCCCAGAGCAAGTCTTATTAGTTTGAATGCACTTAATTAATTCTACAATCAGCTTTGCCCAGGGCTGAAACTACAGCTGGGAATTCAAAGATACAAGGATAAAAATGCAAACTGATCCACATGGATCGATTTAGTTTAGAAAATAGGAAACTACTGGGAACGCAATACTAAGCCTCTGAAAATACTGACACACAAAAAACTACTTACATCAAATTTGTGCATATCCAGTGTATACAACAACAAAGTGAACTTTGCTTTAATAAAACAAGTAACTGACACCTGCATTTTTACTTAAGCTTTCCACATAGCTACAGTCTGTCAGAGTTGTTGGTCAGGATTTTGGGCTGAAATACTTGTTTTTAAACACCTTACACGTTGGCAGTCTGTGGAAAAGATGACTGATGAAAAATAAAACAGGGCAAAAGCAAGTTAAACCTTCAGCAATATGGAGATGATGAAGAAGCAGCTTTTCAGTCTCCTAACAGGGCACCAGGGACTGTCAAAGGATGGTGATCAGCGTCAAGCTGAAGACAAAGGAGCAGCACAAACTCAGCAATACTCACACCTCTGCAAGCTCACCCAATTCCAAGGAGCAGCAGCAGAGGGAACGTGGGCTGTGGTTATTTGCTACCTGGGCAGAGTTAACTTCTCAGGAGCTGGAGGGGGAATACAACGGGTGCAAGGCATTCAATTTGAGGAAATACCCAACATAACTTCGAGGCAATTAATGCATCCTTGAAAACCAAGGCAGGACCAAGACTCCCTGGCAGGAAATCTTAGCAGGAAGCTTCCCAACATCCAGCAAACGGGAGAAAAACTCTTAGCTGAGAGCTCTCATTAAGTCCTTGTGAATCTTCACAGGCAGTTAACCCCCAATTCACCTCATTGATACTGTTAAATACAATTTGCAAATTCAACACCCCAGGCAAATGGGATTTTTTCCACTGAAAGGCCTTTTGGAAAGTCAGAGGGAGGACTTCTTCACTTCCATAGGAAGAAGCTCCCCTAGGAGATGCCACCTGCTGAAGTACAATCAATATTTAACCAGATCAGACTAAATAGAAGATATTTATTGTTCTTATGACCCACCTGCTTACCCTTTATTTGTCTCTGAACAGCAACAACTACATTTCAACCACCTGCTTGTTCTTCTCACCTTCGCCTAAAGAAAAAAATATCTCCACTTTTCTGCTAGGTAGGATATAAAGATCACTGTAGAAATAGTTAAATGACCCTTCTTAAAAGGGCCAGGGGAAAAAAACCCCAACCAAAACCTTGTATCTCACCTCAGAGCAAAATGCAAGTGGACTCTACTCCTAAGAAGACCTTTCTAAATGAAATTTGGCCATTGCAAGAAAAAAAGAAAACCTAGAAAACTCACCAAAACAGCAGCCATGTTGCTGTTAATAGGCAGGATGGTGCACATGAGTTACCTGAAGCACTGATTCCAAAGGAAAAATGCAGCAGAGATGCACAAAATGGGTACTTGCAAGGCAGAGGGAAATTAGTGGCAAAGGCTTATACAGAGGGCAAGGGGAAATGGGACAAGTGGGAATAGGAATGGCACAGGTTCGAAGAAACTGAACGGAAATTCAGTAATACAAAAAAATAAAACTAACTTCAGGGAAAAATACAAAAGAACTTTATTCTTAGGTGTACTTATGAAATAAAAATTTAACTTAGCAGCTATGGCAAATCCCATCATTACTGTAATATGAAGTTTGATGCTCCTTTTGAATTAGAAGGAAAGCAAACTCTGAGAATGGAAAACCAAAAGGTTCCCTCCTCATGAATTGCAGTTGCCAGGAGCATAGCAGCCCTCAAAATAAAACCTCTGATCAAATGCTCAGTAGCACCCCAAAGCTTTGGAAGGGAGCTGCTGTCATCTTCCCAGCTAGAACACCATCACCTCACAGAGGTATGCCAGGTGTCATTTGGGCTCGTGAATAACATGTGTTTGTGGTGTTTCAGTGTCACCTACCCAGAGAAATTGTGCCATTTTACTTTTATTTCATTTAGTTATAGCAATGCACCCATGTTGATTTAGTTATCACTGTAGACAAGAACCTAAGTCACCTGCAGAACAGTGTCTGGGCCAGTGCCATGGCTATTCCAGTAATGAGTACCTGACAGAGTGCAAATAAATTTAATATTAATTAGGAAGAAAAGACACACCCCCTCCCTCAGTGCATCATGTGGGAAATGGATGTATAGAAAATTTTTAAAGTTTGATAAAAGGTTCGTACAGTGTGTATTTGCATGTAAATTTTGAGATAAGAAATGTTGATTTAGAAATGTTATGGAATAGGATAGACATTGTTGAGAGAGAAATAGAATTAGAAGTAAGTTTTAAAAGGTGGTTTTGTAAAAAAGATTAGATATTTTAGAGAAATAGAACTGTGAAAGATATTGTAGTAGGATTTATGAGAAGTAATTTTAGATTATTGATTTTAAGGTATTTATAGTTGATAGGTTAAGAAATGTTTATAGTGTATCGTAATTAAGAAATAGTTGGGTTTTGTTTGTAATGGTGTGAATTATAACATTTGTATTGTTTTATTTTTTGTATGACATTGAAAATGGAATAAAAGTTTCTCAGCCTTGAAGTCTGTACTCCTGGCTCTGTGCCCCACAGGACTGCTGAAGGGATGTTGGACTGTCCACATCTTTTGAGATGCTTTGAACACTTTCATCAGAGTGTCACAGATAGTTTAACACAAAACCAAGCTCTAAACAAACTAAGCCAGGTCTGCTCACTCCTGTGGCCATCTCTAAACCTACAGAGCTTAGTATTTTTTTCTTTTATTATAGGAATTCTTTATAGGAATTACTCTGCAAGGGCATCAACTTATTTCATAAAGGCCCAAATAGATTGGAGAGAGTAACCACCACTAGTTTATCAGCCTGCTCTAGCTTTCCAAGCCTCCCAAGCAGCAGCTCCCATGCCTGTGCTCCCGCTCTGCTCTTTCTTTCCCAAGCAGCGTGCTGAAATCAATATACTGCTTAATTTAATTACAGCTATTCAACACCCAGTAAGTGGCAGGGAAATTCTAAAGCATCACATTAGTTTCATGCTGCTGCTTCTGCTCCCAGCTCTCTGGAGCAGTCAGTGCAAATATGTGAGTTATCCGCTTGAAAGAAGGACAAAGGCAGCGATGGAAGAGGAATAATGCCTTTGAAGCCTCTGCCATCGCGCCCTTTGTGCCACCACAAGGCATTTGCAGAGAGTGTTAGCATTCATCATTCATCCCAACATGGGAGCTGCTGGTGCTGCTGCCATTCCGAGGGAAAAAGGGAAAAGAACTCAATTCACCAGGCACAACTCATTAAACACACTTCAGCTTGCACTCCCTGCTCTCACAGTTGAGACCTCGAGTACGATTGAATCCTGCACACTAAAGTACAGAGGAGTAACTCTGACTAAACACCCATCCACTGCAAGGAAAAGTAGGAGCCTCTGTGATATTCCAGTCTGGATAGTTTCAGGTAGGAATTAGTCATCAAGTCATTTCACTAGAGCTCAGCACAACCATGAATCAACACATTTGGAATTAGTCTCATTAATTCAGCTTTTCCAGTATCCAAACAAAACTGTGAATAGCAGAAGGGAAGGAGAAAAACGCAAGGCTTCATTCTTTAAAATACCCAGAGTATACAGTACTGCTGCCTCCACAGCTCCCACTCTCAGGAAAACACCACCCTGGGATTTTTGGTGCCTGTGAACATGATCCCTATCTCCTTTATTTGCCTCTGCGCAGGTGGTGTTTAGGAGCAGTTTCGGTCCCTGCCTTCCTCTCAGTATCCTGAGCCTTTCTTGCTGGTTTTTCTCATGCATGCAGGGAACTGTGCCTCCATTTCCTCTCTTTCGTTTCCATTCTGTCTGTGCACTGGAGGGAGAAAGAGACCAAACAATCAGCAGTGATAAATAGGATGCTGCCAAACAGAATGCAGGTGTAAAGTCACAGGAGTGAGGAATGCAGCTTCGGGAATTCTTCCCTCACCACCACCAGGACAGCTTTCAGAGGTCAGGTTTCTTCCAAGTCCCTGACAACAAATGTTACAAGAGCCACAAAAATTTATCACTAGACAGACCTTGGCCTCTGGGGAGCTGAAATGGCTGTTTCCTCCCAGGCCTGAGCACAGACAGAGCTGCACAAGGCAGTCCAGCCACACTCTGCCCTTACAGTCCCACCTGAACACCAATTTCCAAAAGGAAAGAGCCTTCTCCAGGCAGGATTGAGACAGAGTTCCCAGCACCCAGGATTCAGAAATCAACCACCCACCTCAGCAATGCTGAGCAGATCAACACACGCAAGGACTGAAGTTTATTTCACAGACTTCCACCTTAGTGGCATCACAGAATATGGTTTCAAAGCAATCCTAATCCAGGCCAGAGGCTGCCTCCTCTATGAGGAAGGTCTTCCACTAGCTATTTCAAGCTTTTACAAGCTTATTCTTCTGCAGGCTTGCAAGAATTACCAATATTGCAGTGGATTGTATGATTTCACACATCTCCAAAGAAATGACCATACACTGTTATTAGAACTGTGTAAGCTAAAGGGGAGGTAACAGAATGGAAAAGGACAGAGGAGCCCCAACTGCAGCTTGTTCTCAGAAGCCTCAGTATGGATGTGAACCATGGTACTGGGTCAATCAGACAGACACTCAGGCACAATGGCAGACTCCAGAATGAACACAGGTAAATCAGACAGACAGACACCCAGGCACAATGGCAGACTCCAGAATGAACACAGGTAAATCAGGCAGACAGACACCCAGGCTCCAGAAGGAACACAGGCTGCTGCAGAGAACTTGTCACGACCTGCTGCTGCTGCTGCACAGCCCTGAACATCTGCCTGTCCCCAGCCCCACAGCTCTAGAGCAGGCTGGGTAACACCCACCCACAACCCCAAACCCACCGGCTACTGCGCACCCATCACAGACTGTCAGTAGGCTAAAGGGCTTTACAGAGTGAGGTAACAGATTTGTTATCCTAAAAAGAGCACTTGCACTTTGCTAGATGTATCAGAACATTTTCAGCTGTTCAGTTTTGTTTCAGTGTGTGGTGTCTGTCACGATTAGAAGTACACATTCCATCCAGGTGTGCACCTATGTCAATCTTCCCTTTCTACCGGTGCTATGAAGTGAGATGATGTACTCCTGCAAAGACAGGCATGTGAAACACTGCAAAAGTACAGCCTGCAAAAACCTTCTGTTCTTCAGAGCCAAGCACTTAAAAGCTATGAAACAAAGATTTCAGAATACATATACAAGAGAACCTGACCTTGAACTGTAACTCATGTACCACACATGCATCTGCTTCTATACCTTGGGCTACTCAAGTGTCTGCTCCTTGGGGGACATCTCCTTCATCCTCCTGCAACCTCAGAGGCTCTTTGCTGCATTTTTTCGAGTACCTGTGAGTTTCCCAACTCCCATGGAAAATGGTCTTGGGTGCTGCTAACAACCCTCGCTCAGAGCACAGCACTGGCTGCCTGGTGGTGCTCCAGGCTGTGATACTGTTCAAGGCAGGCTGAGTGGGATTTTAACAAGGCCCTGAAGCTTTTCAAGAATCACAAAGAATACATACTTTCAGCTCCCTTTCATAACAATCAGGCAAAAAAGGAACAAGAGGATTTCCAGCCACTATAGATGCTATGCAAGTACCATAAATCACTTTTATTGGGAACTCCTGTCTGTAAGCAACTCCCCAAAACAATGACATCAACAAAGATGTTTCATAGTATAAAATGAAGACAATTAACATCATCTGGTGCAGTAAGATGATGCTTAGACTCCATTTCTAACATACAAAATTGCATTTGGCCTGTAATTTCCCAGGACTCTGCTCAGCCCTGGTGAAGGCACACCTGGAGCACTGGGCTTCCCAAGAGAAGAGCCACAGAGCTACATGAGAGGGTTCAGTGAAGGACCTCAAAGAGAATTAAAGGAACTGTAATACCTCTTCCAGGAGAAGACACTGAGAAAGCTGGAGCTGTTCAGCCTGGAGGAGCGCTGGCTCAGGGGGATCTCATCAATGTATATAAATATTCAAAGGTGTGTGCAGAGAGGATGGAAGCAGGTTCTTCCCACCAGTGCCCAGTGAGAAGATCCAAAAATCAGGCACAAACTGAAACACAGGAGGGTCTGCCTGAACAGCAAGAAAAACTTATACAGTGAGGTTGACTGAGCACTGGCACAGGCTGCCCGCAGAAGTGGTGAAGTCTCCATCCTCTGAGATGTTCAAAAGCTTCTGGATGTGTGCTGGACAAGCAGCTCTGGGTGGCCCAGCTTGAGCAAGGGGTGGGACCAGATGACCTCCAGAGGTCCCTGCCAACCTCAACCACCCTGTGAGTCACCATCTCAATTTAAAAACCAAACAAACAACCCTCGGCTGTAATAGATTTTGCATCAATGTTGCATCTTGCAGCCAGACAACTCATTTTAGTTAACTGCACAATGGCTTTTAATGAAATTCTAGAACACATAAGTGCAAGTCACATAAGTGAAATTAATTTAACTCTGTAATTGAGTGAGTGCAAATATAAAACTAACAACAGACAGCACTCAGTGATGGCTCAGAAGAAACTAGGCCAGAGAACACTAAATTTGGAAACTCAATGTAAACATTGTAGGACTTCTGACTTTAAAATTCCCCTGCAATTCTAATTTAGCCCCCCGTGTATATGCATTATGATAGCCCTTAGTTACACAATAATGTGGTGGTATTTTCCCCCCATGGGACTAAAGTCTCAGTTAACATCCAGACCAGACTTCTAAAAAGACCCAGAGCCATGTGACAGAAGGGCTATCCACAAGACCAATTTCACAGCTGAAAGGAACGTAGTCTCCAAAAAAAAAAACCCTGCAGGGACAGAAAGGGTTGTCCTCACTGCTTAAGTACCTTACTGCTGCCATGAATGCTGCAAAAGAACAGCATGCAATGCCAGGAGAGCTGCTTAAGCCAAGTTTTCACAGGCAGCTATTGATTCTGATCCTCAGAATCAGAGGGTAGAACCTGTGAAGCTGAGCTCAGAACTGCTGGGAACTCACAATCACAGTCTAAACCAGGAATGCACACACTGCCAAATAACATCGTGTTCTGAAACAGACTAGATCCAATCCTTAATTACTAAAGCGAGCTATTGAATATTATAATAATGAGTATTTTCTACCTTATTCTCTAAACCTTAGATTGGTACCTGCAAAACAGGGATATACCAGCCTTCATATCCCAGGATCCTGTGAAAAGCAGAACAATGGAGCATTTCAACAGGAGGCAAACACCACATTCTGACTTCATGGGAAAACTGGAATGAAAGTCACTAAATCAAGTAGAGACCTCCTACTGAGTAACTCATCACTAACTTCACACCACCTGCATGTTCAGCACCACAGGGTGGTCACTGGAAAAAGGCATAGGATCAGGTGGTGTTCCAACACCTGTTCAGTCACTATGTAAGACTAACAAAACTTTCTTCAGGTCTAAGCACAGGCCCAAGAAAGGTTCTCCAGATGAACCAGCTCTAAAAAGCTACAGATGATGGTGCCAAGAGACTTCACAGACACCCCTAAAATGGTTGTGGTGCTCTGGATGTTTCTCCCCAAAAAGCAGCACTTCCTTTCCTCCTCCCCAGCTCCCCCTCCATCCTGTACCTCATCACTGCTCTCACTCTGACACCTCTGCCTCCTGCTGCCATCGCTGGAGTCATCTCAGCCAAGTCCCCTCAGCTAACTCCTTCCTACTCCATCCCCTCTAGTGCTGAATCCTGCCTGGTGTAAATGGAATCTGACACGTTCAGCTATGTGAAAACCACAGATTATTTTTCCCAAAGGCTTGTTGTCTGGATGGCTGGGAATATTTTCCATGGGAATGGCAAGAGATATTTCTGACAGAGACACCATATGCCTGCCATATAGCAAGTCCTACTTTCAGAGCCTGAGAACTCCACAGTGTTTCGAAATAAAAATCCACCTCACACAACAAGACGAGCCAGTTTCCTCTAGTTTTCTTCTACATAAAGTCCTGAAGACTACAAAACAATTCCTCCTAAGGCAGAATGGTCAGAATTCCACAGCCCGACAGTGGAAATCTGGCGTGAGCACACAGGAAAGAAGCAGGCAGTTTTCACTGTAAATCACCGTAGCTGTCCTTCCTCCATGCCACAAAGAACAGCAGCCACAAATAATCTGCAACAAGTTCCTATTTCACTTACAAGAGCCACAACCTGATTAAAACTCAACCGTGGTTCTGCAAGACACAGAACTCCGAGTTTGGGGAAAGCAGCAGCACCAGACACTCCAGTGAACCGTGTCAGCCTGGCTGATGGAGAGACCACGTGGGGATATAGGCAGAGTTTCCACCAGACCCCGGGGATGCTCCAGCTCTGCATCGCTGTCTGTGACTGATTCAGCAACCACATGTGTGCTTACATTTATTCCTAATCAAATTTGTCACCTAAATATGTATAGGGGTGATATTTAGAAGCATGAAAGCAGCATGGGCTGTAGTAACTGTAGTAATCCCACATAACATTTGGGTTTATGAGCAGAAAATCGGAGAGTTTCTGTTCAGCCATAGCAAGACAAACACCACATAGCAGGGACGAGATTGTTTAGAGACAAAAGATGAAAGAATCCAGTTTCTATTAGCAGCTTCACTGAACTTAACACTTCACTTCACAAGCAACCTCATTTTCCTATCCCTCATGACTATCCCAGCATCAGCTGACCCACAGCTTTTCTCAGGGAAGTTCCAGAAGCCGAACCCCCTCACTGCTCTTTGCAAGTTCACACATCAGTTCGAGGCCTTAAACCATGAACTTGATTGTATAAACCCCAATCAGATACTACAAAATGGAACATATGAAAAGCTGGGTTTGTTTTCAGAATCATGAACACCTGCAACAAAACTGTCTGTCCCTCTGGATTTTCTTCTGCCAGAGGAATACTTGAAGTTATTGATAAATTGGCCTGTGTCTAAATGCCTCCCTAAACTACACCTCACCTACAGCCAAGAGCACATGCAGAGATACCCCTAAAATTAAATCTGCTCATGCCAACAGCACAATTTAGATCGTGGAAGTTTAGTTTGCAACAGATTTCCAGTGATCTGAACCCCACTAACTGAAGGAAGTCCCAGTTTACCTCCACATTAGATTCCAATTTATCCAAGTCTCTGGGGTCACAGAGGCAGAACAGATCATTCATGTCAGATACTAAAAGTGATATAAACCAGCTACAGACAGCTGAGTAGTAAGTGCCTTCAGCCATGTAGTAATAGACACACGTAAGGGAGGCTAGAGGACAAAATCTAGCTTAAAAATAGCAACAGCACATCTTGCCTCCTCAGTTGCTACTTCATGATGAATAATTATGCCAGTGGGCCACGGAAGCCTGAACAAATCCAACTAACAGAGACTTCAGGCACTAGACAGGGGAGAGCTCAAACCTTACCATTCAGTACTCCCAAGATTAACTACTCATTCAGAAACCCAGCTCACCAGAAAGCCAGACATTTTCACCCTCTATCTGTACCAGAGTATCTGTCAGCAAGCACGTGCCATGTACAAATGACAACAGCAGGACACTGATCACCAGGGCAAACCATGAGGGAAAAATGTTTACAGTGTTCTTCAGTCCCCAGATCCCCTGACTTGGGTCAGCTGTGTGCTCACAGAGCGCAAATTAACTGGAGATATTTTTATTTTGTCCATTTGATGCAAATAAAGTCTTGCACGGCCAGTTTTCCAGCTTGCAGAGATACAAGGCACTTGGGAAAAACAAATCACTGGGGACACCAACAGATTTGTTTTGAGACTCCAGCCACCAACTCTAAACAAGAGCCTATGCAAGCCAAAGCCTACAGAAAACAAATCTTTGTTTAAGTCAGACTCTCCAAGCACAGAGCTCTGTGAAAGCCTTCCACAGCGAGCCAGATGGGGGACTTCAGGAACTGCCTCCAAGTCCTTTCACAGCAATTGTCAGCCTGCCTAGAAATTAAGATTCCTTTCACACAAACACCCAATTATTGCCAGGTCTCCTCTCTGCCCTCTGCATGTCGCTTGCCTGGCTAATTAAGTCATGGGCCTGAGCTCACCTCTTCCAGGGCTTACCCTGCTCCCACAGGACACCATCCCCAGTTGCTCCAGTCTGGGGAGCCCCTCGCCATAAGGGTGAAGCCTTTTCTTCCCCTAACCACACACACACAAAGCAGCAGAGAGACCCCTTTGACTTGTCTATTCTCACCGTGACCCCAGTGCTAAAAAACCCACAGATCCCTGGGATCACCCATCCCCACCCCAGTCCCATAGTTCTCCATCCTTTCCTGAGCTCCTCATCCGCGCTCACGACCCTTTCCATCCTCCTCTGCACCCCCAATCTGTGTCCCTTGCAGGAGTCTCACAGACATCCCCCATCTCCTGGACCCCACAGCAAACCCCTGGTCCTGCTGACACCACCATCCCCACCCCAGTGCCTCAGCCCCCCACCCTCCCGAGCCCCAGGTCCTTCATCCCCGTTCGCAGCCACTCCCACAGAACCCACACAAATCTCTGGATTCACCCATTCCCATCCGAGACCCACAGACCCCCATCCTCTCAGGAGCTGGAGGTCCTTCATCCCCACTCACAGCCTCTCCACTCTTTCCAGCATCCGAGATCTGCTTCCCTCCCAACATTCCCATAGACACCCCAATTCCCTCCTGGACCCCCACAGCCACCTCCGCTCCTGCTAACGCCCATCATTCCCAGTCCAGTCCCACAGCGCCCCATCCTTTTCCAGCCCCCAAACTTCCACCCCAGCCCAGAGAACTCCCCTCGGCCCCTCCTGAGCGCCCGGACACCCCCCACCTCAGCCCCGCACCGCCGCCGGGCCCCGGGTCGCCCCCGGGCGCACTCACCGATCAGCTGCCGCACCTCCTCCTCGCTCAGGTAGATGCTGAGGCTGGGCCCGGGGCCGCTGGGGGGCCAGTCCGGGGCATGCGGGCCGGGGCCGGGCTGGCCCTGGACGCCGCCGGGCAGCACCAACAGCAGAAGCAGCGGCGGCGGCAGGAGGCGGAGGAGATGGCGGCGCGGGCCCCGCACCCGCCGGCCCCGCCGCGGCCCCGCGCCCGCCTCCCCCGCCGCCTCACGGGGCCGGCCCCGCCGCCCCCCGCCGGGCTCCCGGCGCCGCGGCACCATCGCTCCGCGGGGACGGAGGGACGGACGCAGGGCCGGGGGGAAGCGGGCGGGACCCCCCGCCCCGCCGGACCCTCGCACGGCGCGGCCGCCGCCAGGCCCCGCCCCGCGCACGCGCCGCTCCCGCCGCCGCGGGCGGCCCCTCGGCGCGCGCGGGAGGGGCGGGATCCCCCTCACGGCTCTTCCCGCCTCTTCCCGCATCCCGCCCGGCGCCGGGAGGAAGAGGAGGAGGGACAGCATCCCCGGTCCCTGCGCAGTGCCCGTCACAGAGTGACAAAATCGCTGAGATCGGAGAAGACTTCGAAGACCATTGGGTCCAACCTGTGACTGGTCCCCACCTTGTCACCCAGCCCAGAGCACTTGAGTCCCCCGTCCAGGCCTTCCTTGGACACCTCCAGTTATGGAGACTCCAAACCTCCTTGGGCAGCCCCTTCTAATGCCTGGCCGCCCTCTCTATGATGTCCAGTATGAACCTCCCCTGGCTCAGCCTGAGGCCGTTCCCTCTAATCCTGTCCCTGTTCCCTGGGAGCAGAGCCTGACCCCCCACGACTGTCCCCTCCTGTCAGGGGGTTGTGCAGAGCCAGAAGGTTCCCCCTGAGCTCCCTCAGCCGCTCTTGGTGCTCTGTTCCCTTCCTTATCTCCATTTCCTTCTCTGCACAAGCTCCAACCCCTCAATGCTGTCCTCCTTTTTAGGGCCAGAACTGGACACAGCGCTTGAGGGGCCTCACAGTGCCCAGTCACTGCCCTGGTCCTGCTGGACCCATTGGCCTCTTGCCCACATGGGCACACCTGGGCTCATGTCCAGCCACTGTTGACCAGCATCTCCAAAGCCTTGGCCAGGTCCTTCATGGCATCTGACCCCATCCTGGAGGTCACCCACTGAATCACCTCGTGCTCGCCCGAGACCCTGCACATCCCCACACTTCTGCTTAGCTGTGGTTGCCTCCATCCCCAAACCCTTCCAGCCAGCCATCCATCCAGGATGGGCCACGGGGTCACGGCCAAAACTGGAACTGCTCTGCCAAAATATCCCCAAAAAAGATGATCCCAGAGTGACAGACTGTGGGACACCTGGTGCCCACCAAAGCTGCTCCATCAGCTGGACAGGGGAGAGAAAATATAATGCTCCTAAGTTGAGATAAAAACAGGAAGAGACCACTCAGCAATTACTGTCACGGGCAAAACAAGAGGAAAGTCTGAGGAAATGTTTGGAATTTATAACCTGATTGGTAGGATAATGAGAAGTCTGTTTTGGAGCCGGCTGGCATCAGCTCCATCAGACACAGGGGAAGCTTCTGGCAGCTTCTCAAAGAAGCCAATCCTGTAGCTCCCCCACTACCCAAAACCCAACACACTGCTCAGAAGCTTTCCCAATTGGAAATACTGCTGGAATACCCGTGTTTTAGTTTAAGAGAATTTCCTTTTTTGGTAATTTTTTTAAAACAAAAAATTAAGGTTTTTTTAAAATGCACTGTTTATAAATATATAAAACATACTGATGTTATATTTAATGTTTTAATCTGCTTTTTATCTTATGGTCCTTTCAGAGCTAATAAGCAGCAGCATTTCATTTCACTGTAACAAAGGGCCTTTGGCCCACAGAGGATGGGGATTTCAGCTCCAGCCAAGCCATTGCTGCCTGTAACGATCCTGAAGTAAAATCCAAACTGTAAACACATCTCCTGTTCTGTTACAGTATGGAATGCCAGCAGCAGGACTGCTTGACAGCTGATATATTTTAAAAGAATGCAATAATAATCAAGTCCAACGATGCAAACAACATTGAATTCCAGTGTGAGGCTTTGAATCTCCTATACAAACATTCCTGACCTTTTCCCAAAATCCTCTGCTGTGCAGTATTTCAAAAGTAAGGATTTCTGTGGCAGTTTGGTGCAAAACCCTTTTTCAAGGTGTCCACCTTTCCCCTGAAACACAAAGCCTTTGTTCCAATTGGCTTAGGAAGGGCATTTTGTTTTTCTGAGCTGGCTGCTGACCTAAATACACCTTGTTCCTGAGTCGTCCGGGCTGAAGAGCCACCTGCATTGTCACCTTCCTACCTGCTGTCACACCTGGCTGCTCTCCAGCTCCTCTGGAATCCCCAGAGCAGTGACAGCTTCGCTCTTAGCAAATCCATTGCTGAGAGCTGCCTGCTTGGCTGAGATTTTCAGCAGAAGCATGACAATATTCACTTTTAAATCCCTTAATGTCTTTAAGATCTATGCTCCCTCCTGACCTGCCAGGAAGAATTTTCTCCTGTGGGACACTGTGACAGGAGGACACTGCAAGCTAATTGACCACAGCGGGGTTTAATCACTGAGTCTTTCAGCTCATAATCATGAGTGGAAAGTCTGTAGGAAGCTCTGTTCTTCTAATCACTGAGGTGAAAAAGGAGGAATTGCCCGCACTCCTCCCCACAATATCCATCACTTACTTAAACAGTGTGAGGTATAAAAATAAAAAACACCAAACTGGGATGGAGCTGGAAATTACATGCAGGCCTGTAGTTGGGGGATGTGGCCCAGGCTGCAGAGTGCTGGTTGCTGAGAGAGCCCTCCACACCACAGCTTCTCCACAGGCCATTTCCTCAGCCTGGAAAGCCGGCGCCTGGGCATCTGTGTTTATTTGCCCTGCAGATGTAGCCTAAATCCCAGACTCCGTGTGGTTTCTGATGCACCTCACTTAGGGACTCGCGGACAGACAGACAACGTGTGGTATCTGATGTGATCAAAACCAAGACTGAGGCTCACCAGCCAGAGACCAAGCAAAATTTTGATGCCCTTTTCTGGGGGCATTAGCAGGCAGCTTATGTGGGAAGGCACTGACAAAGCCAACCGAGTGTTGGCATGGATTTATCAGTTGGAGGGATCCCTGCTTCGCTCACAATGAGCATGAAGGAAAGCAGAAACTGCTGCTGCTCTCTGGAGGCTGGATGAGCCCAGCAAGGTCAAAAACGTGGTGTAGGCACCAGGCAGGAGACAAGCAGCTCTTTTTATCCGTGAGTTTGTCGAAGAGTCAGAAGAAGAGACAGAAAAACACGGGCACTCCTCAGCTGTAACAGCCTGTAATGGTGGTAGGACCCACAAGAACCCCAACATGGGGGTCTATTTTTCATTTTCCACTGTGCCCCATTTTCCCCAAACTGATTTCTGGCCTGTCCTTCTTCATGAGGACCAAAGGGACAATATTCATGCGGCCACCATGGATAACAAACATGACTTTAACCTTAACCTCAGCCAGCCCTGCCTTGGGCATAAGGACACGATATTCAGCACAAATGTGACGTTCAGCAGAAGGGCCCGTGTGGGGTTATTTCCCTGCATTTCTTTTCAGTGAGTATGTAACTTTGCCTCCTGGAAGCCACTGGCTGATTTTAACAAAAGGTCACCAAAACCACATAAACCAAACACAAATAAACACATTCTTGGGCTGCAGCTGCCAGCCTGTGCACGGCCACTCACGGGGCTGCAGGCCTGGCTGGGCCCCCCTTGCCCATGAAGCCAATTGCTTGCTGGGCTCTGATGTTGTAATTAAAATGCAGGCTGCAAGGATAATTGGGGGTATTAGAAGCCAAATGAAGGTTTCATGGATGTCAAGAAACATCTCATTGGAAAAAGGTGAAAAATGCAATTCACAGGCCAGCTCAAACACTGAAGATCTTGTGTTGATTTTTTTTGGCTGCACAGACTATTTTTGGCAGGATCGAGTTCACGGTCTTTCAAAACCATTCTGGGGAAGATTATATTGCAAGAGGATACACAAAGTCTGTCCGTGGCAAGCTGCTAGCAATAGCTGTGAACTCGCAGCACTCACATGGAAAAGTTTTGCTTGGATAGACACTGGGATGCCTCACTGCATGTGCTCCCAGCCTGACTGTATCAGCATTTACCACCGCCGTGTCCCGAGAGGCACGGAAGAGCTGGGATTCATTTCTGGATGTAAAACAAATCTGTAAAAGCAAATAGCTGACAATTAATGGCACTGATAGGAATTTGATACATGAGGGCCTCATGGAAGACGCATGATATAGGGACGTTTATGTGGGTGCTGGAAGATGGGAGACAGGGCTTTGGGAATGACTGCTCCCTGTCCAGACTCGCTCGCACACGCTGCTGCGATAGGGGGTGGCTTTTCCCACCTCCTCTTTATGATTGTAAGTGACTGTGCAGCATTCCCTGGGGAGGAGAGCTGGCCCCTTCACACAGACACAGGAATGAAGTCCTGCTGCCTCTTCCAATCAGTCTTCCAACATTCTTCCTTTCAAACAGCTTCTCTCCTTTACGAGTACCAGGTGACCTCAGTGTTTGGATGGCTTCCAACACAACTGCACCTTGGTTCCGTGGCCCAGGAATCTTCAGCTCATCATTTGCTCAAGGACCTCTGCCCGCCAGGCTTCTCTGCAGAAATGCTCTGGAGCTTTGGATTTACTCATGGATGAGCATTAGAAATGGGCAAGAGGAGCTTCAGATTTAGGAATGCTAGGAAAAGATGGCACAGCTGAGCTTGTGCAAGCAGCAGGCTTCCTAAGCTATTTAGTATTGATTGACCTCTTTATTATTTAGTATTCCCCATTATTTAGTATTTATTTACCCCTTTCCATGGGCAAGGATGCATCCATACACCTCTGAGTAGGGATAAACCCATTCATTTGCTCTGCTTCACTGCCTGCCTTTTCCCGAGGGGTTTCCCACTTCTGTCTTTCACAGAGCATGGTGCCCCAGGATTTCCAGTTCTCCTCGCTCATCAGGGTGGAACAAACTGGTGGCTTGCTGCTCATTTTCTCTCACATCTCTGAATTTGCCATGCCTTTTCCCAAAGCACGTGGAGAACTGAGAATGAGGGAATGGACAACATATTGAGTAATATAAATAGACAGATGGCTTCACTCAAATCAGCACTGACCCGTGGAGTCTTCCAGGGGAGGGAAGAGCTGAAATTTCAAAGTTTAAGATGTACAGACCTTCTCACAAACTCTTTTTGTCCCGTTACTTCAACTATAAACAGGCGGCACAGGGAAGACCAGTGTCCCCTGTTACTTGAATAGCACTGAAGCAAAGATAAAAGCCTTCAGACTTCCAACCTGCTCCCCTTTGCACCAGATTTCTATTTTTCCTTTATTTATTTCCTAATTGTGCGCACAGGTCCATAAAGCTGCCCTGGAGAAGGAAGGGCTGTCTGCTCCATTGCTGCAGTCGGACTGCTCGGGCTGGGATACAGAGAGAGGAAAAGTCACACAGCAGCAGAGGGAAATGTGTGTACAAGTTCCTGGAAATGTAGCATTTAATGGAAAAAACATCCTGAGAACATGAAGCTGGCTGGAGCTGCTGTAGCATTAAGCAAGGGAGGCTGGGGGAGAGCAGAGCCTCGGAATACGGTTTCAGCATGTGGTTGGGAAGGCACATGCCATTCCTGTGTTTGCCTTATAAGGGGAGTGTGCATGCCACGATATTGCTAAATATGAAATAAATTGTTTGTGTTTGGGGGCTGGCTGTGTCACCTCTTCCCTCCCCAGGACACCCGGGGGTTGCTGGCTTATGTTTGTGTGTCATTGGGAGTGTTTTCCTTGCCAATGGATGCCAGGATTTGGTGCCATGGATGTTGCACAACACGGCTTATAATGCTGTTACAGTTTGTTCTGCATTCGATCAGAGCTTGATGCTCAGGTGACTGTTGGTATCAGGACAGAAAATTACAAATCAAACCATTTTCAATGGAAAAATTGAGGGAAAATTGAGTATCTGTCAGAGGGAGAAGGAAAGCAGGCACCTGAACCTACTCCTTCTTGGGTTTTTGTTGGCTTTTCAGTGCAAATGATCCTTCAAAATTTGTCTCCAGGGGTTTTATTATGTCTCTGCTCAAACAACAGACCTTTCATTGTAGTTCAGCACATGACTCCAAACACAGCACCCATCCTCAGAGAGCTCAGTCTTCTCCATGACTTCCCCTTTTCCCTTGGGAAGCCAACAGAGCAGCAGTTATAAACTGATGTGGTTGTGTTTTACAGGTCACTTATGCAAGTGTTTCCCTGTGCTCTGGCAGTTGGAGCTGGTTTATGGTTTACCATGATTTTTCAGAGCCCACACACAATAAAGGAATGGAGATAATTAACTGTAGGAGTCACTGTATCCCATCCCTCTTCTACAAAAGCACAATTGGAGCATTTGCCCAGGAAGTGGAAAATATTTATGTGACTTTCTCTCTGAGAAAGTATTAAAATCCCCATTTTCACTGGGATAAATGAGAAGCAGAAAGAAGTACTGAGCAAATGCCACACCCTCTGCAGAAGAGGTTGTAGAGCTTCTGTATCCATCAAAACTGGAAGCAGGAAAGAGCAGGACTCTCCCACTCCTCTCAGGGTTTAGATTGCTCTGGGCAGGAGCAAGCCTGAATTTCTTCAGGTTGCAGAGATCTAACTCTTGTCTCCCATTTTCTGTGCAAATGGCATTACAATTCTTGGAATGTCACCAGCACCAACCAACAAAGGGGCTGGGAAGCTGCAGACCCAGGTACCTTTCTCTCTTCCCAGCACTGGGCAATGCTGTTGCACACTGAGCTCACCTGGATGCTTTTACTGAATATAATATTTTACTGAATATATATATTTTATTTACAAATATATTCTACTTCTGAAAAAAAAAAAACAGATTCCTCTGGCTGATATATTCTCATATGGATAAAAATAGATGGATTTTAATCATGCTTACATTGCAGATCCCACAAGCCAACTATTTTAATAGATTCGGAGTCCTTTTCTTTGGGCTTGGAACAGGCTCAACACCAATAAACCAAAAGATTTAGCAGGATGTTTTTGCCTCATTAAAATGCTTTGTGCCTTTGGCTCTATTCTGTTCTTTCAGTGCTGGTGTGTTTTCATAGATCTTCATTTTGAAATTGTGGGAAGAGTCAGGAAAAAGGCTTTGGAAAGGCAACCTGTCCTCCTCCCATCCAACCATTCCTGGGTGATTTCAGAATCCTGGCCAGACCATTTGCTCTCCAGCAGCTCCCACCACATGAAGTTCTGTATACCTGTAATTCAATTAAAACTTCTTTCAAAAAATAAAAAAAAAAAAATCCAAAATATTTTTAAATGCTTCTGTAAAACCTGCAGCATTCCCACCTTCATTTATGTGCTAGGAAATATTTTAAAGTCCCAGAGACACTAAGAAGGGATCCTGGAAGCAAGAACTTGCACGGGCCAGGTCTTGCCCTAGTTTGGATGATGACTGCAGGATCCACACACATTTTTAGCAGCTGATTAAAATTTTGTCTCCATTGTGGCAATAATTCTTGGGCATTTTCTTGCTTTGTAATCACTGTGCTCAGCTGTTTGGCTTGCATGAGTAAAATAAGCTGCATTTCCTTGGGTTTTCCCTATGAAGTGGAAGTCTGACCTTGAACCACTTCCATAGGTCTTATTTCAGCATTTCCTTGAGCTGCGGGTGACAGGGCTGGACACTGATGGGTCACAGCAATGAATTCCATCCCCTGTTTCCTACTGGAGGCATCTCCTTGTGGGGCAGGGTGAGGGTTAGGTCAGCTGGAAAGGAACTTTCTGCAGCTTAATATCTCTTGAACACCACAAAAAGCAAAACGTAGGTCTTGGAAAACCATCCACAGGCATTTTTATGGGGTGAAAGCAGTATGGACATGCACTTCACTTGCAAAATTGCTTTTAAATTGGTGATATTTGCATGTCACTGCCCGTGCAATGAGATAATCCCTCCTGGACGGGGCAACAGATCCCCTATCCTTAATTTCTAAGCTTCGTCCTGAACATGCAATGGGGTTGTCATTAAAGACTCACTATTGTGAGCAGAATGGAACCAGCCAGGGAGAAATGTTCCTGAATGAATGATGGGGAAAAGCCCTTGGCTGGAAAACACCACTGCCACGCTCTGCCATGGGGAATGGGTGACTAAATACAATCTAGAGATGGACTCATAGACCCATTCAAGTTAGAAAACTCTCTAAGACAAAAGAGTCCAAGAGTTCCCCCAGCACTGCTAAGGCGTCCACTGACCCATGCCCCCAAATGCTACATCCACCTGTCTTTTAAGTCACTCCAGGAGTGGGGACTCCACCAGCTGAACAGCCCTTTCCATGAAGAAATTTCCCTTCATATCTAATATAAACTTCCCCTGGCACAACTCGAGGCTGTTTCCTCCTTGTCCTGTCCCTGTTCCTGGGGAGCAGAGTCTGACCCCCCCCGGCTGTCCCCTCCTGTCAGGAGTTGTGCAGAGCCAGAAGGTTTCCCCTGAGCCTCCTTTTCTCCAGGCTGAGCCCCTGTCCCAGCTCCTTCAGCCTCTCCTGGTGCTCCAGCCCCTTCCCCAGGTCTGTTCCCTTTCCTGGACGGGCTCCAGCCCCCGGGATTTGCGGGCCCCGGGCGGGGGTGCAGGGGCGGCGCGGGCCGCCAGGTGTCGCTGTCGGCGCGGGAGAGGGAAGGGAAGGGAAGGGAAGGGAAGGGAAGGGAAGGGAAGGGAAGGGAAGGGAAGGGAAGGGAAGGGAAGGGAAGGGAAGGGAAGGGAAGGGAAGGGAAGGGAAGGGAAGGGAAGGGAAGGGAAGGGAAGGGAAGGGAAGGGAAGGGAAGGGAAGGGAAGGGAAGGGGCCGGGATCACCTCACTGCACCTTCTAGAGCTAAAGGGGATCTGGGAGAACTGTAGGGAGACCTGGACAAGGGCCTGGAGTGGCAAGACGAGAGGGAATGGTTTCCCACTGCCAGATGGTATTGTTAGATGGGATATTGGAAAGAAATTCTTCCCTGGGAGTGTGGAGAGCCCATGGCACAGGGTTCCCAGAGAAGCTGTGGCTGTTCCATCCTTGGAGGTGTTCCAGGACAGGTTGGACAGGGCTTGGAGCAACCTGGGCTAGTGGAAGGTGTCCCTGCCCATGGCAGGGGGTGAAAATAGATGATCTTTAAGGTCTCTTCCCACCCTAACCTGATTCTCTAATTTTATCCCTTGGGAAATAGTTCCTGTTCACATCCAGCTCCAGACCAGCTCTTGCATGTGGTCAGACAGCGCTGGCATTCCTGTCATGGAGCAGAGACCATGGCACCATCGTTCCATATCGTGTAATTAACAGTGGGAATCCCACGAGAGAATAAACATTGCTGCAGATCCAGATTCCTCCAGGAGATATGGGAGCCAAAGGTGTCGGATCATTGCAGGGTTTTAAATCCAGCTGGATTCTGGCATGCCTGTGGCTCCCCTGCAAACTCCAGTTGGTACCACAGGGATACATGAAACTCCAGTTGGTACCACAGGGATACATGAGCCAGACTTGCATTACCCTGGCTAGAGTGGGAACTCCAGACTCTCGATGCTGTGCACTGCCTCTGCATGAGAAAGGGATGCTTTCCCAGAGTGCCACAGACACGAAGCACAGGGAGCAATCCATGTGCCAAAACCTGCTCATAAAAAAACTGCCCACAGAGTGACTTTAAATACCCAGTGCACCGAGAGCAACAAATCCCTCCAGGATCAGAGGAGCCAGGATACCTCACTGCCTGCAGGTGTGCATCTCACCCTCACTCAGGCTCGGCTCACTGCTCGGCTCAGCTCCATTCTCATGCTGGAGCCAGCCCTTGCCTGTCCTTGCTCAGCCTCTCCAAGGCTCTGATCCTATAACTTTGGAGCTGATATCCCACGCTGCTGTTTGCCAGCTCTGCACTGGGTCCTGCTCTCAGGATCCAGCCCTGCTGCCATCCTGCCAGCAGCTCATCTGGAGCAGGCTACCTTCTGCAGCCAGCAGGGATGTTTTGCTTCCAGCCCCTCTCCTGGAGCCCGGGACCAGCTTTTAACAACGTTCCTGAGCAGCGCGTGGTGCTGCAGAGCCCCAGCTGGTGCCAGGAGTCATGGTTTAAATAACACACAGTAAATATTGGAGCAGCCTGAGCTGTGGAGAACTCCTCAGACACCAGTTTCTAAGGATGATCTAATACATTTCTTGGACTCGCTCATCCTTCTCATTACTCTTCTGCATTTTTCCCCCTCCTATTTTTCTTCCCTCCCATTGAAATGTTTTGGTTTTCTTCTTTTATTTTTTTCACTGCTTGAGTCTCTAAAATATGCAGCCATGGCAACAGGCTGGAGGAGCGAATTCCCTTGGTCCGCCTGCATGTCCTTGGGGTCTGGTAGGGAGCGAGGGGGTGAATTCCAGCCATTCCCTCTCGCCGGGAGCAGTGTTTAGTAAACACACGGCAGCACACATGTGCTAACCCCTGCCCGGCTCTGCCAGCTTGGGAACGGCTTTTCTGCGGGTTGAGCGTGTCTCCCCTCATCCCCCCGGAGCAAGTGGCACCCTCTCCCCGGCACCCTCTGGGCTGGCATTCTTTGGGAGCAGCATCGGGGAGGAATGCAAGCCCCTGGCGTCCGGACAGGAGCTGACATTCCCGGCCCTGGGCTGAAGAATGTGGACACAGTGTCCGCTCCAAACTCCAGCACTGGAGTTCATTCACCCTGGAGGAGGGGGACGCTGGGATCTGAGCAGGACTCGGCCCTCGGTGACCAGGCTGCCATAACCTGGGGGTGATGGTCTCCTCTGTCACTTCCAAGGATCTCCCCATGTCATGCCATGGCATCTGGGGACTCGTTCGTCCTTGTTTTGGTGGCTCTGTGGCCTCTGCTCCTCAATCTGCATCTGCGTCAGCTTTTTCTTGGAAAAGCTGGGGGAACATGAGGATGCTGCTGGCTGAGGAGTTGGGTTCAAGGCAGCAGGCAGCTCTAACTTTGGAGAAGCCAAACCCATCCTTGGTGAGCTGCTGGCAGGGAAGGAGACCAGCAGTTAGGGACCAGCACCCCAGTTTGATGGGTGTTACTTAAAGACCAGGAAAAGGCAGTGCAGGCTGAATGTATTAAGCAAAGCGAACTTGTTTTAGTGTCTGTAATGTGGCAGGAACCAGAACTGAGTGTGAATTTAAGCCCCAGGCCCATAGCTGGCTTTCAGCTCATCTTTCCAAGGCAAACACGGCTGCTCTAATTCCCCCTGCCCCTCTGACACACCCGGCGAGGGCTATTTTTACACTTTACAATGTTACACACTGCTAGGATTACTGCATGGCATCCAGTCTGTTTGGAGCAGGGTCCCACGAACCAGAATAGTTTTGCATTAGTACAGTTCTCCCCAGTTCCTAGGTCTGACGCTGGATACAGCAGGGTTACTCACCATTTACTCCGGCTGGATTGTGTGGGGCTTTGTGGATTAAAATAGCAAAACTTCAGCACTAACAGCAATACAACATGGTTCAGGCTGAAAGATCCCCACTGATTCACCAGCCTGTTACATCAGCATTTCAACACCAGGAAATGCTGCTCATTCCACAGATTTTGGAGGACTGTGAAGCCCCAAGATTGCAGAGAGGCTGAGAAAGTTGGGGAGTTTTGAAAGAATTTGTGGAATTGTTGCACAAAACCTGAATACAGGAGGAGAGTTTCCCCCCAGCCCATGGGTAACTGTTTGAGAACAGGATAAAATAAAAGAAGGTATCACAAAATCTGCCTTGGTTCTGCTCCTGGGGAGGGGGTGAGTGCAGCAGCATTCCCAACCCGCTGTGCCAGGAGCCTTGCGGTGCGGGACCGCAGGCTGACCCGGCAGCATTCCCGGCACAGGCTCCCATACCTCTCTACCTGCCAGCCTCTGGAAAGGCTCCAGGTGTTGCACAAAAGCAAAGCAGCAGCAGTTTGTTGCAGAACCTGCAGGAAGAGGCAGCGCTTGCCTCGGCACGTTGGAGCCAGCCAGCACTTTCTAGTCATGCTCTGAAAGTGGGGAGCACACGGGGTTACCTGGCAAATTCAGTCTCCAGGAGGGAATCATTGAAGGAGGGAATCATTGAATCCCAGAGGGGATTGGGTTAAAAAGGGATCTTAAAGCACATCTCATTCCACCCCCTGCCACGGGGACACCTTCCACTATCCCAGGTTGCTCCAAGCCCCATCCAGCCTGGCCTTGAACACTTCCAGGGTTGGGGCAGCCACAGCTTCTCTGGGCAGCCTGTGCCAGGCCTCCCCACCCTCAAAGGGAAGAATTTTTTCCCAATATCCCACCTAACATTGCCCTCTGTCAGCAGGAAGCCATTCCTCCTTGTCCTGTCCCTCCATGCCTTTGTTCAAAGTCCTTTTTCAGCTCTCTCGGACCCCCTTTAGACACTGGAAGGCTGCAGTCGGGTAACCCCAAAGCTCTCTCTTCTCCAGACTGTTTTATGGTGGTAGAGCTCACCCTGGAATTCTCCTGCTTTGTCATCCCAGGATTTTGGTCCCTGGCCTGTGAGTGAGATGTGGCAGTCGGGGCATGCAGAGCCGTGCCTCGGTTGTGCAGCACATAACTCTGTGTGTGTGTGTAGGCAGCCAGAAGGATCCACAGCCTGTATGCTCAGGATTCCATCCCTAAGTGTTTGTGCCGTAGTCACCCCCAAGGATCCCTAGTTCTAGCCCTGATGATCCCTGGTGCTGAAGCCAGGAGAGGTTGTGGAGATGTTCCAGCTTTGGGGCTGTTTTCAGTGTTCTCCCACCTGGCAGGGCACCAGCCTTCAGGGAGCACTGGGAGTGGAGATGGACCATGGACTGGAGATGGTCTTTGGACCATGGGAGTGGGGATGGTGTTTGGTGGAGCATGAAGAGCATGTGGTTTGGAAGGGCTGGGACTAGTTCTCCTGCCTGGAAGCAGGCGGAGGCCGAGGGGGGTGATGGGTGGCATGGGATGGGATGGGATGGGATGGGATGGGATGGGATGGGATGGGATGACTGCTTTGCTTCATCACAGAATGACACTTTCTCCAAGCTCTCTCCAAGCCTTCCAAGCCAGCCCATGATGCAGCAGTCTCAAGGGAGATGTCCATTCCCATTCACTCCTGTTCCCCTGACCACAAAGCCATGAGCTGGCTCCCTGAGCTCTGCTGCAGCCATGGCACATTTCCCTCTTTTCCGTGGGTTTTCTCCTCCCTTACAGCTGTTTTGGACCTTGCAAAGCTGGAGTGGATTTTCCTGCATTGTCTGCCCAGCTTCCCTCACACTCTCCTGGATGCAGCTCTGTGGCAGGGCAGGGAATCACTGCCAGCAAATGCCTGGCATAGAAGAGGAGGACAGCAGGGATTACATCCTGCAAGCAGCCATAAACAAGAGAGCAGAGTGCAAAAAACTCCTGGAATTTGCAATCCAGTCTTCCTGATTTGCCAGTGAGCCCTGTGCTGGGCGCTGGGCAATGCTGAGCATTCCTCCCCACTGATCCATGGGCATTCCCAAACCATGATGGCCCCAGGCACTGCTCAGCCTTGGAGCCAGCTGAACATGGGGAAGGAAAGCAAGGCTGCTGATTAAACAGACACAAAACTGAGGGAGATGGGGAGAAAAAAGGACGGAAGAGGAAGGAACAAGGACCAAAATATTTGGGCTTTTGGGGAGGATGAGCTGTGTTTGGGCCACAGGGACGGAGCCGCCCGGGTGCCGGAGACACATTCGACTCTGCAGGGACACAACCCAAAATAGCTGCCATGGGGTAACGTCTCCATGGGGGCTCTATTCCAGGATGGAGCCACTCCTGGTCTGGGCATGGGGCAGCAGCTCAGGAATAGCCTCGGCTGGCGAGGGCAGCCCTGGTGTGCTTAGAGACAAACACCAGCATCTTCCTTGCTTGTATGTATCCAGCATTCCTCAGGGAGGGCCAGGGAGAGGGACCAGCCTGCCAGTTTTCCATCTGATTTCATTTTCTTAGAATTTCCTCTGATGGTTCCATTTTTTTTTCTCTAATTCCACTTTTTTTTTTTTTTTTTTTTTTTTTTTTTTTTTTTTTTGAGGCAGCTGGAAAAAATAATGTTTTGGTTGCCTTGGAAACATGCTCCTAAACTTTTGGTAGATCCAAGACATGCCTGGAGTTCCAGGATGGCCAGTCAGGGTGGTGGGGGCTTGCCCTCCCTTCCCGAAAGTGGCAGGAGCTGCTCTCCAGTGGCTCTGGACACACGTGGCCCTGACCTACCCTCTGTCCCGACCCCTGTTTACTTGGCAAATACAACATTGCTTACAAATTCCTGGGACATGCCATGGGATCTCTAGGCTGGGTAGTGTTACTTCATGCTGGACCCTATGCAAGAGGGGAAAAAAAAATAGGATCGCACTTTAAGGCTGTAAAAATGCGGGTGGGAATATTTTCCAGCCTGTGTCATTTTCCATCAAGGCCAAAATTCACATTCTGCCTTTCTCTGTTTGTGTTTTTTCTCCCTGAAACTTGGATATTTTTTTTATTCTCTAGCTTTCTCTAATGAAAAATTAGGAAATTCAAGGAAAGTGGTTCTCCCCCTCACCATGTTTCAAGGAAACTTTGTACATATACAATTTCAAGTGTCGGGAGTTAAAACTTTCCTTTGGCCTGAAGCCAAATGTTTTCCCTAAAATTCAGTATTTCTGTGATTTTCTGGGAAAGTGGGCCCCTTCTCTTTCCTTAACCAACACACATTCTTAAATGATTGTTTATTCAGAAGAGTTTCAGCTCCAAAGGGGGAAGGAGAGGAAAGGAAAATCACAATGAAATGTTTCCCCTGCTGTGGGCAGAGAAGCCAAACATCCAATTTTTCCTGGAAGGAAGAAGACAAGTTTTTTTAATTAAAAAGGAAAAAAAAAAAAAAAACCAGAAAAAAAAAAAAAACACAAAACACCCCAAGGCACTTCTGTATGAGAAAACACTTGAAACTGAAGTTTCACTTGAAATGGCCTGAGCAACATTAGCGTGCAATGACTCTATACTGGGAGAGAGAGACCTGCAAAATGAAGCTGGGTGAGTTTTTAAAGGCTTTCCCTGCCTGGAGTGATGGCTCCAGCCATCTCCGTCTCCTGCAGCTGGATGTCGTTTCCCCCTCCAGCCGAGGAAGTGCCCTTCCAAGCCCCTTTGCTTCCAAACGAGCTTCTAATGACCACAGTTTTTCTCCATCCAGTTAATTAATCCCTGGTTCCCTCCAGATATTATTCCAGAGCATGTTGCAGCACCCCGTAGTGGACGTGGCCCATCACCCCAGGGACTTGCCCTTCACTCCATGCTGGGTCCAGCCCTGTGTGCCAGGACCTGCCAAAAACCTCTCAAATTTTCCTGCTGCCACCAAACTCAGCAAGCAACCAAAAAACCCCGCCATTACATCTAGCAGGATGGTCCTTTCCTTTCCTTTCCTTTCCTTTCCTTTCCTTTCCTTTCCTTTCCTTTCCTTTCCTTTCCTTTCCTTTCCTTTCCTTTCCTTTCCTTTCCTTTCCTTTCCTTTCCTTTCCTTTCCTTTCCTTTCCTTTCCTTTTCCTTTCCTTTCCTTTCCTTTCCTTTCCTTTCCTTTCCTTTCCTTTCCTTTCCTTTCCTTTCCTTTCCTTTCCTTTCCTTTCCTTTCCTTTCCTTTCTTTCCTTTCCTTTCCTTTCCTTTCCTTTCCTTTCCTTTCCTTTCCTTTCCTTTCCTTTCCTTTCCTTTCCTTTCCTTTCCTTTCCTTTCCTTTCCTTTCTTTCCTTTCCTTTCCTTCCTTCCCTTCCCTTCCCCTTCCCCTTCCCCTTCCCCTTCCCTTCCCCTTCCCCTTCCCCTTCCCCTTCCCCTTCCCCTTCCTCTTCCCCTTCCCCTTCCCCTTCCCTTCCCCTTCCCCTTCCCCTTCCCCTTCCCCTTCCCCTTCCCCTTCCCCTTTCCCTTTCCCTTTCCCTTTCCCTTTCCCTTTCCCTTTCCCATCCATGCTCTGTCTGGCCCCTGCCACCCTCTGCCAAAGGTCCTGGTCCAGGGAAGCTTTCCAAGGGAGGATGAGGAGACAGAAAAGGGAAGGAAGGAGTCTCAGACCTGTCAGGGGACCTGTAGAGGGAACCAGGGAATGCCTGCTGCCTGCAAGGGCTGGATGGTCAGGCTGTTCTTGTGTCCCTCTCAGCTCCCAGCTGCTCACATCATCCCTGGACCCAGCTTCCAGCTCCTGGGGATGCAAAGTGAGGGAGCAGCATCCCATGTCCCTGCCCCAGATGTCCGTGTGATCTGCTCCCACTGGAGCCCCTCTAATGCCTTCAGCATCCCTGGCCACCTCCAGCATCCCCAGCACCTCAGTGATCCCCAGAATCACAAGGATCCCCAGCATCTTTGAGCATCCCAAACCTCCTTGAGCATCCCCAGCACCTCCAGCATCCCGAGTACCTCCAACATCCCCAGCACCTCCAGAATCCCCAGCACCTCCAGAATCCCCAGTACCTTCTGCATCCCCAGCTCCTCCAACATCCCCATCCTCCTCTGGCATCCCTAACACCTCCTTGAGCATCCCTAGCTCCTCATGCAGGGGAGATGAGCAGGATGCCCAGCAGGCCGGATCCTGCCCAGCACTGGCCAGCGCTGCGCCACCAGCAGGCTCAGCCCCGAATTCCGTGGTTGCCGGCCACAGGGAGCAGCGGGAGCGGCAGCCGGAGCACGGCCGGGGAGCGGGTGCGAGCAGAGACAGCCAGGGAGCTCATCTGCCTGGTTTTTCAAGGTCACAGAGGTGGTGGGAAGGAAAGAAAAGAGAGCGAGGAAAAAAAAAGTTGACTCAGAAACCGCAGGGAATTTTTTGCCTTTTTAGAATACTGGGAAGAGAAAAAATAGCCGCAGTTATTCCAAGCATCCAGGATAATAACAGCCTGTTTACTGTTTGCATGCAAAGATGGCAGGCAGGCAGCACAGCGCAGGGAAGAGGAATGAGGAATTCGCCGCGCTCACACCGCGGGTCCGACCGCTTCTGCTGAGCCCAGCAAAGCCCCGGTGGTGATCCTGGCTGTGAGAGCAGGAGCTGGGCAGCCCCACCGTGACACCTGGACAGTCCCCACCCACCAAGGGTCTTGGAGGAAGGGTTTCAGGTGGCCCTGGGGCTGGGGACGATGGGGAGGGAGCTCCCAAGCTGGAACATGCTCCAAGGCTGAGTGGATGGAGCATTCCGGAGGGTGTCATGGCCAACCCCTAAATAACAACCCCCATCCCGCGATCCCATCCCTGCCACAGGGGCATCTCCAGCCACCCCCTCGCAGGGTCGTGGGAAGCCAGGGGGACAGGGGTGCAAGGACTGAGGACGAAGGGATACAGAGATCGAAGACAGAGGGGTGCAGGGTCAGGGAAATGCAACAATCAAGACATGTTGATGTTCTGAAGGGAGGCGACACCTTGGGCTGGCTCCATTCTGCAATGGAATGCAAATCCTGATGAAAGGAATTCGGGAAGGGAGCGTTGACCCCCTGGCAGAAGAAAGCCCGGGGGGCACCCACCAACAAGCTCTGGACACAGAGAGGAGCCTGGAAGGCTGGGGGACCTCCGGGAAAGGGGTGGGATGAGAGAGGGAGGGAGGGGGAAGGGAAGGGTTCAGCAGGACCAGCGGGGAGAGCTTCATTCCTGCCGGTCCGACGAGCAAGCCGGGACTTGAGGCAAGAGAAAGCACCCGGTTTGCCTGACTGGTTTGCTGGGAAGCGGCTGCAGGGCTGGCCCACAGCCTTGCCAGGCTTCCCCCACGAGGATCGGGATTATTTGGAAGGGGAGGGGGGGGTGAAATTCCCTTTCTCCCAAATTCCAGTGAGGATGTTTTTTTGGTTTTTAAACAGTTTTCCATACAAAGGAGAGTGTGATGCGCTTGTCTTTCCCCATTCAGCTCGAGCATTCAGCAAGTGGAAAATGAGTGGGGATGCAAGAGGAAATGAGGAGGAGGAACCAGGGCCTACAAAGGACACACCAAAATTCAAGGATGCTCCAAGGACCAAGTTCCAATGTTCTCCAAAGAGAAATGAGGAAAAGCAGGAACCACAGCTGCAGAGAGGCTGCTGTGGTGTGGCACCAAGGGAATGAGGTGTTCCTGGCTGGGAATGAGGCTTGGTGGACAGCCAGGGAGCCCCAAGGAGATCCTTGGCCTTGTCCCAGCCCACTGTGACCACAGAGGGACCAGAACTCCCCAGACAGCCCTGGAGCAGCAGAGCCATCTCCCTGTCACCCACAAGAGCTGCTGCCCCGGGATAGGGCATCCCACCCAAAGCCACCAAAGTGACACTGGTGGCACTTGGAGCAGAGCCTGCTGGCCCTTTCCCATCTCTCCAGGGAGGCAGATGTGCAGCCCGCAGGAGGAATCTCATCCAGGTGCCAGCCCAGCCAGCAGCTCTGCAGGCACCTCCAGCATCCCCTGCCAAGGCTTGGGAGCCCTGTGTCCTAGACACAGGTATGTAGAGATGAAGGACACAGGAACAGAAGGACACAGGGCTGCAGGGACACAAGGAGGCAAGGATCAAGGACACAGAGATCACAGGGATGGGAGCAGGAGGTTTGGCTCCCACCTGGTCTTTCAGCTGTGCCATGGTGACAGGGACATGGGATAAAGGACAGTGGGTCCAGGCAATGCCGATGGTGAAATCCAGGGAGACGGTGTGGGAAGGGCAGACGGAAATGCCTGTGGGGACAGAGCAGGTGATAACCCACCCCCACAGCAGCTTCCATGGCCAAGGTGTGCAGCTCCTTTGGGATGTCGCTCTAGCTGAACAGCATCCCTACCAAAGCACACAACTCCTTGAAAAGTGTGGCAGGAGGAGCTGGGACCTCCTGCTCTACATGTTGGATTTAGGAATTCTTTCCCTACAGCCCAATTCCTGTATCCACAGGTGGGCTTTGTACATTTTTCTGACTGCCAGAGACTGAGAGCCCTGGGGTTGAGAATCAATGGGCAAAGCTCTCAACAGGAGCCCATTCCTAAATCCGTGGTCCCAGAAAGCTCCCTGCAAACAGCCAGACCTGCAGCCAGGCTACTCTGCATCCGGATTTGGGTAAATAAAGCATGGGGTGTGAGAGCTGCGGTATGCCAGGAATGCTGCCGGCCTTCCCGGGCTCTGGAGCGGCAGGAGCTGGGGGAGGCAGGGCAGGTACAGCCCTGGCTGGAGGCCACCAGGATCCCCCAGACATATTCCCGACCTCAGCAGTTCCTGTGAGCTTCCCACCCTGTTCTTCCCATTCCTGGCCCCGTTTCAGGGTCCTTTTCAGCCTTCTGCATGGGCAGAGCTGTTTTCCCTGCTTGCAACACCCGGGAGAAGCCATTGCTGCATAGGAGGATCCCAGCTCCAAGGTTTGCATTGCTCCAAGTCTCCCTAACCTGTTCCTCAGGGATGGAGACCTGTCCCACGACCATAGAATAACCCAAATTTTCATTTTTTAGCCATACTTCTTCCAGATTCCTGAGTGGGAAGGTTGAGGCTCAGCTGGGATTCAGCATCACTGTCCCACCAAGACCAGTGATCCTCAAGGCATCCTGGCCAGGAATCGCTATCCTTGGAAATGTTGAAAACCATGTAGATGTGGTACTTGGGGACATGGTTTAGTGGTGGCTTTGGCAGTGCTGGTTTAACAGTCGGGCTTGATGATCTTGAAGTGCTTTTCCAACCTAAATGGTTCCATGATTCCATAGTTCCATGGAAGAGCTGGCAGCAAAACTGATTTCTGATGCCGTTGTTCCGCATAATCCAAGTTTAAACACCGTTGCAGAGTACAAGAGCTGCTGGTCCCCTGGGACAGCAGGATAAAAAAGGTGAGTTAATGCCAAGGGGTGGCACAAAGGGAAAGCCTTGGCCTGGCTGGAGATGGCAGAGTCCCCAGAGATGTTCCCTGGGAAGCATTAAAGCCACAGTTATTAGAAAATAAAAGTCCAACCCCTAGAAAACTTCTGGTCTTCTGGAAGACCAAGGAGCCAGGCAGAGTGGGAAGGGCTTGGAGATGGCTGACAAAGCCAAGGAGAGCTTGGGAACCAGGTCCATCCATGCTGGAAGACATCAGGGAGTCCCTGTGGCAAGGGCTTAGGAGGGCATGAACGGGTTTTGTGAGGAAGAGGAGGAGGATCCCATCAGGATGCAGTTATGGGATGCAGAGATCAAGGACAGCAGGGTGCAAAGATTGAGGACACAGGGATGCAGGGATGCCAGAGCAGGAAGGAAACCATATCAACACTTTAAGGCAACTCCATCCTTTTCCTCCATGAAGGTGAGGGGAATGGGATCCCAATGGGATTTTGGAGAATGCAGAAATGCTCTTGAGCATTTTTTCCCCTCTCCCATGCAGCTGCACCCCAAATCTCTCTGCCCTGGGGAGCTGGGAAGGACATGTGAACCAGGGGGTCAGCAATCCCAGACCCTCCTACCCTGGTGGCACCTCCATCTCTCTGCATTGCATGGAAAAAAAGAGAATCCATGGATCACTATTTGGGTTTTTTTATTAAAATATTGTTATACCAAGTGGAATGCTACAGCAATCTCGGTATAGGGTGGCATAACGAAACAGCCAGGTTTATGTTTAAATACTTAAAGATAACTTAAAACGCACAAACGAGAACTTGTCGTCTTTGGCAGGAAAAAAAGTTCACAGCACGAAAAAAATACTTAAAAAGAAATACCAATATTAATATAAAATATATTAAGTCATGGGGTTTGGGGGTTTTTTTCCTCTTTCATAATTTTTTGTTTCTTTTCCATTTTGTAAACAATGCACGAGAACCGAACGCATTTTTTACGTGTCTGGGGAGAGAAAAATAAAAAATGCAGTTGGCCAGCAAATGCACACGTTGAAAGGGGAAAGAAAAAAAGAAAAATATATATATTTACATGAAGGGCAAGGATGGGAAGCTCCGAGGAGCAGGATGTCGGCGCTGGCCACAGGCAGAAGCCAGCTGCCAGTAGCCGGGGGATGCAGCCAGGAGAAGAGCGGCACATCCCGCCGCCTCCATTGGCATCCTCGGAGCCCTTCAACTCTGCTTTTCCTCCACCTTCCATCCCCTCCACTTTCATTTTTGTTTCACTGTCATCCCATCACAAAGCCCTTGCCTGCCCGTGACGAAAACCCAGAGGCAGGATGCAGGTGGTGGAAGCTTGGTGCTCCCAGTACTTGGCTTGGCCACGTGGATCTGGGTGGTTGATGGGACCCACAGAGGATCCCTCCCAGCTCTGCCTTCGTGCAGAGGCTTCAGCTTGTGGGTACAGTTCGGGCGACCAGAGAGGGATTTTGCAGTTGGAAACCAAGCACCTGGGTGGGTGCAGATGGCCAAGACCCAGAAGTGGGAGCTGGGATGGGGATGAAATTGGGATAGAGCCAGGATGGGGATGAAGCCACCACGGGGTCCCCGGGCTCCAGCGCGCCCTGCGCAGCCAGGGACCCATGTGGGCACCGAGGGGGACAGTGACCTTCCCACACCCCGGAGTCACTGCCGAGACCGGCCGAGGGGACACCGCTGAGCTCCCAGCTCGGCCCCTCCTTCTCAGATGCTTCTCCATCCCGACATGCTGGCAGGAGGGGTGGAGAGGCCACCGTGCAGCCCTGGGTGGCCTTAAATCAGGATCTCCACCATGTCAGACAGGTCCAGGGTTCTGGCAGTGGCCGAGCTCTCTGCAGAGAAAGAAGGGATTTACAGGGATTCGCAGGGATTCGAACCCACCCAACTCAACTGGGCCTTAAAAAATTGCTGATGCTTGTGCAAATCCCGTCCCAGGGATGCTGAGCCCACATGCTGGGGCATCCCAGCTCCCTGCCCTGTGCCATCCGAGGGGACTCACCCAGCGCTCCGGTGCCCTCGCCCTGCTCGCTGCTCCCGGCCGCTCCGTCTGTCTGCGTGCTGCCGTCCTTGCTGCCATGCTTTGAGTGGGATGGCAAAGGAAAGACAGTGGACACTGCTGTCCCCTCAGTGGTGGCTTTGCCTACTGGAGGAGACTCTGTTAGGGATTCAAGGAAAGGGGTTCAAGTTTTTAAGACCAGATTGGACAGGGCTTGAAGCAACCTGGTCTAGTGGAAGGTGTCCCTGCCCATAGGAGAGGGTGGAACAAGATGAGCTTAAAGGTCCTTTCCAACCCAAACCATTCTGAGATCCTGTGATTGCTGGCTGGTCCTGGAGGAATCACCCCTCCCCAAGCTCTCTAAGTCCAGAACCACAGGGGAAAATTGCAAGCAGGTCCCCACCGCCAAGTGAAGGTAGGGAGCGGGCAGGTGTCCCTATTCACCTGTGCTGCCACGGGAGCTGCCCTCGGATGACCGGTCACTCTGGCCAGCCCCTGGCCAGCTTGGGGCGGCGGAGGCAGCGAAGATGGAGGGCACGGATTTGGCCGGCCGCAGGGAGCCCTGAAGGGCTTTGCTGGGGTCCCTCCGCGAGCGCTGCTGCAGGACCTTGATGACAGCATCCTTCTCCAGGATTTGGGCATGAAGGGCTTTTAATCTGGAGAGGAGGAAAGGCAGAAGCTGGAAGAGGAGCTGGATGGGAAGAGGAGGATCCAGGCACTGCCCAACCAAAAAGCTTGATGGGGGCCAAATGCCTCTGGCAAGGTGGGACTACCTGTTCTCCATCTCCTGGTGCTTATGGCTGGCCAGGAGAAGGTCCTCGTTGAAGCTGCTGTTGGGGGAGTGCCGTGGGGAGTGGCTGATGAGGGTGGTGTCGCGCTGGGCGGCTGCCGTGGCCGCGGCGTCCATGGCAAACTGACGCATGGTGCACTCCTCCAGGTACTTCTGCTCCCACTTGGTCATGTCGGCCTCCAGTGCCAGGATCTTCTCCTCCCTCTCCCTCAGCTGCTCCGACAGCGTGTGGGCGCTCAGCTCCGGCGTCCCCCCGCTTGCGGTGCCCGCCTGCCTCTGCAGCAGCCAAAACAAAGTCCCAGTGAGGATGAGGAGGTACTGGGAAGACGCAGCGCCCGCCGTGCCTTGCTGGAGCCGCTGTGGCTCGCCAGCACCCACCTGCTGAGCCCGCAGCATCTTCAGCTCCTGCTCCAGGCGGGTGCGGAGCCGCAGCTCCAGCTGCTCCCTCTTCTCACAGGCGGCCTGGAGCTGCCCCAGGGCTGCCTGCAGCCGCTCCACCTTCTCCACATAGGCTCGTTTCTTCCGGAGCTCGGCCTCTGCCTTGGCTGCCCGCGCCTGGGCGCTGCCCAGCGCCTGCTCCAGCAGCTCTGCCCGCCGCCGCTGGTCCTCGTTGGCGCTGCGCAGCAGGGACACCTCCCGCTCCAGCTTCTCCTTCTCCTGCTGGTGCTCGTAGCCTGCAAGGGAGCCCCACAAATCTCAGACATTTGGCTTCCCTAAGGCTGGTCCACGAAGCCCAGTGGGGATTCTTTGCTTCCCGACATCTGGCCATGCCACCCCTTCCTCCAGATCTTCTATCAAATGGGGGTCAGGGGCATTCCAGCCACTTGGGCAAATGGCCAAAAGCCTCCACGTGCCACATTCCAACCTAAATTTTAGCTCAGGAAGGGTGAAACCTGCCTGGCGTGAATCCAGCCACCTTAGGGAAGGGGATGCAATTCTTCCTACTAACACCAACATCACATCTCTCTGCTAAAATTTTAGTACATTTTCCCCCAAAAAAGTCCAGGCTGGCATGGCTGCGAAGTGCAGGAGGGAGGAGGGAGAGAACGGCCGGGCTGGCGTGGGGCGGGAGTGCGGGCTTGGTGCTGGAAGAGCCGGAGCTGCGGCAGGAATGTGGGGAATGCGGGTCACGCCGCCGGCCGGCCGCCGGGATTAATGGCTCGAGTCCAGCGCCAAGAACTGCTCCATCCTCCCTGGGGAAGGGCGAGAGCTGCCGCCCGACACCCGCCTCCTCCTCCAGCCGAGCCCTGCTCACAGATGCCACGGGGAGCCGGGCAAGGATGGGTGTCCCCCAGGACTTACTCTGTGCCAGGAGTTTGGCCACGCTGCCCTGGCTGCTCTCCTGGTTTTCCTGGGTCTTGCTGGCCAGCTGCTTGTTCGCCGATTCCAACCGCTCTGGTACAAAACAATCAAACCCAATTAAGATTTAAATACAAGATTTTGGCTGGAGGAAGGGGGAAAAGCCTGGTTTCCCATGGAAACAGCTGGGGGACACAGAGCATCCATGGGGATGTGGACACAGAGGGTCCCCTCACCTTTCAGGTCTCGGTTGAAATCCTGCAGCCGTCGCATCTCACAGTCTCTCTTGTTCCTCATGGCTTTCTCCAAGGCTTCCCGCTTGGAAGACGCCTTGACGAGGTTTTCGTAATCCTCCGAGATACGCTGGATCTCGCTCTCCAGCTGGGGTGGAGGAAGGGACAAGCCAGGGTTAGATATTCATGGAATGAGGAAAGGGAGATGCCAGCCAAAGCCCAGCCGGGGTGCTCAGCCCAACCTGGGCTGCTGGAGGAGCTCAGTGCACCCCAAGTTGACCCTCAGCACATATTTTGGGGGGGAAAACTGATTTTTTCGGTCTTTTCTCTTATGGAAGAGTTTCTCCACAGACTTTGGCTCTGCCATAGCCCAGCCACGGGGAACAGCCGCCCCTTGTACACGGCCACACAAAGGACTTTCTGTGGCGGCTGGGATGGGGGGACAGGCGGAGGGAGAGGGCCACTGGAGAATGGGCTCCTTCTCCCCAATCCCGGCTGCCGTGCTGCAGCTGCTCCGAGGGGAACAAGCCGCCAGAGGGACGAGGAGAAAGGATTAAATCACTGAAGGGGGCGAATTAGCACGGCAGCTGGTCGAGCATCGCCCCGGGCAGGAGGGACACGGGAAGCTGCCACCATTCCCTCACCTTCTGGATGCGGCTCGCCTTCTCGGCACAGCTCTCCAGCTCCCGCCGCAGCTTCTCGCTCTCCCGCTGGAGCCTCTCGTTCTCCCGCAGGACGGCGTCTGCCCGGGCCAGGCGGCTGCCGGCCGACACCGCCTGGGCGCTGACCAGGGCCTCTACGCCGGCCGGACCCAGCGCGCCCGGACACAGCGGCAGGAACGCGGCTGGGACCGAGGTGGGCAGCACCCTGCAGAGAGCGAGGAGGGGGTGTCAAGGTTTGGCAGGGTGGGAGAGCTGGCTGCAGCTCCAGCATCCCATCAAGCACGTGCTAGTGCCTCCCAGCAAGTCATCTCAAAGGAGGTGGAAGTGCCGATCCTGCTTTTTAGAACTGGGAAGCACTTGCTCTCTAACTACAAATCCCATCTTGCAGGGATTCCTTGACCTGACCCCTCCAAGACCTGGGCAGTGGGTCTGGATGGGCTCCCAACCCCCCAGGTCCCTCTCTTCCTGGGAATGCTGCAGGAGCCTGGCATAGGATGCACCTTGGAAGCCGGCATTTTCCTTATTTCCTACGCAAAGCAAAGACTCCTGACATAGGTTCTCACTGCCAAACTATGGATGTATCCTTTTTATATTTGGAGGAGCCAGGCCAGCCTGGCTGCCCCTTGTGCCACTGCTCCAGCATCCCACCTCAACATCCTGCCTGGAATACCCTGAGCAGGGTGGCTGTGCACGGCCCGGCCCTGCTGCGCTCCCCTGCGGGCTGCCCGCCAAGGGCCTGCATTCCTGCGGGATGATATAGGAGCAAGGAAGAATAAATACATCTTCCTTGCAGCTCCCCTTCCCCTCTTTGTTCCCTGGAAGGAGAAGGTTTTCCTGCTGGAGATGCTATCGCTCTCTGCCTGGATAGATCAGCAGGGCTGGGAGCAGTGTGCCCTCACATTGAGCTGCCAGTTCCCTTCTTCCCATCATTTTCCATGCTGGAAGAGGTTCTTTCCAGTCCTCCTCAAATTCTAGGCAATGCCTGGACCCCAAGATGTCCATCTCACAGTCGCCCTGGGGCTTTGCCAGAGGCATTGAGCTGCCAAAGGAACCACAGACCACCTGGCACCAGCCCAGGCTCTGCTCAGCAGCAATTCCAAGTTACATGGACATTCCCAGCTCAGGACCATGAGATGGGTTTCCATGGAGCAGGGAGCATATTTGTTTTCCACCCTGCCCCATACCTATTCCACATTTAGCTGTTTCCTGGGCTGCTTCCAGTTCCTAGATTATCCCCTAAGTTATCCCCAGCTCCCTCCTAGTGCGTGGGGATGAGGCAGGGTCTGCTGTGGGAATGGGACTGTCGGCACTGGTTGGAAAAGCCCAGCCATGCCGGGGGAGCTGGGGACAGGAGCAGAGTGGGGGGCTCCCGGCAGACCCCCATGGCCTGGGCCAGTGAGGACAAAAGCAGCTGCTCTGGGCCCCCACTGCCCTTCACATCCTGCAAGTTCCAAGTGTCCATCCTGGACATTCCTGGGAGGCATCCAAAAGCAGAGCCCAGGGGCCACAGTTTACCTGATCTCGGGATGCTGAAATCCAGGACCTTCCCGGGAGCAGGGTCGGGGTTCAGCCAGGTAAGCGTCCTGGGAAGGGATGACGTAGGGATACTCCGGGGGCGGTCCCCGCGGCTCCGTGCCCTCGGGGTGCTGCCCGCGCAGGGGGACGAGCTGCCGGGAGAGCTGCGGGAAGCTGTGGGAAGCGCTGATGGGGCTCTGCGCCTTGGCCCCGTTCCGCTCCAGCGACATCCGCATGAGCCGCTCGCTCAGCGACCGCACGTGGCCGTGCTTCAGCTCCTTCAGCCCCTCGTCGGGGCGCCGGGCCCCGCTGTCGGCCCCGCGCGGGGCGTTCTCGGCCCGGAGCCCCGCGCCCGCCGCTCCCCGCTGCGAGGCGAGCAACTGGGAATGCGCCTTGGCCTCCTCGTAGGTGGGGAGCTCCTCGCCCTTGGGCGGGCAGAGCCGATAGACGCTGTTCTCCAAGTAGACGTGGTCGGAGTGATGCTCCTGGCCCTGCGGCTCCTGCCGCGTGGATTGCTGCACCATCTGGCTCTCCTCTGGGCTCAGGCTCTCCAGGGAGGAGCGGGGGCTCCCGGCGCCGCCGCCGCGCAGGGCCTGCTGCTGGATGGCCAGCAGAGTGCGGTTCTCCGTGAGATTCCCATAGCGCAGCTGCTCCTGGATCAGGCGGTGCAGCACCGTCCCGTTTGAGTCCTCCGCCGTCCTCATGTCCGTCCGTGCCGGCGGCACAGCCACGTTTCCACCCGAGAAGGGCGTCCCGGGGGACCTCAACAGCAACTGGGCACGCCGAGACACCTGCAAGAGGGAGAAACGGGGTTGTTGCGAAGCAGTCGCGGCAGGAGAGTCCGGATCCTGACGGACACGGGATTGTTTGCCAGGAATGTGGCCCGGACGTGCCGAGGGGTGGGAGCCCGTGGCGGCAGTGGGAGAGCGGAGCAGCCTCCGCAGTGGGGTGGCCGAGCACCGGCACTCTCAGCGCGCCCGGGGCCGGGGCTGCCACCTGGGGCTGGCTCCGGAGCTGGTGCCCCATGGAGCCGGGACTGGCACTGGCCCGGGAGTGGGGGAAAAAGCAGCCCCACGGGACCGGGCACAGAGTCACAGGGAGATGGATAGGACCCCCCCATCCCCGGACCCGGACATGGAGGTCCTGGTCTTGCAGAGGTGTCCCGGTCCCGGTGAGGGTCCTGGGATTTTTCCGTGGGCGAGGGGGGGGGGGGTCTAGATGCCGTGGGGATGTTCCGGTCCCGTTTGGGAGGGTTCCAGGAAGGTTCCCAGTCCCTGGGGGTGGATCCAGCATGGGAGAGGGTCTTTTCCCCGGGAGGGTCCAGGTGCCGGAGGGGGCGAGTCCCGGTCCCAGGGAGAAGGGTCCCAGTTCCGGGGGGACGCCCTTTTCCCGTGGAGGGATCCCAGTCCGACTGGGGGCTTCCTTGGGCCAGAGGGGTTCGATCCCGGTCGAAGAGTCCCAGCCCCAGAGGGGTGTCCCAGTCCCGGCCGGGAGGATCTCGGTCCAAGGGGGTCTCGGTCCCGGGATTGCTGGTTCGGGTGCGTCCCAGTGCCGAGGGAGGTCCCAATCCCTGCTGGGGGATTCCCGGTGCCAGGGGAGCGTCCTTTCCCCGAGGGGCATCCCCGTGCCGGGGGGTTCCCAGTGCCGGTCGGGGGTTCCGATCCCGGTCGGGGGCGTCCCAATGCTAAGGGGTTCCCTGTGTCGGGGGAGGGGGGCGCGGCAGTACCGGGGGATTCCCGGTGCTGGGGGGTCCCGATGCCGCTCGAGGGGGTCCCGGTGCCGGTCAGGGGGGTCCCGGTGCCGGGAAGTTCCCGGTGCCGGGGGGTCCCAGGTGCCGGTCGGGGGTCCCGGCGGCGGAACTCACCGGGGCATGGCGGAGCGGAGCGGTGCTGCGGCGGCTCTGAGCGTCCCGGAGCCGCGGGGGCCGGGCCGGGCTTTGCTATGCCCGGAATGTGGGGCCGGTCCCGCCCCGCTCCGCCCCGGGGCCGCCGCCGGCGCAGGAGCGCGGCCGGGAGCGGGAGCGGCAGCTGCGGGCGGGGGGGCGGCTCTGCCCGCCAGCTGTCCCGGGCCGTAAATCTGCCCCAGCCTTTGTCTGCGGGGCCGGGGCAACCCCGAGCCTGCTGGCCCCATCTGCTCTGCCCCCTCGGGCCCCCCCTTCTCGCATGCCCCTCTTTACATTCCTCCTGTTTGCATCCCCCTCGCCTCGCATTCTGCGTCCTCTCATCCCCCCTCCTCTCATCCCCCTTCCTTGTGTCCCTCTCCTTACATCCTCCTTCTCACATCCCCCCCTTCACATCCCCCCTCACACTCCTGTCCTCTCATTCCCCACCTCACATTCCTCCTCGTGTCTTCCTCCTCACATCCCCCTCCTCACATCCCCCTCCTTATGTCCCCCTCTTCGTATTTCACATCCCACTTCTTGCATCCCCCATCTCTCATCCCCCCTCCTCACCTTCCCCCTCCTTGCATCTCCTCTTCACATCTCTCTCCTTGCATTCCTCCCTCCTTGTGTCCTCCATCCTCACACCCCCCTGGCTGGGGATGCCAGCTCCCTGTGGATGCAGCAATTCCTGCCAGCTCGTGTCTAGCTCGGCACCTTTGGGTGTTCCCTGCTGCTTTCCCAGCCTCAGTTTCCCCTTTTGGGCTCTGTCACCCACCTCCCTGGGGAGACACAGGGATGGAGGAAACCATCAGGGGGCCGAACTCCCCCTTCAAAGCACCCCGGCTTATCCCTAGGGGGACACTGAGCACCCCCAGGCCCAAAGCAGTGAAACACCAGCCCCGTCTCAGCCCCGGGCGCCCCAGGCTGTCGGTGCAGAGTCCAGAGGCCCCGAGACGGCAGATGGCCGGAGGGGAGGCGGCGGGGAGAGGCAGGTGCAGGGGAAAATTGCTTATTAGCTCCGGGACATTAAGCTCCCATTCTTTTGAGGGAACTCGGCATCTTCCGACTGGCACAGAGCCGGGAGGCTGATGTGGGGAGGGGGACGTGGGGGTCTCCAGCCTCATCTCCTTGTTTTTCTGCTCCATCACCTGCTGGTATCACCCCTGGGGCACCCAGGGTGCAATAGCAGGCACAGGGCTGCAGGCACAGCTCACTACCTCTGGGTTATCTCCCAAAAAATGGGGAAAAAAATAAATCTCCCACGTGTAGCAGGTACCAGACTCAAAGGCAGGGGAGCATGGAAAGAAAATGCAGAGAGATGGAGTCAGTGCTTGGAGGAAGAGGAGCACCTGGAAGTTCAAGAAACAGGTTTTCCAGCCCAGTTTTCCTAGTGACAAGTCAAATCCTCATGGATGAAGGCTGAAATGTGGGAATTGGCACCCTGAAGCCCCAGTCAGGGTCTAGTTTTGTGTGGGGAGGAGACGAGAGCACAGCACTTGTCCCTGTGTCCCCAGGCACATGCAGAGTCTGGAAACACTGGCCCAGGCCCAGCACCATGGGGATGGATGGATGGATGGATGGATGGATGGATGGATGGACAGGTTGGACAGGGCTTGGAGCAATGTGGTCTAGTGGAAGATATTCCTGCCCAGGCAGAGGGTGGAACAAGATGAGCTTTAAGGTCCTTTTTAACCCAAACCAGTCTGTGATTATGTGATTCTATGGATAAACAGATGGACAGAGGTATGGATGGATGGATGATGGATGGATGGATGGATGGATGGATGGATGGATGGATGGATGGATGGATGGATGGATGATGGATGATGGATGATAGATGCATGGATGGATGATGGATGGATGGATGGATGGATGATGGATGGATGGATGGATGGATGGATGGATGGATGATGGATGGATGATGGATGGATGGATGGATGGATGGATGGGTGGATGGACAGAGGTATGGATGGATGGATGATGGATGGATGGATGGATGCCACAAGCCCAGCAGTGGCATCTCGGAAAGGACCCAGCTGTGGCTCTGCCCTGGTCTTTCCCAGGTGGATGAGGCTCCTACCCAAGCTCCAAGGGAGCAGCCCAGCTGCCGCAGCAGCCAGGGTTCCTCTCCTGGCTCGTCCTCCCAGCCTTATCTACGTCTGTGTCGTCCTTCCCTTCCTATCTTAACACCACTCTATTTCTGGCAGCAGGAAACCCCTCCTGGGCTGATAAGACCTCTTTGGAAAGTGATCTGAAGAGCTTCCTCTCCTTCTTTCTAACACTGGAGGTAAGAAAAGCCTCAACCTTTTTGTTTTCCCCAGAAGGTGAAACAACAGCAGCTGGACCAGTGGGCAGTGGTGGGGGCACCTTTGGCTGCCTGCACGGACCCTCTTCCCAGGTGGAGCATCCTGGAGGATGGGGCAGGGACTCGGGGACCTGGCTGGAGCCAGGGAAGGGCAGGTGCCGTGTCCCAGGCTCCGCAGGGTGACACACGGCTCCGCAATGCCAGACCCTCCCACTGACCTCAGCCCAGCCTTATCGCCGAGGCGTTGGAGCGAGGAGAGGGAGCCAAGAAAATACTCGCGGGATGAGATCACCTCGGCTGTCTTCAGGCTCCCAAAATGCCTCAGCCCTCAGCCGTGCTGAGCCTGGAAAACTGGGGCATTGTGGGCAGAGGAAGGTGCCTGGCATGGAGAGGAGGTTTGCAGCCTCAGCACATCTCCTGGGGAGATGGTGACAGTGGTGACAGCGTCCCATGACCAGTGAGCCCCAGTGACAGTGTCCTGTGACCATGCTGAACCCCTCAAACCTCTCCATGGCAATCTTCCTGATAAAGCTTCCTCCAGGTACCTGCTTCTGTCCCAAACTCTGGATTCAAAGTGCAACCAGGAGTTGGAGTTCAAGGAATTGCACAAGTGCTGTTTCCCAGTGCCAGGATTCCCCAGGCTGCCCCCAAAGGGAACTGCATCCCCACGGGCAGGGAGCCAAGGCAGCACCCCAGCCCTTGCCCTGCTCCCACCATCCCAGCCAGAGGGATCCTCTCCTCCTGGAGTACCCCAACAAGCTGCCAGGCCTGGGGCCAACTCATCTTCCCTGTCCTCTCTCTGAAATCTGCATCATTTTGGGCTGTCCCAGGTCTGATCCCCCCTGGGAATGTGTGACCTGGGGTGCTGCTGTGCAACAGGGTGAATTCCCTTCCCTAAACTCCTACAGGGAACACACCTCAATGTGACTGAGCAGGGCTTGGGTGGGATTGGGATGCTCCTGGTTGTGCCAAATCCCCTCACTCCTGTTGCTGCTTGGTGACCAAGATGGCTTTTCCTCAGTGGAGGAGGGAATGGAAAGATCCCTCTCCGCCCAGGGGAAAACCTTTGTGGCCTTGGTGGGAACACAGCTGGAGCAATGAGGGGACCAGGACTGATCCCATCTGAAAGAGGCTGATGGGGACATCCCCAAGAGATGAATGCAGCACTGTTCCTACCCGTTCCATCACTCTGGGGACAGCCAGCTCCTCCAGACCTCAGGTGTCCCTCCCAGAGTCAGATCCCTGAGATTCCCCTTTTTTTTTCAGGGGGATGCTGGATCTGCCCCAGGTAAGGATCACGGAAAGTTGGAGTGCTCCTGCTCCCTCCCCTCCACTTTCTCCTCTGTTCTCTCCTCTTCTGTAGCTGATCTATAGATCCCATATAAATAACCCAGGGCACATCCCCACTCCAGAAACTCCTGCCACAGTTCTTCATCAATCAAACACTCTGGGAGGTGATGCCACAGGCACATTCACAAAGCCCCTTCTTAGGAATTTTGAGAGAGGAAAAATGTGGCTGAAAACAGGGCCAGGACCCTCCTTTTTCTCATCTTCCCTGCATTTCAATGCCCCTGAGTCATTTCCATTCCTGGATGTTAAATTGTTCTTTTCTGCTTTCCTTTATTTCCCTGTTTCCTGCGAGGGGTTTGTTCCTGACCTGCTAACACCAATGGGACCCAGTCCAGGGAACGCTGAGGAGATGCCAGCAGGGACAAAGGTGAAGCCCAGCAAGATCCCGGGAGCCACCAGCCCCAGGGGACACAGCTGTGAATTTCCATAACAAAGCCCCTCACTGTTGTTTTGCTGCCTTTGAGGAATTTTCTCTTTTTCCTGAGAAATTCAAAGTGCTGGGTGTGATTTCCTGCCCACCTGGCAGGGAACCCCCCATGGCTCTGGGAGAGGGGAGGCTCCACGCCCTGCCCCAGAGCTCGGTGGGAATGTGGGGGGACACAGCGACACCGGGCAAGTGTCACAGGCAGGTGGCCACCAGCAGCACCTCCTCACTGACCACCTTTGCCCATTTGACTCTGGAGCACATCCAGGTGGATGGATGGGTCTGTGCCCCCTCCCCAGGGCTATGTGGGGGATCTGCACCCCAATTTGGAGCCACTGCTTGCAAAAGGAGGGGGCAGAACCCAGAGGGGCAGGGGGACACCAGACACCCCGGTCCCCATTGCTCTGCGGGGATGAAAATAAGCACACACATCTGGGTCCCTGAGGAATTTCACATCTTCCTGGCTGTGAGGAAAACCTGACAGAGATGCAGCCAGGGCAAAATCAGCTCGGCCTCGTGTTCCCAAACACAGAACAAGTGAGAAATATCCATGCTGGAAGAGCAACCCTGGCCGAGGAGAGGCTGAGGAGGGAGAAAACACTGGTTCACTGCAGTGCCCAGTGATGACACTTTAAAAGCAGGCTGTCCCCAGTGCAGGGATGGATGAAACAAGAAAGGGGAAGGACAGCATTGAGCAGGGGTTGTTCTTCATCCCAGGATGCCAAAGACAGCAGGAATTGTCGCTGTCTTGCTGCTTCACCCGCCTGCTGCCTGCTCCCTTGGGCTCCTACCAGTGCTGGGGCCTTCCAGGGACTCTGGTAATGAATTAGAGGTGGCCTGGAGGCCACACAGAGTGGGACAGAGTGGGACAGAGCAGCTCTCTGTCACCTCTGGGATTGTTGCCAGCTGCATCCAAACACCAGAGCCATGCTGGGAGGAGCTGTGTGGTGGTGAGAACACAAGGGAACAACGTGCCAGACGTGGAGGTGACTTTGATGGCACTGACCATCCCCTGGCACCATGGCAGTGATGTTGTCACCAGGATGGTCACAGCTAACAGCGCTCATTGCCTGGGGACACAAAATGCCTGGAAAACACCCCCGGCCCTCTTGCCACGAGTTTTTGAGCCGCTGTTGATGATGGCTGGGAGAGAGGCTGGAGTGGCCTCGGGACAGGTGTGGAGAGGGGACAGCAAAGAGCATCCTCTGGCAGGTGCATGGAGGGAGCACAGATGGGGGGAGGTGGAGCAGCAGCTCCAAACCCAGCACTGTCTGGGAGAGATGGAGCAGATGTGGAGAGACAGGCTCCAGGGGCACCCATCATCAGCATCTCTGGTATCAGCAGGATAAACAGGCAGGGAGCAGTTTGTCCAGGAGCAGGGAGAGGCTGCAGGGCTTTGCCCACACTGGCACAGCCATGCCTGGCTGAAATGCTCTTTCACAGAATGGCTTAGGTTGGAAGGGACCTTGAAGATCATCTTTCTGTGGTCCAGGGAGCAGCCGGCATGTGTGTCCTGAGTGCTCCTGTGTGATCTGAGTGCTCCTTCCCACCTGTCCCTCCTCCCACAGCTCAGCTGGGACACACACACAGACCCTCCTTGGCTGCCTGCTCACAGTGCTCTGCTCCTGCAGCTCCTCATCCTGGCCCTGCCCTGGCACACAGCACAGATCCTGCCTCTAGCAGTGGGCAAAAGCCAAGGGAAAAACTGGGAAGACCAGAACTTGAAAATGACAGAGTGGTTTGGGTTGGAAGGGACCTTGAAGGGTCACCCAATCCAATTCTCTGCCATGGGCAGGGACACCTCCCACTATCCCAAGTTGCTCCAAGCCCTGTCCAGCCTGGCCTGGAACATTTCCAGGGATGGGACAGCCACAGTTTCTCTGGACAACCCTTGCCAGTGTTTTAACACCCTCATTGTAAAGAACTTCCTGCTAAATCTCACCATTTCCTCTAAAATGCCGAGTACTGACCTCTCCCATGGCAAGTTTCCACCAGGCTCTGAAGGTCTCCTTGCTCACAGCAATGAGTTTGGGGCTGGCCCTAGGGCTGGCAGCCTGCAACTCTGCCAGTTTTTTTCCCAGGCTGAGACCCTTCTGGGATCACTGGGACATGGGGACAGGCCCTTGTGTGGCCTGCACAACACAACACCAGTTCAAGATCCCACAGCCAGCTCCAGGCAAGCTCAGGGTCAGAACAGCAGTGAGTTGGGACAAATCAGAGCCCTTTGGCCAAGATGCTGGAGGTGTTTTTGCTGTTCTGGGGTTTAGAGCTAACTTGGAACCCCTGTGCCACATCCAGGCAGAGCCTGTGACACCTGGAATCCTCCAGTGGGAACATGGAGAAACCCAGGATCACCAACAAAGGTGGTTCTTCTCTGCAGCCTCCCCTGTGCTGTGTCCATCTCCTGGAGAGACCTCTATCCATGGAGTGAACCTTCCCCTTCCCAGCCCAGCCAAGCTGGGAAGGTTTGGTTGGGACAAATCTCCTCCTTCCCAGCACAGCCAAAGTGAGGAGGTTTGGTTGGAATAAACGTCCTCCTTGCCAGCCCAGCCAAGCTGGGAAGGTTTGGTTGGGACAAATCTCCTCCTTGCCAGCCCAGCCAAGCTGGGAAGGTTTGGTTGGCCACGGAGCGAATCCCTCCAAGTGGAGCCGCGTGTTTTATCCCGATGATACAATAGAAAATGCCTCTGAAGTCCCGGCCCTCTGGAGCATTTCCTTAGCTCTCTGGAATTTCCGTTTAGTCCTTCCTCTCCCAGGCTCTTACCGAAAACCGATGTCACCACACGGCTCTGGAGAGCAGCCAGCTCCCAGGGTCCCTTCCCAGGTCTCCCACCACGGTGCCGGGGATTTGCAAGGAGCGAGCTCCTGGAGGGTGTCAGCTCTGTCGTGCCCCTTGATTAATCACCAAAGGCCACTCTGCCAATCAAGGAAAGATTTACAAGGCAGGCAGGAAGCTGTTGTTTTTACAGGAGTGCCTCAAACACACGCACACAGTAGGAAAAGCAAACATTCCAGGCATACCAAGGGATCCACGGGATAAAAATTCCCCAAACAGCCCAGATTAAGATACTTGGCTGCACATGGAAACACTAAAACCTGGGCTCAAGGATTTAATTGTCTTATTTAGCAGCGAGCCCTGTGGAACAACCTGAGCGGCCTGGGAATAGCCACCCCGGCGGGCAGGGAGAGGGTCAGTGGCGCTGCCCTCCCTACAATAAAGGTCAGGGCTGGCCCCCACCCCTCTCCCAGCTCCATATGGTCACCAGAGCCTTGTGGCAGAGTTTAATGTGAGTTTTCCTTTGGAAAGGCTCAGCCTCGCTCCTGGGTGAGTCAGGCAGGGTTACTCTGAATCAATGGAGTGCTGAATCCGAGCCCAGGGGAGCAGAGGGAGCCTCTGCTCCAGCTCCAGCCCCGAAAGCCCCGGGCTCAGAGGGGTGCTCATTGTGCTGTGTCCATACCTGCCAGCTCCCATCCTGCCCTGAAGGCTCTGGAGAAAGTGGGAACACTCCCATCTTCTCCAGTCCCACGTCCCAGCCCAGGAGAAGCCACAACTTTGCTGTCTGACAGTGACATTTTGGCTTACAGATTTTAGAGGGACCATGAGAAAGGCAAGAGGGAACTGCTATCCCTGGAAGTGTCCAAGGCCAGGCTGGATGGGGGATGGTGTCCATTCCTGCAGGGTGAGAAAGCAAGAGGGCTCAGAAATTGTTGTGAGCTGGAAATATCCTCCCTCTGAAAGGGTTGGGGGCTGTAAAAAGGCTCCTGTCTCATCTTTCTGCAAACCACACCACAGAGAGTGGTATTGGACCTCACCTGTTACAAATGGTTTGTCCACTTCTGCTCCAAATCCAGCTGCCAGTGGCTTGTCCCAGCAGGATGCTCTGGCTTGCACTCATGGATGGTTTCTGGAAGAGCAGAGGGACTGACAGGGAAATAAATCACCTGGTGAAAGTGAGAGTTAAAGGGAAGCCCGTGCTTGAGATCACAGAATCATTGAATGGTTTGGGTTAGAAAGGACCTTAAAGCCCATTCAGCTTCACCCCCTGCCATGGGCAGGGACACCTTCCACTATCCCAGGTTCTCCAAACCCTGTCCAACCTGGCCTTGGACACTTCCAAGGATGGGGCAGCCACAAGTTCCCCAGGCATTTATCCCCAGTTCATTATCCCAAAGTGCAGCCCATGCACAGGCACGAGTGGAGCTGTGCCTGCCCCAAAATCTCATCCCAGCCCCTCTTCTGCAGCCCAAGCTTTCCCAGAGTTCCCCATGGCCGTGGGGATTCTCCATGGGATACAGATGTGGGATCAAGGCTTGCATGATTGAGGGTTTGCACAGCACAGCACATCATTCCTGCAAGCAGTTCCTTTGTGCTCCTCCTCTCTTTCCCCTGCTCATCACCAGCAGCAGTCCAGGACCTTCCAACAGCCAGCTCATGGCTGGGACATGGATGCAGCCTTCAGGAGTTGGTTTTGTCCCAGTAAACAGTGGCTTTAATGTGGATAGTTTCAGCATTCTCTGAACGCTGCCAGGGCTGTTTTGAGTGTGCAGCCCTTTCCCAGAAGCCAGCACCTTCCCTTTCCAGGGCTTTTCCAAGTGCTCTGATACTTCCAGCTTGGCAACTCCCATCTGAAGTCACTGGAGAAGCCATCCCAAGGGAGATGAGCACCGCACACCGCCCAGGGACCAGGGATCCAGCAGCTGCTGGTGAAACAGGGTAAAGAGTGGTGGGTCTGGAAGGAAGCGTTGTCAAGGATAATCCCTTGCTTGCACCGTAGAGGGTCAGGGATAAACTCCCTGGAGTGTGGGGTGCAGGAGACATGGTATCAGGAGGGCCACTGCTGTCACCCATTGCTGGGCAGGCTGGAGGACTCTGTCTTCACACCAGGAGAATTCCCAAGGGCTCCCAAGTTCAGAGTGGAGATACATTCAGGCTCATCCAGGAGACCTCTGGCACCACGCTGCTCATCCTGGGCATCTTCTGCCTCCTGGCTGGGAGGGCCTGGGAGTGGCAGGTGGGGAAATACTAGGGCAGGTGGAACTTCCCATCCTGTCCTCACAATGGGGTTGGGAGACCTACCCAGGCTGCTTCAGCTGCCCTCTGTCCTGCCTTGCCTTTCTTTACTTTACCTTCTCATTCTTTCCCTTGTTTTCCACTCTCTTACCTTGCCATGCCTTCCCAGCCCTCCCCTTTCCCTTTTTTTCCTTTCACTTTTCATCCTTTGCTTTGCCTTCCCATTACTTCCTTTTCCTCCTTTCTTTACCTTCTCATCTTTTCCTTACTTCCAATCCCTTCCCCTTCCCTCCCCTCCCCTCCTCTCCATCCAGGTTAACCTCCTGCCTTGCAGGCACAGCTGTTCCACTCCTGCACTCATGTAAAATAAAGGGATTTAAATGATTTTATATCACTAAAATCACCTGTGCGCCTAGAACCACCCATCATTTCCCAAATTAACTCTTCAGTGGAATTACTTTGTTATCCCAATAACTTGAAACACCAGGTACTGGAAGCCCACTGCTGTCACATGGAAGCTGCACTGAAGGCAGAGACGCATTGAGCAATGCATAAATAATGAGCCATCATTAATAATTATTTATGGAAATTCTCTGCTCTCCCTCTGTTGTAGGAGATGGGACAGATGTGATCCAGGTCTGTTTAGCCGGGAACAGCCAGGAACTGGATTTTGGTTTGCGTGCATCAAATATCATCACTTTGAGTCACAACACGTCAGTGCTCTGAGCAAGATGCTCAGGGGCAGAATAAGGATGAAGTCATGGAGGGAACCAGCAGCTGCAAAAATACAGGGATTGGGAAATGCAGCCGACGTCAAACTGCTCTGGGCAGGCATGGCAGGAGTTACAACACAGGCACTCGTTGTGTTTTGGGGGCAAAAAAAAGAAGGGGAAATATTTGCTGCGTGGAAAGCAATTCAAGAAGAAAGTTTGCTCAGTCTGGTGGCATTATTTTAATTAAAGTTTAATTTATTCATGCATTTTGTTATTGATGTTTCAGAGATCGTGATAGTCTGCATATCAACACTGTGGAAGAGAGAACCAGCTCACGTAATCCCACGTTAGTTATCCTGTGTTTGGGATAAACTCTTCCAGCTGCACAGCTTACAGGGACTTGGATGTGCAACGATCACTCCCACCCCTCGGACTCAGTCCCCAGCTCTCGAAAATCCAATCACAGGCGTTAAAAACAATTTGGCAGCCCTAAAATCCTTCTCCTTCCACTGTCCCGGCAGGATGAGGAAGGGATGGACGGGCGGCTCTGCAGGTCCTGCGTGGGGCTGTCGTGCCCTCTGCTGGGCTCTGCACCCAGGCTCAGCCTCCTTCCTTGAGGCCTGAAGCCTGGAAATTAAACTGCTAAAATAACCAGGCAGGTCAGTTTAATTAAAGCAGACCCCATGCCCCTCAGATTCCCTGCGGGAACTCCTGCTGGCAATGCTGCCCAAAGCGCTTTTATCTGCCCGTTTTCCTCCCTGCTTTCCATCCAACATCCTTTACACTCCCGAGTAAAACGCTGGAGCCAGCTTGGAGCGAGCAGCTGGGAAGCAACAGGAAAAGCATTAAAAACCCCTTTTGCCACCGAAATTCGGGAATAGAACTCCTAAACACCAGTGCAGTATCAAGGAGCAGGCATTACTGCACGCCGGGCTCAAGTTGCTACACGTGTTTACTAGCCAGGAGATCCCAATTTATCAGCACAGTGTTACATAGTCCCAGGCAATTTGTTACTTTAAGGCCCCTGAACTGGGTTGGGCTCACAAAAAAAAAGAGCTCCTTCTGCAGGATGGAGGACACATTTAGCAGCGGGGTCATTCCCGGGGCTCCGGGAGCGAGCACCGGGCGAGCCCCGCGGCACGGCCCGCGCCTCGCGCTGGAAGCCCCGGCTCGAGCCCCGCGGCCGCGCTCGGTCGCGGTTCGGTCGCGACAGCAGCAGGCGAGCGCGATGCCGAGCAGCAGAAATCACCGACGTGAGCCCAGCGCGGCTCGGTGAGCGCCGGGGAAGGGATTCCGCAGCGGGGGCACGAGAGGGAGGGCGCGGAGACACAGGGGCCAGCCCCTGCTTCTCCCGGGATGCCGGGGGCTCTGCCCCGCGGAGTCCCGGGAAAGCACCAGAGCCCCGGGAAACGCCCGGCAAGTCCCACCGCCCCGCAGGGACCTGCGGCGAGCTCCTCACGCCAGGTCCCCACCAAAGCCCGACGACCGAGTCCTGGAGTAGGGAAAGCTGACTCTGTGCGAGCGCAAAAGCTCCTGACACTCCACGGGGACAAAGCTCCTGGCTCCGGGAGTCGGGAAAGCTCCTGACCCCCCAGAGGGAAAAAGCTCCTGGAGTCGGGAAAGCTCCTGACCCCCCAAAGGGAAAAAGCTCCTGGCTCCTGGAGTCGGGAAAGCTCCTGACCCCACAAAGGGACAAAGCTCCTGGCTCCTGGAGTCGGGAAAGCTCCTGACCCTCCGAGACGGCAAAACCTCCTGACTCTAGGAGAGGACAAAGCTCCTGACCCAGCCGTAGCAGCGCTGTTAGGACCGGATGGGGGAGAGAAAACTGGTCGGGACAGGAGCAGAATGGGCAGAAATAGCCCAAATTTTGGCCTGGGCGTGTTGCAGAACGCACGCGCGCATCGCTCCTGCCCGCCGGGCGCGGGAAGGGGCGGGGCGAGCGGGGCTGGGGGCGGGGCGAGTGGGGCGTGGGCGGGGCGTGTACGGCCGTGGGCGGGGCCGACGGGGCGGGGCGTGTGTTGCTGTGGGCAGGTCCAGCAGGGCTGGGGGCGGGGCGTGCACGGCCGTGGGCGGGTCCATCGGGGCCGTGGGCGGGGCGCGGCCGCCGGTGGCGGGGCGGGGCGGGGCCCGGCGCCGGAAGTGCGCGCGGTCCATGTACCAATGGCTGCTCGCGGTCCTCCGCGCCCTCCGCGACGCCGCCCGCCAGGCCCCGGCCCCGGCCCTCGCCCTCAGCGCGGACCCGCGCCCGGACCCGCGCCCGGAGCCGCCGCCCCGAAAGAAACCGCCCCCCAGGTCAGCCCTTCCCGCCGCGCCTCCCGCCTGCTGCCCCGCCGCTCGGCCCGGCCGGCGTGCGCACGCCGGGGCTGCCCGTGCGGCTCTGGGAAATTCCCGGTGAACGCCAGGTGCTCCCCGTAAGGCTGCCCGCAGAGGCAGCTGCGGAGGTGATTGCGGGTCCCGCATACTGCTGAGAAATGCGCGGTGCTGCGCTGGCTGCGGCTGCCAGGTGTTCCCAATAAACGCACCGGGCCCTCGGTCCCTCTGCAGCTGCGCGGCGGGGCTGGGAGGGAGAGCGGGGTACGTGCGCCTTCGGGGATGGGTGGCTGGAGGGACGCCGCGGAGCGCGGCTGCCAAGGGCATAAGAGGAGGATGCCGTCGCAACGCGTTAAGCGTTTTGCCGCCGGTGGCCATGGCCGGACCGCCCCCGTGCCTGCCGCTTGGAATGTACGGGTCGCAGCCTGCGCTCCGGGGAGGGCGGCTGCTCCCTCCGGGAGGCTTTGCTTGGTGTCCCATCGCAGAGTGGAAGAGACAAGGGAATGTCTCCGGGAAGAGCCGCGTGTTGCACGAGTGGTTTTCAGCGGGGAGCAGGAATTAGCTCTTGAGGGGGGGGGGGGGGATAAAAATTGGAACGTTCTTTGTGCTCTGTTCCTAAAGGAGACGTTTTTACCGGACTTAGGGATGGTATCAACTGATACAAATCCTTGCATTTAGGCTTGTGGGAAAGGGTGAGGCTGGTAATTGTTTCGAGGATTTGTTCCCGAGCTGACTCAGCAGGAAGTTGCCGGAGTGGATGAAAGCAGGACTAGCATTCCCACCTCGCATTTCCTGTTCTACCTAAACTTTCCTTTGCAGCTCGGCGTAGTGACATGAACTTGGATGGCTTAGTGACCTCTGGAGTGCTTCTTTCCTTGAGGAAAGAGGACAGCATTACTCATTAAGGCACTTTTTGGTGATAGGAACAAATGTAGAACACGAGGAAGCATTAACAGAAGGAGAAAAAGAGGCCTGATCTGCTTTAGTGGGATGATCAGCTCTCTGGGAGATGATCCTGGGGAAATAGGAAAGGCCCCTTTGGAAGTATGGGCCTGCTGGGAGCTGAACTGTGCTTGCAAACATTGTTCTGTCTGTTCTTCCCTCAGTGTTCTGTCACCTGTGGAAGGTCCTGAGGAGATCCCTGCAAAAAGGCTGAAAACAGGTATTGCCCCTCACAGAGAGGTTTAATGTGCCTGATTTTCCTTGGGTTTGGGGTACCTTGGGGAACTCTGGATTTGGTACTTCAGGATTGCTGCTAAAGCTGAGGATTTTTGAGCCACTCTTGTGGCTGGAGGGGGTCTCATGGGGCCTGGATCTGTCGCTGATGTGTCCCAGTGTTCATGGATGTGGCACTTGGGCACATGGGTCAGTGGTGGCCTTGGCAGTGCTGTGGGAACAGTTGGACTTGATGACCTTATAGGGTTTATCCAACTTTAATGATTCTCTGATTTTCAAACCGAGTGGAGGATGGGAGATCCTGGTCAGATGAAGGCAGGAAGAGAAGCAGGGAACAGCTTTTTCCATCCTGGAAGGGCCATGTATTTGCACCAAGGATAAATCCTGGCTGGGGCAGGGCATGGAATGTCCCAGCTCTCTCTGGCACTGAGCCCTGCAGGGCGGCACAAAGAGCATTTTCAGTCAAGGCTGTTGCTGTTCCTGTTCCATGGGGGATGTGGAGCTTCCTAATTCCTTCTTGGGAACAAGATCCCCAGTGATGGGGTGGGGGGTGCTGCTGGGCTGTTGCTGTGTTGTTGAAATGAGTTACCTAATCCATGTGGGATCAAGGAGCTGGGCTTGGGTGTAAGCAGAAATCCCAACCCCTGTTTCCAGTCCCATTCTTTATGGCCTGGTGATGTGGTTTTTCCAGAATGTGTCTCTGGGGCTAACAAGGAGCCTGAAGATTCTGTGGCTGCCAAGTTGCCACCTAAGGCAACAAGAAGAAGCCAGGAGACTGAAGAGAGAGATGACTTCTCCTTCTCTGAGTCTGAAGATGAGGTGAGCAAGGATTTTGATGGGAACTCAGGGATCAGGTCTTAGAGCCTGTGTTACAAAAGTGGTGCCATCAGTGCCCCTGCCTTCTGCTGCAACCCAAGAAAACCATGGGCTCTGAGTCAGAACACAGCTGACTGAATTTCAGGAAAGGGAGGTGCTTGCTTGGATTCACATTCAGGTTATGCTTACTCTGGTACTTGCTTTTATTTCAGGTTGTGTACATTTCTTCTGACTCTTTATTTGTAGCATCTGGAGAGGATGAGGACACGACAGAACCTGGTAGGCCTGACAGCAAGTCCTTCACTCGTTCCTTTCTCCTGCTGCTCTGAGTCTGGGCAGCTCTGCCCAGGCAGGGGAGCTGGTTGCTGAAGGCAGAATATCTGGGTAGCACCCAGGAATAGTGGAGGATGAGCTCTGTTTCTTCCCTGCATCCTGGTATTGCTTCTGGATTGAAGCCAGGGCTAGGAACAGGCTCTCCAGGGAATGGGCACAGCCCCAGGGCTGCCAGAGCTCCAGGAGCATTTGGACAACGCTCTCAGGGATGCACAGGCTGGGATGGTCAGGGTGTCTGTGCAGGGCCAGGGGTTGGACTGGATGATTCTGTGGATCCCTTCCAACTGGGATATTCAGTGGTTTATCCCAGGATGCTCATGTGGTTGTGGATCCTAGATTTTAACTGCCTTGGATGCAGTTCTGGTGTGTCCCACTGCTGGCTTGCCAGAAAGAAATTGTTGTAAATGTTGATATTAGGTAGTAGAGCCTCAAAACCCTTTTGTATTAGGCTTAGGCTGGCAACATTCTGTAGTTGCCAATATGAAAATATCCTGAAGCAACATAACACAAATAATATTAGAACATGAGGGATAAAATGAGAGTAATTTATCTTTGGTGAAGCTCTTTAAACTCGTATAGCTCCTGTTTTCCTGACCACTTGCTGATGGCTTGTGCTCTTCTCCCACAGACAAAATGCCTTGTGACACCAACCCGTGCTTGACTGAGGAAACACCATCCTCTCTTTGCAAAAGAGTTCCATATCTGAGGTAAAAATCCTTCTGCTTTTTTCACTTCTCCTTTTGAAGGGTTTTCTTGCCTTTCACTTTCATCCTTGAACTTCCTGTGTTGCCCAGCATTTGTGTTTGTGTCCACAGAGCAACATTTTTCTCTGTCTTAGGACTTCTCCTGGCTGCCATACTGAGGGAGGTCTTCAGCTGTGTTCTTGCCTTTGACCAGTTTTAAACTTTCTCTTTAAATCCAGATAGTTGGTAGACTCAGGAGATCAGAGAAAGATGAACAAGTTCAACACTCTCACCTCCTGTGGTAGGAGGAAGTGTTGAATTGGGAAGAGGCAGAGACCAGGAATGCAAACAGAAAAACCCACAACTACAAAAAAAAAATCCCCCAAAAATCCCAGAGAATTTCCATTTCCCCAGAGAATTCCATTGGGAAACACTTTTATGTTTTTCCTCTGAGGGTGTTCAGCTACTGCCACAGGTCACCTAGAGAGGTTGTGGAGTCTGTCCATGGAGATGTTGGAAAACCCTCCTGGACATGGTCCTGGGCAGCCTGCTGTGCCTCCTTGAATCATGAGGTGCTAATTAAAACCTAATTAATAAATCAGGAACTTTGAATGTTCTCTTAATACCATTTCTTCTGTTCTTGGTGTTTTCAGCCTGAGCAGGAATAACCACATCCGCGCTGCTCCGGAGAGCCCTGTCACACCCAGGCCCCCCATTAAGGAGCCAGGTCCCAACTCTCCAGGAGTCAGTGGCACCAGGAGGCCTTTGTGTGCTGCTGAAGAGGTAAAGTGGGGGAGAAGGGAATTGTTTTGGGATGAAACAGCTGTGGGCTTCCTGTACAGTTAAGCTGAGACAAAAGGAAGGGCTGAGAATGCCTGCTAAAGTCTCTTTTTTTTCCTTCCCTTCTGCAAGGATGTTCAGCAAGCAGAAAATAAGAAATACAAAGAGCTCTTGAGTCTGTTCAAGGAAAAATATTCTGGAAGACTTACTTCTCCACGGTCAGCAAGACTCAACAAGTAATTATGAGCAAAATAACCCTTAACTTTCTGGTGGTGAGTTTGTTGTATGTGGAAGGGGAGGAGAATTGATCTTTCCTACTCTCAGGGTTCTGGACAGAATCAAATGTAGTGATTGAGTCTCTTTTGGAATAGTGGAGACAGAAAATTTGACTCTTGTATGTTCACTGTGCCTGAGCTGAAGGTGGCCAAACTTCTGGATGTAAACTCCTCAAAATGCCTTTTGCATCTTGTCATGGAACCAGTGACAGCATGGTTCTGTTAAGGATTAAACAGCCTAATTTTACTTTATATATTTCTGTTGCTTTCATTTAGCCAGTTGTGTACAAATAGCCGTGTCCTCTGCAGTGAATTGAGGTGCACTGGTAACAAATCACCTGTAAAAACTCTGTCCTTTTCTTCTGCTACACCAAAGAGTACAAACCAAGGAACCAGGGATGACTGGGAGTCCCCTGAAAGAACAAAAACCCAGAGGTGCCTCTCCACCTGTGCCAGAAAGGACCAGTGAGTATCCCCAGGACCCAGGGCTGCTCCACTCTGTTGGTAGAAGTCCAGCCCAGACAGGGCATTTTCCTCATTATTGGCCAAACGGGGTTTGTGAGGGTTTTACTGAAGGGGTAAAAACTGGTTTTAAATGGTATTTGAGAGCTGTGACTGTGGCAGTGCAGTTTGTAGCTGGATGTGACCCCCCTGCACAGGAGAAGGTTGTAGTACCTGTTTTACCTGGGTATTTTTGTACCAGGGGAGGGAGATATTTGACTCTGCACCCTCAGAGCTGCACTTTAATCCCTTTTTAATGCTAGACAGGACTATTTCCATAAAAGCAGAGCTTCCAAAACAAGTAAACTAATTACATGTATGTTTCATATTGTCCCAGGCTTCCCCCCCGCCCTCCCCGTTCATTACTTAAATACTTTTTCATCACTAATTCCTTTATATCTGAAACTTTGTGACATGATCATATGGGGATTGAAAGGATTCCTGAGCAGGTGCTAGAATTTGAACTTCTAAGTTGAAAATGCTGATGAAATGTCTGTGATGTCACCCAGAAACTGAGAGCTCTGTGCAGCTGCTGGAATAGGAAGTCGCCTCCTTGTTCTCATATTGCTGCTTTTCCCTGCAGGTGTCAAACATGGGGATGCTTTCAGCCCCCAGCTGCCTCAGAGAGGTGTCATGATCAGGTAAGAGTCTCTTCTAACCATGGCTCTTGTTTCTTTTGGCTCTGTCAGCCTCCAGAAGACCAGTCCTGTTCAGTGGCTCAGTGCTGGGGGAGAGGAGCAGCTGGTTTGAGGAATTGTTCACAGCCAGTTGTCCCTCAAATCCAGCTCCCCTGTTGCAGCTGGGCAGCTGTGGGATGTGCTGTGGAGCTGCTTTTTGGGAGAAGGAAGTAGGGGTGACAGCCCAAGTTGTCCTTGGGTTTGCAGAATCTGTTTTTGCTCCTGAATGTCTTTTTGCCACACCGTTCATCAGCTGACTTTGCATTTCCTGTGGATCCTGAGCAAAAGGAGTAGGGAGCTTGTAAACCTGGGGGGACTGAGGCAGTTTTTGAGGCTTTTAGGATGCCTTGGGTTGGAACAGGAGACCAAAAGGGAGTGTTGCTGTCCCTCATCAGGGACCAGTGGACTCTGTGGTGGCAGGATGGGAGTGCAGGAGGCTCCTTGTGGAGGGAAAGGAGCTTTTGTCTGCAGTTCCAGGGAGGGATTTTGGTGTGGCAGCTTGGTGCCCTCCTCTTCCTCCTCTCAAACGAGAGAGGAGAGAGTGCAGATGGGGGCAGAGAGAGGTTTGGTTGTGGCAGGTCTGATTTGGGGTGATTTTGTCCCTGTTCTTTCCCCCTTAGACATAAGCACTGTGCATTTGTCCTGAGTTAAATTGTCACTGTCCCCTAAGCCCAGGGGAAGAGAGGAAATAACTGGTGGAGTGGCATTTGTCACCAGGAGATCACAAAGCACTTGATAGAGGAAATGCTGGTTGCTTCCCTGCTTTCCAAAGATTAAAACTGAGAAACAAAAGGAGTTTGGCACCTGATGGTGGAAGAAAGTTTGTGAAGCTTCCAGCTCTTCATCTATCCTGGTCTGGCTGCTACGAAAGGAGTGGGGAAGGAAACTGAGATGTTGTCATGTGTCAGAATCAGCCTTGAAAAAGCATTTCTTATGCAGGAGGTGAATTTTGGAGAATTTCATGGGGCAGTGTGGATAATGCAGCTCATTTCTCTTTCTCTTCTGACAGCTACTACACACCACCAGAAGACTCTCGTGGACAGGGAAAACGAGAGAAACGAGCTGCTTCAGTGGTAAGCTTCAGTTAGTCACTACTTCACTTTGTTTTCTGGAAAATATAACTCACCTCTGCTGAGGACTGAGATCCAAAATAAAAAGTGTGGAAATCAGAAATACTTATCTTGATCTCAGCTTGATACCTGCATGTGGAGGCTTTGCTGGGGTGCTGGATGTTAATCCAAGCCCAAGGAAAGCCCTGCCTTTCTGGACACAATTGGAATGCAGTCATCAATCAAATGTGACTTTGGGGATTGCTGCTGGGATGTGTTTACACAGCCCCTTGCAGTTTCTTGCAGGATTCTCTGTCCTGTCCCCCAGCAAACCCCTTTGTGCTTCTCTGACTTCCTGTCCTTGTGCCTGGCAGGGCCAGCGTGATGCCGAAGTCCCCCAAAGAAAGTTATTCCAGTTCCATGTGACACCTGTCCTGTCCAAAGACCTCTTTTTTGTGGACAGTGAGCCACTGCCATGCCCAGAAAAGCCAGGAGATGATCTGGCTCCACTGACAGAGGTACCTGTGCTCAGCAGCAAGCCAGTGCTGTGGCTGATTCAGCAAAGGCCTGCAAGGCTCTTTGCTCTGGCACTGGAGCTGCACTTGGAGGCCTTCTGGGGGGCTGGTGTGCTCCATGTGCTGTTCCACCAACCCTTCCCCACTGAATCCTTTGTTCCAGGCCATGGAGAGTGAGATCTCTGCTGCCTTTGACAGTGGTGAGCCCGAGGACATCCTGAGCAGGGCCTTCAAGCTCACTGTCACCCGTGAGGACATCTGCACCCTGCAGCCCCTGGGCTGGCTCAACGACAGGGTATGGGATCCTGCACTTCCAGGGAAATCCCCCCCGCCCTGGGCACATCAGTCTTCCAGGAGCTCCACTGCAGAGCCCAGAAATAGCTGTACACTCCTTATTTTGGGTACTGTGTGGGCTGGTGTCTCTGGAAGCTTTCACTTGGATGATGCAGCTCCCAGGAGTCAGTCTGGGTTATCAGAGTGGGTGTGGGGGCTTTAACCAGCAGCACAAGTCCCCCAGTATGAAATTCTGGGAGCAGAAGCTGCCAAGCTGGAGTTTTCTCAGCAAAGACATGTGGCTGTCTTTTTAATTGAGTGTCTTATTTCACATCTCACTTTGCCTCTCTCTGTTCCAGATCATGAATTTCTACATGGGTCTTCTGGTGGAAAGAAGCAAGAAGGAAGGTTATCCAGCAGTCTATGCTTTTAATACCTTCTTCTATTCCAAGCTAAGCTCTACAAGCCACAAGGGAGTAAAGAAATGGACCAAAGGCGTGGATATCTTTGAGCACGATGTCATCTTGGTGCCTATTCACCTCAGAATTCACTGGACACTGCTGGTGAGTCAAACTGGCTTTTTATTTAGGGGATGGGGAGAACAAAACTAGCAAGCAAAGTCCTTTAGTGTTTGGGGTGTGCTTTGTCTAAGTCACCTTCTAACCCCAGGTCGTAGACCTCCGAGAGAAAACCATCAAATACTTTGACTCCTTGGGACAGAAAGGAGACCACATTTGTAAAACTGTCTTGTGAGTAACTGCTTTTTTTTATCCCTTTTGGTTGTTTTTGAGGCCTTTTCCCCTCCCCACGTGAAGTGTTTCTGCCCTATCCCATGGTGCTGCTCACTTTGTACCTCTTGTGTTCTGCTCAGTGTTTTAAATCCCCCAGAGTGTCAGAGGTGCACATTTTCATACGTGCTGCACATCCTGATGTGTCTTTGTCAGTAAAAAACCCTTCATCCAGCAGCTTTGTAGGGTGAGAGCAGGAGAGCAGTCCCACAGAGACAAATCCCAGAATCACTGAGGTTGGAAAAGCCCTCCGGGAACATTGGGTCCATCCCATGACTGATCCTCACCTTGTCACCAGCCCAGAACCTTGTGCAGAGCCTTCCTGCCCTCCACAGTCCCACCCAGCTTGGTGTCCCCTACAAAGGCACTGGGGGTGCCCAGTCCCCTTGTCCAGGTCATGGATAAAGATATTACACAGGGCTGAGTCCCACACTGGGCCCTGGGGAGCCCTGCTCACAGCCTCTCACTGTGTCTCTAAGATTGGAATTTTCCCTCCACATTCCTTAAATCCTCTCCTGCGAGGATCCTCTGGCATTTTCACTGTGATTTATCTTCCTGTCACCTTTCAACAGCTTTTTTTGTTGTTGTTGTTGCCCTAAATCAGGGAGATGAAAAGTGATTTTTGTGTTGTTTTCAACAGAAAATACCTGGAAGAGGAAAGCAGGGAAAAAAGAAACATTGAATTGACTGCTTCTGAGTGGACTCTTCACAGCATGGGCACAGAGGTATGGGAGCAATGCCTGGATTTGGAATGGGAGCTAGAACTCCTTGTCACAGAGGATTTAACACTTCCCAGGCAAGCAGAGGGAGATGATGTGCAGTTAGCTGGGACTGTTCCTTGGGTTTGGGAGCAGTAAATGGATTATGGGAATAGGTTTTCAGGAGTAGGTGTGCGTACAATGTGTGCTATGACCAGATTGCTGCTCTTTCAAGACAGATAAACATTCTCCATGTTTCTGTATTCCTCAGGAAATCCCTCAACAAAATAATGGAAATGACTGTGGAGTTTTTGTTTGCAAATTTGCCGATTTCATCTCCAGAGACAAGCCCATCATCTTCACCCCGGTGAGAGGGGGTGTCAACAGCTCCAGCCTTTCCCACGAGCATGCAAGAGGCAGGGAAGCTGCATAGCAGCTGGGGCAGGGGCTGAGGGGTTTGTTCCTCACGTCTGGCGTCTGCTTCCTGGGCAAAATTACGGATTCGTGGAATCCCAGGGTGGTTTGGGTTGGAATGGACCTTAAAGACCATCTCATTCCAACACCAGGATGCTGCAGCCAGTGGTTTGGGATATCTGGCCTTCGTATCTCTTGGTGAAATGGGTTTCCCCCTTGGACCTGCTCAGACCCTGGTTATTTTCCAATGTGGTGATCTTTAATAAATGTCCCTGTAAAGAAATGTGGGTGTTTGTTGGGTGGTTGTGTCACCCTGGTATGAAACCCAGCAGATGATCTGGCTCCAGTGAAGGTGCTCAAAAGCAGCTTCCCACTCAAGAATTCCCTGGGTGTTAATGGAGATTTCCTGCCTCTTTCTCCCCTGGCTTCCTATGTGATGGGCTTTTCCTGTTTCTTTTCAGGAACACATGCCTTATTTCCGCAGGAAGATGGTGTGGGAAATAATCCATCAGCAGCTGCTGGGAGACATGCACTGTTAGGAAAACACTGTTCTGTAAAAGAGTATTTATTTCTTATTGTTTAGGTAAGATAAATATTAACTTATGTAAAAGCCTTATTGTATGGGAAGGTTACTTGTTAATAGAGTAATTTATTTTTTAATTGAAAATTGATTTGCTGTCTCTGTGGTTTTTAACTTGCTCCCCATCTGAAAAAGAACAGGGCTGTCTCCTCTCCTGGTGGCTCTGGGGACATCCCTGTGCTGCTCCTGACCCAAAGACCCACAAGATCCCTGCAGAGCAGCAGAGGGGCTTTGTCTGTCTTTGCTTTCACCGATTGTTTCAATCTGCCACAACCTCGGGGCAGATTCTCCAAAGGATGAACAATTCCAAAGACACTCATGTTTTATCCTTACAAATAATTAATCAGGGACAATTAATCTTCCCTGGCAATGCAGGAGAACTGAGCACAAGGACGCAGCAGCTGGGAATGTTTTAGGTTTCCTTTCCCCTTCCCTTTGGTTCCTCCTGTTTGGGGCTGCAGTTTTGGCTGTCCCAGATGCCACCGGAGCAGCATTCCCAGTGCTGGAGGGGTGGGAGGGAAGAGCCTGGCTCTGGGGCTCATGGAGGGGGGGTCCCTCATTGCAGCACCTGTCAGCATCCCAGGCAGCCCCACCCTGCCCCCAAAGGCCATCCCAGCCCCACCTACCCCAAAGGCCATCCCAGCCCCATTTGATGCCTTTCCCCACTGGATGTTCCATCCAGGGATGTGCAGGGAGGGAGAGGTGGCTTCGTGATGACAACACTTCCCAGATCCCAGGGCCAAACTACACCTGGCAATGCCTACAACCCCACATCCAGCCCTTCCCTCCCTGGCAGCAGGGAATTGGGCACCAGGGAGAAACTCCCAGCTGCAACCACCAAAAGGGACCCCAAAGAAAGCAACAGAGAGCAGGCTCAGACTCTGGTTAGCTGGATATATTTCTCTTTTTTGTCGGTGTCTCGGGTTGGTTTTCACAGAACACTTTGCAGTAGAGGAAAACACGGATTCGCAGCCCACGGGAGCAGCGCTGGCACCAGCACCTCTGCTCCCATCCCTGCTCTTGCCCGTCGGCTTTCACCGCTTCCATCCCTCACCTGGATTTGCTTAAACCCTTTTTTTTTAAATTGTGTTTTGCTTTTTTTATTTTTCCCTTTTTTTTTTTTTTTTTTTTTCTTTTTAACCATTTCTCAAGCTTTCTCCGAAGGAACAGCCACTGGCTCTCGGCTTGCAGGAGACTACGGAAGAGCTCTGGGACACGGGGGATGGTTTCCTTCTTCCACCTCGCAGCTGACTTGGTCGAGATCATTTTTCCAACTCGTTTTTTTTTTATTACAAAAATAAAAAAATGCTCCAACTATCAGTTTTACAAGGCATACAAAAATCTCTAAAAGGGCAACACAAGCGCAAGGTGCTGAGGTACGAAAACCTGAGGTAGTTTTTCTCTGTGTGTGTGTGTGTGTGTGTCGGGAGGGTTATTTGGGTTGTTTTTCATTTGAAGCCAATTTTGCTGGTTGGGTTTTCCAGCCCTGGGCTGACAACCTCTTGTAAATCCATTTTTTCCACCCATTTCCCCCTCCTCTCCCTGCATCAGGGATCTTTCCCCAAAGATCCCAGTCCAAAGCGGGCAGGGCTGGTGCTGCCCATCATTTTCCACGGATGTCAGTGCTGGGCAGTGATGGAGAGAGGACAGACAGACAGAAAGGGGGGACAGAACGGATGCAAACCCCACTTTTGGAGTCCAAAGTAAAGAGGAAAAGGTGTGTGTGAAGGAGAGGAACAATTCCTACATGAGGAATCTTCTTGGCTCCTACAGGCCCTGCTCTTCTCAAAGCCCTTCAGAAACTGCTTTTTAACACTTACTTAGTATTTTTTTCCCTGCTGGCAATCCTACAGCTCTGCTCTACGGTGCATTAGAGAACCAACGAACCAGCTCCTGCCGTTAAACCTCTAGAAAAGCCTGCTTTTGCTAAAAACAAACAGCCCCCTCCCCCCAAAAAAATTTAAAAAGTGAGTTAAAAAATAAAATCTTAAAAAACTTAAAAATCGCTGTTAGTTTCGTTATTGATATATTAATTCTAAATTAACGAGCGCCACGGCCCCCCCCCCCAGGCCAGGCGAGCTCCTCCGGGGTGGAATGGGCAGGTTTGGGGAGAATTCCAAAATAAAAACCACCTCTCTCTGCCTGTGTTAGTCCAACTGACGGGGGAGCGGCGGGGAGGCGATGGAGTAAGGCGGAAGCTGCGGGATGGAGAGAGCCCCCCGTGCCACAGTTCTGCGCTGCCGGGGGGCTCGGGGCTCTTTGGTTTGTCCCCTGACCTGCTGGGGTCCGGCGGCGCTGGCGGGGGTTACATTCGTCGGGCGGTGCTGGCGGGAGCCTCACTTGCTGTGCTGCGAGGCCGCGGCTCCCTGAGCGTGTTTGTGCTCCTGCTGCTTCACCTGCTGCACGATTTCCCTGATCTTGCGCTGGGCAGTCTGGGGGAGGGCAAGAAACGGGGGTAGCCACACCAGAGCTGAGCCCCCACCAAGCACAACAGCACCACAGCTCTACAGCTTTTAACACCAGGCCGAGCATGGAAGTGATTCTGTGATGCGTGAGGATGTGCTGAAGCAAGGGTTTGGCTTGTTCTTCCATCACTCAAGATTTTGGGGTACCACCACGTCCTCGCAGTCATGAACCCAGCCTGGTTAGATGCACCCAAGTGGGATGCAGGAGCCATTCCCAGCCTGTGTCCAAGGCACAGATTTTGGCTGAATTGAGCCAATCTTTAATTTTAATGCAGACGAAAACTCCTTCAGTGCACCCTAGGTGCACAGAAACCACTCAGACCAGCTCAGGGGATGCTGTGCTTGGCAGCTTTCCTCAAACTGGGAATGTTGGGAGAGCCGTGGCCAAACCTTACCTGACTGGCAAAGAAATGCCCAATGATTTTGACGATGACCTCCTCGTTCTCGTCCGGGGTTTGGTCTCGCGGCACAATGACTTCTGCGCTCGTTAAGTTCTGCAGTTCGTTCACCTGGAGCAAATGACAGAGATCCAGGTTTTGCTGGGGAAGAGCCAAAATCCTCCACTGCTGGTGCCGCCCCAGCTCTGAGCCAGGACATGGCACCAGGCTGCTGTGGCTCACACCCTGTCCCCTTGGGATGGCTGCCAGCCAAGAGCCACCCCCAGGACACGGGGCTGGGACCGAGACATCACTGATACCACAGCACCCGGACAGAGGCAATGGGATGGATGGGGGATGGATAGGGCATGTCCAGCTCTCTATTCCCAGGGCAGGTGGGACACACACACCCTCACCTACCGTCTTGCCACCTTTGCCGATGACACGGCCAGCAGCGAAGGAAGGCACCTTGATGTGTGCTTCGAGCTTCACTTCTTCTTTCGGGTTAAAGAAGTTTTCCTCTTTCAGCTTCCCAAATATTCGCCCCTGGGCCTGGAAAGAGCACAAAAGGGACACAGAGGTGTTGGGCAGCATGCTGGAGGTGGCCTGCTGTGCCCTTCATTCCCACAGGCAATGATGTGCCAATGTCTGGCAGCCCCCTGGCACAGTGGGAACCAAAGGGATGCTCTCACCCTGTCCCTACCCATGTCCCCAAGCCAGCCCCCACCCTGTGGCCACCGCACCTTGAACTGAGCCTCAGGTGGCCCCGTGATGATCACCATGCGCTCGCTGGCATCCGGAGCTTCTGCCGGGGCGATCTGCGGAGGGACGGGGAAGGAGTGTGTGCGTGACCCCTCCTCGGGCAAGACCTCCCCTGTGTGGGATGTGTCCCCATGCAGGGACACCCCCCATGCAGAGACACCTCCCTACCCGAGCAGTGGTGACAATCAGGATGCTGCAGGAGTGGGTTTCTACCAATCTGGGGAGCAAAACCATTCACCAAGGGCTCCCTTCTCTACCCTCAGCAGTGGGAAGGGAAAACTGAGGCACAAAGCCCTGACCCAGCCCCTCATTCCCACTCACCTTGATGGAGGCACCAGCAAACCGTGCCAGCTGCTTGATGTGCTGCCCCTTCTTCCCGATGATGGCCCCCACTGCCTGCGTTGGGATGAACAAGTTCACAACCTCCTGCTCCGGCAGCTGGAAAGGGCACGGAAGAGCCAGAGGGTCAGGGCAACAGCTGGACCAGGGGGTTGCTCTCCCCTGCCAGCATTCCAGGCTTGAAGAGGTGGTGGGCTGGGTTGGGCTGAGCTGGGCTGGGCTGGGCTCTGTTGGGTCGGGCTGTGGTCCTGGCACACATTCCCTGCTTTTTGCCTGCCCTCCCACAAGGTGCCCAAGGGAAGACCTCATGGCAGGAGGTGCCAGGACACTTTTGGGGAAGGGAAACTTACGGGGTGCTGATGGGGGAAGGCGCCAGCTGCGGGGGCTCCATACAGACTCGACAGATAGGCTGAGGAGCCCTGTGGTGGGAGACAAAATGAGGGTCAGTGACATCAATGATGTCCTCAAGGTTCCAGCCCCTTCCCAAACACCCCCACCCTGACATGGGGAGCGTGTCACCACCATGAGCGACATGGGAGACACAGCGACCACCCCTCATCCCCTGAAACCCCTCCAGGAGAGTGCAGGCACATCCAAGGATGAGCTGCAGCCCAGATCCTGTGCCTATGGCACAGCACGAGGCTGGGATGGGGATGGGAGCTCCCAGTTAACCCCAGTCCCTCCCCACTGCTGCTTTTTTGGCTTTGTCCTGCTAATGTTTGTATCAGGAAAAAACATCTCCTTCTGGCCTCACCAGGGGGCTTGAAAAGGGCCACACAAAGCTTTGGGGTGAAGGACCCCACAACAAACACTGCCCTTCAGGAGACCTCTCCTGACCTCCCCATCACACCCATGAATAATTCCCAGAGCTATCTCCCAAAGGTTGTGGACACAGGCACAGCACCCTCCCTCCACAGGCTGAGAGTGACCAACCAACCCTCTTGGAGCCCTCCAGAGCCACCACACGTCCCCCACATCCTCCCAGGCACTCACCGTCCTCCTCCTCCCGCTCTGCTGCTGGCATTCCAGGGAAAGAAAACAGCACAGGTAAATTAACGCACAGCTCAGAATAAATTATTTAGGGACTAATGGAGCAGCCCACAGCGCCTCAGTGACCTGGGATGGACCTTCTCCAGCAGCACCTTGGCCATCCTGCTCTCCTGGCACTGCACCATCCCTGCCCACTGTCACCTCAGGGGTTGTGAACATCCTTGCCCAGGTTTCAGCACCCCAAGAACAAGGAGAACCCTCCCCTGTGAGGTGGGGTGGAGACTGGCACCCCACAAGCACAGCCCCTGCGGTGCCAGGGCAGGGTCCATGCTGATGGCAGTGGTTGCACAGGGTGGGCTGCTTGTTCCCTGCACACCCTGTGGCCACACCAGGGGGCTCTGGTGGCCACCAAGACTAGACCCACAGGGCACAACCCAGTCCATACCATCACAATCCAGTGGTGGGCTTGGGGTCAGGACTGAAGACCTGCATGGTTTTTCCCATGCTCTCTTCAGCGAGCAGCACCCTTGGGACACAGCCAGTCCTTAAACACTGGTGAAACCCAGCTCAGCACAACAAAGGGATGCAGATGATCTTCCCAGGGGGCTGCCACCTTCATTCCCTGTCCTCTCCACTTTGCTGCTGCGATGAGCATCCTCCCCAAAATGGCTGAGAGTCAGAGCTTCCCATGAGGTGGCTCCTACAGCTACAGCGTCCACCCCAACCCAACAGCTCCAGGCACCAGGAACATCTCACACTTACTGCAAAGGGGTGGTACGGGGTGGCAGCTGCAGCCCCTCGGGCCCCTGGGGTGGACGGCAGCATGGACAGCCCTGTGGAGAAGATGCCCAAAGCACTGAGGTTCAGTCCTGGGATCAGGTTGGCCTGCTGCTGCAAAAGGAGACACGGAGAAAGGTGTGAAAGGCGGAGGAGTACTGGGCTTCTCAGCACAGTGATGGGCGAGGCCCCACCCTTGTTGTAACGCATTGACCTCCACTCTGAATTTCTGCCTGGCCGCTGCAGCGGGAGCAGGCACGGCGGGAGGGCTGAGCTTACGTTGACGGCCACCACGTCGTTCTCGTAGGCCTCACGCAGCTTCTTCATGATCTCCACCTCGGCGTTGGAGCAGGCCTCCGTGCTGCCCTTCACCGTGATGGTGCGCTCAGGGTTGTAGATGGTCAAATCCTGCAAACTGCCCCCCGGGAAAACCCAGAGACACGGTTACATTCCTTCTTCAAGTCAAGAAAAACCCCAGGAAAACTCAAATCACAGCTGAGGGTTCCCCACGAGACAGTGTGAGAGCCACGCGCCCTCTCCCTGCCTGACACCTGGGATGAGGAACATCCACCTGGGATAGGGAATGCACACGGGAGAACACAGCTGCTCTGTTTTTTAACTCCACTGTTTGTACCATGTCGGACAGAATGGGGTGGCCTTGTGTTCACCAGGACTTCACTGAATCATTAAATCATGGAATCATGGAATGGTTTGGGTTGGAAGGGATGTGAAAATGCATCCAGTTCCATGGGCAGGGACACCTCCCACTATCCCAGGTTGCTCCAAGCCCTGTCCAACCTGGCTTGCAACATCTCCAGGGATGGGGCAGCCACAACTTCTCTGGGCAACCTACCACCCTCACAGGGAGGAATTCCTTCCCAATATCCCATCTAACCCTGCCGTCTGACCGTGGGAAGCCATTCCCCCCGGTCCTGTCACAGGAACTTACGAGGAGATGGTGATCTTTGTGCCTGTGTCCTGCTCAATCTTCTTGAGGTTGCGGCCCTCCTTGCCAATCAACCTCCCCACCAGGCTGTTGTGTGCCAGGATTTTCAAGGGAATCTCTTCTGCTCTAAAACAGATTTTTAAAAAATCAAATCTAAAGGTCCAGTCAGTCAGACAACACAGAAATTTCCAGCCACAGGTACGAAGGATGTGTTGGAAAGGAGAAGGACCACCACCACCGTTTCCCACCACGCTTTTGGCTGAGCCAGCAGCACTCACGATTTCGTTTCGTCAGCTTCCTTCTGCATGATATCCAGGATCATGCGGCACGCTTCCGAGCACCCCTCTGGCGTGGCGTGGATGGTGATGGGCTTCTCGGCAGCGCCGGCGTTCTCCTTCCGATGGATGTCAACCCTGCGGCAAAACAACCAGCAGAGAGGAGCCCCTCAGATGGCTCTGGGGTCACACAGAGGTTTTTGAGAGCTCAGGAGCTGAGGAAAACTCATTTCAACACTCGCTCAAGCTTTGGGGTGAACCTGGGTCTCAGCTGCGTCTACCATCACCTGGCTCACGCAAGCCCAGGCAGCGTTTGGTTTCGGGCGGTTTGGATCGGATTTGGACCACGTTCACCTGCAGGACCCGAGGTCCTGGAAGCTGAGGGGTGTCACAACATCAACCAATGCATAGAGGGGGCAGAACAAAACCTCAACTGGACGAAGCCCTGAGCAACCTGGTCTATCGTCTCTGACGCCAGTCCCGCTTGGAGCAGGAGACCGGATTAGAGGCCCTGCCGACCTCCGCCTCTCTGCGCACAACACCCGAGGCTGTCCAGCGACCACGTCCTTCGGGACAGAGAGCACTTACCCGTGGGCAGCGTCTGTCACGACACGGAGGCACCCGGCAACAACAGCGCTGGTACTCACGCCCTTCCAGGGGAGACCAGAAGGCTCCCGTGCGCAGCGGCAGGGACCGTGCTCTACTCCTCTGGTCCTCCCTCAGCTCATGGCGGGAGGAGGCACGGCCTCCAGCTCGCTCCTCACGCTCAACCGTACCTGGCAAAGCCCTGAGAGAGAGGGAGAGAGGAAAGCAGGGTAGGAGACTCCCGCACCTCAACCACGCGCCTTGGGCAACAGGGGGAAGAACTTTTCTGTCTTCTCCGCGCGATCCACGTGCTCTTCCCACCGGAGGGTGATGCCACGCGGCCATCCTGCCATCGGCCACCACCTTGGTGTCCCTGTCACTGCTGCAGCCAGGGCCAGATCTTCCGAGCAGGCGTGGTAGCGGCAGCTCAGCCACTCCAGAATGCTGCCAGCGCTCAGCTCCGACACGGCGGGTCCCCTCCGGCCACATCTCCGAGGTCCTGTCCCGACGGGATCATCCAGGGTGCTGCTGCACGTGCCAGGCCAAGGGCTGCGGGGCAGAGTCACCACACAGTGCCATGCTGGGACGCTGCGGGGTCCAGGTGGGTTTGCACAGGCCAACTCTTCAAGACCCAGCACGCTGGAACACGGACGGTGGAAGGGGAGCAGCTGGGCGAGCTTTCCCTGAGGGAAGGGCAGGGCCAACCCTGACCACTCCAAAGGGACCCCAGAGCGGTTCCATCCAAGCACCGAACAGGGAGAGAAGACAGTGTCATTCCCTTTGTAGGCTCCATCTCTCCAGATCTCCCGTGGCTTCAGTTGGTGCTCCCAGCCACGGAGCTCCCTCAGGTTGGCCTGGAGGATCTGTTCCCAGCAGGTACAGGGACACTTGCTGCCACTCCTTCGCCAGGGACAGAGCGAACACGTCATGACGGCCACATCAGGTGATGACAGACCACGCTGATGCTCCCAACGCAGGGGGAATTGATGAGGAATCCCAAGAAACCCCACAGATGGGAGCCACACAGCTCCTTAGACCCATGAGCAGCTGAGGCCGGTGGAGAGCAGAACACAGCTGAGCCTTCACATCAGAGAGGGACCAAGAGCCCCAGAAGTGCTGAATGGAGGCACCGAGGTGATGAGGACCTTGGACAAGCCTTAGAAAGGGGCAGAAGCCAGGTTCCTGGCTGACCAACCCATCCCACGTCTGGATGTGTGGGCATGAGCTCACTTGCCAGAGAGAAGGGATGCCAGGAAGGGGCCGTGCTTCCAGGCACGTCCCACCCCGGAGAGCTGGAGAAGGGAGAGCTCTGGAGCTCCCAGCACATCCCAGTGCCACTGCTGCACTGCTCCAGTCCAACAGGAGGACGGAGAAGGGGACTTTCAGTGCCTTCACCCCATCACCAGGTGCTGCAGGGAGGGATGACCAGGGCTGGGGGGACAGAGTTTGCCTACGGTGCAGCAGGAAAAGCCTCCAAGAGACCTTATGGGGGGCTGGGAATGCTTCAGGGAGTGGTTGCCATGAGGGACAGCCTTCTCCAGGTGGACAATACAGTGTGCCTGTAGGGTTATCCCGGTCCCATTGCTGCTGGGTAGCCATGATCCTCTCCTGGAGGTCCAAGGGCTGTGGAAGGTCACTTCGTGGGGTGGGCTCTTAGTCTAGGTTTCTTCATGGAAAAAGATGGCTCAGCCTGGGGACAGTTTTGTCTCCTGGGGCTCAGAAACATCTTTGGGATCTCTGTGTGTGGAACCAAGAGTGAAATCCAACGTGACCAGAGGAATCCAGAAGCCAACATTGCTCTGGGGAGGAGCAGGGGCCGAGCAACAGGATGCCACCCTCAGATCATCGCCGGCAGATGAGGGTGGCCTGGGCAGGGACAGAGTGTGAGATGACACCCAAAGCGAAGGACAGGGGCTCCTGTGACTGCCTGGGATGGATTCTTGAGGTCCCCTTTGCCCAAGCCTGAGCAGAGGTAGTGCCTCACTGTAGGCAGGGCAGGAGAGGACAGAGCACTGAGCAGGACCTTCCTCCACGGCACCAAATCTTCAGGGCAGGCACACAGAGCCACCCCACAAGGAGGGACAATTCAGCGGCAGAAACTGCTCCAAGCAACAGCATTTGGTTTCATGGCTGGGAGAAACTGGCACCTTCCCACCTTCCTTGTTAGGCTCAGGGCTTGGAAAGGGCAAATTGCATTCTTGGGTGGTGAGGACACAGCTACAACTGCTGCTCATCCCACCAGGACTCACCTGGAGAAGGGCTTGCAGCCAACCAGGATCTGCTCACGGCTACCAGGTGGCCACGCCCTGGGGCGAGCCAGGCTCCAAGAGCTCCTCTCCCTAACTCCTCTGCCCCCTTTCCGTACAAACCTCTTCCTACCAACCCAGCGCCAGGGTTTGGCTCCTCTTTCTACCTCCAGCCACACTACTACCAGAGATTTGCCTCTAAAAACTCCTCTGAGAACTAGGATGCTCTGGGACAGGAGTCCTACGTCCCATGGGATCACCAGGTTCAGGATGATGACCACAGGAGAAGACAGCTTTGGGTTAAACACAAACACACCTGGGCAGGAACAAACCATGCAGGAAAACCATGCAGATAATGAGCAGTGAGATCAGGAGAATAGCAACAAGAGAAACATGGAAAACTTTGGCAAGACAACTCCACTTTTTGTTGTTTTTTTTTTTTTTCCTTTTTTAGCTCAAAAATAAACACGTTAATAGCTAAAACAGGCTTCAAACAGTTACAAAAGCCCATCCTTCTCGTGGCAGTGCTCCCACAGTGTCCCTTTCCCCTCAACAGCCCTAGCCCATATGGGATGTTGCAGGATGAGCAAATCCCAAGAACAAAGACCACTGCACTGAGGATTCACCTTTAGGATTTTATCCCCAAACTTGCCGTTTCTCCCCTAAAGCCTCATCCCCAGCTGTTTTCATGAGGCTTTAGGAAGTCATTCCGGGCCTTTTCCAGTGGGCATCCCCCTCTTGCCGCACCCAGACCACCCTGGCCAGCAGGAATGGTTTAGCACCTGAGCTCTGCCACCACCCCCTGAAGGCTGCACCCCAAGAAATCAGCAGTGGCTGGCACGCCAAAGCCCCCAGTGCAGGGAGAACCCGAGCTGGGACCTACAGCACCCTAGGGAAGGAAACAAAACCATTGGAAGTACTTACTTGGACTGGGTTTGCTTAGTAAGGTTCTTTATGGTCAAGCCCTCCTTTCCTATGATCGCACCAACAAACTGCGTGGGCACCAGCATCCGCAGTGGGAAATCGAGCTGTTTGGGCTGCGAGGAGCCCCCCGGGGAGGAGCCCCGCTCCCTGGAAGAGTGGCCCCCGCGGCGGGATCGCTGGGGGGGCGGAGGGGAGCTCACCTCTTCATCCGGGATGTAGGAAATCTTGAAGGAATAGTTCTCAAACTGGTGGTCGCTCAGCTTCTCTATTGCTCTGTGAGGCAGGGAGATGCAGGGGGTGGTGAGGGGCTCCCCGGGGATACCTCCAGCACTCCCACCTCACCTAGAACATTGTTCCCAACTTGCATCTTCCTCCCTCCCCAGTCTGGAGAAGGTGGCCACGGGAAGACAGAGCCCCACACTTTTCCCACGAGGAGCAAGCTCCGTAACCTGGTGGGATGTCATCCCCTTCCACGTGGGTCATGCCAAAGCTGGCACATGACTTTTCCCCCCAGCAGAGGAGGGATGGCAGCCCAGGGACCTGCCCCTCCACCTGGGCAAAGTCCTTGCCTGGAGCTACCACGCAGCATGGGAACGGTCTCACAGGCTCTGTGGACATGGCAAAGGTGACAGAGTGGCTCCGAGCCACCACTGCTGCTCCAGGGAGAAGGATGCAGCAGGTGGTGTCCCCTCTGTTGGGAACCCCAACTCCCTTCCCAGGTGGATGAGGCTGGGAAGCAGCACCTGGACTCTTCACCCCCCAAGCCCCTCCTCAGCAGTGATGTTTGGCCATGCTGGCGTCTGCCATGACCCTGCTTGGCTTCAGCTTTCCCTGCTCCTACCACATCCCACTGCTGCTGCTGACAGATCACAAGCAGATCCTTGCCAGGCCTGAATTCCACATCCTCTGAGGAATTCTACAGCTTCACCATCCTTTTCCTAAGTCCAAAAAAGCCTCTTATCCCAAAGCATTAAGCACTGCTGTGTTGGGGAAACTCTTTGTCTTCCTTTATTGCCACATCTCCCAAGACCATGGTGGGATTTTTGGGGCTGTCTGTGCAGGACCAGGATTTGGACTCAATGATCATTGTGGGTCCCTTCCAGCTCAGGGGATTCCATGATTCTAAGACACTCATGTCATGTTTATCTGTGGCCCACAGCACATCCAGCCAAGGCTGGAGGCACAAGAAGGATTCTCCTCTGCCCTCCTGGACCAGAGATCACTGTCCCCATCTCTATCCTCACTTATCCAATGCCACGATGGCTCAACTCAGATGGGAAGCTTGGCATCAGCAAATGGACTCACAAAAGCTCCTTGTTGCCCGGGATCTGCTCTTGATCATAGAAAAACACCCTGGCCACTAATAATAATAAGCTCACTACTTACTGGCTGGTCTCCAGCACAGAGCTGAGGTCTCTACAAGCCTCAAACAAAATGTTTTGCTTGGAACCATGCTTCCGCTTCTGAAATTACCCCTAATTTGTACTGCCCCATCTCCCATGCCAGGGGAGAAGGCAGAGGACAGCCCAGTGGTGGGCCAGCTTAGAGAAGCCTGGAAGATACCTGGGATTCCTTGGGAAAGCTGGCATGCTGTGAAATCATGGGCAAACCAAAACAAACCCCACTCACACTTTTGCCTCCTCCTTCGTGGCGTAGGTCACGTTGACAACGGCAGTTTCTGTGTCTGTGTTCACTGCGGGGAGCAAGAGAGGCAGAGTTGGAGCAAGGATGGGAGGAGGGAGATGCCTGTCCCATGGCACACTGAGCACCCTGTGTTTTCCCCCAGCACAAGGACTGGGCTGGATCCAAGGCTGGATCCAAGCAGAATGCAAGGCTGGACATCCCCGACCCACCGGTGGATCCTAAGCTACACTCAGCTCATTTTTGCTTGCAGGGATAATCGTTTTTCCAATTTTTTTCAGGGACCAGGAACATTCCTGGGAATGGTAGATGGATGGCTCACATCATCCCACCACTGGACAGGTGGGTCCACCTCCACCAGCAGGGTTTGTGTCCAAAACCCATTTCAGACCACTGCTGCTGGTCTGGTTATCCAAAGAGGTTACATCCCAGTGGGCTTCCTGCAGCCTGGGTGAAGCTGGGAGCAGCAGTGGGAATTTTGCAGGGATGAGGACCACGCTGGACCATCTTACCTTGCTCTACATTCTCCACCGTGCCGTACTGAGCTAAGAGGCCATCCAGCACCTGGGGACAGAGCAGCAAACCAGGCAAGTGAGGCCCCAAGCAGGCAGGGCAGGAGCCCACTCCACCCACAAACACCCTCCAGCACCACCCACCTGCTCCAATGCCTCCACCCACCTGCATCCCATCATCCCAAAGCTGACCCAGCACTCAAAGCTGGCTCACAGCTCTGCTACCCAAAAGCAGGCAGGAGCTGGAGCCCAGTTCATGCTCCTTCCTATGGTTACTGGGAAGTTAAAGGGTGGCCCATGTGCAGACCATGTGCTCCAGCAGCATAGCTCGTGGATCCTCGGGTAGTTTGGGGCACAGCTTGTGCTGCTGGAGAAGGAGATGAACGGGATGTTTTTGGGATCAGCCATTCCTTACCTCCCACTGTAGGTGGGGAGGGATGTTTCGGATCTGGATCTTCCTGCTCCTGCAAAGACAAAGCCCTGGGTTAGGGTCTGCAGGCACATCACAGCAGAGGGAAAAGCCTCTCTGGGAATCAGACAGCAGCTGTTGACAGCTTCCCAAAGCATCCCACTTCCCCACACTGAGCCAGGGCAGCTCATCCCCAGGGAAGGCCATTTCTCCCAGCCATGCCCTGGTCACCACTGGGGCTGAAGCTCTCTCTGGAATGCTCCCTCCTCATGCTGGCTGTCAGGTTTCCAAGGAAACCTCCTGAAAGGAGCCTCTGCAGAGCCATGACCACACAGGGATGCATGGACAGCCCTGCCCACACTGCTCTGGGCTGGGAACAGGACCCCCAGCCCTGCTATACCTTGAGGGGAGCTCTCCAAAAGTACATTGAGCTGAGACACACCACTTCCCAGCAACGTGGGGCTGCTTTCCTTGGGGAAATCCAAATAAATATCCTTGTAAGCCCAAGCTTGGAGATGGCCAACACACCCAGCCTTGTCCAGTGGCACTTCCAAACTCACATGACAACATGGCTCACTCCCAGCCTGGTCATGGTTCCATTCCCAACCTGGACATTCCCTGGTTTCATTCCCAACCTCGTTACGGTCGCATTCCCAAACTGTGGTTGCATTCCCAAGCTGGCCATGGCTTCATTCCCAACCTGGCTGTGGCTGCACAGGAAGCCCTGCCAAGGCTTCCCAAGGGTAACAGCCCCCAGACATCTCCCCAGCCTGGCTGTGAGATGTGCTTGGGCAGTGAGAAGTTCTGACACAGCTCAATCCATGGAGGATCCAGCCGAGCCACGAGCCACCCTGTTGTCATAAGGTAGGAAAATCATAAAGAAAGGCTTCATAAAATCAAGCCTACTCTCCTTGTCAGGGTAGCCCTTTGCAAGTTCCCATGTGAAAACAATCCTAGTGAGAGCAATTCATCAGCATAACAATCTATTCCCAGGTGAAAAACAACTAACACCTGTATAAACTGTTTTTACACTCTTAGAAAAATGAAAACCTTCTCTCACAAACAACTTTTCCTACATCGGGAGTTTGAGTGACCAATCAATACAGAATAACAACTTGTTACTAACCAATAAAGAAATTGGCAAGAAAACTACTGACCAATTGGGAGTCCCACACAAAGTCTGTAAAACTGTATTAAAAAAAGTTATGTGAATAAAGAATGGCATTTCCATGAAGAAAATGGAGTCGCACGTGATTTATTCCAGCACCACCCAGATGAGCATTCCCAATCCTGCCTGGAGCCAGTCAGCTCTGACCACAGCACCAGGGATGGCTTTCCTGACCAAGCCACCCGCCCAGCACACAGAGCCAGGTTTCAGGAGCTGAGCAGCTGCTGGAAGTTGGTTTTGTGACATTTTCCTTTTCCCTGGATCAGTTCAAGGAGGATGCTTGGAAATACAGGTGCCACCAGCCTGAGAGTTCCATGGGAACACAGAGGCGGCCCCAGCTGATGGCCAGCAACACCCAGGGGTTTTGGGCCAAATCCTGCAGGACAAGGAGGCAGGAGGAGGTGGAAGAAGACATCAACAACCTGATCCCACCAGGAATCTTCAACCATTGGGAAAGAAGACCTTCCAACTCTGGTCCCTGCTCTCACAACTCATTGCACGGACAAACCCTGAGCCCCTGACAACAATTTTGGCAGATAGAGTTCCTCTGGTAATTTGGGGCCAGACATCAGGGCCAGTGAGGAAAAGGCAGGGAAAAAGATGTTTTTTGAGATGTGGGCTGTCAGGGCAAGACAAACCCCACAGCTCATCCCATGAGAAGGACCGTGGACAAGCAGGTGAAACCACCAGGGAGCCTGGTATCCCCTGGGGTTGCTCAGCCACAGTCAGTGGGACAACAAAGCCTGTGCTGGCATCCAGCTGAGCAGGTGTGCTCAGGAAAAGGCTCCTGTCCCCAGCTGCCACTGGGGATTTCACAGCTGGGAATCCCAGAATCCCTGCGAGGGGAGGAGCAGGATTTGTCCTATCCCACCCCCAGCCATGCCCACCCAGGCCAGGAAGGAGGCAGGAAGGAGGACCTGGCCCAAGGAGAACCTGCTCTGTTCACCCGAACAGAGCCTGAACCTTTCTCCTGCCCTTGTCACCCGTCCGTGGCCAACGCTGTTCCCAGTATGAACGTCCCGCGGGGACCACTGCAGAAAATGGGGTGCTGTTAAAACCCACCAGCATTTCCCAGAGAGTTTATTTTAAGATGCCCAGGTCCTGCCTGGATACTCAGCTGCCAGGAGACTGCTCCTGCCTGCTCCAAGAGACACACCTCCTCACTCCTGAGATGATGCGAGGCCAGAGTGGCTGAACAAATCCCAGCGAGTCCCAAACCATCGGAGAGAGCCGGACACGCTGCCCAGTCACCCCCACCACCTCCCAGACCCAAACCCACCTCATCCCAAGGCGCCACTGCTCAGCTCCAAGCCAAAGCATCACCACAGCCACGCTCCTCTCCCAGTGTGGGATGCCTGGGATGCCCCAGGCTGGATCACAGAAGAGCTGCTCTCCATTTGGGGTTCATTTGGCTCAGCCCACCTGTCACCAAAGCCCAGGAGCCCAGGGGACACAGAGCACTAGGAAGGGGCACATCCAAGAGAAACCAGCACAGCAGCTGGACACGGTCCCTTTGCCACTCCTGGAAAAGCCCTGCCTTGAACTGAATTGCTCCAGGGCCATAATTTCCCTACTCTTCTGCCAAGGGAGGTGCCAGGGGAGAAGGCAGAGCAGCCCTGGTCTCCCCAGGTGCTGCCTAATCCTCCTGGTCCACCTCCCAAAACACCCCAACAGAAAGATCACAGCAGGTGTCACATAAACCCACTTCCCAACAGGACATGACAGCATATTCCCACTTCCAACATCTATCCAAACCAGTGCAGAGCACCTAAAGACACCCAAAGGGCACTCAGGCTTCAGCTCCCGTGGGCAGGATTCCCAGCAGCTCAGCATCACCACTCAGCATTTAAGATAAGGTTATTATTCCTACTGGGTGTGCTTATGGCTCTTGTAACTCCACACCTGGTTGAAGCAGTGCTGGGCCACACACAGCCATCACTGCTGGAGCCATGGACGTACATCTAGAGCCATGACAGATGGATGAGTTATTCCCAGGGCTAGGGCATGGGCCATTCTTCACCAACACCACTCCCAGAAGAACTCTGTGGCAGAAATCCCCTTTATTTTGATTTTTGTTTTTATTTTAGTTCCATTTTCCCCTTCTCTCCCAAACCCCAGGGACTGACCCCAGGGCACGCACAGTATGCCAGCACAGGAGCTCATGATGGCCATGTTTCACCCACCCTGTTTTGCAGCAGACCAGTGGGAATTTAAGGAATGAAATAAATCCTAATAACCAGATGGGGGAAAAACACTCAACTGTGTGATGGAACTGGCACTGCTGTAGTGAGTGCCCTGAGATAACCTGGAGCGCTGCAGCCCTCTGGCTCTTCCCTCCCTTCACACACCCACCTCGCTGCCTCAGCAGCTTCAAGGGCTGATGAAACCAGGTTCACCTGCTTTTTTCCCTTCTAAATTGATCCCAAACTAGTCCTGCTCACCTCCTGCTCGAGGAGGAAGCAGCTCCCCCACCCCAGAGCAGGGTTTGGGTACCGCGAGCTGCCGGCAGCACAGGGAGGATTGAGCAGTGAGTGAGGAGGTAAAGTGGGCTCATGAAATAATCCAGAATGGAGCTGGGTGTCCTCTCACCCATCCATCAGAGCAGAACCGTGGGGCTGGCATCACAATCCTGCAGGGAAAGGGGATGGAAAACCCCCAGCCACCCATGCCCTGCCAGCATCACCACTGCCACGCGCCTGCTACCTGCACTTGCTGAAATCATGCAGTAAAACAGGAAAGCCTTAAAACTTGGGGCTTATTCCCCAGGATCAGGAGGATTGAGGGGGTTTTGGCACAATCCCCCCTTTTCCAGCATGGCTCCCAGGGAAAGAGTGGGTAACAACCCCCTCGAAATCCCGGGACACAGAAGGACAAGAATAAAAATGTCATGAAGTTGTGAAATGGGAATGAGCCAGCAACTCCCTGCCCAACATCCACAATCCCTTCCTGGATTTTCCCTGTTGGCCCCATGAATCACCCCCCCCATCCCTTAGTGAAGGTGAAGCTCCAGAGGGGCTTTGTCTCCCATAAGAATTTGGGAACTAGAAACAAGCTGGCTTCAATATAAGCTCTATAATGTAATAATAAAACCTCAAAAAAATAATCCAATAATAAAATAATATAGCAATATAATGCTATAGAGTAATATCATACAATAATATAGAAAAATAATATATAATGGTATATCATTAATACAATGGAATATAAGGGATGGCTTCAGCACTCTCTGCCCTAAAAAACACAGATTTTTTCCTACCCCTGCTTTGTAATATCTTACTATAATAAAGCTTAAAGGGATTTTATCACCTTCCACCTCAGATCAGTGCTGAGGGCAGAGAAAACACACTCTGCAACCTCCTGTTTTCCATAAAAATCAATTTTCAAGAGAACTGGGGGAAAAAAAGCAAAGAGTAAACATGCTGAAAACCCAGTGGGGGCTCTACCTGCTTTATGAAATGTTTGTTCCAGGCAAGAAAACATCTACAAAAAAATGATTCCCATCATCAGGCAGGGACCAAACTCTGTCCCAGCTGAATTTCCCAGACCCAGCAGCTCAGAGCCTGAGCCAGCCTGACCGGAGGGGGAAGGAAGTGGCTGCTGGATTTGTGATTGCTCATTATTATATATATTTTCTGCATCTATTGGGGCTGTCCTGGAGGAGTTTTGCTGTCGCCCAAGCCCACCCAGCAGCGGATCCTGCGGAGCAGCAGCTCCGTGAGCGCTGGGTGAGCATTAAAGGGCTGCCCCAGTTTCCACCAGTTGCCAGGAGCGTGGAGGCTGCGGCTGCTCCAGTTCCCCTCCCGGCCCGGGGGCTTTGCTCTTAAAGAATTAAAATCCCTCGTTGGGAAAGGCCTGGGCAGCACCGGAGAGCTCCAGCCCCGTGCGTGGATCAACAATGGGGATGGACGGGAATCGCGGCCCATCTGTCACCGCCCCGGCGGATTAACGGGGGGAAAACAAAAGGGTGCGGGAGAGGAGGGGGGAAAGGAGAAGGTACAAAAAAGGAGGGAAAAAAAAAAAAGGAGAGGGGATAAAAAGGACGGGAAAATAGATAAATGGAAAGGGTGGGGGGATGGAAAGAAGGGGGGAAAGAAAGAAAGAAGGGGAAAAGAAGGAAAAGGGATAAAAGACAAGGGGAAAAGGAAGGAGGAAAGGAAGGTGGGGAAAAAAGAAGGGGGAAAAGAAGAGTGGAAAAGAAGAGAGGGGAAAAGGAGAGAGAGGGGGAAAAGGAAAGGTGAAGAGGAGGAAGGAAGGGAGGAAGGGAGGAAGGGAGGAAGGGAGGGAGGGAGGGAGGGAGGGAGGGAGGGGAGGGAGGAAGGAAGGAAGGAAGGAAGGAAGGAAGGAAGGAAGGAAGGAAGGAAGGAAGGAAGGAAGGAAGGAAGGAAGGAAGGAAGGAAGGAAGGAAGGAAGGAAGGAAGGAAGGAAGGAAGGAAGGAAGGAAGGAAGGAAGGAAGGAAGGAAGGAAGGAAGGAAGGAAGGAAGGAAGGAAGGAAGGAAGGAAGGAAGGAAGGAAGGAAGGAAGGAAGGAAGGAAGGAAGGAAGGAAGGAAGGAAGGAAGGAAGGAAGAGGAAGGAAGGAAGGAAGGAAGGAAGGAAGGAAGGAAGGAAGGAAGGAAGGAAGGAAGGAAGGAAGGAAGGAAGGAAGGAAGGAAGGAAGGAAGGAAGGAAGGAAGGAAGGAAGGAAGGAAGGAAGGAAGGAAGGAAGGAAGGAAGGAAGGAAGGAAGGAAGGAAGGAAGGAAGGAAGGAAGGAAGGAAGGAAGGAAGGAAGGAAGGAAGGAAGGAAGGAAGGAAGGAAGGAAGGAAGGAAGGAAGGAAGGAAGGAAGGAAGGAAGGAAGGAAGGAAGAAAGGAAGAAAGGAAGAAAGGAAGAAAGGAAGAAAGGAAGAAAGGAAGAAAGAAGAAGAGAAGGAAGAAAGAAAGAAAGAAAGAAAGAAAGAAAGAAAGAAAGAAAGAAAGAAAGAAAGAAAGAAAGAAAGAAAGAAAGAAAGAAAGAAAGAAAGAAAGAAAGAAAGAAAGAAAGAAAGAAAGAAAGAAAGAAAGAAAGAAAGAAAGAAAGAAAGAAAGAAAGAGAGAGAAGGGGGGAAGAAGGTGGGGGAAAAGGGGGGAATGAAGGGAAAAAGAAGAGGGAAAAGAAGAGGGGAAAAGGGGGAAAAAGAAAGGCAGAGAAAAAGAAAAAAGAAAGGGGAAAAGAAGACGGAGAAAAGAAAGGGGGAGAAAAGAAGAGGGGGGAATAGGGGAAAGAAGAGGAGAGGAAGAAATGGGAAGAAAATAATGCGGGGGAAGAAGGAGGAAAGAAAGAGGTGGAAAAAGAGCTGGGGAAGAATGGGAGGAAAAAGAAGGGGGAAAAAGAAATCAGGGAAGGGAAATGTGGGGAAAAACCAGGGAGGAAAGAAGGGATAAAATATTAATGGAAGCAAAGACCTGCATGGAAAGGAATCTAAAGAAAACCAAAACTCAAAGACCACCAACTCCCAGTTCACCCACACCTGCAAATAAAAAATAAAATAAAATAAAATAAAATAAAATAAAATAAAATAAAATAAAATAAAATATAAAACAAGCACTGGCGTCACCCCTGTCCAGAGCCAGTGCTGGAGTCTGGGAAAGGAACAGTTTCAAGGGGATCCTCCTGGCCAGCTCCATTGGGAACAGCATCCCAGACCTATGGGAAACTGGGCACACATCCAGTGGGCAGCAGGAGGGGGATTTCCCAACCTGGATGTGACCAACATTGCCCTGACAACTTCATATGTATGTCTATATATTAAAAAAAAAAATAAAATATATATATATATATATATATATATATATATATAAAGTCTCTCTTTGTACATAAATATGTCCTTTAAAATTTTATACATTATATAGAAATATTTTGTGTATTTTATGTAATTTAGTATCTTTATGTGAATGTTTCATATAAACATGCATAAATATAGAATCATAGAATAGTTTGGGTTTGAAGTTTAGTGCTCATCTAGTCCATACATATCATAGAAAAATAGGTATTAGAAGTATATTTTTATACTTATAAAATATACATATGTACCTTTTATATAGTGTCTTTATACATGTAATATCTTTTATTTATATCTACATAAAAGATGCCAAATACTTTAAACACACCACTATACATTATTAATTTGTATCAATATGTAACATATTAAAAGTTTTTAAATGTATCTCTTGAAGGATACAGGATTACGACTGAGAGCAGCCTCACTTCTAGCACCCCAAATTCAATTTTCTGCTCCCAGGAGCATTTCCAGACACACGTGGGGAGGTTCCAGGGGCTTTTCCTGGCAAAGCAAAGGGAATTCCTCTCTGCTAATTAAGCAGCTCACTAACGACGAGCAATTATTGATAAGGAAAGCAAAGATGGGGTGTCAAGAGGAAGAACAAAGGGCTTGGATATTTATCCCATGCTTTAACACCACCAAAATTTCTGGGTTGAAAAACACAGGGAAATAAGTAAATAACCAATAAAGCAAAACCACACAGAAATGAGAATTGAATTGATGCTCAAAAGAGAATTATTTAAAGGTAATTATTTTTGAAACAGGAGAAAGTGCCATAAAATCACCCCCAGCAAAGCCACTCAGGCAGGCACAGGCACTGCTCCCCCTCCAACCACCTTTACCTGGAACAAAACCACCCAAGTTTTAGACATAATAAGGTATTTGTATATAATCATTTAATATTACAGTGAATTCCAGGCTCCACTCACTGCTCTTCACATCTCCGTCGTGCTTTCCTTTCTCATTTCTGACAATTACGGCACAAGCACAAATTAAAAGACACCTTCACAACCAAAACCCTCCAAATTTGACTGTTTTGGGGACAATAACTGGAGCTCTGCTACTTTTTAAACTCCTCATATTAATACAATTTTGTATAAAAGTAAGCACTGGGTTAGCTGAGTTTTACTTCCCATTTTTCACATTTTTATTTTTCTAAAATGCTCTTTCTTTATATAACTTTGTTTGTTCTTTCTTTTCTATCTTCCTTTTCCATTAACATGATTTTTTTAAGATTTTAGGAATACACAACCAATCTTTAAGGAGGAAGATGCTTGTTACTTTCCCCACGGCCACGCTCCAAAAGCAAAATACTCTTGGAGTGGGATTGCTTCAAGCAAATAAAAGTATTCCCTGCTCCTGCAGGGAATAAAAATTGAAAATGTTGGTTAAAATATAAAGTGATTTTTTTTCTTTAATTCCCCAAAGCACAATCCAACATATACAAGGGTAAAAAAAAAAAATGGTGAGGCTGTTGGATACTTCCTACAGGAGCCCAGACCACTGGGATGGCAGCAGAAGGGCTGATTTTAAACCTGTGGGATGTGACTCGATGGGCTGGGCAGGATTCAGGCTCCTTCCCACCACTGTCACATTTAATTCCTGCCTTCGGAGAAACAGAAACAACCCCTCTGCCAGCACCTCCCCTCGAGGAATTCCCTTCCCTACTTCCCATGGTCAGATGTCCCAGGGGTTTTCCAGCCAGTTCCTTATCCAAATGTATTTATATGTATAATAATCTATTGATGGCAGAGATCTGTATGAGATTTTAATGTAAAAATTAAGCGTTCAGGTGAAGTCGGGCACAGAGGGAAGCGCCGGGCATCGGCACCTCCTCACATCCCCGTGACGCAGGAGTGCCAAGGGATGAGAGCCAACCCAGCTCGGCTTCTCCAAACCAATAACCCCAAATTCATTTCAGTAACTGGGGGATTTTTACCATTTCACTCCTTGAAATCCCAGCATCTCTCCAGGACTCAACCCCAACCATAAAAATTGGATTTTCTACAAATGTAAAGGTGGGGGGGGGGGGAATAAACACGACCACGTGAGGCTCCGTCCCCTGCCAAAAATCACATTACAAAAATAAAATCTATAATCTACTGAATCAAGGCACAGCCCCCCAAACTGGGGATATTAATATAAATTAGCAGGATATATTTTTTGAGCTGGGCATAAAAAGACACCAGTTTAAATTAGATCTCAATAATTGGAAGAAACTTGGGAATAGAAAACTTGCAGCCAGTTGAACAGAGAGCGATGTAAAATAAATCAGTATTTATTTCTGGGCCGGTTAAATGGCTTTTTTTTAAATTTTAAAACTTGGGAGGAAAAGCAGGCGCACCCCAGCCCCGAAGGAGAATTTAAAGATGAATTCCTTGTTTACATCCCCTGCTACATGGTAAAGGTCGAGCCCTGGCTCTGTACTATCGCCCCAAACTCCCAATTTCTGGCTCCATCCCTCTTCTAAAGTCACCGCCAGCCCAACCTGAGGCTGCTGCAGAGGTTTAGCTCAGAAATACCACACCTGGGGATGTCTGGGGGGCTCGTTTTGATGGGTTTTTGAAGGTAGGGAGTGTGCGATCCCTGCCGAAGACGAAATCCCACTCCAGCACACGTGATGCCGGGCACGAGCCATTCCCCCCCCGTAAGCCTCAATTACACAACAGCATTTCCAACCCCCCCGTCATTTCCAAATTAATACCCCAGCAGCAATCCCGGGCCAAATCCGTACCCCACCTCCCGGCCCAGGCCAAGCCTCCGCGCCAAGCGGCGCCAAATTACCCGCCTGGAGCAGCCCATGGGGTTTTTTTGTTCCCTTTTATCCTGACACATGACGGGGGGGAATAAACCTCGGGATGAGGCTACGCCACACGGTCCCGGGGTTTGTTTTCCCTGCGGAACGCGTGTGCCCATCAGCCCGGCCTCGGGCACCTGATGGAAATGAGAGGGCGCGCTCGCCGCGATACGTTAAATAGAAAACGCTTCGGGTTTTGGGGTTCTCCGGCTGGATAAAGGGGGGACGAGATGTTTGGAGAGGGAACATTGATTAATTACCGACTAAAAATAACGAGGCTTAGGGTGCGGGTGGCTGCGCTGCTGGGGAAACCTCCGTCCACGCCGCGGAAAGTGGGAGGAAAGGGGTTTTCTCGTGTTTTCCTGCTAAATAAGCGGCTGTTTTCCCCGGGAGCGGTGGGGAGCGTGGGAGAGGGGGCATCACGGGGGTGCCCACCCGTGGGAACGCGGCCGTGGGCCGGTAGCTCCTTCCCACCCCGCTCTGCGCTCCGGAGCGAAAGTAAAACCGACGGGGCTCCCCCGCCCCCCCCCCGTCCCCCGCATCCCAGCTCCCGGAGCGCCCGGCGCGCCCCCCGTCCCGCTGGGATGGAGACAGGCATCGGGGGGAGTCCGGGGGTGACGGCGCGGGGTTACCTGAGCTTTTTGGGCACGGAATAATCCACTTCCATCACTTTGCCGTGCAGCTCCACTTTCCCTGCGGAGACAGCGGGGCGCTCAGCATCCCCCCGGGATGGGGCAGAGCAGCATCCCCCCACCAAATCCCGTCCCACCCCATCCCACCCCATCGGATCCCACCGCATCCCAAACCCCCGGCCCTCCCGGGCTGTCCCCGCGCCCCCCGCACCCCCCGGCCCCCCGGCCCCCCCCGCTCGGCGCCCCCGGGGAGTTGGGGTTGGGCACCTCGTAATCGGGTCCCCGGGGGGCCGCGGGGGGCGGCGGGGCGGCGGGGCGGGGGGCGCCGCGCCCCGGGGGCTCCCAATAAAATCGGAGAAAAAAATCAGCGAAAAATAGAGGCGAGGTCGGGAAGAGCCGGGGCGGGAGGAGGGAGGGAAGGAGGGAAAGGAGGGAGGGAAGGGGGACCGGGAGATGCCCGGGGAGGGGGCGGCGGGGGGGGTGATGAGGGGGGTCGCGGGGGGGGATGCGGGGGGCGCGGGGGGGGGTCGCTCACCCGAGAGGGTCTCGATGGCCCGGATGGCCCAGTTTTGGTCCGGGTAGTCGACGAAGGCGTAGCCGGACTTGAGGAGGACCTGGCCGGGCAGGGGCAGCTGCCGCTCCCCGAAGAGCTGCCGGAGGTCCTGGGCGGTGGCGGCGGGGCTGAGGTTGCCGATGTACAGCTGGTTCATCCTCCGGCGCCTCATCGGGAGCCCCCCGGGCTCCTCCCCGGGAGCCCCCCCGGCTCCTCCCCTCCCGGGAGCGGGACGGACGCGGGCTCGGGAGGGTCCCGCTCTGCGCCACCGGCCCCGGCCCGGCGGAGCCTCCGACAGCGGCGGGCGGAGCCCGGCCCGGCCCGGCCCCGGGGCCGCCCCGCGGGGGGGCAGGTGGAGCCGCCAGACCCCCGCGGGGACGGGATGGGATGGGCTGGGGGGACCGGCCCTGTGCCCCCGCCCTTCTGTACGGGAACCCACCGCAGCCCAGCGCTCCGATCCCTCTGACCTGGAGCCCCCCCGCACCTCCAACCGCTCTGCCCTGGAACCCATTGAACGCCATTCCCCCTGAACGCCGCACCCTGTCATCGCCCCCGAGCCCTCTGCCCTGCACCCCACCGTACCCCATCACCCCCAACCCCTCCCTCTGACCTGAACCCACCCCCTCACACCGTTTCAACCCCTTTGCCCTGGAAACCACCACAGCCCAGCACCCCCAACCCTTCAGGAGCTCCTTCAGGGAGAGGAAAACCGTTTCACTCAGGAACCAAAGAAAATAAATAAATAAATAAATAAGAAATGCATCTTTAAATGTATATATTTATCTACATGATTGCTTAATACAATTAAAACAAATACACAAACATGATAAATAATATCAATAATATTTTTTTCAATGCTTTTTTTGGAAAACAAGAATGTGTGAACCCTTCCCAAGCCAGATCCAGCCAGCCATCACTGCGTGTGATCCCACTGTCGGAAAGGCTCCAGGAGGTGCCGTGCCGGTGCCAGACACTCCAGCCATGAGCTGTGCACGTTCTCTGCCCACTGGTAGATGGCTCCTGCAGCCTCTGGGGCTCTGCTGAAGGGTGTCCTCAGGTCACCAGGAGTTGGTGTCACCACCTGCCTGCAGGTTAAGTGACATTTTTCTCTCTCCTTTTGAGAATAGAAGCATAATCCTTGTGGAAGCGCACCGAGGACATGATTGGAGACAGAAATAAGGTGCAAAATAATCCTGGTTGGGTGGGTGACAAGCGGCCTTGTGCTCTTGGAATGGAGCGTTGTGTCCAGGGTCAGGTGTCCCTTCCTGTGCTGGGGGGTGAAGGGCGGTAATCTGAATTCCCCAGATTTTAAGGCAATTAAGGACACTTAAACCACCGCTCCTCCTGCTGCTCCATCCCACTGCCAGTCTTCCCTGGCATACGGAGATGGATGGAGTAGGAATAGCGGTGACGGGTGCTCAATGCCATGCCTACAGCAAAAATAGATGTGGTTGGGCTGAGATGATGCAAAGCCAGAAGAATCCTTCTCCTCCGATTTCTCCGGCTTTGCTTTCAGTGCAGCTCCTGCCTGGCTGTCATTTGTCACCGGTGCTCACGGCTCCTCCATCCCCAGCACATTTTTTGAGGTGATTTTAGGCTGAAATTGGTTGATAAAGTCCTTTTCAAAGATCTTGTTCAGGTCATTCCTGCCTCCTCCAGGACGAGCTATCAACAGGAATGGGGCAGGAAGCTGCTGGTTCATTGTGAGAGGTCACTGCTACTGGGAAGCAGTGGGAGAAACACGAGGTTTGGGGATTAATTAGTGCCCATGGGATGCAATACTTATTTACTACTCCTCAAATCAGCCTTCTGCTGGAAATGGATCTAACAGAGGAGTCTCCTGCAGTTACCTGCATGAGCTCTCCCTCCTGCCCCTGATTTTTGGCTTTGCAGAAAGAGCTCAACAAACTTCTGCAGATGCTTTCCCAACCCTGTGGAGCTGATAATATTTCCCAGTTTTGGTGGATCTGTCTTGGTCCAGATGTGATGTTCAAGGGAAGTCTGTGCTTTGGGGAGGAAGATTTCAGAGCACTGGTACTGAAGAGGCAGCAACCAGATGGAAAAAAGGTCCTAAAAGTGGTGCGAGATCCAGCAGGAAAGGGAAAGCATCTTCCAAGGGCAGCCTTGTAGGCAAGATCATTCCTCCCTGGAAAGAGATGCTGGCATGGAATGAGTCTGGAATGCAGCAGCAAGACTGATAAAATGAGCAAAAGGCCATGAGAGGGTGAAGGAGGGTTTGTTTAGTCTGGAAAAGGACAGGATAACCCACTGTGTGTGAAGGGCTGCCTTGAAAAAACAGGACAAACTAGGAAAAAAACTGGAGTGTTTGGTCAATTGGACAGAGGAAGAGGAGATGCTGTTCCTCAGCTGGAGGTTTTGGGAGGACGTTGGGCAAACATCTGAGACTACCAAATCCATGTTGGGGGGTTCCTGAGTCTCCTCCCAGCTCAGGAGAAAGAGTCTGGCCCACAACTCCATTTTATCCCAAACCTTTGGTAAGGCTGTCTCGGAGCAGGCAGGTTGGGATCCACGAGGTTTCATCACCCTGTTCCGGCAGACTGGTCGTACTGGGACTTGCATTCAGGGCACCCACTGGAGCACCTGTGTTGGATCCCACATGCCCAGAGGGTGTTGGGAACAGGACAGACAAAGGACAGCAGACGGAGGGAGGATCCTGCCCCGAGCCAGCAGGGATCTGGTGCCTCCAAAAGTTACCCAGGAGGCTGGGTAACTGGGTAACTGGAAAAAGCCCAGTGACCTGGCCCAGGAGGAACCCACGTCACCTCTCTAACATGCAAGTTTACCCTGAAGCCTTAAGGATATATTTCAGTATTCATCACACAGAGAATCTCAGAAGAGCTTCATCCCACCCCTGCACTGTTGGGATTGGGAACAAGGTGGGAATGCAGCTGCTCATTGCTCCATGGGGGACACCTCTGGCTGCAGAGACTGCACAGATCAGGCAGTGCCAAAACAAAGCCCCGAGTAAACCCAGTCCTAAAAATGAACCCATTTCCTTAACGAAAGGACTTGGTTTGCTGTCCTTTGTTCTCCCGAGCATGTGGCAGAGATGACTCTGTGCACAGCGGGATTGGAACAGGCTGCCAGAGCAGCTCCCACCTGCCCCTCACCACTCTGAGCAAGCCACCAGGCTGGGCCGATCCCAAATTTCCCTCATACAGTGGTGACACTCTGAAATGTGATTTTTGGCTTTTAGAAACCTCCCAGCTGGAGAATGGTACAGCTGCTATGGAGGTGAGGGAAGAGCATGAAGGACTGGCACTGAAGCAACCCGCCTTGGGAGATAGGAGGATCCCTCAGGAAGAGCAGAGCTGAGAAAATAATTCACAATTTGGTTGGAAAATGCATCCATGCTTTTCCATCATTTTGCTCACACTTTGCTGGGACATGAATGAAAATCTACTCACTACTCAGTGGATTTCAGAAGTTTCCAAGTTTGCAACAGTTGGGAATGCTGAGGTGGAGGCACTGGCATGGCTGGGTAATTAGTCTGTGTTAATCACAGCTGCTCTGGGGCTGAGCATGAGTGAGACATTAATTATGGGAATGGTGGACAGGCACCAGTAGCTCCTTCCCAACGAGCTCCAAGTTTTGCTGACTCTCCTGAGGTGATGTCAAAGGTATGGATCTGTGGGAACACGGTGTGGAACACAGGCCAGGTGCCAGAGATGGGCACTAAGGAGGGTCCTCTGGAGCTCTACACTTCCTATCCAAGCACAAAAATGAAAGTAGCACCTTCTCCCAGCTCCAAAGCTGCTCCATGGGGATGGGAGCACCTGTCTTGTGTGTGATCAATCTGCTGGAGCAGGGATGTGAACTGCAAAAGAAATTGCTTGAACCCCAATGAAGGAGTTGCAAGGAAAAATGGGATTTTTAGGAGCTCATGGAATTCCATGAGGAGCAGAGAGCTACTGCACTTGTGCAAGGGGTACCTGAATGTACTGAACCCATGACTGCCTTGATACTGCACAAGTCCCTCAAGCTCCACAATCCCTCCAGGGCCCCTCCTCGTGCCCAGGGAAAGCCAGGAGATGCCGCTGAAACAGGAGCATCCCCTGAACAGGGAGAGGCTCAAACTGACCCAGAGGAAATTCCACCTGCACGTGTGGGGAGAGGACAGCAGCACAAACAGCTCCTGGTTTCCTTTTTCCCCTCCATGTGCTTCCAAGGTTTTTATTTGTCCTCTGCTGACAGGAAAGCAGGTCTGGAAAGGGCACAGCCTGCCACATCCAGCCAGCAGATGCTGCTCCAGCAGAGATGCCTCACTGCACTGTGGGATCCATGCTGGGGGTCAGGGTAGGCTCCCCCCTCCCATGGATAATTCCTGCCTCACTGCTGGCAGAGCACCAGGCCAGCCAGCTGTGGGTTCCAGCACACCACATCCCACAGTGGCCTGTCAGCCATGCCACAGGGCAACACTACACCCTGGGAGCATCGGAGTCCAGGCTGTTCCTGGACTGAGAGGCCTTGGAATGATTCAGCAGCAGGAAGTGCTGGACAACAGGCTCTACTCCCCAGGGCAGCTACAGCAGCTCCTTCCCCAAACCCAGGAATAGTTTAACGTGCATTATGGGGTGCACCTCAGCAAGCTGCTGCTCATGGACAACACCCATTTCTTCTGGCACCCTTGGTGGAATTTTCATCTGGATCTGAGCCTTACCAGTACTCCTGGTCCTCACAATGACATCGAGGAGCTGGGGAAGGGGCTGGAGCACCAGGAGAAGCTGAGGGAGCTGGGAAAGGGGCTCAGCCCGGAGAAAAGGAGGCTCAGGGGGGACCTTGTGGCTCTGCACAACTCCTGACAGGAGGGGACAGCCAGGGGGGCCGGGCTCTGCTCCCAGGGAACAGGGACAGGACAAGGGGAAACGGCCTCAGGCTGGGCCAGGGGAGGTTCAAGTTGGACATCAGGAGGGATTTCTTCATGGAAACGGTGGTCAGGCACTGGAAGGAGCTGCTGAGGGAGGTGGTGGAGTCCCCATCCCTGCAGGGATTTAAAACCCTGTGGATGTGGTTATTGGGGACCTGGCTAAATGGTGGCATTGGCAGTGCAGGTGAATGGTTGGAGTCCATCTTAGAGGGCTTTTCTAAACTAAATGATTCCATGATGCACCGTGGCCTTGCAATGCTCACACCAAGCATGAACTGACCTGGCACAGGGATCTGGGACACTCGCAGCACAGGAGCCACGTGACACATCACAAAAAAATGTGTCAACAGGAGCAGCCAACACAGCCCTGAATGGGCTATTACTGCTCACACAATTTCAAGTAATTACTGCCATGGTCCTGTTGTCCACTCTGGAGAGTAAAACGAGGGAAGTTTTAACAAATACCTGGATCATTTGTAAATCCCTAAGACACCTGGTGTGCTGCTGCTGGCCACCTCCTGTGCAGGCAGTTGAAGCAGGTGGGGCCTGCTCCCTCAGTCTCTTCCTTTGCATGATGGCACACCATTCTTTAAACTTTGTTCCCTACATCCATAGAAAGCATCAGTTTTGAGTCTAGAAATTTCGTTATTTCCACAAAACCCCGCATTCTCACCACAAACCAACGTGAAAACCTCCTCCAACACAAGATTAAAAAATAACTGGCTCACAGATCCAAGTGCACAAATTCACTATGTGATATGACAGATACACATGAAGTGTTGGCCCAAAAGCTTTTATGTACAAGAGGCAACAGCTGAACACCCAAATGAGGGATTCAGTGCTGATTTCACAAATGAGAAATGGACTTGAGAAGCACCTCAGGTGCAATTTACTTGTGGGACACCAAAAGAGTGGTTCTTCCTGGAAGGAGTGGATGGCATTTGCCCTGGGATTACCTCAGCTCTTTTGTTTTCTTGGCAAAAATAAGTAGGAAAAGAAAAAACAATCACATTTTTATTTTATTTTCTCACTTTCGGAAAGCATTTTACACAGGTTTGGATCTTGGGAATAACTTGGAATCAGTAGAAAAAACTAACTGAATAGTTTTTGTCTTTACAATAGAAACCTTTCAGGAGTCAAAATGGAGACTAAAAAAATACATGCAAAACATACTCCTTTCAAAACACAACTGGAAACAAAGCACCAAACTACACAAATATGCAGAATGAAACAGCATTGAACACCACAGAAGTTGTCTTCATAAAAGGTGTAAAAGTCACCTAATTCACTAGGCACTGTCACTTGGTTAAACAGAAGAGACAATAAAAAAATATTGTCCACAAACTTGCCATTTCAACTCAAAGGCTGTAGCTAGAAATTCCTCTATGTGTCATGCTTTAATAGCGACCTGAAAGACAAAAACCCAACAGTCAGACTTCATGGATTGAGAGATTTCTGGCTAAATCCACTGCCTCTCCTCAAACCTGCATCAGATCTCAGCCCGATGTCCTAGAGGTAACCAAACTCCTGCTTTAACAGAGTTCTAGAGGAAGAAACAGGATCTCAGACTCATAACAAGGGCTGTTACCTCACTTGGTTTTCCCTATTTGCTCTGTCCTCAAGGTTTCTCAATGAAGCATTAAATTACCTGTGGCTCAATAAAATATCCACACCAAAGTAAATCTTAGTGGGCACAGAAGCTCAAAAGAAGTTCAAGGAATTGGAAATTTACTTTAGAGACGTGAACTCTGTGACTGGGCTAGGCCCAGGGAAGGTGAGGTTGGACAGGGCTTGGAGCAACCTGGTCTACAGAAGGTGTCCCTGGTCACGGCAGGGGGTGGAATGGGATGAGCTTTAAGGTCCCTCCCAACACAAAGCATTCCATGAGTCCACGACTACTTACGAGGTGAGTAGGACCGGGATCTAGACCGGGATCTGTAGCCCCCTCGGCTGTAGTACGGGGATGGTGACCTCCTCCTGTGACAGGGGTGACACAAACAATTCCTTTGTTACAAGCTGCACAGGTGAGTGGCAGCAGCTTTATGTGGGTAGCTCTAACCCCATCCTGGTCTCAGGAATGCACTTGGGAAAGCTAACAAGCATGGGAGACCTGATCAACATTTCTACTGGGTAACAAAGCAAAGATCTGAATTCTCTTTTTTGTTACTAGGTTTTATTATTTTTGACTAACACAACAAATACAAGCTCTTGCACTCACAATCTGCTTTCATGTGAATTTAGTCTGAAGCCAGGAGCATCCCACACAAGCAGGGTAAGCCAAATCCACCTTCACTTTTAATCTGAATTACTTGTCCAAGATGAAGGTGTCCTTGACTTACAGTCAGTGCTACAGGCAGGCACCCCTAAACCCCTCCAACCCAGGCACTCCCAAGTTTTGTGCTTCTTTGCATAGTTCCACTAATCCAGCACACACCTGTAAAACTGATCCCTGTCCTGAACAGCTCTCCAGCCTCCTCCACCGCCGCCACCTCCTCCTCTGTGAAAACAAAAGCAGAATGACTTTTAGGAATTTAAAAAATAAAAAGTTCACTGTACAAACCCCCCCTCATCGAATAAGAAAATGATGTGAAGATAAGACAACATTAGTTCCTACACTGGCTGATGCTGAATTACTTCATTTAACATTGATTTTTAAGCACTTACCTACTCAAGGAAAACCTTTATAATTATTATTTTCAAGTACCAAGATCAACTCACTATCCTGAGGAAAAACACTGATTCTAAGGTGGGGGCAGGGAAAACCCTCCTATCCTGACATTTTAACACTTCAGAGTCACATTTAAACAAGAACTGTGATGTAACTTCCTATGGAGAACAGAAACAACATCTTATAGTATTAATACTGAGTGGCTGGACTTCAACCTCCTCAGATTCAGATCAGAAAAGCTTTACCTGGAGACTAAATCAAGTTTCAAGTCTTCCCCAGTTGTTTTGGGAGGACTGCTTTTTTTTAAAGGTTATTCCCTTATTTACAGACACTTTTTCAGGCAAAATTAAGCCTCTCACTGCAATAAGGAGAAACTGAAGTTTTAACAGGACAATTCCCACCTGACACTGCATTTCCCTTAGGGCATTATTTTGACAGAGGGCAGGGAATGCAAAGGAATTGTTACCAATGGAATTCTTAGGGTGGGGTATGCAATGCTTCACTGCATCTTGAACAATTCCAACTCTTCCTTCCTCAGGGAAGCCCTCACAACATAGCTACACTTCTCTCTTCCTCAACCAACCCATGTCTGTAGGAGGGGAAAGTAGCAGACCATGACATTTTTCAAGTAGCCACACACAAGTAATTTGTGACCCCATATTTATTCACAGAATGCCAGAATGGTTTGGGTTGGATGGGACCTGAAACACCATCCAGGGGCACACCCCTGCACAGGCAGGGACACCTCCTGCTAGAGCAGGTCACTCTCACTGGCTCTCTCCAGACCCAACCACAACTTCTGGTAACATCCACAAACCCTAACAGAATGAAAAGGCACCACTCAAACACTTAAGGCTTGGGCCCATACCCTAACTTTAACACAGAATTCTGCAATTGCAGGAATGTTTGGTAGCACAGACAGAGACAATCAACTCGTATCTTTGTGCTCATCTTAACAGTGTCCCAGAAATTTTGGGGATTTTGCAGGGGACAAGGGTTTTGCTGAAAAATGCAGTAAACTACTTTCTCTATCACCAAAACCAACTGCACCCCGACCATGATTACACACACATCCAACATGATAAAGGAGTGTTAAAAAAGCCTTTTAATGCAGATGTCCAATACACAACAGGTCATGCTCCAATCCCCAATTCCTTATTTTTGGCAACATTTGAGGTGCTATAATTATGAGCAGGAGATACAGGGGACCACTGAAACTTCCCACTTTTTATCTACTACACTGTGCTCAAAATGTAAGCTGGCACTATAATACAAACTCAAATATTAATCTGCACCATTTCAGTGCTAACAGATGAACCAACTAAAGGTTCTAAAATGAAAATGCAAAGAACACACTTTGTTTTTCAAAACTCAGTGTGGATTCAGAAAATATTTTGGACTAAGACAGGCCACAGGTTCAACACCATCAAGTATTTCTCAATCCAACCAATTTGATTTGTACTGAGCAGTCATTATGGTGGTGATTTCACAGGAAGATTCCAGAATGACAGTGAGGGCAAAAATATTCTGGAATAGTTATGTAGGAAGAACTGCCTAATGCTTGCACAGGCAGATGAGAAAGCAGAGTTTAGAAAGCAGCAAAATATTCCAAATATGCTCACCTGTATGACCTGCTGTAATAGTCACGGTCATCATAGCCTCTGTCATAGCCTCTGTCATAGTAATCTCGTCGCCGTGAGCTGCCACTGCAAGGAGTGAAGGAAATTGCATTTACTAAGACACAAAACTCTAACTTTGTCTGCAGTCTGGTAAATTCACACTATTTAAACTAGATTCTATTATTATGTCACATCCTTACAGTTGGAAGACTGCGAGCACTCCTGTTTTCCCACCAGTGCAGGTGGGAACAGAACTACTCAAATAATTGCTTTTTAAATGCTTGAACTTTCATTTGTTTTCCTCAACCTTTATAAACCTCAACCTTTTGGTATCACAAGCACATGAAGAATTCCATTCTGAGACAAGTCTTCATTCCCTTTTAACTCTGAAAAAGCTCCTGTTCCATCAACTTTCTGACTAAAAAAAATCAGAAACCTGTAGTCTCAACACAACATCACCATAACCATCAGTAAGCTGAATGTCTTGGGAAATGAACAAGGGAATGACTTGGGAAAACAACTGACACTGCTGGCAACTGAAAGTCAAAAGTGCAGTGTGTGAACACAGCAAACTGCTAATCCCTAACGTTAACTGAGCCACTCAGCTCCTTGACCAGCATTTGTTCATTCACTCTTGAAAACCTAAGCTTGCAAATATTTGAAGGTACACGGGAAAACTACATAAAATAATTTAGAAATTGTCTAAATGTCTTCCTGTTGACACAAGCATTACTACTGATGCTCATGTCTAGTGTTTTCAATACAGCACAGCAGCCATGAACAAGGAAACACAACTTGTGCATTAATGCATAAGCCCAAGGAATCAGGAAAACCACTCAGATTCAGGTGTCTCAGAGGAGAAACAGGAGTTTTTACAAAACAATGAATCCTATCCTCTACTGGTTGGGGGGAAAAAACCCAACCAAAACCATGGATAAAACTCACTAAGTGGGTCTTCCCATATAGATTCCAGGGGTAGGTGTGTGAGGTCTTTTTGTTATGGAGAAGTCTACCCGGATCCTTCTTCCATCCAGCTCCATCCCATTGGCACGTTCCTTTGCCTAAGAAATGACAGAAGAGCATTAGCTGTAGGTATGAACTTCAGCAACAACACAAATCTCTAACCACTGCTTTAAGTGTTAAAATGTCCTAAAAACCAGCCCAGTTTGGAGGCAGGTCTGAGTGTCACATCTTACAGTGAATGTACTCTGTACTCTCTAGGCCAGCTGGACTTATGTGCCAGTAACCACTGAAAATGTGACTTCTATGGCATTAAAATCCTGAATGGAAACATCACTGGGCAATTGTTTCAGTGCCTCTGATGTGACTAAGAGCAGTCTTTGAACATGCTGATGTAGGGAGATATAACTACTCCACCACACAACATAAAACATTTACAGGTTAGAAGAACATCAGTAAGGTATTCAAATACATCCTTCAAATTACCATAACCTTGAATATAGTATCAGAGTTACAAATAAAAAGTAAACCAAAACCAATCGTGCTTTGGTTCTTTTTTGTCTGCCAAGTAGCAGGACCTACATATCAAGCTCCAAACCAAAATGGAAGACTTCATGCCAGATGTGGAAAAGTCCAGAGATTTTCTGGAGTGGAGTTTATGCAGAATATAAGCCTTGTTCCAGCCCATAAAGGGCAGCATTACAAGGATTGGTATGAGTGTAGGACTCTCTACTTGGGTGATTACAGAATTCCTGATTCATTCTGCAGCACTAGTAAGCCCAAATTCCATGATGACGAGATTCCAAGTATTTTTCAGGCTATGAGTTTCCCCTGGCTATACCCTGTGACAGAACACACACCCCAGGAGCTCAGAGCCCAGCAAACATGGCCCACACTGTGTACCCCGACCTACTTCCTTGGCATCCTCAACGTTCTCGAAGTAGACGAACGCGAACCCTCGGGAGCGCCGCGACTGCTGGTCGTACACGATGGAAACATCAGCAATGGGCCCATACTTGGAGAAAACCTCTCGCAGGTCTCGTTCTGTAGTGTACAGACTCAACCCAAACACTCCGAGACAACAGTTTGGATCAGGGTTTGCCTAAAGGAAAGGACACAGATATTAAAATCAAATTGGGTTTATTTGCAGTGCAATGCATTTCTGAAGTTGTGACTGTCAGGGCTTCAAGAAAAACAACAAAGATGTGGCTGAGATTTGGGTCACCTGCTAATAGACAGTAATACATTAAACCTACAGGAGCACAAGCCTTTCACAAAACCCCTTTGTGTTTCTCAGGGCACAGAGACTGATTCCAGGATGCATCCAGGACCGTGACTCATCCCTCACACACGTACCCTGTTCCCAATGTGACGTCTCCGAGTAGACATGGGGGAATGGCTGTGACTGTGCCGTCGCCGGTAGTCCCGACTGTACGACCTGCTTCTGGATCTCCTGTGGGAGCGGGAACGGGAGCGGGACCTGGTGTAGTGTCTGCGGGAACTCCTCCTTGATCTAGACCTGAGGGAAAGAAGAGAAACATATAGTGTTGGGCTTGTTGGGGTGTTTAACATTTCAAAAACCCATCAGTCACAAAAAGCTCAAATAATTGTTTTCCAAAATCCTGCAGTACCACATACCTCAGCTATAATCCATTTACTCACTACTCTCAAGGACTGTAAGCTAAATCTTTACTATCAGATTACTACAGACAGTCTCAGGGCATTCCTGCTGCAGCCCAGGAACTTGACCACAGTCAGCTCTTCCTTTCACAAAGCTACCTGAGTGTGACACACGTGCTTACAATATTCAGTGTTTAGGTAAAAACAAGTGGGGAAACTTTCTTTTCTCATGTATCAGACAAAGGGAACAGTAAATATGCTTTAACACAAAGCATGCTCTACACTAAGGGGGGCACTCTCTCAGTGCTGCCTTGGGTGACACTGAAAAGCAAATGTCCCTGAAACAGAGCTGAACACAATCTGAAGAAATCAATCCTGAGCTGGCTCATTTACCTGCTGGTATTTCAGCAGTTATTTAGCACTGTTTGTCCATGAATATTTACATGTTCACACTCTTAAGTGCATTTATGTAAAGGTGCAACTGCTCACTAATTCTTTTTTCCCAAAATGATTTTCTTACATCAAGAGCTCTGTGGACATGAGAGTCTGAAACCCTTCAATTCCTTGTCCCAAAGCCTCAGCCTTCCCAACACAGCCAATCCTAGAGGAGAAGCTGGGCACTCACACGGGGCTACTACACCTGATCTTGGTCTGCTGATGGCTGCACTGAATAACCTGCACTCCACACCACTCCCAAGAAAAACCCCTCGAGGCTAAGAAGTGCAATAAACAGTGTAACAGTCAATGGATCTGAGTCACAAATTGCTGATTTTCAGGCTCTTGTGTCTTAAATGTCCCCTTCCTCTAATTCCACAGCAGCACCACCCCATTGGTGTGAGGGAAGCTCTGAACCTGAACTGCTTTTACTCCTGAGCATTTAACAGCTTCTTCCAGTCTTTCTCACAAGTGTCACCAGGCAGCCAAACTGTTTGATCTATCTCCTCAAAAAACACCTCCAACCTCATCAGGAGTGAGCCAGAGAAGCTCAACTTAAAATGCATATTCATGTCCAGGAGAAATTAATTCACCGTGTCTCATTAAAGCACTTCTCACTATGTATTTATACAGAAAACATTATTTTTGGCAACAAAATAATAATAAAAAAAAAGAACTTCCCTGAAGCTGGGAAAACAGTAAAAAATGAGAGAAATTATAATAGCAAAAAGAAAAAAAAGCTCCACACATGCACACAGCCACATTTCAGCCACTGATATAGGAAAAAAAAAATTAAGGCAAACATAGAAGTGGTATTTCAGGTACCAGACTGATATCAGCCAAAGACAGGAGCTACAAACATCAAAAGTAGATTTTAAAATCAAGTATATCCACACCCCAACTGATAAAAACACCAGGACACAAGTTGGTTCCCAAAACAAAGTTTAATTTATAAAGCTGGTAACTCAAAAATACATTTGCAACAGAAACTACCAAGAAATGTAGAAGTTATCACAGGGTATTTCTCTGGGGAAAGCCAGAGTTCAAAGATCTGCCCATGACCACAGCCCAACGTGTGACACCACTGAACAGAGATTAAAGTATATTGTTTCTAAATATGTGCCTCGACACAATTCTGTCCAAATCTACTAATCAACACTAACTCTGGCATGTAATTCCATTATTTCCAGCCATAAGCATCTTCAAGACAGCTGTTAAATGCTCAGGAAGCCATGGAAGTTATACACTTCTACTTTTGGGTCATCAAAAACTAGAAAGCCAGTTGCCAGGGTATTATTTAAACACTGTTTATTGCAAAACTAAGATTTGCCAGGTCTCTCATAAATTCTACATCTTATATTTGCTTCTTCAGAATTGTGTACCATTTGTGACTGTATTTTTACTCAGTATTGTGGTTATTCTGCAAGTGGGAAATGTTTAAAGGAGCATGGAATCCCTAGAGTCATATGGATTAGAGGGCAGAAGAATATGCTGGGAAGGTGTCCTGAATTTGCTGTTTTAATATTAAAAGGTGTTTTGCAGCTTTCCTCCCCCAAGGTTTTCAAATCCCAACTGGATAAAGCCCTGACAGCAGGGTCAGAGCCCAGAGTCCCGAGCAGGATCTGGGACAGGGCGCTTCCTGAGCTGCCCCATCATCTCTCACTGCTGGCACTCCCACAGGTCACTTCAATTCCACATTTGCTAATGGTACTACTCTAACAAGTATTTATTTATTTTATTCAACACATTTCTTCTTATACTACAGGGCCTGCCAGGTACATGATATGACACTTGTGACTGTGCCTGAATTAAACAAAAAAAACCCTTATTCTTCTGCTGTCACAGCTTCCCAATTACATTCCTTCTCACAAAAGCCTTTCTGTTTGATCTTGCAAGATTTAACACACTATTTGGTTACGTTTTCAACCCTGGGTGATTGCTGACAGCACAGTATCTTCCTCCAGCCTGCCCCCAGGCTTTGGCAATTCATTGCTTGTTCACATAAAAAGTGTGTTGTGAACAGCTCACCTGAAAATCACACTGCTGAAACCTCACCTTTTTTTTAGCCTGAATGCCTACAAATAAGAATAAAGAAATTACCAACACATTAATTTCTGTAGTCAGCAGTCAACTATCTACTCTTTTTATTCTGACCCTGCACACAGCTTGTTTGGCAGGTGAGTATCAGGAGAGGTAACACAGTGCAACAGGCACGTGGATGTTTGTGCTGCCACATAACAAATACAGTAAGTAAGCTCTCCACAACTTTTCTGAAGAGCTTGCAGAGCTGTCTAATATTCAAAACTTCCTACCCTATTAATTTTCAAGTTAAATCAACATATTTAAAATGTCAGACTGTGAAATTCACGTTTATCTACTGCTTCTTTTCACTACTCCAGGAACATCAATGCTTCCAGTGAAGAAACATAATACAGGAATGTAGCTTAAAATGGGACATCTGCTGATGCACCAAACTCTGTTAATGCACAAAAAAACCCTAAAACCTGGAGTTTCTAGTACTCCACGCTCAGACACAAGTCAGTATTCCAAGAGATAAAAGGCAGGCACTTGCTAGTGTATCAGCAAGGATACAAGGCTACATAACTGATTTAACTGTTGGAAGAAACAGCAAAAATATCTGAATTTATATAATTTGGCTTTCCCAATCCTGAAACCACACACACCCCTTTGTATTTCATATCCACAGGAGATCCTCTAACTCTGGAAACACAACTGCCTAAGCTGGGCCATCTCTGACAATCATCTGACTTGTGAGGAGGAGGAAGAGGTAAAAGAAGCAAACTCACCTGGATTCAGACCTGGATCTAGATTTTGACCTGGAGCGCCTGGAATCCTCCTTAGAGCGAGATCTTGCAGGGGTGTGCCTCCCCGACTTGCCAGACCCATGAGCACTTCCGCTTCTGGAAGCAGAACGGGATTCCTGCACGCAGATATTGAAAGCCTAATTTGTACACAATTCCTTGTTCACCTAGGGGCTGTAAACAAGCTCCAGTGAAATAAATGGTAAATATTCATAGCTATGTGTCCGGGCAGTTGGCATTAGCACTGCCTAGATTTTTAAGGAGTTTTTTTTTTCCCTGGTAGACACTTCTTTACCCTGCATGTACTTTTGCTATTAAACAGATAATGCATGCATGTTTAGCAAAATATACAGGGACACATAAACAGACTAGTAATTACTTAGCGTAGTGCTTTCAGATTCCAGATTACTTCTTATCTTAACTTCATTTTTATTCCTTTTCTTCATTCTTCCGTTTCAAATTCTGACTTCTTTCATCTTCCCCACTTCACACAAATTGCTCAATATTCTACAAGTGGGACTTCTGGTCTGATAATTAGCATGCATTCACTTTCTTTTTTTTCAAATTTCAGCTTCACTTATTCCTGAGCTTCAAATAATTCTCATTTATAAAACTTGTCAAATGGCGACTTCCGCATTTTCCTTCTTCAACATTAACCTTAATAGAAAAAGAACAGGATGAAGAATATTTAAGAACTCCAGGATAAAATCTAGTGCCAAAACTGAAACTAGAAAAAAAAAAGTGTTGTGGACTTTTACTGTAAATGCAGTTCAAGAATTGAATCTACCAAAGCCCTACAATTTTATCAACAGGTTCAGTCAACTCAGTTAAACTTAGCTCTAAGTAGCTGAATTTGCTATTTATGCCTGTATTTAACAGCAAGTGCAACTGGATCAACTGAGTACCTACTAAGGAATTGTAGCATCAGCGAGCTCAAAATAATTTGCACTATCAGCCACACACTGAGACAAAATCACCAAGGAGTGACTCCAGTGAGGTCCTGCTGCGGCCACTGATGGATGTGCTTTTGAATGCAGAAAGCACAGCACAGTTGGTCCTTCCATGAACTCCAATTATCTGAACTTTGGGCCCCTCCTGCAGTTTGGCAGCCCTGGTGTGAAGGTTTAGGAGCACACACCCCCAGCTGCCTGCACAAGTGGGATTACATGTGCAGGCTTCGTGTTTCCACAGAAATCTGCATGCCCCACTGACCAGAACTGCACCTGAGCCCCACACTCCAAACTGCTCTGGACTAACACCCCTCCTGCTCTGTTATTTACTGGCAATCTCAGCTGGCACTGACATGACCTAATTAACAGTTTCAACTTATGTATTTTTATTTTTAAATCAGTATAATGCTTGGCTTTAGTCATATGCCTTAAACACTTGAACACACTCATATTAGAGAAAATTTAAAATTCAGCAGAATTATACTTCTTTCTAAAATCCTAAATGTAGTGCAAATTCTGATGAAGAAAGCTCACCAATGACACTGGATACCAGCTTTTTTTTCAAAAATCCCCTGTTTTATCTTTCTAACAGCTCTTATACCTGAACACTAACTTAATGGGAATCCTGTACTAAGCATTCAGAAATTCATTTGCTAACCCAAAATTTACACGCTTCAACCACTTCCATACAATTTCAACCAAAAGTTACCTGTTTACAACTCCCTACCACACAGGAGAAAATAAACATGATGTACAGGACAAAGCAGGTTTGCAATTTATCCCAAGAGCAACAGAAATAGCAAAGTTGGCCAAGACCCTATTCTTCATACAGATATTTAAGGTTTTGTCCCACGTACTAACACTGCAAAGGGCAGGGGGAATATTTAGGAGTAATTTAAGTTACAATTAACTAATTTAACCTAAATCCATTACTACCTTCCAAAGAAAACCCTCCACAGAGATGAGTTCTGAGTTAATATATTAATTTTGCCATAAGAAGACTTAGCTCTTTAACAAAGTTAGACAAAGCAAGATTGAAGAAGGACTAAAACCCAAACTAAGGCTGCTTTTCACCAGAGGAAAAATACTTCAATTCACAAAAGATAATCTGGGCTAAACAGAAGGAGCTGTGTCCAAGCACAGGTGGAGAGCAGAAAGAAAAGGAGAAATGCAGGATCAGAGGGAAGCAGTTGGGAGGATTTTGCCCACAAACACACACCAAACCCTTTTTCAAAACTCTTTAAAGTCAAAAAGCTTTGAAGAAATGAGTAGAGTACAGGCAAGTCTTCAAATATTTGGTACATTTTTCAGGCAATCTTGGCTTATTATGTTAAGGTTGATATGGAATCTGGACACTGAGGAGAAACTTGGGAAGAAAATGTCTTAAAGACAGCTATCTACCAAAATCAAAACAATTTAACAGCTGGCCTATTTTCATTCACTCCTTTGCATTTCACATTTCCCAATCTTTAAAAATCCACTTTTTTTTTTTCCAGATTATCCTTCAATCCACCACATTTTACAGGATTATTGCACTTCTTTATTCCAGCCTTAAAGGAATTCAATGCACCCCACCTGCTCTGGATATCACCAGGACTGGTAATAACCCCCAAAATTACCATGTTGCCCCTTTTCCACCCAAGGCCCAGGAAATCCTCCCTATCCAAAATTTTAAGTACCAGGGGCCTGCAGCACTGCAAATTTATTTTACACCCTTGAGGGTTCACATCAGTCACTCCCACAGCTTGTTTCTCCCATCTTTTTTTGTTGTTCTTTGTACTTTCTTTTCCTACTCTTTGCTCCTTCACTCTGTGAATTTTAACTTACTGAAAAATGCTCCAGTGTGCTCCTGGCATGACATGGGAAAGAGGGAAGAAACAACCTTCTTTACCCTGCCTATATTCCAGCACTGCTGGTCAGCAGATCCAGACTGGTATTCACTAAACTAATAACCATTTTTCCCCCCTAACCTAAAGTTTGTCAAGTCTGAATTTAACCTCCTTCCCCACATCCCTTGGTCTTTATCAACAGTTCTTCCCCTTCATCAGGCACTTCTGGAATTCACATGGAATCCCTGAAGTCCAGGCTTGTGGATTCCAAATGGTTCATTCCAGACCTTGAGCACATTCAAACCAAGTGCTGGGATGATTTTAACAGCTCTAAGCACATTCACAAAGAGCCTTCCAGCCATGTACTCTGAGCAGGGAATGTCCCAAAGCAGGATTATTTGGGGGGCAGTCGGTAGGAAAGGTTTCCATGGACAGAAGCAGCTGAAAAGTAGATGATGGCCACAGTTCTTTGCACTTCTGAGATCCAGGTTTTCCTCACCGGGATGGAAGTTACAGATTTCAGTCAGTAATGTAAGATACAGAGAAATAGAAGTATTAAGGTTTTATAATCATATATTCCTATGAAGCTATGTATTTCCACTTGTTTTCCTAAGGAGAGCTGCAGCCTCACATGACATTATCAGACCTGCAGCCTCTTTATTCAAGGTGTCTCTGTGTTGACTGCACATTCCCCAACCTCTCCCTTATGGAAGTTGCCTCCCTTCCCCTGAGGGACACGAGATCACTGCTGGGGGAACTGGGGATTCACTCGAGGGAGAGCAGAACCATCCCCTTCCACAGGTTTCCAAACTCCACAGAAAGAACAGTGTGTTCTAAAAAATCAGGCCACAGCTTCCTCCCACCACCACTGCCACTGGCTCTGTGGGCTCCTCCAGTGCCCAAGCTGGAAGGAAATTAATCCACCAGCAAAACCCAAATTATTTTCTGACAGGTTTGGGCACTGAATGAGCTCCCCAAGAGGTTCCATCAAGTGCCAGCTGGTGAGGGAAGAACACAGAGCATGATCCATCCCTGTGGTGGCACTGAGTGATCAGCTGATCTCCAACCTCAAACTGCTTCCTCAGACCTCCTTCTCACACAATTTAGCAGTAAAAATCACTCTTTCTTGAAAACACATGTATTAAATACCTTGTAAGTAATCTGTAAACTGAGCTTTCATACATAAAAAACCCAAACAAAACCCTCCACCCCGACTTGCATATTGAACAGCTTCTGACCACATACCAAGCCATCTCAATCACAATTAACTAATTCACAGTGTAGGATTCATTAATTTGGCCTTTAACTCGTCTTTTTCCAAACCCTCCATGCCTGAATCCCATGTGCTTCCATGAGAACCATTTCAGTGAAAACAAAATTAAGCTGGAAAACCATGGCATTGCAGCATAACAACAGCATCTCAAGTATAATCCAGTATTTAAGTACTGTATTTCATAATTTACAGTTTCTTCAGTCAAAAAGTTTCTAGAGTTCATCCCCTTATGGACCATAAGCTGTAAAAGAGAATTCAAGTGGGGATTTTTTCTTCTATTTTTCCTTCCCCTTTTAAAAAACACTATAATCCAGAGTAAATTCATGCTGCTGCTTGAACAAGTTCCAGTCCTGGCAAAAGCACCTGGAACTTCTTCATCCCAAAAGCTGCCATGACGGCTCAATCAAGTCAGGCCTGCAAACCAATGCAGCTGGAAATGGAGTAAAACAAGATCCAGCTGCCTGAATTCCCAGATCTGACTGGCTGAAGAACACCACTGCGGGAGAGAGCAGGAGCACAATTCCTGCTGGCAGCCTGCACTCGGGACAGTTTAAGATAGTTGCAATCGTATTTCAGATTATTTATCCAAACACTAACTCAACTCTGCAGAGACGCCAGCTTGGAAAAGCACAAAAGCCATTGACTCAGTAAAACGTAAGCATTAAAGTAAGCAAAAAGCCCCATAAATAACACTGGCAAGAGCAGAAGGAAAACCAATCCCTGCTCCAGTCTGGAATAGCAGGTGTGCAGCTCTATGGTTTCACCTTTACAAACACGTCCATTTCAAACAACTTACCTATTTAAAGGTCACAAAAATTCAGACATAACTCATACTAGGCACTGGCAAAGACTGCCTACAAATGCTTTAATACATTTTTTATATTAAAAATATAACAAAGTAGCAGACAACAATTTCTGCCCCAGTACTCTGCACGATTGCTTCACACAAAAAGACTTTGCTATAGAAAGTTTATTATTTCCACTCTTTCTGACTGAAAATATAATGCAGGTTATCCTGACAAACTTCATTAAAACTACATTTGCTTCCAGTCCGACCTGCATAAGAATCAAAGCATCTTTAAAACAACTAACACACAGATAATTCACCCTGAGCAAAAAATACCCCCTCGCTAAAAAAAGTTCAGAGTGAATGAAGATACCAATGAAAACACAGGCGATAGCACGAGCCTATTCCTTAATCCCTGTCATTCACCATTCATTCCCATTTTTAGCCCCCTGGAGACCAATTTTTTCTAATCTTACCTACCTTGAAGTAGAAACACTCACATATTACAGCTTCTTATAGTGCATTTATAAGATAAAACCATATTCTAAGAAAGATACTGCTCAGAATGACTACGTTTTCTAGTAATTCTTGCCCTCTCCAGTTTAAAACTTAGGAACTTATCACCTCCACAAATCCCACCGATGCTGCAGCAAAATATGTGAATTACGCTAAAAAAAATCCCCAAAGCACAGTACTAACCCTAAATAAAGACATCAAAGGCAAACAAGGCTGATCCAGTAAATAAAAAGCAATTACAAATGTGCATCAGAAACGTGAAGCTTAGCAAGTCATCTATTTCGACATTAGGAAAAACTCATCCGGACTGCGAGATCTTTCCGAAACTAGGAGCCTTGGGAGGTATCTGCTGCAGGTTTCACAAAGCCAAGGGGTTGCCTCCGATTATCAAGTTTAAATTAGAGAAGAGCCCAAGACACCTGGACGCCAGGCCCGAGGAGCAGTTATTGTTACAGGGGGGTGGGAGCGAAGAGCGGTCTAAATTAGAGAGCAACTCGAGAGTGGATTGCAAGGCGGCTCTGGAGAGAGGATAATAACAGGATTCCCCTTCCGCCGGGGTGGGATGGAGGGCGAGGGGCCCCTGAGGGCTCGGGGCCGCCATTTTGTCCCTCCCGGGCGCGCGGTCCCAGCCCAAGATGGCGCCGGGCGCCTCATGCGGGGAGCGGCCCCTCCGCCATCGACCCCGCCGCGCCGCCTCACCCGCCTCTCCGCTCCCGCAGAGGCTCCGCCACCCGCGAAAGGGGACACGGGGGCACACGAGGGAACCGGCGCCACCCGAAGGCGATGGAGTGGGTGTGTGGGGAGGGAGGGGAGCGGGGGCCCGGCCGCGCAGCGTGCTCGGGCTCCGTGTATTACCCGTTCGCCGTAGTTTTGCTCCCCGCTGTCGCTCATCGTCCCGTCCCGCTGCTCCCACCGCCGCCGCCCGAACCGGACACGACCGACCCCGGCGACAGCGCCGTCCGCGCGGGAAGTGACGAGACCGCGGGGCCGCGCGCGCGCGCTCGGCAGGACACGCCCCCAGGGCGACATCCCTGAGCCGGAGGCCGCGCCCGCGCCCCAAAGCCACGCCCCACATGGCACCGCCCCGAAGAGAAGGTCACGCCTCCGGCTTTAGGCCACGCCCTGCTCTGAGGCCGCCCGCGAGCCGAAACCACGCCCCCGACAGGGCCACGCCCCACCAACCACCCCCCGCGGCCCTCACCGCCCTGGGTGCGATGGCCACGCCTCCTGACGTCACACGCGAGGCCAACGCCACGACCCCGCCCCACGAAGCTCCGCCCCCTGCCCCTCAGGTGAGGCCCCGCCCCTCGCCCCAGGTGAGGCCGCGGAAACAGTTTAAAAATGTGATTGCGAGGGACATTTTTTGAGTGTTAAAGCATTAGTTCAGAGCACGTGGGCAGGGGAGAGCGGGATGTTTCTTAGGCACCCACTCGAGGGCAGCAGAGTGTCGCTGAAATGGTGGGTTTTCCTCCATCCGTGGCATAGTTTCTCCACAAAACGTGCGCAGCGAGGAGTGTCACAAACAACTCCGTTGTATCTGTTTTATGTCACAAGCAGCACCGGCAGCCCCAAAGGGCCAGGACTGTGCAGGGATTAGCAAAGGACACCCACACAGAGAGGACCACCCTGACTTAAAACACACAGCTGTGGTCTAACCAAAATACCGGCTTCTTCAGTGCTTTTCAAACCACACCACCGCACAAAGCGCAGAGTCGGGAGACAGGAGGAGACATTGCACCTGCTCAGCTCATCCCAGGGAGTCCTGGAATTGTCTAGTTTGACAGGGACCTTAAAGCTCATCCATTTCCACTCCATGCCATGGGCAGGGACACCTTCTACTAGCCCAGGTTCTCCAAGTCCTGTCCAACCTGGCCTTGGACACTTCCAGGGATGGGGCAGGCACAGCTCCTCTGGGCAGCCTGTGCCAGGGCCTGCCCACCCTCACAGGGAACAATTCTCCCCTAATATCTAATCTAAACCAACTCTCTTCCAAGTTGAAAATGCACCTGATAACCCACAAGCTGCTGCAGGACATAATCCTGCTCCAGAAATGCTTCTGTAACCACCTGACGTCCCAGCAGTGACTATTTTTCTTCACTGAAATGCATTTCCTGTGCAGTGAGGGCTGGGTAATGCCCTGCCTGCCCCATTGTGCTGTTAACAAGCAGCGAGGCAGAGACCTGAACAGGTCAGTACCTCTTCCAAGTGTGATTTTTGGCCGCCGGGGTTATTCCTGGCGCCATTCCCCACACAGATTGAAGAAGTGGCAGCAGCTGAGAATGCCAGGAGAGCAGGCTGGAGGCAAAGTGCAAAGGGAAGAGAGAAAATGATGTCTTCACTCTGCAATCCCAGGTGATTACAGAGATACCCAGGGGGAACCCCAGCTCCATTTCCATCACTTCTGACACTCGTGAGAAGAGACAAGCCAGAGGTTGCCTGGCTGTCTTCCCTCTCCCTGCCAACCCCAGAACAAAAAGGTGAATTTATCAGCTAAAGAGGCAGGTGAACAGTGTTTTCACAGCTTTTGCTGATTTAAAAACACCACAGGGGTTTCTGTGCGAGTGGTTTCATTTCAGTGCTTTACTTCTGTTACAGCACAGTAACTGACACTGATCCTGAGCTGGAAGGGAGCCACAGGGATTATCCAGTCAAAACATTGGCCCTGACAGACACCCCAATAATCTCACCCTGTGCCTGACAGCGTTATCCAAATGCTTCTGAAGTTCTGGCATCCTTAGGGCCGTGCCCATTCCCTGGGGAGCCTGGGCAGTGCCCCAACACCCTCTGGAGGAAGAATCTTTTCCTGATATCCAGTCTAACCCTCACCTGACACAGCTCCAGCCACTCCCTGGGTCCTGTCCCTGGTCACAGAAAGCAGAGATTGGAGCTGCCCCTTGGAAGGAAGCTGCAGCCCCTGATGAGCTCCGTCCTCAGCCTCCCCTTCCCCAGGCCGAGCAGACCAAGTGACCTCAGCACCTCCTGCCTTTCTTGCAGGAAGTTTCATGGACATTTGTTTTCCCCTCCTTGGTCTATATTTGCAAATCTAAGCAGTACTTGGCCCCCAGAGACTGTAAACCCCAAGACTGCCTACAACCCTCACTGCAGGGCACAGCATTGCCCACCTCTCCTCAAGATTTTCCCTTTCACCAGTGGGACAAGCAGTCACCAGCAGGGATAAATCATCTGGAATTTCCTAGGAGTGAGGGCCTCTCCCCTCTCCCATGGTGGCAGACACCCCAATGCTCCCGGAAATACTCTGAGCAGGAGAGGAGGGCATGGAGGAAAAGGAACAGCTGATGTGAGCATGCTTTGATCCTTTCCTTCACATTTAAATGTGGGTAACCAGGAGTTAGGGAAGCCTCCCTACATTTGGGAAGCACCTGAGCCCGCTGTGCCTGGCCTCTGCAGCAGTGACGCAGAGGTGTGTGAGATGATCCCAAGGAGATTATCTCCCTGCTCCCAGCAGCACCCAGAGAGGCAGCCTTTTGTGCAGGGAGTGCAGCTGGATTGAAGAGGCGTTTTTCTGTTTGCTTAGGCCATTTCCAGTTTGTATTGCAATGTCAGTCTGGATTTGGGGGCCTCCTGGCCATGGTCTCCACAGACATACTCCTGCCAGAGTTTGTGAAACACCTTTTGCAGTTAAATTAACAGTCTCACCTGTGCCTTGGACACTGTTTCCTACACATTCTCCCTGAGAAACTGGTTGCTCGCGGCTTCCATGGGCACCCCAATTTCTGGGCAAAATCCTGGCTGACAGCTGGGCACAGGGAATGGTGGGAATGGAGTTACATCCACCGTGGGCTGGGCACCACTGGGGAACCCCAGGGCTCTGTGCTGGACCGAGCACTGTTTAATATCTTTATCCATGATCTGGATGAGGGGATTGGCCACCCTCAGTATGTTCATAGGTGACATCAACTTGGGTGGGAGTGTGGAAGGCAGGAAGGCTCATCCAGAGGAATCTGGACATGTTGGATCCATGGGCTGAGGACAATGGGGTGAGGGTCAACAAGGCCAAGTTCCAGGTCCTACCCTTGCGTCACACCAACCCCATGCAGCTCCAAGCTGGGGACAGAGCGGCTGGAAAGCTGGGAAAAGCCCTGGAGGTGCTGGTGACAGTGGCAGGACACAAGCCCAGGTGTGCCCAGGTGGGCAAGAGGCCAATGGCCCCTGGGCTGTCCCAGCCATGGTGGGTCCAGCAGGCCCAGGGCAGTGACTGTCCCCTGTGCTGGGACCTGTGAGGCACCTCCAGCCCTGGGGACAGTTCTGGGCCCAGCAGTTCAGGAAGGACATCGAGGAGCTGGAGCGTGTCCAGGGAAGGGAAAGGAGCTGGGGAAGGGAATGGAGCCCCAGGAGCAGCTGAGGGAGCTGGGAAAGGGGCTCAGCCTGGAGAAAAGGAGGCTCAGGGGGAATCTTCTGGCTCTGCACAACTCCCTGACAGGAGGGGACAGCCAGGATGGGGTTTGGGCTCTGGTCCCAGGGAACAGGATGAGAAGAAACAGCCCCGTGTTTACAGCTGAAATGATAAAATAAGGAGCAAGTTCCACTGCACCCAGTGCTCTGTAGAGACAGTTGTTATCAGTTCCTTTTGCCAATAACATGCATCCTGTGAATACATTTACATGGGAATTGGAATCCTGCTGATTTGCAAATCAAAGTAGAATATGATGTTTCTTTGTGCAGAGTGTGTGATGCTGTGAGATGCACAGGAAGGAGCCTGAAGGAATCAGTATGGTATGTCCCTCTCTTATAAAGAGACCAAAAAACATGGAAAAGGGCAGAACATTAGAGTTGAGGTAGGCCAGGAAGCTCCCTCTTGCCTTCCTCCTTTCTGAGGATTTAGTGAAGGGAGTCCAAATGGAATGGGAACTGTAGAGAATTTTAAAAGGATCTGGAGAAGGGCACAAAGAGGCACAGGGTGCAGAACCAGCACTTTTCTCCACCCAGATCTACCAAGGACAATGCTGCTTTGCAGCCAAGTTGTTTCACCTCTTAATCCTGTTCCTTCCTCAAGTCCCCCCCTAGGAGGGCAGTGTCATGCAAGAACAAAGATTAAGTGATGATTAAGAACATTTAAGTGAAGATTAAAGATTAGGAACAAAGACTGAGTGAAAAGTCATGAGTAGAAAACGTTTGTGGCTCAGAGCTGCTGTAACAGCTCCCAGAACAGCAATTTCCCTCTATCCAGTTATGTGTAATCCCCAAAATTGATCCCAAGTGGAGAAGACTGGCTCATGCCTACACTGTTGAGGTCTCTGGGCTGCTCTGACTACATCCAAATCAACTCCTGGTGAAAATCTTCCAGCTATTCCTCAGCTGAGCAAATGCTGAAGTACATCCATAGGTCCTGCTAATCCGTGTTAACCGAGATTGAACTTTGATGTTAATTTTTTTCAGGGATTTTTTCAACAGCTAACCAACCAAAGGAAAAAAAAAACCAGCAAAAAAAAAAAAAAACAAAAAAAAAAACCAAAAAAAAAAAAAAAAAAAAAAAAAACAAACATAAAAACAAAGCTGGGAATTACTTAAATTCCTGATTCCAAGTCCATCTTGGAAGTTTCCACCTGCACAGTTTCTTTTCAGGATCGATGGAATGAGTCACCTGCTATATTTGCCATGTAAAAGGCAAACAGGGATGCTCAGCTGGGTTGTGGCATTTGCCTACTGAATTGCAGGCTGAAAAAGCCAAACTTGTGGAAGTTATAGAAAGGAGTTTGTTTGTTCCAACAGCACACACGTGCAGCTGCAGAGCCAGCCTGGCAGCTCCTGCTCCCCTCCACCTCTCTTCCCCCCCACCACCCACACAGCACATGGACACACTTCCAGAGCAACAGGAACCACAGGAGGGAGTGAGCCAGCTCGGGAATCAGCAGTGAACGCTGGCGGCTTTGCTGCCGAGGGGGACGGAGCAGGCTCTCAAACAGCTTTTCCCTGGAGCATGTGTGGCACCTCTTCCATGTGAGCTCCCACTGCCATCCTGCTGCAGCCCTTCCTGGCTCTGTGCTGCCCAGAGCTCTGCCACACCCAGCACCTGTGCAGCTCTCTGCTGCAAGGGGATGACAGAAACCATCCTGCTGGGAGTAACCTTTATCCCCAAGTGCCAGCTCACCTTCCTGCTGAGAGAGCAGAGGGAAGTGAGCAGAACAGATCAGAATCATTTAGGTTGGAAAAATCAGGTCCAACCATCAACCTTACACTGCTGACTCCACAACTTGTTCCCTGGGAATAGAGTCTGACCCTCACCCCCAGCTGCTTCCTCCTGTCAGGGAGTTGTGCAGAGCCAGAAGGCCCCCCCGAGCCTCTTTTTCTCCAGGCTGAGCCCCTTTCCCAGCTTCCTCAGCCCCGTTCCCTTCTCTGGACTCACACCAGCCCCTCAATACTCATTTTATGCAGCTGACTATGATTTCCCTTTACTGTGGATGTCTGCCTTGGGAATTCACATTTGTTGGGTGAGGCAGATCTTGTCTTGGGAAATTCCTGATCCTGAAGCTGTGCAGCATCCCCAGGCGGCTTCAGGTGTGGCTGTGCTGTCTGTACAGCTGTTTTCTGGTGAAACAGGGTTAATGCTGGGGTCATCATGAGAAAACAGAGGGAGCAGGAGCTTTCCTGGAAATCCTCTCCAAAGCTTTTGCCCCAGAACTTCTGCAGAATCTCCTCTGTTAATTTGGCCCTGGAATGCTCATCTGCCTTCCTGGCTCTGGAAGTGTCCTGTAGACACAGGTGTTCCTCTTGGCTGGCTCTTCAGAGGGACTAAAGAGGGGATGTTTCCCAAATTCAAGACTGACAGAGCCTGTGTGACGTGCCTGTCTCCATCCATCACAATGACATGATTATTTTGTTTGGTTCTCACCAAACTTTGGCATTTCCTGCCAACATCTAAATAGTGATCACACTTGGTGTTCTGCACCCAGGACAGTGACAGCTGCAGACAGGGAATGTCCTGTGGGTGGAAGAGCTGCTGGAGAACTGCCATGAGCATCCTCAGAACTACAGCATGGCCAAGCTTGCCGTGACCCCACATTGCAGCAGTTACAGGAACAACTTGTTGCTCAGAAATGAGGCATTCTCAAATGCATGAGGCTTTTCCAAGGAAAAGGAAAGGGCAGGGAGCAGAGCCCATCTCAGGAGGGCTGAGCACCTGTCCAGGATACCAGGAAAATAAAACTCTCCCAAAGCTATGTTGCTTCTTCTAAACCTGTTTAACAGCTTTTTCACAACCAGGATGGTGCTTGATAGGGATCAGCTTCTGGAACACATAAAGCTGCTGTCAGCAGTGGGGTTGCACCAGGAGAGGTGGCTCTGGTTGCCCTCCCAACTGCCAGAACTCAAGAGGTGTCTCCATACAGGCACTGCCATCTGTCTCCATCTCCACAAAGTGTTAGTGAGATCTGACATGGCCAATGGAAGACAAAACCACGCCATGCAGGACCTGAAGGAATGTCAGGAAACTATGCTGGGGGGAGATTTAGATGGGATAATAGGAAAAAGTTCTTCCCCCCAAGAAGTGGTGGAGCACTGAACAGGCTCCCCAGGGAATGGGCACAGCCCCAAGGCTGCCAGAGCTCCAGCAGCATTTGGCTAACACTCTCAGGCACAGGGTGGGATGGTTGGGGTGTCTGTGCAAGGCCAGGAGTTGGACTCAATGATCCTTGTGGGTTCCTTCCAGCTTGGGGTGTTGTGTGACTCTGTGATTCCATGATACCTGGGAGGGCAGGCACCCATCGGTGACAGCGACAAGCCTGGAGAGCAGTGTGGAAGTGTGGCTGCTACTGGCAGCAGGGGCAATTATCACTATCACTTGGCAGCTCCTAAGTCCTTCAAATTCCCTGTGTGTGACTCCTACTCCAACAGCAATCCCACACCACAGCCAGGTGGTTCAGCTCAGTAGCCAGGACACTCAGGGGGGTTACACCTTTTCCTTGTGAGGCTACTGTGGGAATCACAAGTGAGCTGTGAGCCCCTGCATAAAGGAATCACAGATCACAGGAAATATCCTGGTTGGAAATGAGAGGAAAAAATATATACAAGGATTACATGCAAGAAATGGCTTTCCTGCACCCTCCACAAAGCCATTAAACAGGTTCTGATAGGCTCATTTTATAAAACACTGATGTGAAGCTGGAAAGGAAACCTGAGGCTGCTGTGTAGTACAGACCTGACTGAAGGTACTTCAGATATGAGCCCAAGTGTGCAAAGAGCTTTTTGCTCTCTGGCTCCCACAGACTCAAAAAGTGACCACAACCCACCACCAGGAATTTAGGGGTGAGGTGGGGCCTCATCAGAGCCATGGGGATACCCTGACCCCTGCTCTGGAATGTTGAAAGATCTGTTAGTGACACTGCAGGGCTGTGAGCAGGATGTGAATGTGCCATGGATTGTAGGTGATCCTGTGCAGCCTGGAGACGCCACGTGGTCCCAGGCCTCAGGGGTTCTCCTGTTCCCTCCATGCACTTCACAAGCCTAAATGCATTATTTAACTGCTCTCTTTTTAAAAGACTGGTGCAGAGGTTTGCCTGAGATGATTATTGCTACTGCTTGCAGAATTAAACTGTGGATTAAAATAGATTTTATTTAATTAACCTGAATGAAATAAGTGTTTGGGTCTGATTCAGTCTCAGGAGAGGCGTCAGATCAGACAGTGCCAGTAAAACTGACTGACCTGTGCTTTTTCCAGTGGGATGAGCACAAAAATCTCTCTGTGGCATCTAGAGAAGACTCCTTAATCTCCTTAGCCTGTCTTGGGAACAGGCTTGGCTGCCAACAGTGCAGCAATGCAGGGCTGGGTAGTTGGAATCATGCTTAGGTGTGCAATGTTCCAGTGGAAGTGAAAGCAGCCTGGGATTCTCTGAACAAAAGTACCAAAGTCCTGGATATTGCTCTTCCTCAGGTCCTGCTGCTGCCCTCACTGACACACGGCCCAAGTACCCAGCTCCTGGACTGGGGACAGCTGCATGCAGAATACCCAAGAATTCCAAGAATTGGTCCATCTGCCTCCCAGTGCTAGTGTACCCAGCTCTAAACTCCTCATGCACCACCTGGCTGTCTGCGGGAGTGATGGCAGCTAAGTGCTCAGACAGAGGGAAGTGCAGTGGGATGATCTGCCTAACCCATTTATCCCACATTTTTCCTGAAAAGTGCGTGCCCACTGATCCCAAACAACACATCCCTCAGCCCTTCCCTTATCTGGAAGTATGGCAATCAGGAGGGGAGGGAGTTCAGTGCCACCCATCTCCTCTCCCAACACAAGGCCATCACCACAAACCAGGGTTCACCTCCAGTGTGTTCCATAGAATCATGGAATCATTAAGGCTGGAAAAGCTCTCTAACTTTGAGTCCAACCATTAACCTGGCACTACCATATTCACCACTGGCTCATATCAGGAACAGGGTGTCCAGCAGGCCCAGGGCACTGACTGTCCCTGTGTGCTGGGACCTGTGAGGCTCCTCCAGTCCTGGGGACAGTTCTGGGCCCTCACAGCAAGAGAGACATCGAGGGGCTGGAGCATGTCCAGGGAAGGGAATGGAGCTGGATTAGGGGCTGGAGCACCAGGAGCAGCTGAGGGAGCTGGGAAAGGGGCTCAGCCTGGAGAAAAGGAGGCTCAGGGGGGACCTTGTGGCTCTGCACAACTCCCTGACAGGAGGGGACAGCCAGGGAGGGGGGTCAGGCTCTGCTCCCCAGGAACAGGGACAGGATGAAAAAGAACATCCTCAAGTTGTGCCAGGGGAGGTTCAGGTTGGACATCAGGAGGAATTTCTCCACTGTAAGGGTGGTCAGGCCCTGGAAGGGGCTGCCTGGAGAGGTTTGGAGTCCCCATCCCTGGAGGTGTCCAAGGAATGCCTGAACATAGCACTCAGTGCCCTGGGCTGGGTGACAAGGTGGGGTGTCACTGCATATGTTGCAGTCAAGAGAGCCATGATACACAGAGTATCACCACAGAATTTCAGAAAGTTTGAGCACTCACCCAGAGTAACACACCCTACCTCATCAGAAGGCTTCAGGCATACAGAGTAACATACAGGCCCATCCAGAGTAACAACGTGTCACTTCAGAAAGCTTCAAGCATCTACAGCTCTTTGTTGTTCTTTTTCCCAACCTTTTATCCCCTCATGTTCATGCAGTGCCCCTGTGTGCCCTCTGTTCCCTTTGGAGGTTGGTCAGTGCCCCTGGGCACCCCATGGCTCATTGCTGTCAGCGCTGCTCACTGCTTCTCACAGCTGTGCCCACTGGGGATGAGGCTCAGCCCCACTCCCACTCACCACAAACTGTGTGCCTACAGCAGTGGGGATCAGTCACAGGTTGGACTTGATGATCTTGCAGGTGTTTTCCTACCTCAATGATTCTGTAATTTTGTAAACTATGTCCCTAAGTGTCCCACTGACACACCTGAACGCTTCCTTTTGCAGCAGCACCCAAACACCCACATAACAAACACAGAACACCCAATCCCCATCCTGTAGTTGTTTCTGTTGCCAAATAAGGTGGAAACGCACAGAAAAACACTGGGAAACTCTGCATTAATCAGTTTTTTTTTTTTTGATTAACCACACTGCTTCTCCAGAACTTTTTATTCCAGCTCTTCCATTCAACCACCTGCTTCTGTTACACCCCTGAAGATACAAACTCGAGGTTTTTCTGCACCACATCATATGGTGGTATAGAAACCCAGCATTCCAGGAGAGGATTCCTAAAGGACTTTGGCTCTGTAAAAATGAGTCCTGAACCACTTGAGTCCCAAGGCTGATTCAAAGGTGAGTGTTAGTTTTCTTATTGCCACATGGGACAAGAGGAGTTAAGAAACTGTAGTGCTGTATTAGTCATTCTTGATATAGTCATTAACTATTATTTGTACAAAACATGTTTTTCAAGGGCTGAACTATCACCTGTTGGAATGTTTAGGAGCTGATTGAGGAGAAAGGAGGCCAAGGATACAGATGGGGAACAGGCAGGGATGGGTGAGAGGGCATAAATTATATATTTATTATAGAAAATGTAGATATATTTTATTTATGCACATGGCATACACATATAGATAGGGGCGTATGTGGGGATATATGTGTAAAGTCAGATATAAAATTATGCACTCATGTGTTATTCCAAGGGGGAATGGGTTCAATTTGAAAGAGTAGGTTTAGATTAGATATTAAGGGGAAAAAAAATCTTCCCTGTGAAGGTGGTGAGGCCCTGGCACAGGGTGCCTAGAGAAGCAAACTGTGCCCAACCCTGGACGTGTTCAAGGCCGGTCTGCACGGGGCTTGGAGCAGCCTGGGATAGTGGAAGGTGTCCCTGCCCATGGCAGGGGTTTGGAATGAGATGGGCTTTTCCCATGCAGCCCGAACCACTGCACGATTCCATAGCGGTCCTTCCACATCAATATACACCCACAAAGGCGCAGCTCTGTGTACAAAACATTCTCTAATAAGACATAATTAAACGACTGATAGGATTTACCCGTAAACACGAATAACCACCTCAAGGCGCGCCCAAGGTTGCGGCAGCGGCGCTCGGGCGGGCGGGGCGCGGCGGGGCCCGGCCCGCGGCGGGGCGGGGAGGAGGCGAATCCAGCCCCGCAGCTGCGGAGCCGCCCCGGCCGGGCGGGGCCTGAGCCCAGCGCTCCCGCCCCTGCAGCCGCGGCCCGGCCCGGCCCGGCATGAGGCTGAGCCGGGCGACCGTGCTGGCACAGGCCAAGGCGGCCGCGCTCGACGGCGTCCGCCGCCTCAACTGCTGGTGGGCGCGGGGACAGGCAGGGACGGGCCGGGGGACAGGGGCTGAGCGGGGGACAGGCGGGGATGAGCAAGGAGGACAGGCGGGGATGAGCAAGGAGGACAGGCTCGGATGAGGCTGAGAGGACAGTGATGGAGGGGGGACAGGCAGGGCTGGGGCTGGGGGCACAGGCTGGGATCAGGAGAAGGGACGGGCAGAGATGGATGAGGGGTGGTAGGCCAGGATGGGGAGGGGACGGGCAGGAGTGAGGCTGGAGACACGGGCAGGGATGGGGACGGGGTTCAGACAGGGCTGGGGAGGGGAGAGAAGGATGCAGGGAGGGCAGGAAGGGAGGGAGCTGGGTGTCAGGCAGGGATGGGGGGACGGGACAGGGCTGGGTAGGGGCAGACGGGCAGGAGTGGGGAACGGGCAGCGCTGGGTGAGAGTGAACAGGCAGGGCTGGGGAAGGGGAGGCACAACACGGCCCAAGACAGACTGTGCTGGAGCAGTTTGGTGGGGCCAGGCTGGGGGCTGGGGCTGTGAGCCCAGCTGTGGGGGAGTGCAGGGGGAGGCTGAGCCCTGCTGTGCTCTCCCTGACCCCCCTCTCCTCTCACAGGGGCAGCCACCTGACGGATGTAAGTACTGGAGGAGCCAGAGGAGCCTGGGCCCACAGCTGGAGCGGGGACACCATGGAGACCATGGGGTTGGCAGGGCGCTGGGGAGGGCCTGGCTTCACAGCCAGCACAGGCTGGCCTGGTGCCTGTGCGCTGCAGGGCTTTTCAGGGTTAATTAGCATCTCACACCATAAAAAAAAATGTGATTGCTGCTGTTTCCACATTGGAAAATTTCTCTCTGAGGCCCAGCATGGAGCCTCGGAGAGCAGAACCCTGAGTCCTACCTCTGTGGTGATTTTGGATGAGGTTCTGTGCTAGGGGAAGGCTGGCAGGGGTGGGAGGGAGCCTTTCTTGCGTGTGGAGGCTGCAGAGTTGGTGGAGCAGAAGAACAATGTGACACTGGCTGGTGTCTGCACTTCCACTCCTGAGCAGAGGCTGGAGAAGCTGCTGACGCTGCACTTGCTGTGTCAGAAAATCTCTGGTGCTGTTAAGCTCGGCTCAGACTGAAACAAACCCAAATTCCTGATGGTGCTTTTTGTGATTTCAATTGGGTTTCTTTGTATTTCCCCCCATGAGTGCCAACATGTTGTTTCTGTCTCTTCCTGCCCAGATATCCATATGCCGGGATTTGCCCAATATCGAGGTGATCACGTTCAGGTGAATGCCAGTTTGCCAGCTTTGGAGAGGGCAAGGAAATCACATTTTCCTGGAGATAGTTTCTTCCCATGTTGCTGGGGTTGTGTGTGTGAGCTGCCTGGCTCTTTGTGCCCCATTTCTCAAGCAGCAGAGATACAGAAATGATTATTCCTCAGCAGCTCCTCTGCACTACTCCCTGTGCTCTTGAGAAAATATTCTCTGTTTTGACAAGTGATAAAAGCCCTTAGGACTGTTGCTCCAGAAAATATTCCATTGTTTCGATAGGGATCTTCTCGGCCTCTCTATGTGGCCTGTTTCCAAAATGCTTGTTGAAATATTTTGTGGATCTCTCAGAGCTTTCCCTTTCCCGTAATACGCTCAGCTTTCACCTATCCGGGGGATCCCATGGAGCCAATGCTCTGTGAATTCGAGCCTTTTAACTTGGGAATCTTACATGGGTTTCCCTTGGGTGGCTCTAAGGAGCTGCTACAGAAAAGGGGGCAGGCTGGGGGGAAGAAGAGGGGCTCTTTGTCATCCTCAGCAGGGTGGAGCAACAGCTCTTTCAATTCTTCCCTCTGCTGACAAAGATGAAATGCCAGAAGCCATGGGCTTAACGCCCCTTGCTGTGCCGTGCTGGGGTGAGGCTGTTGCAGGAAAGGGGACTGGGAAGTGCTGTGCTCCCCCCTGGGCGGGGCAGCAAGGGCAGGATGGGCTCTGACTGTGTCTCCGCAGTGTGAACGGCATCTCGGACCTCGAGCCGCTGCACCAGTGCCAGAACCTGAGCGAGCTCTACCTGAGGAGGAACAACATCAGGAGCCTGGATGAGCTGTTCTACCTGAAGACGCTGCCGCGGCTGCGGGTGCTGTGGCTGGCAGAGAACCCCTGCTGCGGGCCCGACCCGCACCGCTACCGCATGACCGTGCTGCGCAACCTGCCCAGCCTGCAGAAGCTCGACAACCAGGGTGGGCTTTGGTCACCTGCAAACAGCCCCGGGCCAGGGCCACCTGGGAAACGGGGATGTGTTGGCTCCTCTGGAAGGCGTCCTTTGAGTTTTCCTAGAGTCAGGAGGTGTTAGGGGTTGAGTTAGATCCAGTGCTTCTAAGCTGTTTTCTCTCTTTGTCTTCCCTTTCCATTTCTCTTCCCCTTTCCCATCTGCCTCCTCTTGCTCCTTCCCCTTTTTCCTTCTCCATCCCCATCCCTATCCCTTCCCTACGGTAGCAATACTGAGTGCCTCATTATAGCTCCGACAGTACCACTAATTAGTGGTTTTTAGAGCTCTCTCTTTGCTGTGGCCAGACAAAGGTTCTATAACTGGATCTGCTGCTGTAGAAAAGCTTCTCTGTTTTTTTTTCTTTTTCCATCCAGTAGCAGAAATTTGGTTGCTTTTGGAGCCTTCTCCAGAGACAAGAAATAGTAAAGCAGGTTTGCATCCCTCTGTGATACCCTTCTCGCTTTGGGAGGCTGGTGATTGCTTCCAGCATTCTCCTGCACAGGTTTCACTGCAGGAGAAGGGTGAAAGCAAAATGCCACACAATTTTTGGACCAAACCTCTTGGGAACAGCTCTGCAGCAGCAGAACCTGCCCCGCTAGAGATGCCATCCCCTTGGGCTGCTGCAGTTCATAGCAACAGGCATTTGTTGTGGCCTTTGCAGCTGTGACGGAGGAAGAGCTGTCGCAGGCCCTGGTGGATGGCGTGGAGATCACGGCCCCGCCAGCCCGGAGCAGTGTGGAGAACGGCTGGTCCGAGTCCACCGCATCCAGCGCCGCCGGATCCACGACGGAGCCCGAGAGCGAGCTGCTCAGCTGCAGCCTGGAGGAGGCAAAGTGAGGGCTGGGCAGCATTTCTGGGCTGAATTCGTGTGTAACAGGAAAGGAGCCTGACATTCCAGGGGCCAGGCCCGCAGCTGGTGCCGGTTCCCAATGTTCTGGTTGCTGCAGTGGAGCTGTGCTGGCTCAGTGGCACTGCTAGGGCTGGTTCTGTGTCTGCCAAACAGGCTCTGCTGTGGGGGGTGACTTGAGCTCATCAGCTCCATGTGCAGGCAGGGATGGATCCTCTCTGATCTGGAAGCTCCAGCCCATTCCCTGGGGTCCTCCAGCTGGATACTCCTTGCATGGTTGCCTGTGGCAAGGAAGAATTGCCCTGGCAGAGGAAGGTTCTCCCACCTGGTCATAATAACATTTGCTTTTCCTCCTTTACTTTAGCAAAACTCAGGAGGAGCTTGGTATGAAGCCTACTCCCAGGGATAAATATTCCTCCTTTTCCTCTCAAGAGACAGATTGCAGCTGCAAGAAGAGAGTGAGTATCTTTTAAAGACCAAATTCCTTTTCCTTGTATGTGGGGCTAAGCCCCAGCATTGAAGGGCACGAAGAGCCTTGGATGTCCCCAGAGGAGGGGAACAGAGCTGATGCTAGGGCTGGAAGAAATGTCCAGGAGCAGCTGAGGGCTCTGGGTTTGTTTGATTTGGAGAGGAGGCTGAGGGTTAACCTCATACCCCTCTGCAGCTTCCTGAGGAGGGCATATGGGGAGGGGGTGCTGAGCTCTTCTACCTGGGATCCAGCAATAGGAGATATGGAAATGGTTCAGAGCTGTGCCAGGGGATGTTCAGACTGGACATTAGGAAGTGTTTCTTTAGCAAGAGGAGGGTCAAACCTTGGGAAGTGGCTGCTGAACAGGAAGCTTAAGTGGTTCCTCAACCCCCTCCATCGTGTAGCCTTGGATGAACTGGATTTTGGTGGCTCAGTTGGGAATTGCAGAGTGATGGACTCAGTGCCGTTGCATCAATCAGCATAGCAAGGTCTAACCCACACTGCCTCGCTGCCATAGCTGCCTAGAGCAGCACCACAGGCTCTGACCTTTAAAAAGGGGGGAAGTGGCCCCCCATTGTAGCTGGAGAGGTTCAGGTTGGAAATGGGACAAAAGATTCTCCCTAGAAGGACAGTTATTTAGGCTGTGGAATCTCTCCCTGGGGTTCTTCAGGACATGATTTGACAGAGCCACGGCCTGGTGTTGGCAGTGGTCCTGTGGTGGTGGCAGGGCTGGGGACCTTCAAGGGTCCTTTGCAGAGAGCACCAGCTCTCCTCATTCCTCAGAAGAGTGGGCTCCTGTCCTTTCTCATCCTACACATGCTGCAGAGCGAGGGCAGGCACTCCTGGATGTGCCTTTCCTTACAGAAGCCAGGCTGGAGCGTGGCCGGCAGCCAGAGGCTGTGGGCAGCCCGCACAGGGCTGGGCGGATGGGTTTGTCCTGCATTCCAGCCTCGTCACGTGCCACACGCAGCCTCTGCCTGTGTTTGCCCCGAGGGCTTGGTTGTTAGTCCCGGTGGCTGCAGGTGGCTGTTCCAAACTGCTGTCAGTGGTGGTGGTGGTGGTGGTGGAGGAGTTCCTAGAAAGAGCAGGGAAAATGGAGTGTCCTTGTCCTGGCTGGTACAAAGCAGTGTGTGCCTTATCCCCACAGAACAATGTCCTGAATGCCATCCTGCTTCTCATGAAAGAACTGGACGCAGAGGGGCTGGAGATCATCCAGCAGACAGTGGCGAGGAGGCTCCAGGCCTTCCAGAAGAAGGAGCTGCAGGAGGAGTGACAACGCCCATCCCCATTCCAGCCTCCCTGGAGCCCCAGCCCCACAGTGCTGTCCTGCCCACATCCCTGGCTGCAGCCAGAGCCTCGGTGCTCCTCGCTCTGCTTCCGTGTGAGGGCCTGGGATGGGATGATTCTTCTCTGGAGATTTCCTGCTTGTGCAGCGGGCTCTGACAATGTACCCTGTGTGGCTGGGGCTCTTGGATGGGAACTGCAGGGAAATCAGCAAAGCAGAAGGGAACAGGGCTGCGGCCAGAGGTGCTGTGTGATCCAAGGGGGAGCAGAGCCCACGGATGGCTGGGAGGATCTCCACCCCTCAGCCAGCCTGGGGGTGCACAGAACCTTTGAGGGCAGTTTGTACCACAGAGATCTGGTTTGGTGGAGTCTGACAGGGAGACATTGCCTGAGATGGTCACCAAGACCTGTCTGGTGCAGGTGGTGAAGGTCAATGTCCAGTTATTAATTTATTTTCCAGCTCCTGGCTGACTTCCTCAGGTCCTTACTGGTGCATGCAGTGCCTGCTGGTCAGGCAGCCCAAAGGAAAGCTCAGAGCAGGCTGGGTGAACCAGCAATGACTCCCACATCCTGAATGCTCAGCTGTCCTCTCACCCCAACATTCCCTGCAGGCATTAGAGCAGCTTAAAGAAACATCCCAGTTAAAAGGCCCTGAGCATTCTGCCTGCTTTGCACAGGCATGGGGGGGCGGGTGGTTGTTGCTCTTTAACTGATAAAACTGCATTTACCAAGTTTTATAGAGCTGCTCAGTACAAACTCAACTGTTGTGACATACCAAATAAACCCAATTATCCCTCAAGGCCGTGTAAGTGGTGGCTGGAGTTCAGCAAAGGCCTGGCTGGGGGCACTGCTCCATTACCTCTGGTTCAGGGAGTGCATTGTGAGCCCTGTGGAGCAGGAGGAGGGCTGGGAGCCCCGCGCCTTCCCGCTTCACTGCGCCTCTGAAACGGTGAGCCTGCTCCCAGCGCTGCTCTGCAGGGGCACTGCGCTGTCTTGCAACCTTCTTGCAACCACAGCAAAGGCAGGGAGCAAAAGAGGTGCTGAGGAAAGCTCAGTGCAGAGCCACCTGGGCAGGATGATGGCCCTGACATACGGGACACAAGCCCTCTATGTCTCCCAGTGCTGCACTAGTGACGTGGCCTTTCCATGGCCCCCCGACCCTGTTTGTGCAGTGTCCAGGCTGTGCTACCAGGAAGGAATGCTCCTCAGGGATGGTGACAGCCCTGTGTCCACAAGCCTGTTTGCCTGACCTTGGTGGGAACAGACACAGTTTGACCCTTGTCACCCAGGGGGAGATTTGCTGATGCCTTTAACTCCTTGAAGGACCTTTGTTCTTGCCTATTGCGTTAAACCCAGCCGCAGTTGTGTGATTTATGATGTCCCAGACTTTCTTTGACAGCCAGGGCCTGGGAGACTCACCCTGCTGAGTGCAAGTCTTCTCCCAGGCCCCTGGCCTGTCCATGTCAAGGACCTAGGGAGTTGTTGTTGGGGTGAGCTGGACCCCCAGCTTTTCTGGGATGTGAGTGATCAAAGGAAGTGTCCATCAGAACTCAGTCATGGGGCTGATGGAGCAATCACTATGCCCTTGAGGCCACACTGACACAATTCCTGGAGAAGTTGGGCTGTTTGCTGCCTACGTGCCGTGCCGTGCTCGTCATCCTTGGCTGCTGCTGGTGCTGCCCTCGGTGCTCCCAACTGCTCCTTGCAGCATCCCAGCCGAGCTCAGCCCCTCCAGGGCCCTGGCAGCCTGCCTTCCCCTGCAGGATGCTTCTGGAGGCTTGCTCTGCCCTCTTTTCAGGGTGGGCTGCATGTGCTGGGAAGTCTGGGAGCACAGTCGTGCCCCTCCTGCTCATCCTCGGAATGCAGTGGCTGTGCCTGTCCATTTTCTCCCAGGAATTTGGCCCTCCAGGTATTTTTTTTTTGGTGGAAATGAGGTGTGGGTGCTGCAGTGACTCCTGTCCCTCAACGTGCAGCTGGTTGAGCCTGGGGACACCCCTGTCCCCATTCACACCCTAAACCTCTTTGCTGCAGGGCAGTGCTGCCGACAGATTTTCCACAGGACCTGCAGTCACCCTGCCCTGCCTCAGCCGGGAATATCGAGCGGTGAATGCAGATGATTCCAGCTCTGCAAAATGCCAGCAGCTGTACTGAGCCACTTCCCTTCAAACCATCCTCAGAGACTCTGAGAGGCTGGTGGTGAGGCAGGTGTGAGGTCCACGGCTGAGGGAGGGAGGGAAGGAGTGGGCTGGTGTTCCCCCGAAGTGGAGTGGCACAAGGGAGAGTGGAAGAGCCCATTTCCCACCCAGGAAATTGAGCTCCAGGAGAAGCCAGGTCTCTGCCTGGGGTCCCCAGAGCAGATACTCATTCAAGAGCAGCAATGCTGCCTCCATCAGCAAGGTCTGCTACTTACGGGTCCAGGGAGGAGACAAAAGTTACCATCTTCCTCCAGAGCTTAAAATGTGCTCAGTTAGGGGAAATGCACTGAAATCATGGAATCATGGAATGGTTTTGGGTGGGAAGGGACCTGGAAGCCCATCTCATTCCACTCCCTTCCACTATCCCAGGTTGCTCCAAGCCCCATCCAACCTGGCCTTGGACACTTCCAGGGCTGGGGCAGCCACAGCTGCTCTGGGCAGCCTGTGCCAGGGCCTCACCTCCTTCACAGGGAAGAATTTCTTCCCAATATCCCATCTAACCCTGCGGCAGTGGGAAGCCATTCCCGCTTGGTGTGTCACTCCAAGCCCTTGTCCAAAGTCCTTCTCCAGCTTCCTTGTTGGCTCCTTCAGGTACTGACAGTGAGGTCACCTGAGAGCTTCTCTTCTCCAGGCTGAACAATCCCAACTCTCCCAGCCTTTCCTCCCAGCAGAACTGCTCCATCCCTCTGATCATCCTCTGGAGTCTCTCCAGCAGCTCCAGCTCCTTCCTGTGCTGGGCCCAGGGCTGGGGCAGCTCTGCAGGTGGGGTCTCACCTGAGCAGGGCAGAGGGGCAGAATCCCAATCCCTTTCCTGCTGCCCACGCTGGGATCAGCCCAGCACAGGGGCATTTCTGGCATGGGGCCTGGCCTGCCCTCACCACCTGCACCCCCAAGTCCTTCTCCCAGGGCTGCTCCATCTGCTCATCCCCAGCCTGGATTGATCTCGGCGGTTGCCCTGACCCAGGGGCAGCACCAGCACTTGGTGGTGTTAAACCTCATGAGATTCCCATGGGTCGCTTTCTGGAGCTTGTCCAGGGCCCTCTGGATGGCCCCATCCTTCAGGAGTGTCACTGCACCCTCAGCCTGGTGTCATCTGCAAACCTGCTGAGGGTGCCCCGAACCCTCTGTGCCAGCGATGCAGATCTTAAATATCACTGGTCCCAGTACAGACCCTGGGACGCCACTGGTCACCGATGGCCACTCTGAGCCACTGACCCTCTGGATGTGACCATCCAGCCAATTCCTTATCCATCTGACTGTCCATCCATGGAATCCAGCTCTTCAATGCAGAGAGAAGGATGTTGGCTGGGATTATGTCCAGGCTGTATAGAAATTATAGGATAAATGTCATCCATAACCTTTCCCTTGCCCACTGAGGGAGCCACTCCATCAGAGAAAGGCAGGGGGCAAGCCCGGGGGAGCTTTCACTTGGGGACAACTCCATGGGGAGGACAAAGTAACGGCATGCTTGACCCCAAAGACTGATGCATGCTGATGCTGTCCCACAGGCTGGAGCCGTCAGCCCGCAGCCCCAGGAGGGAAGTGGCCTGGGAAAGGGGCTCCCTGTGACCGTCTGGCGCAGCCCGAGTGAGCAGAGCTCGGCCAGGCCGGCACACTTGGCCAGCGCTATGAGAAACTGCCTCACAAACAAGCACAGCACCACCCTAAAGCACTTGAGTGGTTCCCTTGAAGATGGGAACCCAGTGATTTTTCTCTGGAATCATGAAGCAATAGCGAAAGGATGCTGACCTTGCACCCACCAGGACTTGGACAGGGAGGAGAAGCCGCCTGTGGTCCCACTCTCCCAGGCTTTGAGGATGCACAAAACCAGGGAATGTCTCTGCCTGGAATTAACCCGGCTTGGGAAAACCATCAGGCTTTGCTTTTCCCCCCACCCCACCCCACCCCTGTCCTGCCACCCTTCCCCCCTGCAATGACCACTCCAGGAGGCAGGTTTGGCTCCAGCAGGTTTTATCTCTAGAGGAGAGGAGCAGCGCCGTGGGCGGTGCAGGATCCGGGGGTCACGGAGCAGCGGTGAGGTGATGGACACGGCGCCCACAGCCACACGGTGACGGTCGCAGCCAAGCGTCATGCAAGGGGACAGGGGCTCGCCAGGACCCCCGTGCTCGGCCCTCAAGACTCCCACGGGGGATGGAGCTCCACGGGGGCACCCAGAAGCCCCTGGGACCAGCTCCAACCCACTCTGGGATGGCTCCGCATCCTCCTCACTCCCCTCCCGCATGTGGGGCAGGCGACTACAAGCAGCAGCAGTTGGCTCAGGCGGTCAAGCTGCTAAGTAAGGACTCAAAATACTCCATCATTAAATAATAATAAACTATTAAGGGAAGATTAAGGGTCTGGGCTGTGCAGCTGGGCTCAAGCAACTCTTCTGCATCTGCACAGGGACCAGAACCCGCAGCAGTGATTCGGGGCAGGATTGTGCCGTTCTGGGACACAGCACCAGGCTCTGCCTGCTGTAAAGGGTCGATGGCAAAGCTACAGGGCTACTGAGAACAGAGGGGACACAGTGCTCCCCCAGCAGCATGTGGGCACAGAGAGGACACAGCAGGGGCTATGGGTCAGGCTGGTGGGACTAGAAGCCCTTCTCGATGCTGAGGGTGCGACGGGTGACGTGCTCCATCTGCCCCGAGATGTACTCGGTGAGGCTGATCTGGTAGTTGGCGAGCATCTTCAGCATCAGCCGTAGGTTCAGCCACCACTGCTCCTGGGGCAGCCTGTGCCTGTGCAGGGGACACAGCTCTAGAGCAGACACCCCGGGAGGGTTCCCCCAGGAGCCAGTGAACCACTGGGGCATGGGGACTTACTCAAAATCCGTGACTTTCTTGAGCTCTGTCACAGGGCTGAAGGCCACCACCTTCTTCCGCAGCCCGATCACACAGGCAGTGTCTCCAGAGTTGGCAAACACACGCCCTGGGAGGGGGACACTGCTGACCTTGGCCACCTCACTGGGGGCCACGCCTGGAAGCCTGGAGCAGCAGCCACCAGCCTTCCCTACCCCCCCTGGGAACCCTAGCCCTCGGCTCACCCTTGCTGTAAACTTGCTGCAGCTTCTCTGACATCCACAGCACCGCCTTCACTCCCAGCTTGGTCCCATAGTTCCGGTCAAAGGGGGTTGGGGCTCCTCCCTGGGGACAAAGAAATGGGGATGTCAGGCCTTGCCCAGCTCTCAGGGCCAGCAAGGCCCATCCTACCCTCTCCCCTGTACCTCTGTACCTGCTGGAGGTGGCCCAGGACGTTGATCCTACAGTCAAAGATGCCTTTGCCTTCGGAGGAGTAAAGGTTGTAGAGGAACTCGGTGGTGTAGTGCTCGTGGCACTTCTCATTGCTGGGGAGCAGAGGGAAGGGCTTGGGGGGCTGCTCCTTCTGCTGGCATGCCCAGGGAATGCCCTTTGTTTCCCATAACACCTTTTTTGTGCTGTATTGTTTTCCCTGAGGCCCAGGGCCCCAGTCTGTGTCTCCAGGAGGACCCTGGGGCTGGGGTGGGGACGGCAGCAGAGGCAGCCAGTGTCCCCAGGGCCAAGTGTGTGCCCAATGTGCCAAACCTCACCGTGCCCAGGACCCCTCTCTGACCATGGGAAGGGCTCAGCTCCAGCCTTGCTCCCTGCCACAGGGCTGGGGTTTGCAGTGACTGTCCCCAAGTGCCCCCAACTCACCGCAGCACCAGTCCTCTCTGGATATCTGTCTTCATTTTGTCAGTCAAGTGCTCCACGTTGGCCTGCAAGATGAACACCAAGATGCCAGCAGCCATCCCACAGCTGTCCTGTCCTGACATCAATCCAGCATGGCCATGTCCTCCAGCTCCTGCCCTGCTCTGGAGCCCTCTCTTCCCCAGTCTTCCTTCTCATTTCAGCCAGAGAGCCACTCTTGCCCGCTCACCTTTAAGTCGTGGATAGTGAAGGGGTCTTCATAGACGTAGGCAGCGTCAGCGCCCACGGCGATGCCAGTGACCGTGGACAGGTACCCGCAGTAGCCCCCCATGGTCTCCACAATGAACACGCGGCGCTTGGTGCCCGAGGCCGACTGCTTGATGCGGTCACAGCTCTGTGCCCAAACAAGGGGAGGTCACACCAGGGAAAGCCACCTTTGCTTCCCCGGCACGGGACGCCGGCTGCTCCAGGCCATGATGGAAGGTAGTGGAGCACGGCGGCCCCTGAGCTGTCCCTGTCCGTGTCCCTCACCTCCATGGCGGCATTGACGGCCGTGTCGGAGCCCAGGCTGAAGTCTGTGCCAGGCACGTTGTTGCTGATGGTGGCGGGGATGACGCACATGACGATGCAGAGCTCCTCGTACTGCCCGCGTGCCTCCACCAGCTGCAGCACCCCCTCGTACGCCTGCAAGCAGCCGAGGGATTGGGAAATGCTGGCCCTGCAGCCAGGTCTGCATCCCAGAAAGATTCCTCTGGGATGCCCACAGCCACCCCGGCCCCCACTGAACCAAGGATCCGCCGCACCTCAAAGCCCCCAATGACCAGCAGCCCCTGGATGTTGAATTTGCGCACGTTTTCCACGATCTTCTCCATGCAGGTCTTGGGCAGCGTCCTGTGGTGGGAAGGGGGTGCAGACGGTGGGGTGAGGATGGTGGGGACACCCTTTCCCTATGCTCCCGTGCCCAGGGCTGCACTCACCGCTTGGTGCCCAGCATGGAGCCGCCGCGGCCCAGCCATCCTGCCACGTCATGCCAGCCCACCTCGCGGACCTGCGGGCACCAGCGACAGCTTAGGGCTGGGAAGAGCCCCCCGCCCCCAAGCCCAACCCCATCCTCCAGGACATCCCAGGCTCACTGTCCCCCTTACCTGCCCCTTGGCCAGGCCCTCGAAGCCGTCGCTCACCACGTAGATGGTGTGTCCCTGGCAGATGCTGATGCGCACGGCCGAGCGCACGGCAGCGTTCATGCCAGCGGCTGGCGCTCCCACGTTCAGAATGGCCAAGCTAAATGGGCTCTACGGGGACAGGGATGGGAACAGCACATCCCCACATGTCCCCAGGGCGGGGATGGTGTACCCTGCTGCTCCCCATCACCCCTCACCTTCTCCTGAGCTGGCTTCTGGTGCGCCAGCAGCTTGTAGATGTTCCAGTTGTTCTCAAAGCTCCTGCAAGGACACGGTGATGTGTTCCCAAGGCACGTCTGGGAGAAGGGGCAGTCTCCCCAGTGCCCCTGGGGTGTGACTGGGAACACCCTTCTGGCTGCAGAAGCCAACAGATTCCCCACAAGGAGAAGCCCCTATCCAAGAGGGATGTCTCCCGCAGTCCTGGTTCCTGCTCCTCACCTTCCACGGAGCTGGATGGCCTCCTCAAACCTCTTCTCGTCCATGGCCTTCTGCACATCCTTTGTCTTGAGCCAGGAGAAAGATGCAGCACCATAACACCCACGTTCACAGGGAGGGGAGTGAGACCCCCACCCAGCTTCCCTGGTACTCACCACCTGGACACACTCCATGAGAGGCAGCCGCACTGACTGGTTCCCGGAGTGGCTGACCACGCAGGCTGGGGTGTCTGGCGTGGCCTCCAGCAGTGCCATCACCGCCTCCATCCCCATCTTGCTGCTCTGCAAAGGGACAGGGGCACCTGTGACACTGGGCCACCAGTGCCAGCTGGGTGGGATGCTCAGGGATGCTCCCACAAGCTTGGAAACCATGTGGCTGCTGATTCACTGCTGGAAAGCTGATGGTTTTATTTAAAAATTCATGAAATTTGGAGTAAATGAGGAGAAATGGGTGCACAGCTCTGCCCAGCACAGCAGGGCTGAGCCCATCTGAGCCTCACCCCTTTCCACTGGGCAGAGGGATGGCAGGAGCGGAGTTCCCCCTCTCTGTGTCCTCCCCTGGACCTACCAGCACACGGTCAAAGGCGGACGGGGTCCCTCCGCGCTGCACGTGGCCGAGGACGGTGACCCGCGTGTCGAAGCCCAGGCGTTGCACCACCAGCTGTGGGGAAGAGGGGACATCACGGTGGGGACCCGCCGGTGTCCGTGGGTGCCAGGGTGGTGCCGGGGCAGTCCCTTACGTCCTTCACGTAGTTGGAGGAGATGGGTTTGCCGCTGCGGTCGATGGCGCCCTCGGCGATGATGATGATGTTGAGCCGCGAGCCCCGGCTGCGTGTCTGCCACGAGGGGAGAAAAACGGCCACCACGGCTCAGCCAAAACTCGCCGTGGGCTGTGTGTGCGTGCCCTCCCCATCCTGCCATCTGTGCTGCCCCGGGGGTGGCTCAGGTCACGGGCAGCTGAGCCCCCAAGCCGGCGCTGCCCCTGGCACGCGAGGGCTGGATTTGCGCTCGGCTGAGTGCCCCGGTTCACAGGGACAATGGCGGCAGCTCCCGAAGCTTCGCAGGGGCTGGGCACGGCTGCAGGGCTCAGCCCGGGCCCCTGCGGGGACCCCCCGGGGGGAACCGGGCATGGGATGGGATGGGATTGTAGGAAACGCCCCTCACCTCCCCGAGCCTCTCGCACATGAGGTCCTCCCAGCCGTCCTCCGGAGGGGATTCAGGGATGAAGAGCCAGTCAGCGCCCGAGGCCAAGCCGGACACCAGCGCCAGGTACCTGGGGGGACACGGTGGTGGCAGCACTGACCACGAAACGTGGCATCCCATCCCACCGATGGCTTCCCCACCCACGGGGGCTTACCCGCAGTGGCGACCCATCACCTCCAGCACGAACGTCCGCTGGTGGCTGCAAGGACACGGGTGGGAAGAGAAGGAGGTTGGTGTGTGCGATGGCCGGGGCGCTGCAGCCCCCAGCCCCCCGTCCCCCTCACCTCTGTGCCGTGGTGGTGATGGCGTCGACGACCTCCATGATGCGGTGCAGCGCCGAGTCGGTGCCGATGGTCATGTCGGTGCCGCAGAAGTCGTTGTCGATGGAGCCCACCAGCCCCACGATGTTCAGGTGGCAGTTCTTCCTCGCCACCTCCTCGCTGATCTGCCCTGGGGGGGTCACGGCCACCGCACCGGTTACTTCAGGGCACTCACGTCCCCACCACCATGGGGCTGGAGCTCAAGCCTCCTTGGGGTCACAGCACTGGGGTGACCCTCCAGACCTCTCCACCCTCCAACGCCTTCATCTACCCACCGGGGGGCTGGGAGGGGCTCACCCACCATCTCGGACCAGCTCCTCCAGCAGCCCAGCCCACTCGGATCGGAAGATGTCCGCGCCGGTGAGGCTGCCGTCGCCGCCGATGACGCACAGGTTGGTGATGCCGTGCTCCACCAGGTTGCGCGCGGCGCGCAGCCGGCCTGCCCGCGTGGTGAAGGCCTTGCAGCGGGCGCTGCCGATCACCGTCCCGCCCTGGGGACAGAATGGGACACGTGGCTTGTCACACACGTTTCGGGGGCTGGGAGCTGGGGTCCCGTGGCCCCATGGTGACCCTCACCAGCTGGATGATGTTGGAGACACTGAGCCAGTTGGCTTGCTTGATGTTGTCACCCCCCTCCACCAGCCCCTCGTAGCCCTGTGGAGAAGCAGAGGGTGGAAGTGAAAGGTACCCTGGCACCAGGGGGGTGGATCCCCCCCAGCCATGATGGGGAGCAGAGGGGAACCCCAACCTCATAGATGAGGAAGACCTTGGCTCCCACGTATATCCCCATGCGGGTGACAGCGCGGACAGCGGCGTTCATGCCTGGAAAAGTGATATGTGTGCTGGAGTATTCCCATGGAGATGGAATCCTACAGGTGACCCTGAGGTGTCCCTTCGAGCAGGGGGAACCCCTTGGGACCCTGCAGCCCACAGGGAATGGGATCCGATAGGTGACCCTGAGGTGTCCCCTTGAGTGGGCGGGGAGCCACGTGGGCTGAGACCGGGGAAACTCAGCGCACAGCTGGGCCCGCGCACGAGAAACTGCCCGGGAGCGAGTTGCTTATCCCGGAGGGGACGGGGATGGGGACATGGACGGACACAGCCCCTCCGTGGGGCTCCCCCCGGGGGGACCCTGCCCTCCCACGGCGATGGCCCGAGGGTGACGGGGACGGGGAAGCGGCGCGGGCGGGGGGCACACGGGAGGGGGGGTCCCCATCCGCCCGCCCGGGGAGGAGCGCGGGCCGCGGACTCCGGCCCGGGGCGGTCGCGGTCGCGGTCACGGACACGCGGGGACGCCGCGGGCCCGGCCCGAGCCCCCCGCCCCGCCGGGCGCACCTTGCGCGTCGCCGCCGCTGGTGAGGACGGCGATGGCCATCCCGGCCCCCGCCATCCGCAGCCGCTCCAGCTCCGCCGCCGCCATCGCTGCGCTCCCGGCACCGGCGCCGCCGCCGAGGACACGCCCCGGGACACGCACGGACCGGGGACACGCCCCGGGACACGCCCCGGGACACGCACGGACCGGGGACACGCCCCGGGACACGCACGGACCGGGGACACGCCCCGGGACACGCCCCGGGACACGCACGGACCGGGGACACGCCCCGGGACACGCACGGACCGGGGACACGCTCCGCCCGCCGCCGCGGAGCGACAGACGGCGGGACACGTCGCGCCGTGTCGCGACATGGTGCGCTGTATCGTGCCGGACGGTGGGCACATGCCCCGCCGTCCCGGACCGCGCCATCCCGCGGGCGGTCCGTCCCTGAGGCCTGAAGGAATTGGCTGATGCAGCTGCCCAGCCGCTCTCCAGGATATCTGAAAGGTCCTGGATGTCCGGTCAGGTCCCAGGTGACTGGAAAAAACGGAGTCCTTGCCCCCATCTTCAAAAAGGGTGGAAAGAGGAGCCTGGGGCGCGGACCTAGCGGCCCGTCCGCCTCCCCTCGGTGCCCGGGAGGATCCTGGACAGACCTGGAAGCTCGGCTGAGGCAGGGGGAGGGAGGACGGGAGGTGAATCGGGAGAGCCAGCACGGCTGCACCAAGGGCAAGTCCTGCCAGACCAACCCGGTGGCCTTCTCTGATGGAGTGGCTCCCTCAGTGGGCAAGGGAAAGGTTATGGATGACATTTATCCTATAATTTCTATACAGCCTGGACACAATCCCAGCCAACATCCTTCTCTCTGCATTGAAGAGCTGGATTCCATGGATGGACAGTCAGATGGATAAGGAATTGGCTGGATGGTCACATCCAGAGGGTCAGTGGCTCAGAGTGGCCATCGGTGACCAGTGGCGTCCCAGGGTCTGTACTGGGACCAGTGATATTTAAGATCTGCATCGCTGGCACAGAGGGTTCGGGGCACCCTCAGCAGGTTTGCAGGTGACACCAGGCTGAGGGTGCAGTGACACTCCTGAAGGATGGGGCCATCCAGAGGGCCCTGGACAAGCTCCAGAAAGCGACCCATGGGAATCTCATGAGGTTTAACACCACCAAGTGCTGGTGCTGCCCCTGGGTCAGGGCAACCGCCGAGATCAATCCAGGCTGGGGATGAGCAGATGGAGCAGCCCTGGGAGAAGGACTTGGGGGTGCAGGTGGTGAGGGCAGGCCAGGCCCCATGCCAGAAATGCCCCTGTGCTGGGCTGATCCCAGCGTGGGCAGCAGGAAAGGGATTGGGATTCTGCCCCTCTGCCCTGCTCAGGTGAGACCCCACCTGCAGAGCTGCCCCAGCCCTGGGCCCAGCACAGGAAGGAGCTGGAGCTGCTGGAGAGAGTCCAGAGGAGGCACCAGGGTGAGCAGAGGGATGGAGCAGCTCTGCTGGGAGGAAAGGCTGGGAGAACTGGGATTGTTCACCTGGAGAAGAGAAGCTCCAGGTAACCTCACTGTGGCCTTCGGGTGCCTGAAAGAGCCAACAAGGAAGATGGAGAGAGAATATTCTCAAGGTCCCTGTCAGAGGGGAATGGCTTCATGCTGCCAGAGGGCAGGATTAGATGGGATACTGGGAAGAGATTCTTCCCTGTGAGGTTGGTGAGGCCCTGGCACAGGCTGCTCAGGAAAGCTGTGGCTGCCCCAGCCCTGGAAGTGTCCAAGGACAGGCTGGATGGGGCTTGGAGAAATCTGGGTGTCCCTGCCTATGGCAGGGGATGGAATGAGTTGGGATTTCAGGTCCCTTTCCACCCAGCATTCCATGCCTGTATTCCATGCCATAGCAGGCTGTGTGATGCCATTATGTGCCACCCCAGGCTGTGCCATGCTCTGGCAATGAGACGAGCTGGAGCTTTTAGTAGAGATTTCACTTTTTCAAATTTTTAGTTTATAATTATTTTAGGTGTAATTAAAAACAGACCTGTGGAGATTTGGCCCTGCCATGGATTTCTCATCCCCATGGACCAGCTCAGCTACCCAGAGTGTCACCCATTTCCAGGGAGGGGGTCCTGTTGCTGGATGTCCTCTCCACAGGGAATGGGATCCTAGAGGTGACCTTGAGGTGTCCCTTCGAGCAGGGGGAATCCCGTGGGACCCTGCAGCCCACAGGGAATGGGATCCAGGTGGGTGCAGTGCTGTGCAGGGAGGCTGCTCCCTCCAATACTCCCCACTCCCTGGCAATGGCCCTCATCACCGTGTCCCCCTGGTCTCCCACATCCCCCAGGGGAGTGGGACAGGGCCCTGCCCAGCCAGGGGATGGGGAAACTGAGTCAGGTGCTGGCAGCTCGCTCAATTCCATCTGTTCCGGGAGGAGCTTGGAGCCTCATCCTGGATCCTCGGGCGCCGTGGGGCCCGCCGTATCCGGCAGGGAAGGGGTGCGGATGGCTCGGGTTAAGGAAATGGGAGAGACCTGGCCGGAGTCCCGCTCTCCTCCCCCCACAGCCCCACCTCCCCGGCCCGCTTAACATCCCGTGGGCCAGCCGCGGGGCCAGCAGCGCGTCCCCAGCGGGTGCCCAGGCTGAGCTCCGAGCCGGGCCAGCCGCGGGGCCAGCAGCGCGTCCCCAGCGCGGGGGAACCGTCCCCACGATGCTGCGGCTGCTGCTGCTCAGCGGGGCCCTGGGCTGCGCGGCGGAGCAGGCGGGTAAGGCAGGGACACGGCGGTGCCTGGGGACACCGGGCTTGGCGTGGGGGCACACGGGGCTCACGGCGGGTGACAGGCGGTGGCTGATGTCCCACGTCTCCCGCAGCTCCGCTCGCCTTCACCATGCTCCAGCTGACCCGCGTCTACATGGGCAATTCCATCTTCCGGGGGAACGCCAGCCTGAATGGGCAGCTCAGCCATCTCCTGGAAGAGAATAATGTCACCCAGGTGCTCCCGCTGGAGCCTCCGGACGCCTGGGCCCGGCGGCAGAACGAGGTGATCACCTACCTGAGGAACTTCAGGCAGCTGGTGATGCTCTTCAACAAGGAGAGACCCACCAAGTGTGAGTGGTACCCGGGGGACGGGGGTGGGTGCCCCGGGGAATGGGAGCCTCTTCCCTGCTGCCAGGGCACGGGGGTGGCTCTGCAGGGACGGATGGGGACACGGCCATGTGCAAAACCTCTCTGTGGGTAACGGAAGCCTTTCTTTGGAGCCGGGAATTTCTTACCCGGAGCACACCCTGGGGTGATGCTTAACCTGTTGCTGCTCCTCAGGAAAGGGGCTGAGGGCTGCAGCCTGCGGGATGGTGAGGTGTAGGAACCCTGTCTGCTCCCTGCCTGTGCTCTGCCTGCATCCCACCTGTATCCCTGGCACCCTGCCTGCATCCCGCCTGCTCCCTGCCTTCATCCTGCAGCTTGTGGGAGCTGTGGGATGCTGCTGCCGATGGTTTCGTGCTCCTGCTCGCTCCGCCCCACAAGCCCTGTCACCTCTGCTGCTCCTGCCCCAGTGTGCTTTCCTTTCCTTTCCTTGGTTACCCCCAAACCGCTCTTGCCCCAGCCCCACACTCCTGTACCCTTGCGGAGCCCGGTGTCACCGCGGAGTCTCTGGCATGACCCGCCCCCCAGTCCCGGTGTCCCTGTCCCGGCGTCTCGCTCCATCCGCGAGAGCCACGAGCAGCTCTGTGCCCAGAGCCTCCTTCTGTAAAACCGGAGCTGTGCTCTATGGAGAAGGGAGGGAAAATAATCCCGGCCGCTGGAAAAGTCGCTGCCGTGCTCAAACCGAGGGGAAGCAAAGCTGTGGGTGGGTTGGGTGGTGCTGAGGCTGTGCAAACTCAGTGCCCAGTTTGCTGCTGGTGAGGGCCATGGGGTGCTCAGGGTGGGAGCGTGGTGACCCTGTCCCCTCCCTCTGTCCCCGCAGTCACCCATCACCTGTGCTGCCACCTCGGCTGCCGCCTCTACCCCAACGGGACCACTCAGAGCTTCTACGAGGTGACCCTCAACAGGACAGCGTTCCTCAGCTTCCACGTCCCCAGCGCCACCTGGGAGCGGCGCTGGCCCGGCGAGCTCCCGGTGGCCGCCTTCGCCCAGGAGCAGCTGATGAAATACCCCATAACCACCCAGGACCTGCAGTATTTCCTCAACACCACCTGTGTCAGCATCCTGCAGGTCCAGAGCGCCAGGACAGGTCCGTGGTGGGGCCGGGGTGGGGACAGGGACGCAGTGGCGTGGCCCAGTCGTCACCTCCATTCCTCTCGCCTCTTGCAGGAAAAGTCAGCGGCCGATCGCACACTCCGCTGGTCCTGGGGCTGGTCCTGGGAAGCCTCGGCCTGCTGGGCATGGCCCTGGGCATCTTCCTGTGCACGGGAGGGAGCTGCTAGCATGGGCAGCTGTCCCATGTCACCCCATGGACACAGGGGACGGACCTGTCATCTCCCCGTGCATCCATCACCACCCTGTGGAGGCAGGGGACAGACCCATCATCTCCCTGTAGAGTCAGAGATGGATCCATCATCTTCCCAAGGATCCAGCAACTCTCCATGGATCCATCATCACCTTGGGGAGGAAGGGGCTGGATCCATCATCCCTGCATAGAGACAGAGGCTGGATCCATCATCCTTCCGTGGAGGCAGGGACCAAGTCCATCCCTGACAAGGGATGCGTGTCCCCAGTGCCACAGGCTTTGCTCCCCAAGGACACCGGTGGCTTCCAGTCCTGTCCCAGCTGGACTGACCCCTCCAGCAGCCCCCAGCCCTGTGGACGGTCCTCACACTGGGCAATGTACTGAGACTCCACACGGAAACACTGGGCACGGATGGAAAAATGTGGGGGGAGAGGCGTGGGGGGAAAGCAGCAGGAGAAACTGGTTAAAAGGATGGCGTTAAACCCTCATTCATCCCTGTTCCAGTGGGGATGGAGGGAGGATGTCACACCTTGTGTAATAAAAGCATCCATCATCTCCCACCACACCTTTGGCTGCTCTTGTTCCCCTTGGCAGCACTGATGTGGGGCTGTGGATCCAACCTGGACCACGACTGCTGGTGCTGGGTGGGCTCGGTGTTGCCAGGCCCCGTGCCAGACCTTGGGTTGTGTGCTAAGTTTTCCAGGTCTCTGGAAAGACACTGGTGGTGTTTGCAGGGGGGTGTTGCACCTCCTCAGCTCATTTCAACCTTCTCCCAGCGTTGGTTTGAGTCAATTAAGTAACTTTCTCAAAGTTTTTCATTTCCTCACTCGGTGTGAGATGCTGAGGTCAAGCACACACAGCTGTGAGGGGACAGTTTTCCTTTCCACAATCCAAATCCAAGCTAAAACCTCCACTCTGACTGTTTAAACTTTGATTGCGTAGATAAGAAACTCTTGGCCACGTTTCCCTTTCACCCAAAAGTGGATTTTGAGCTCTCCAGTGCATCTCCACTGCTCTGGCAGCAGGGAGGGAGCCAGGAGCTGGCTGGGGACAGGAGAGAGGCTTTCCTGGATTAGCTTCCAGCTCTTTATTTTCTAAACACCCTGTGAGCAAGGCAGGGTGTGATGAGGGAAGATGGGAAAAGAGACGAGGGACAGAAGGGATGCGAAGATGACCTTAGGGGTTGTCCTCATGGAGGGATGGAGGAGGAGGTCTCCAAAGCCCACATCTCATCACCCTGGCCCCCAGCCACCCCCGAAGCAGCCCCCGCCTCCCCCAGGCTCCTGGGGCAGGGGCCGGGGCACTCCCCACCCTTGGCGGGCTCCAAGAGGCCGGAGAATCCAAAACAACGCGGCTGAGGCACGGGAACGTCATCGCTCGGCCCTTGGAGCAGCGCCCTTGGCAGGAGCTGTGCTGTGGGCCGAGCGCTCCGTGTCCCTGCCGCCGGCATCCAGGGACACCAGGGCAGTGCCCAAGGTCACACGTGCTGCATTTACTGCCCACAAAGGGATTCAATCCCTTCCAGCTGGGAGAAAACGCTGCATTCCCAGCTCTGCTTTGAGTTTCAGACTCGGGGCATCTCTGCTACCTCCAGATGTTGCACTGTGGTCCCCAAGACTTGGAATGATTCCCGTTCCCAGTCCCCTCTCCCTGGGCTGCAGCTCCTTGCTCTGGCTGGGATGGCTGAGCGTGGATGCTGTGGGATGCCCATGGCTGTGATGGAGCAGGGATGGTACCCGGGACTGGCAGACCCAGGTGGCAAACACTGGGGGGGAGGCCTGGAACAGCAGAGCTTGCTTTGCTTTTTGCTCCAGAAATGTGTCATCTTTTGGACAGATAAACAAGTCTGAGCTTGTCCACTTCATGCAGCTCTGGAAAAGCCTTTTTCCTGCCCCCGAGCTCCCCGTGTGTGCTGGAGAACGCTCCAGAACGGAGCTGACTCTGCTGCTGCTCCTGAGTTTCCACAAGGGACTGGGCAGTGAGGAACCCCCAAAAGTGCAGAACCCTGAGGAACTGCCTCATCTCCATTGCTGTCCAAGGGCAATGCACCCAAACCTGGCACCTCCATCCCAAAGCACCTCCCTGGCAGTGACCAGCACCAGTGTCCGACCTGGACACAGTGGCCAGCAGCAGAGAGGTTATGGTGGCAGCATCCACTTCCAACACATCGTAGCCCCAAAATTTCTCTTCCTCTCCCCAAACATCACAATATGTTGCCCCAACATTTCTCTTCCTCACCCCAAAACCCTCAAGTGCCTCATGGTGGGGCCACTGAGGCCTGGCTGGGTGTGGCAGCCAGGGACAGTAGCCCAGCTGCCTCAGAACTGGGAGCTGGGCTCCTGTTCCACCACCACTCCAACACAGCTTCCTGGCAGCTGGCAGCCACATGCATGGCTCATCCTTTCCCAAATTTGGTTGCTCTTCCGTCCCGATCACAGCTTGGGACAGGCGCCAGTGCGTATTCCATCAGCGAGGGGTGGTTTTAATTTTCTCCTTGGAGGACTTTTGGGTGAATGAACCCGCACAGAAGCGTCTGGCAGCTTTAAGCAGCTCCCAGAGTGACCCATCCCTGTTATCCGTGGGGATTGCCGGGCAAGGCTTTGTTTTCCACGCATGGTTTCCATCACTCTGCTCCGGTGCCACTGGCCTGGATAAGGGCTCAGATAAGATGCCCAAGCCTTGATTCTTGTTCCAGTGAGGCAATGCCCATGTGCCAGGAACCAGCTCTTTCCTTCACTCCATCCCATGGGGAACTTGGATGGGATGGGTAGGTCAGCCCGTTTCCTTTTGGACATCAGCTCCCTCTGCAAGGCTGGGATCTCCATCCGTGTCCTTTGGGAGCTGCTGTGCCTCAGGATAAAGGGCTGGAGGGCTCCAGGAGCTGCCCAAAACCAGTGATGGGCTCTGGTGCCTGCTGGGGTGGGAGAGGGAAAAAAAGTGGGGCTGATGGGATCCATCTGGAAGGCAGTGGGAATATCTCTGTAAACACCTCTTACGCACTCGGAGCCTGCACTGGTGTCATTGTGGCTTTTCAGGACTAAACAAACCCCATCCTTCCAAATTCTCAGAAATCACAGTGTCACAGCCACAGATGTTTTAATTCCTGACTTTGGGACACCCTTGTGAACCCCAGGGGCTGCACTGGGGGCGAGGGGATCTGCTTCCTAGCAGCCTCCTGCTCCCACACGGAAACGAGCAGCTCCCTGGAAAAGTGCCTCAGCACCGGGAAGGGCCGTGCTGGCCACTCCCTCCTCGCAGGGCAGGGCGATCGGTGCCCAGCGCTGCCCTCTTCCCTTCCCGTTCACCTCCCAGATCAGCCGGAGGAAACGGGAGGAGAGAGCTGGCTGCTGGCCAGGAGCAGGAATACGAGGCAGGCGGGATGAAGGCAGCGGGTACCACCCATCCCACACCTCTGCCCTGCCCCACAGGGCTGCCCCTCTCCCTGGGGACCTCTCCGGAGCAAGCCAGGCTGCTCCACCAGCTCCTGCAATGCAGGCGAGCAGGGATGGGGACCCCTGGCTGGGAATTACAGTCAGGATTCCAGCGAAAAATCATTGCTTCACCTTCCCTTCCCAGCTGGAGGTTCCCACTCCAAACCGAGCGGACTTGTCCTGGCACCAGTCCCTTCTCCCTTCTTCCTCCACTGCCCAGCCCTGGAGCAGAAAGGTTCAGACAGAAATAAAGGATAAAGACATGATAAAACAATATTTTTCTTTGGAAAAACCCAAACTTGCTTGCACTGCACCTTCAGAGATGTTTCCCTGGAAAAATGGCTATTTGGGAACACTTTCACCCACTACCCAGAGTTGGAAGCAGCCTTCGGTGTGACTGAAGCCATTGGGAGCAAAGCCCTCCTCCCAAGACCCCCACACTAAGGGCTGAAACTCCTTGGAGCAGCCCCAAACCTTCACCATCCAGTCTGGGATGGGGAATGTGGCTCTAGGTGCAGCCAGCCCAGGCTGTGGAGGGACAGAAGACACTGACAAGGCTGCAGGGCATGATGGATCTGAGCCCTGTATTCCCTCCCATCATCAACCTGCTATGGAATCCTCATCCCATCTGCTCCTTCCCTTCCCCTGGGATGGGAGGGATCCAGCCAAAGGGTGGGAACACAGCTGATGGAGGTGATGACATCTAAAAGCCAGCCTGTGGTGAGGCCCTGAAAGAACACACACAGCCCCTGGAGGTGCTGAAAACCATTCCCTGCAGGAATAAACCAGGACCCCGTTTCAGCCAGGCTTTCCTGAAGCAGCATGGACTTCTGGGAGTGCATTCCAAGGACAAATGTTTTCCTAGAAGAATTGAACAACATGCCTTCATCTGAACCCTCACAATCCTCACCATTCCAAGGATTTAGGTTAAAGAGGCCCAGGAAATTTGCGTTTATTTCTTCCAGTTTGGGAATGGTGTTGCTTAGAAAGGACTGGAAATTCAAGCTGTGCATTACAGAATTCCCAGCCTGGAGGTTCACTCAGGATCCTTGTTTGGTGCCAGACCAAGATGTCAACACCTAAACCTCGTGGGAAGCATTTCTATGGATAAAGGAGTCCATGTGTGCCATGACTCGCTCCCAACAGCTCCATGTCACAGGAGAAGGGGACAGAGAATGCCATGGATGCCCAGCACCCTCTGCACCCCAGTCCTTGGAGGACAAATATTCCATGATCCTAAAACAAGCACACTGTGAGTGGGCCAGAACCAAAACCACTGGGAACGTTTGAGCAAGCACTGCTGTTGCTGCTGGGCAAAAGCAGGGAAGCCCTGGAAGCTTTGTCTGGAGGTGGGAAAGGCGTTGGAAGCCGGCTCCGAACACACTCCACAGCAGGGGGGAAAGGGTGGAAGGAAGCCGGGGTTTTTGGTTGGAATTTGGGGCTTTTTTCCTGTCTTTCTCCCTGCTGGTGTGCAAGCCAGGGCTCTGCAGCCATTGTGTTCTCCAAAGAGTCTGGTCCCACAATGCAATAAAAACAAGCCACAGGAAGGAAAGGAATTAGCAGGGAAAGGAAAAACAGCAGTGGGAACAAGGACTCAGGCCCAAAATAAACCCGTTGGCTGCTGCTGGGGGTGCAGGTAGGAGAGGTTACACCTTCCCCTGGGGGAGAAATTGGAGCTTAGGGGTGAAATCCTGGCTTTTTGGATTTATTGCTACAGGTGAGCGGGGTTGCAAGGAGCTGGAAAAACAGGAAACGGCCCCATGCACAGGGATATGGGAAGGAATTTCTTCGAAATCTGAGGTTTCCTAGAAACTTGAGCTAAGGGGGAGCAGAGGCAGCACCTGGAAAAGACTGGGCATCATGGGCAGAGGAAGCAGCCTCAGCTGGTGTTACCACTTTATCCTTATGGATTCTGAGGAGAAGCAGGAGTCTGGCATTGCGGGTTTGTCTCAGTTGCTCCCCAAGCCCCTGCTGTGCTCTGCCAAGGCAAACGTACTCAGGATCCAACAGGAAATCTTCCCGGGGCTGCTGCTTCCCCTGCGTCACTCCCACTGGAGCTGCAGGGGTGGGTGGGACTTGCTGGACCAAGGGCAGCATGGACACAGGGGCTGTGCCCACCTTGAGCTGCTTCCTGCTCCCAAGGAGGGAAAACAGGGAATAAACTGAAAACAAAACCACCTTGAGGCTGCGTCTGCTGCTCCCCCCAGCAAACACTTCCCTGTAGGCAAATGGGAGCCCATCCACTTCCCAAATAGGAAATGGGGTAGGGAGAAGCTGGAAGGATCCCACACTACAGCCCCCAAGATCCCTGAAGGAAGTGGGAGGCGCGTGGAGCCACGTGGCGTTGGGCTCTTCTCCCAGGGAACAAGTGACAGGACAAGAGGAAACAGCCTCAAGTTGTGTCAGGGGAGGTTTAGGTTGGATATGACAGAAAATTCCTTCCCTAAAAGGGCTGTCCAGCCCTGGCATAGCTGCCCGGGGCAGTGGTGGAGTCCTCATCCCTGGAGGGGTTTAACAGATGTGTGGATGTGGCACTCGGGGACATGGGGCAGTGGTGGCCTCGGCAGTGCTGGGGGAACCTCAGAGGGGTTTTCCAGCCTTACTGATTCCATGATTTCTGTTGCTGCCTGGCACAGGGAAGTCCAGGTCTGTCCCAGAAACACATCACCAGGGAAGTTTTGCCATTCCAACTTCAACAAACACTTTATTCCCATCAGCCTCACCCGTCCTCACGGAGGACAGAGCGCAGGAGGGGAGGGAGCTTTTCCAGACTGCTTCCATGTGGGGGCAATGAGGGACAACCAAGGCCATGTGGAGCTATTCCCAAATTCCACCATGACCAAGGAGTCTTTGCTAAGCTGGTGCAACTTCAAATTTCAAACCCAGCGTTGACTTTTGGGACTTGGTTGTTAGGAGAGGCCACAGAGGCCTTGAGAGAGACTTTTCCCAACCAATTGTGGGGCCTAACACAGCCCAGTCCACTTCCAACAGCACCAGTATTCCTGCCCCAAAACTAGACTCCGAACCAATACCACACTCTGGACTCAGAGGGGAAGGGGAGGAAGGGCTGGGATTAAAAATATCACCCCAAAACAACAGAATTTGGAAGAAATTTACACGAAGGACGTAAAAAGCAGGATAAGCTATGAAAATATGTTGAGATGGCCAAGAAAAGTCACATCAAAATATATTTAAAAACCAGAAATTCCAATCTGTGTGGAATTTAAAACTCCTTTCCCCACCTATGTTTTCCCGCTCAAGGAATCTCTGTTGTTCCAGGACGTGGAACATGATAGGCAGCACCAGTTATGTCCTGAAAAAGTACTTCCCCAACCTCTGAGCACTTCCATAATTTACAAACCAAAGATGAGCTAAACCTCAACCATTGCCCCCCTCCCTCTTCCCCCTTCTACAGTGGGCAGGAGAAAAGACTGCAAACAAATCTGACTTTGCATTTCCAGGGAAGTCCAATTTTTCCACACATCAATATCCCTGCAATCCGTTGTAGACCTTCTGCACTGATCCTTGCTTCAACAGCTGCTTGAGACCTGCAAGGGAAGGGAGAGTGTCACATGCAGAGCACAGCAAAGATGTCAGGATGGCTTTTCCAGCGCTTCTTCCCCATCCCTGAAATCCTGCACACTAAACATTCCAAGGAACTGGCAGTTCAAGGATCTGTATCAATTTCTTACCAAACAGGCTAAAAGAGTGAGTCAGCCCTTAAATCCACAACAGCTCATCTCCTGGGGTCGGCACAGCACGACAGGGAAGGGCTGGCAGGTCTCCACTGCTGCTTCAAGGGCAAGCCCACACGGAGCAGAGGAAGCACAGTGGCAAGGGTGGATGTGTTACTGTTTTTCCAGAGATTAGAGAGGGAGTCCCCATCTGATTAACTCAGCCTGGTCACTCACTGCCCTGGAGCCCCTCAGGACACAGCTCAGAGCAATCTCAAAAACCACTGAGCCCAAAATAGAGGGACACTCCCAACACTGTGGGTGACCTTCAAATAACTAAAAGGAGGCCATTGAGGGCTGGAGCGTGTCCAGGGCAGGGAATGGAGCTGGGGAAGAGGCTGGAGCACCAGGAGAGGCTGAGGGAGCTGGGAAAGGGGCTCAGCCCGGAGAAAAGGAGGCTCAGGCAGGACCTTCTGGCTCTGCACAACCCCCTGAGAGGAGGAGGCAGCCAGGTAGGGGTCAGACTCTGCTCAGGGGAACAAGGGACAGGATAAGAGGAAATGGCCTCAAGTTGCTCCAGGGGAGGTTTAGATTGGCTATCAGTAATGAAACCAACCAATCTACTTGTACAGAAGAAAATTCCAACCTTTCAGGCATGCAAATCCTTCAGGAAATCCTGCTGAAAAACAGGTTGTCTCCCTGCAACCCTTGTCCTGCTTGTCTATCCTTAAACCTTTTTGGCTACACATTCTACTGTTTTTGAAAACCAGTGATGGGATGCATAAGGGTCACAGTTAGCTGTGTTAAAATACTGGAAAACTGTCCTGGAAGTAGCAACTGGAAGCAGGATGTCTCTCTGCCAGGCATATTCCTTGGCTGATGGCCAGAGATTCCTGAACTTTTTTCAGGAACACTAGGACAAAGTGAACCCCTCTCCAGGAGCTGCTTATTATTAGGAACAGGTCATTCTCCAAGGCAAATTCACTTCCTCTCCTGCATCCAGAGGAGCCTCCAAGTCACTTTCCAGCTGGTGGGTGAGAGGATGTGGCTCCTGGATGTCTGGTTCTTAGAAAGGAAGGCTGTAGCTGGAGAAAGGTGTGCTCCAGGAAAAAATGTGGATTAGCACCATCCCACACCTCATTTCCCAGCAGCTCCCACACCTCTGGCTGGTCTGAAGAACACCCTCAGGAGTGCACAGGATATTTCAACATGTACCCGAGGTTTAATCAGGAATTCCAACCAGGAATCCTAACAATTGGTGCTAGTGCACTTCAGGCACTTTTTACTGGAGCATGAAGTAAATTTTTCCTTTGAAATGTTGCTAATACCAACAAGAAGTGACAGGTTACAGCACAGAGGGAGAGGAAGCTCTGATCAACAGTGATCAAGTCCCACTGCAGGAAAGAAGGGATATTTTTTCTGTGACTCCAAAGCTGGGGGTGGTGCTCATGGAGACAGAGTATCTTCTGACAGCCCCAGGAGCTGGATATGTGGTCAGGAGATAAGAAATGAAATACTGCCAACAATAAGGAAAAAAAGGGATGTTTTGAATTCTGAAGCCTACAGTTTTCCATTGACTGTGTACACTGAACTGCTGCCACACACAGTGATAGACCTATTCCCTCATAAAACTCCTGATATCATGGATGTTTGGAGATACCCAGCACACAGAAAGGCATCTGACTGCCTACCCAGTCACCTTCCCCTGGGAAATGTGGAATTGCTTTAGGAGGGAGAGAAACACCCAAAACCCTGTGCCTGAACACACCCATGCCAGTGCCATCATCCCTCTGCTCCCGGATATCCGTAGAGGTGTGCGAGCAATTCTGTCAAAAACATGGAGCCTTCTGTCACTGCTCCTTGCCCAGTGTCCTCTAAACTGCCAAGAGCAACAGCTGGAATAACCTCACATCCGTTTCAGAGCTGCTGTTGCCTGATGAAGCTTCTGGAAAGGGCAGCAGAGCCTGGACTGAGACTCCACAGTGACGAGGCCATTGTGCCCTGCACAACGTTCTTGAACAAGAGGAAAAGCACAGGGATACAACCACGAAGCAGGATCACTCTAAGCCCAGCCCAGAGGTACAGACTTCCCAGCCCAAACAGCTGCAGGAAGAGCCTTGGCACATCTGGAGCTGCAGCCACCAACTGGACTTCACAGGGCAGCTGGCACAGTGTGGCCAAGGCAGTGGAATAAAACCCACCCAGCGCTTGGCTTCCCACTACAAACTTGAGAAGTCCAGGAAATCCACTAAAAGAAGTGAATCCACTTCAAAAGAAGCCCTGGAAGAAGTTCTGGGGATGGGGATTTCCTGAAGAGCTGTACTAGTACATGCCAGGAATATCTTTGTCCTGTGGCAGAGGATGAGGCCCTTGATTCTTACTCTGATGTGGAGCAGCAGAACCACAGAGGCTGCTGGAGCAAAGAATTCCCTGCTAGGAGTATAGGATTTAAGGATTCACCCTCCTGGCAATTTTAGGTTTCCTACATGGTTCCTCAGGTTTCCATTTGAACACTGAAGATGAGCAGCAGATCTGTCCTAGAGGGAGTAAGCTGGAAGGAGCTGTGGGAAGTAACAACCCTTCTCCTGATGCATTGCAATATTCCTTACCCTCAGCAGCAGAGGGATTTCCACAAGTATTCCCTCCAAGAAAGTAGCAGCAGGGGCTGGAAAACCCTTTGTGATCCCATTCCAGCCGAGGCAAAGCAGACAGAGGCTGAGCCCAGCAAGGCTGTGGGGTCAGACAGATGGGCAGCACCAAACAAAGCACCTGCAAACTTGCCAAGAGCTGCATTCCAGCAGCAGCACATCCCAACCTCGGCCACAACCGCAGCAGCCAAGCTTCCTCGCTTCCAAGGGAAGTGGGAGCTCATCACAGGCCATCAGCCAACTGTGTTATGTTGGACAAGGGCACAGGGGCAGGACAGCCCCTCCTGACCGCTCCAGCCCCTGGCTGAGCTGTGCCAGGCTCAGGCTGAGGGCTCTGGACACGCACCTTCCCGCTGCTCCGGCGTCAGCTGCTCCCTGGGGAACTCCACGTCGAAGGTGATTATTAGGGAGCCTTTGATGTTGTTGTTATCAAAGTTTGGAAGACCTTCTCCCTTCTTCCACAGCTTGGCGCCGGGTTTTGTGGTTTTATCCCGCACAATGTGAACCTGGCGAGGAAAGGAATTTTAGAACATTATTAGTGTTACAGGATCACTGAGGTTGGGAAAGACTTCCAAGATCATTGAGTCCAAGCTATGACTGATTCTGACCTTGTCAACCAGAACAGAGCACTGAGGGCCACATCCAGATGTTCTCTGGACACCTCCAGGGACAGGGAGTCCATCACCTCCCTGGGCAGCCCATGTTCTGTGTGTCCACCCCAATACTCCAACACCCTTTCCAACCCACTGGAAAGCTCCAACTGGCATTGACTCCTTGCCAAAACCAGTGATATCCCATGGGTCCAGGATGTTTTACTGGACACATGCCAGAACTAACACCACCCTCTGCTGGGACAGCCTGGAAGTGAGGCACACACTGTGCACCCCTCACAGAGTCCATTGGCCTGGAATGCTCCAACAGAGGGAATACTGTAGATAAGCAGACCCTGAGCAAGCCAACCCTCAGCATAGAGCTGCAGGTGAATTTGGGATGAGCACAACACCCTGGACCTCACCTTGTGCCCATCCAAATGGGCAATATCCATCTCAAAGCCTGTCAGTGCCTCGACCAGCGAGATTGTCACGTTTGTGTACAAGTCATCTCCCCTCCTTTCAAACACTGGGTGCCTGTGGAAATAAGAGCCATTGAACTTCACTCCTTCCCCAGAGGGGAAGCAGGTCCTTGAGCTTCTTTCCTTCAGTTTGGGAGGCTGGTGAAATCATAAATAAGAGGGGAAGTGAGGAATTAATCAAATTTAGCTTCATTTTCCTGTGTAAGATATGCACTGATAAGTGTCTTTTCTATTTCTAGGGCACTGAGTGGTGAGGTGTGGCAAGAAGTCCTGACTCACACAGCAATTTTCTTAGTAGTGCATTTCCTTACAATAGCAAGATTGTGTGCTAGAAAAAAGGAGATATTTATTCTGAATCACACATGGTGAATTCAAGCCAAAAAAATTAAGACACTTTGATAATTCCACTTTTAACAGCATCAAGTCCAGCCCCTCCAGCACCACGAGGGCTGAGCATCCTGCACAGCCCTGAGTGCCAGGCCTGCACCTGCCCTGATGAAGGGCAAGCTCCATCTGGCCAAGCAAGAGCCTAACTAGGCCAGAGACTTACTTAAGAACTTTTATTCGGAAGCGCAAATCTCCTGGCTCCCCATCCACGTGGGGCTCACCTGTGGGGGAGAAAGAAAAGTTTTGTTTAAAGGAAATAGTTAGAATGAGTGGAGAGACAAGCAGGATATTACAGACTTGCAGCTCACAAGTCAAAGGCAAAAAAAAGCAACTCATTGATCCTTAGATGACCAAAATTCTGCTTAAATGTATCCTAAAGAGCTTAGGGCTTTATGGGTGTTGACTCAGCAAGGTCACACCTCTGCTTTTCTGGAAGACCTGTCTGCATGTTAATGATGTCCTTTAGTACTGAAGGGCATAGGGGATCCCTTCACAGGCTCAAGCCTGGAACAGATGCTCCTGCTCAGGTGTTATGGGAAACGCCAGACTTAGAGCTGGTTTTGTGCATGACCCCACTCCCAGCTAAGGGAGTTATCTGGACTTAGCAACATGCTCCTGGATTTCAGCACGTGCAGAGAACACAGCACTTCCAGCCACACGGGGGGCTTGGGCACTGCCAGTGCCAGAGAACCAAGGAGAGGAGCAGCTCAGAGCTGAGCACACACTCACCTTCCCCAATGAAGGGATACTCCATGCCATCCCTCACCCCCGGCTCTATCTCCACTTCCAGCGTCCGCTCCTCATTCACCAGCCTGAAAACGGGAAGAGCAACCCAGAACTCAGTTTTCAACTTTATTTATTTCTTTCAACTTCATCTCAACTTTTAATTTGTGTCCCTGGGGTAAGGAGAACACCCCCACAAGCTCACACATTGTCTCCTTGCTCACATCTAATCCTGGAGAGTCAGAGCTGCCTTTCTGTTGAGCTGAGACTCAGAGAGTAGAGAGGTGAAGTTGAAAGCTCCCAAATACACAGTCAGCATCAGGGTGTGTGACTACAGCATGGCATTCCACATCCAGTTGTTCCCAGCTGTGTGCTTCCCGTTCAGATTTAGCTGTGGAACTTCCACTGCAGTGTGACTGTGCAAGGAATAAAAGGCTGGAAGAGGAAATTGGGGAGCTCTACATCCAACAGCTGTAAGAATCAAGAGTGGCTCCCGGGAAATGAGGACCCGGTGTCAAAAGCCTTCCCAAAGTCCCCAGTTCTTCCTGGGAACACAGGCGCGTTCCCCCACCTAGCGGTGGGGTTTGGAATAAACATCCCCAGACTGATGTCACTACATAAAATCACGGAATTTCTGATTCTGTGGAGCAGGAACGAGCACCAAACTCACTTGACGTTGGGACATTCATCACAAACAACTTCCTGAGTCATCTGGAAGCGCCCAGGCCCCAGCTGGGTGGTTCTCATCTCCTGCCTGCAGTTGCATTTCCGTTTGCCAGGTGCCTGTCTTGCCACTGGCTTGTTCCTGACAACCTGCAGGGAAGAGGGAGAGGTTGATGTCAGCATTCCTGGGTCTCCACAAGGGTCTGGATTTCTCTGAAGAGAGAATGGTTTGGGTTGGAAGGGACCTTAAAGATCACCTAATTCCAGCCCCATGCCATGGGCAGGGACATGTTGTGTGGTGCTGCCACAATAGCTCCAAATGTGGCCTTGGCAAAACAATGACAAGTTTTCACCTTGTGATCACAGGTTAAACACCAAAAAAGCTCTCTCTCACATCACTATTGCCATTCTCTTTCCACACAGGAAAGGTAACACCAGCATGGAACACCCCACACTTTGGTTATGGCACTTCCTTGTCCCATACAATGGGGGAATTATCTGGAGTTCCCCCAGAAGCCACAACACAAAATCAACCAATGGAAAGCAAACATGCAGACAGGAGGGATTGTCAGCACCAGAGATGGAGCTTGCATAAAAGAAGATAATAATTTTCTACACACTCTTCTCAGTTATATAATCTGGAAACTTGCAGTGACACGTTTGACCTTAGAAGGAGACTGAAAAATCCTCAATGTGGTTTTACAAAAATTGCAAAGTGAATTTGAAGCTTATCAACAGCCCCTCAAATATTCCTAAATTCTACAGAGGGACAATTTACACCTCTTCCAAATGGGCTGCTGCACTAATCAAGCTGGTGACTGACAGCCAACAAATCAGTATTATCACACTTTATGGAGACACTGCCAGATGCAAAAGGTGAGTAAATGTGTGGTTTCCTCAGTAAACTACAGGAAATAGCACCACAACATCCTCCACTGCCAGATGCAGGAAAGGAGCATCTATTTCAGCTCTAATTTTTGGGATAAGATATTCTGAGCACCAGTCAGGCACCTCAAACCTGGGAACACCTGGAAACACTGAGACAAGTAAACTTACTTCTACGAAGTTTCCTGAATACACCTCCTCCAGTGTGACCTCCAGGTCCACGATGATGTCACTTCCTCGGGGAATATTCCTGTCCTGCTGGCGAGGGTTTCCTCCAAACATGAATCCAAAGTCCCCAAAGAAACTGGAGTTAAGCACACTGGTTAGGTCAGGAAGGAATTCTGGGCAAATGCTTCCACTCCACTAAAAAGCAGCCTCCTCACAGTCCTAAAGCTCCAGAGTAAACCCAGGAACCTCTTCTTGCTCCTGCAGAACACAACTAAAGTCTTCAAACACAGCAGCCACTTTGGAAGAGTTTTCTGCACTAAAGATAACGAAATCTGGAGCAGAACACTCAAAATCTGACCTCTCCACACTGCACTGCTGCTCAGCTGCCACCACCAAAAGGTGTAAACTCCGAGCAGCACTGCAAGGCGCTGCTAGGAGGTTGGTTTCAGGAGTTTGTGGACAAGAGGGATGAGGAAAACCCCCTAGGAATCCTGCATTTTGTCCCTCAGAACAGAGCAGAGCAGCAGTGCAAGTCCTCACCCAGGATTACAGGAGCTGAGCAACTTCTGGAATTAATATAGGAAATCTATCCGAAGGGGCAGAAAATTAGGTTCTGTCCAAGCAATGTGCAAGTGCCTTTGGTTTTTAATGCTCCAAATTCTATAGGTGCTGTGCAAGTAACCACAGCATTGCTTTGCAGAAGGGAAAAGGGTCCCCAAAGTGATGTGTGACAACAGGTTCAAGCCCAATCACACACAGATAACCTGAGAAAGTTTCCACATGTTTGAAGCAGGTGCTGCACCTGAAAAACCACCCACAGTGCCCAGAGGTGCCCACGTGGGAAGTCTCTACTGGTTCCTGCTTGCAGCAGGGAGTGGGGCACACCAAAAGTGGAAAGTGCATGTGGGATACCCACTGTAAATGTCTTTCTTCATATTCTCAACTTGTACATCAGCGACCCTGGGCCAGGTAAAAACCCGATCAAAAGGGTGCTTGAGCATGACAGAATCAGAGCAGCAGCTGCAGGACAGCCCAAAGGGGTTAAAGCTCCTTACTGGGAGAAGATGTCTCCGTGGGAGCTCTGGTGCCCATCCTTCAGGCCCTCCTCTCCATAGGCATCGTACTGCTTCCTCTTCTCCTCATCTGACAGCACCTGGAAAAGGCAGGGATGGAGGAGAGGCTCATCTGGAGCTGAGGGGAGGTGTTGGACAAGGCTCTTCTCACTGGGAACTCTACAGGAGCCCTGCTTGCTGTGCTGTCTGGAAAAGTTAAGCCCATAACAAGCACATTTTGTTCATAAAAAAAGCAGGAGTAGCCTGGAAAATGTAAACATTGAGTTTATCTTAAATATTAAAAAAGAATCACAAGGAATAACTCAAATCCTACAAAGCAGGACATGCTGAGACAAATAATCACACATCACCATCTCTGTGTCTCAGCCATGACTTGTAAGACTTTTAAGCATCAGTTTTATTTCCTAAGTTTTGATCTTTGCTCTTTCCTGCCTCAGAGATCCAGAAGTCTCTGGTCACATTTAGTCTTCCTTGCCCTTCCTCTCCCATTGATCATATTTGGAAAAGCCAGAGTCGGCAGGTTGGCTTTCAGAAGGCTGTACAGGAGTGGGAACAGATGGAGAAGCAACTCAGCAGGTGGAGAAGCAGCTAAAAGATGAAAACCAGCTGAATTTGGAGAAGCTGTGGCTGCCCCATCCCTGGCAGTGTCCAGGGTCAGGTTGGACAGGTCTTGGAGTACCCTGGGAGAGTGGGAGATGGCCCTGCCCATGGGATGGGCTTTAAGGTCCCTCCCAACTCAAACCATCCTGAGATTCTGTGGAATTATAACCACTGATAAATGGTGTCCTAGGGTGGCTGTATGATGCCTTTCCCCAGACTTCCCTTAACCAGGACAAATAGGAACACAGAGAAAAAATCAGCAGTGACTTCACTACTTTCACCTAGCAGCTAAGGGTTCAGCTCTCCCTTTGCCACTTGAGATTCCCATGGAAACTCCTCCCAAATCCATCCTGAGACTCATGACTCTTTGTAGAAGATCTCAGCTCCCTCTCCTGGGATCAGTCTCCTTCCTAGTTGAAACAGCTGAATTCAGACCACACAGCTCCGGGCTGGAATCACGGAGCCTGTGAAAATGGAGACACTGAGCAGGTTCATTAACCTACTTTCCCCTCAGTTTTTTGGGAAAGCTTTGCCATCATCAGCTACCCAGACCCTGAGCAGCAGTGCTGTCAGAAGAGGAAAATTTTGCTTTATAAGAGTCCCCCAATTCTGGTTCCATTTTGCCCAAACCAACCAAATCAACTCAATGTACCCCACAGCTAACTCAGCAGAAGGATTTCCAAGCTGTCCTGGCCAAACACAGATCAAGACCTTGCAGGGAGGGCATCAAAAGCTTCCTCCAAACCTCACACACATGAATACTGGATTTCTGATTTGATTTTACAAACATTTTTTCACTCAGCTTTTAAATAGAAAGAGTAATCTCAGCTGCTGGCAAACACTTAAACCAACTGGAACTCGAGGAAGAGGCAGAGAAATCCTTTGGCAGCAGAAAGTGACAACAAGATCCCAGCTCACAGAAGCAGCACAAAGCTCACAGCTTCATGTGCATCAATCCTGAGGTGCTGCAAATGATTGGGGAATACTTTTTTCCACAAAAAAATGTCTTTATATTCATTTTCCCTGTGATAATAAAGCCAGTTAATTTAAGTCTGAACTAAAAAATGGGTCCCAGAAAATGCTAAAGCAAACAGTTTTCTTTCTCACACAGAGAAATAAATGCCAGCTGCTTCCCTCACTTCCTCATTTGAAGAATATTTGCATCTCTGAGGAGCACCAGGGATGGAAGCAGGAGCCAGGCTACAAACCCCTTTCCCTGCAGCTGGATTTTTTCCCAAAGGACCCCAAGCTCCCACCCAAAGAGCAAGTCACTGCCAGGAATTTTTGCTAATGGAATTTTTCAGCACCATCTTCCTCTGGGTCTCTGTGCTGCACAGGAGGGAACAGGAGCAGATGGAGTCCAACAGTGACAGAAGGAGGACAAAAAGGACAGAAAACATGGAGGAAACAGCCTGCATTCCATCACTGTTTATGAGAGCCAAGGAAAGCAGGCTTTGGCTTCACACCTTTGGGCAATACCATAATCTATGTTTGATTTATTTAATGCACCGTGCTATTAGTGTGGAGGATCATCTGCATGCCACAACACCATCATGGAATAACAGGAATCCTGCTGTGAGCCACAATTACTTTTCTCACTTAACATCCTCTAAACCCAAGGCCAGCACCTTTCACTTCCCATCAGCTCAGATTAAGCCCAGCCAGGCCCTACACACACTTGGAGCTGCTGTACCTCCACTCCTCCCTTGAGGAACTGGGAATAAATTCCAAAGAACTTTAAGCTGGTGCCTTGGCTTCCTCCTGGCTGAGAGAGCTGAGGTGTTGGATTGTCCTCTGGCAGGAGCAGCTCTCCCAACAACCTGATATGCTCTGGATCTTTTTTTTTTCATTTGGGAGACTATCTGGAATTGGATGTATTAACAGGGGCAGGATGGATTTTGGTGTAGTAATATGGGGAGTATGGAAAGTGATGAGAATGAAGGAAGGCAATTTGATGTGGAAGGTGTCCCTGCCCACAGCAAAGGGATGGAATGAGATCATCTTTAAGTCCCTTCCAACCTAAACCATCCTGGGATTCTGTGATCATAAAAGATGTAGGATGGAATTCCATATATCAACAGGGGGAAGATGGAATTTCACACAGTAACCGGGGAAGGACGGATTCCAGCTGCACCTTAGGGAAGAGCCTTTAATTCCCTACAAACCTCCTCTCCCCTCCCCTGAATGCTCTCGGGTGAATCCTCACGAGTCTCAATGGCCAGGCTCCAGCCTGTTTTACCACCAGCTCCATCCACCCTTCCCAGCCCGGCGAGGACATTCCCGGCTCCCGGCCTCACCTCGTAGGCAGCGCCCAGGTCCTGGAACTTCTCCTGCGCCCGGGGGTCGTCGGGGTTCCTGTCGGGATGGAGCTGCAGCGCCAGTTTGCGATAGGCCTTCTTGATGTCCTTGATGGAGGCGCCGCGGGACACCCCCAGGATCTTGTAGAAGTCTCTCCTGCCGTGGGGGGAGAGACAAAGTGAGGGAAGGGGAACGGGGAGAGTGGAGAACGGGGACGGGAGAGAGGGGGAGGGAGAGAGAGGGGATGGGAGGGAGACGGGGGGAAAGAGCTGAGGGGAAACAGGAGAGAGGAGAGCGATGAGGGGAAACAGGAGAGAGGAGAGCGATGAGGGGAAACAGGAGAGAGGAGAGCGATGAGGGGAAACAGGAGAGAGGAGAGCGATGAGGGGAAGGGAGCACGGTCCCGTCAGCGCCGCGGCCGCCGACGCTGGGTAGGGGGAAGGCCCGGTGCTGAGGCGGAACCCCCAGGCCCGCGGGCGCGGCCCGGCGCACTCACCCCGCGGCGGCCTCCCCGCAGAGGCAGAGCAGCAGGAGGCAGAGGCGGCCGATCCAGGCGGGGGCCATGGCGGGCCCGGCCCTGCCGGCTTAGGGGGAGCGGCGGCAGCGGCGCGTCCGGGCGGCTCCGCAGCGCCACGGCCCCGGCGGCCACCGCCGGCCAATGGGAGCGCGGGGTGTTCCACGCTAGCCAATCCGAGCGCGCCGCCGCGCGCCGCCAGCCAATGGGCTGCTCACACTTCACCGCCGCCGGCCAATCGCCTGCCGGAGCGTCGCCGCCGAGAGCGCCCGCCACGCCCCGCCGCCCCTCCAGGGGGGGACTTCCTTCCGAGCAGCCAATCAGCGAGCGCACTGCTTTTTCCCGCCCCCGCGCTGGCAGTCTCAGCCAATGGGAAGCGGCTCCGGGCAGGCGGGAAGGGCCGTCTCTATGGTGCCCGCGGCGGAACCCGGAAGTGGCGGCGGCGGCGATGGCGGTGCGGCTGTGGGTGCGCACGGAGCCGTTCCTGGTGGGAGCGCTCCCGGCCCCGCCGCCCGCCCGCCTCACCCCGCACTACCTGCGCAAGGCGGCCGCCTACGCCCGCGCGCGGGCGGACCAGGGCTGCTTCCCGCGGCTGCGCTGGCCCTGCTGGCGGCACATCGCCTGCGGGAAGCTGCAGCTGAGCCGCGACATCGCCTGGCTCTACTTCGAGCTCTTCCGCGGCCTCCTCGGGCCCGCCCCGCCGCTCCGCCTGCGCTGGGCCGAGGCTGAGGCGGCCTGCGCCAGCGCCGAGGAGCTGGAGCGGGAGCGGAGCAAGGCAAGAGCCCGGGCCCGGCCTAAGGCAGGGGGAGCCCCGACCCCGCCTAAAGGGGAGCCCGGCCCAGCCTGACTCTTCTCTGTCTCTCCCGTGCTCTCCAGCTCTCCGTGGACACGCTGCAGTTCCTGCTCTTCCTCTACGTGCAGCAGCTCCACAAGGTTTCCCTGCGGCGCTCTCTGCTCGGGGACGAGTGGCCCAGCCCCAGGACCAAGTCTCCCAGCCTGACAGGGAAATCGGCCGGCGGGAATAAGGTACTCGTGCCTCTGGGATTCTCCGTGTGCAGGAGCCTCTTCGCTCTGGGGAGCTGCCCTGAGGGGGGTTGGAAAGGGGCTGCTTTGTTCCTGGGAGGGTTTCACCTGTGAGCAAAGGTCCAGCTGCACAACTCCTGCTCCATAGTAAACGAAGGGAAGTTGTGATCTCTGCATTTTATAGAACGATTCTTTAAAGTTTTCCATGAGACTTTCCTGGAGTCCAAAGCTGACTAAATATTCCCGGAGAGTCTTGGCAAGTCTCCTTTTGAGAAGCAACAGCTTTTTGCTGTGTTAGTCAAGCAGGAAGCTCTCCTCATGCTCATAGTGCCTTTCCCATGATCCAGATGGGAGTTTTGGATCCCAGGAGGTTCCCTGGCGTCACATTCTGTTTCTGAGAGGGGAGTTGGTTGTTCAGCTGTAGATGAACCAGTGGAAACGTTGTTCCCTTTGAAAATAGTGCCAGGTATTGAGGAAGGAGTGAGCTGGATGTGTCCCATGGGCAGCTCTGTGTGGGAGAATGGATTACAATTTGCAGCCCTATGTAAGGCCATGCCAGCCTCTGGAATTCTGGCACAGATGTGCTGCTGTGAGCAGGATGAGCTGGTGAAATGTAGCTTAGGGCAAGCTGGAGTGATTAAAAATTGGAGCTGGATAACTTTATCCTGAAACGTTGAACAAAATGGTGAGAACAAGGTGTAATCACAGCTGTGTGTTCCTTCAGCAAAACTCAGCTTTAGCTCTGCCAGAATTGCAGTCTCCTGCTTTTTTTGGGCTGGAGCCCTTTAGAATTTGAAATAAGGATTCTTTCAGAGGGTTGGATTTATTGGAGAAATGACCTTCTGCTTTTTATCCTGGCACTGAATCCTGGCCACAGGTCTGGCCTGGCTGCAGGGATTTTCCAGTGGAGCAGCTCCAGGACCTTGAGTGTCAGTTATTGATTTGTGTCCTCCCTTTGAATGCCAGCAGCAGCTGCCTGGATTTGTGTAGGACTGTAGAAGAGCCTGGTGCTGCTGTCTAGAAGGAAATACTTGGTACTGGAGTTGGAGTGAAATGCTTTGAGTTTTTGGGGGGAGTGTCTTTCCAGCTTTGGGAGAGCAGAGCAGCAGGAATGAGCACTGTGTCTGACTGGCTTTCCTTCTTCTAGAAGGATTCTAGGCAAGGATTTCTATATATGATGTCCATGGAGCTTCTCAGCTTGGAGAACTGACCCCCTCGTTTGTTTTCCTGCCCCTCCAGAACTGGAACGACCAGGAGCACCTTGCCTTTGTGCAGAGCCACCTCTTGGATATCTTGGAGCTGCTGCTGGAGCCAGAGCAGCTCTCAGCCTCTTCCCATTCCAGCTGCAGCAGCCTGGTGTCCTTTGAAGCCGTGTGTGCCCTCAGCTTCCTGCTCGAGGGCACGGTCAGCAATTCGGGCACCGTCCGGCCCCTGCACGAGCTGGCCCTCAGGCAGCCCTGCCACGGCCACAATGGCTACTCCAAGGGCTCCAGAGCCTTCTCCCTGCCCCAGCTGGAGAGCTGGCTGCGCTCCTCCCTCACTGCCAATCCTTTGGGAATGACTGTCTGCCTCAAGGCTGGCAGGAAGCTCGCGTGGGCACAGCAAGGTGGGCAAAACTGCTGGCAGCTCGTTCTTAGAAAGACAGAAATATATGGGTGTTGTTATTGGACACGAAATGAGTACACAGAAGCTTAGGAGGTTCAAAAGAGAAGAGACCTAGTTTTAGTCAAACATTTGGTATGTATAGAATTCCAAAGGTGACCGTGGATTGGAGGATGGAATTACCACCTCTCCAACCACACTGGTCCAAAAATCAATCAGTCATTTCTCTCTGCTTACAGAGAAATATGTAAACTATTCTATTTGTACATGAAATTGTGTGGGAACTCTGACTCTCAAATATGTAAACATTATCAGAAGGTTAAAGAAGTTTTATGAGAACTTTAAAACTTTCAAAAGAACTATAAAAGAAAACACTTTTAAAAATCAAAACAACGTATGGGATATGGGGAGATATTGGGATGTGGGGGGAAATGGGGATATGTGAGCAAAATAGAAATATATAAAAATATACAGAAATGTGGCAAGTAGGAGTATGGAAAAGTAGAAGAAGCAGAAGTATTCAGAAATGTAGAAATGTATAGAAATACAAAAGCATAGAGAAATCAAAAATTAGAAATAAAGTAAATAAGAATTACAGAAATAAATTTAGAAATACAGAAAAATAAATCTAAATAAACAGTATGAATAAAATTTTAAGAAAAAAAAAAACAACCCAGAAATGGGAACTCAGCTCTTGTTGCTGACTGGGGATCTGGCAGTGGGGTGGGGTCTGGTCTAGGTTTCTTTGTCTCCAATCCAGCCTGTCTCCTTCAGGGATGTGGCAGAGGACCCAAGACACTTTCCCCCTTAGGATAAGGAATTTAACTCAGTGTTTTGTTTCCGTGACTGCAGGATCCCAGGAAGGGCAGTGGGTTAGGGAGGATGGGGTAGGGCTTAAGGAATGTGTCCTAGAGGGAGCATTTCCCTTTTTAAAACACACAATTCCTGCTTAAAACTCACCCTCAGGATCTTCCTGCTAAGCTGAGTCTTGTGTTCAGCAATAGCCTTGTGGAACTGGAGATTCTTTGCTTGGGTTGGCTGGAGCTTGTGGGAGGCTTTGACTGCTCTTAAGTAATCTTGAAGTGGTTTTAATCCTTCAGTGTCTCTCAGTTTCTGAAATTTCTGATGCCTCGTGCTGCTGACCTGCCCAGGAGGCATCAGGGATGGTGTGACCGGTGTGGGAAGTACCATCCTTGAACTTTGAGGCTCATTATTTTCCTGAGGGATTGCTGGACCCAGAACTTTTTTTTTGGGCTTTGTTTTGCAGTGGAAGGAACAACCAGGAGAGCCAAGATTGCCTGCAGTGCCCGGGTGGTGCCAGAGGTGTCCCCCATGGTGATCATGAGCCAGGTGTACAGGCAGACCCTGGCCAAGAGCTCGGACACTCTGGTGGGGGCTCACGTCAGAATCCATCGCTGCAACGAGTCCTTCATTTACCTCCTGTCCCCTCTGCGGTGAGTTTGGGTTCTCCTGGGACACAGCTGGACTCCTGGCTGACCATGAGTGTGTCCTGGGGACCAGGAGGCCAATGGGATCCTGGGGGGGCACTAGGAGGAGCTTTGCCAGCAGGTGAGGGAGTGACCCTGCCCCTCTGCTCAGCCCTGTGAGGTACAGCTGGGGTGCTGTGTTCAGGTCTGGGTTCCTCAGGAGGGGCAAGGAACTCCTGAGAGGGTCCAGTGGATGGCACAGAGATGATGAAGGGACTGGAGCATCTCCCTGACAAGGAAAGGCTGAGGGAGCTGGGCCTGGTTAGTCTGGAGAAGACCAGACTGAGAGGGGATCCCATCAGTCCATACAGAGATCTCCAGGGGGTGCCAGAGTGTGGTGCCAGGCTTTGCTCAGAGGTGCCAGTGACAGGATAAGGAGCAGTGGCCATAAACTAAAGCACGGCAAGTTTCACCTCAACATGAGGAAGAACTTCCTTCCACTGAGGGTGGCAGAGCAGCTGCCCAGGGAGGATGTGGAGTCTCCCTCTCTGGAGACATTCCAAACACTCCTGGATGTGTTCCTGTGTCACCTGCTGCAGGTGAGCCTGCCTTGGACTGGATGGAGGTTCCTTCCAGCCCTAATGGTCCTGTATTTGCTTGGCAGATCCGTGACCATCGAGAAGTGCCGGAATAGCACCTTTGTCCTGGGCCCCGTGGGGACATCAGTCCACGTCCAGAGCTGTGACAACGTCAAGGTCATCGTGGTTTGCCATCGCTTGTCCCTTTCCTCCACCACGGGCTGTACTTTCCACACTCTCACACCCACACAGCCCCTCATCCTCTCGGGGAACCAGGCAGTCAGCTTTGCCCCTTTCCACACCCATTATCCCATGCTGGAAGACCACATGGCTCAGGTGGGCTTGGCCACTCTGCCAAACTACTGGGACAGCCCCATGCTGGTGTGCAGGGACAGCGGTGACACGAGCGTCTTCCGGCTCCTGCCCCCCTCAGACTTCTACACCTTTGTGATTCCCTTTGAGATGGAAGGAGACACCACAGAGACCCCAGGGGGGCTTCCCCAGGAGTACCAGGAGGTGCTGAGGCAGCGGGAGCAGAAGGTCCAGGTGTGGCAGCGCATGGTGAAGGAGGCAGGGCTGACCAGGTGAGTGCCCCCCAGGAAGGGCAGAGCTCGGGCCCATGGACAGGGGGTTGTTTGTTGGGGTTCCACAGAAATCCTCGAAGGATGGCTTGGGTTGTGTGAGCCATGTCTTGCAGGCCAGTTCTAGAGCATTAGTAATTAGCAGGGGATTCTGCTTGGTAAGGTGGGAAGACTGATACTCACAGGCATAGCTCAGAGTTGTAGAATCCCAAAATGCTTTGGGTTGGAAGGGACCTTAAAGCTCATCCTGTTCCACCCCCTGCTGTGGAACACCTTCCACTATCCCAGGTTGCTCCTAAGCCCTGTCCAACCTGGCCTTGGACAGTTCAGGGATGGGGCAGTCACAGCTTCTCTGGGCAACCTGTGCCAGGGCCTCACCTCCCTCACAGGGAAGAATTTCTTCCCAATATCTGATCTAAGTCTGCCCTCTGACAGGGGCAGCCATTCCCTGTGTCCTGTCCCTCCATCCATTATCCAAAGTCCCTCTCCAGCTCTCCTGGAGCCCCTTTAGGCACTGGAAGGGGCTCTGAGGTCTCCCTGGAGCCTTCTCTTCTCCATGTGAACACCCCCAGCTCTCCCAGCCTGGCTCCAGAACAAAGGTGCTCCAGCCCCTGGAACACCTCCGTGGCCTCCTCTGGATTCCAGCAGTGGCACATCCTTGTTGTGCTGGGTATCCCAGAGCTGAAGACAGCTCTGCAGGTGGGGCCTCACCAAGTGGAGTGAAGGGGGACAGTCCCCTCCCTTGCCCATGCTGCTCTTAAGGAGGTGCTTTCTCATGGCTGCATTTTCCCAGCTTGTGAGACTCCAGGAAAAGCACTCCCAGGTGCTGCTGAGGTGAGGGATCCACCCTGGCAGTGGATTGGGCCAGGGCTGGGTGTGCACCCTGAGCTGCCTGGGGTCCCTCTTAGCCCAGCCTTCACCTTGGGATTGAAGCTGTAAATGGCTGTCCCAGCCCTTGTTGAGGTGAGCTGGGAATGTGCATGTGGATCATTGCAGCAGATCACCTTTGGGCAGTAACTTTTAAATTCCTCAGGAGCAGATCACATGGAATCCTCTGCCCAGCTTCCTTGGCAAGCACAGAATGGGGATTAAACCCCATTTCAAGCATCTGTTGTTCTCCCCTGGATGCTGCTTCCCTCCAGAGTTTTGGGAAGGAGATTGGCCTGTCAGAACCTTCCTGTGAAAGAAATGTGAGGAAATAAGGATGATGTGCTTAGATTCACAGGAGGCAAAAGCTCGCTGCTTATTCCATAAAAAGGGGGAAACTCTGGCAAGTTTAGAAGCTTGTTGAAAAGAAACTGGGCAGCTGACAGTGGAAAATGTCTGTTGTCTCCTGCAGGCAGGGAAACAAGAAGGGAGACAAGTAGGAAGCTTAGAGCAAACAGGATATCAGGCTTGTAGAAAGAAAAAAGCTGCTGTGCTCAAGCGGGGAGGTGAAAGAGAGTGTTAGAAATAAGAAGACATCTTTCAAGAAGTTGAAGTTGTCTGATTGAGGAAAGTGGGGCAAAAAAAGAATGTAAATCCTGCCAGGCTGAAAGTAAAACCCCCGTAAGACAGGACCAAGAAGACAGCTTGAGGAACAACTTGCAAAAGCATAAAATCCTGTTTATTCATTTTTCTGAGCGTATCAGACAGAAAGTCTTTCAGGGTCAGTAGCAGATCAAGGTAGAGGAAAAGCTCTTGGAGAAGATAAATCCACAAGGGAAGAAAGAAGTGGCTGCCTCTGTGTTCACTGGGGAGGAATTTGGGTTAGTTTGTGTTCCAAACCCCTGCTTTTTGGGGAATGGCTCAAATGGAAGAGAACATACAGACAGCAGCCTTGAAAAAAGGGTGAGGATACCTGGAGCCTGTCTGAGGGTGAGTGGGACAAAACTGAATAGAATGGCCTGAATTGGAAGAGACCTTAAAAACCCAACCAGATTCCACCCCCTACCATGGGCAGAGACACCTTCCACTGTCCCAGGTTACTCCAAGCCGTGTCCAACCCAGCCTTGGACACTTGCAGGGATCCAGGGGCAGCCACAGCTGCTCTGGGCAACCTGTGCCAGGGTCTCAGCACCCTCACAGGGAGGAATTTCCTTCCCAATATCCCATCTAACCCTGCCCTCTGGCAGTGGGAAGCCATTCCCCCTTATGCTGTCACTTCAGGCTCTTGCAGAGAGTCTCTCTCCATGTTTCTTGTAGCTCCTTCAGGCACTGGAAGGCCACAGTGATTTCACCCTGAAGTTTCTCTTCTCCAGGCTGAACAATTCCAAATTTCCCAGCCTTTCCTTAAAGGAGGGGTGTTCTATCCCTCTGATCACCTTTGTGGTCTTCTCTGGAGCTGGTTTCCTGCTTTTCCCAGTACAGAATGGGGTCAGCACATCAAATTAGGAATGGGTTCAAAGCAAATCCACATAAAATCTCCAGAATATTGAAAAATGTTCCTGTTTCATTGGTGTTCAGAAATGAATTGTGTAAACTCCTTGAAAAAGTCCATCAGGAGCTACTCAACATCTGAGCCACCTTTGGCTTAAGAAGTTCCAGATGTGAGCTGATCCCAGAGGGCTGGGATGCTGTTCTGGAGATGCTTTTGAGCAGTGGAGATGCATGACTAGTGCCAGTTAGCCTGAGCTGAGTGGCCCACCCTCTTAGGCTTGCCAAAACACCCTCAAGAGTTCATAATGAGCAACAGGAATGAAGTGAGGTGTGTTTATAGGTGCATTTTTTTCCTTGATCTCCATCCTCTCTGGTGCTTTCAGAACAGAATTTCGTGTCCTTAGTGCTTAAGCACTGGTTGCTAATCTTAGTCTTCTCCCTTTTCAGACAGTTTTTCAGCTGTGCCGTGAGGGGAAGGTGGAGGCAGCCCTGGAGCAGGGTGGTTGTGGTGGTGGGATGGGGAATTTTGTATGACTTCTCCAACTCCACCAGGTTCTGCCTTTGGGGAACCTGGTCATTACCATCACATTGACTTGGTAAAAACCTTTTCTGGTTGTCTCTGCAAGCTTCAGGAACCAAGCCTGGCTCTTCCTGATACATCTGGAGGCTTGTTTGGATTGTGAAGACATGGTAGAAGTATAATACTGTGAATAAATGTGATTTTTTTTTCCATATTTCCCTGCTGCTGTGTCTGTTTCAGGGATCAGAGGAAACAGTTCCAGGCTGTGGTAGAAAACAAATTCTATGAGTGGCTGGTTCAGACGGGGAATCGGCAGCAGCTGGACAGCCTGGTCCCTCCTGCCCTGGGCTCCAAGCAGGCAGCAGGATAACATTCCTGGGCAGGACAACATTCCTGGGCAGCAGAAGGAAAGGCAGGTGAGTAAAAGGCCTCCTTCTCTTGCTTCTTCTCTTCCCCCAAGAATTGTCCCATGTTTGTGTGCACAGCCAAGGCAGAGGTAGGAGGAGCAGGAGTCTGAGTGAATGTTCTCACAAGAGCCTGGCATTTGGGCTTAGTTCTTACTTTCCTGTCAGAACCCATTCTCAGCTGAAATCTGTGTCCTTAGCATGGCCTTGGTGCCAAGTTTGATTTGTTGGAGGCATCAGATGGGCATACTGCACATAATGTGATACAAAACTGATTGGAATAGCTGCTCTTTCAAAGAAACTCTGTGCATTGATGTCTGCCCACCTCACTTTTTGCTAAAGAGAGTTGAGTGAGACTTTGGGTCGTTCTTTCAATGAGACTTTGGATAATTCTCAGTCTTCCCAAGCAGAAGTGGTTTAGGAGCTGCCCTTATTGTGCTCTTCTGCCATGGCATGTTTCAAACCATTAGAAAATTGTTTTATTTTTGATTTAGCCTCTGAATTTTTTTTTAATGGGGTTAGAAGTAAAATTGTCTCCTTTTATTTTGTTCCAGAGCTCTGGGAACAGCCACTGATCCACTCAGCCCAGTTCTCATGAAGACTTCGTACCATTCCACCTGCACCCACTGGATCTGACACCCATGCCTGGTGTGGATGGGACTGCCTGGCTGCTGTAGGATTCCTGGGCATTGCTGCTTTCCCAGGAATGTGCTGTAGCCATCCTGCTGGTGACTGAGAGGTGCCTGGCACTGGGGGAAGATGAAGTGTGCCTTGTTGCAGAGCTGTCACAGCAGTTAGTGTCCATGGTGAGCAGATGTCCAGCACACCAGGTTTCCTGGGATAAAGCTGGATGCAGGCCCTGGGCATCACCTGCATCCTCATGGTACAAACCAGCAGTGCTGTTTTTATAAATGTGAAAAAGAAATGTTTAAATTTTTTATTAATGAAGTCAAACAGTTGTTTTTTTTTTTAATACGAAGATAGCACTTTTTGAAGATCAATTTTTGTATATGGTTGCATTGTTTTGACAAATGTCAATAAACCAGATTTATTGGATTAACCTGGCACATGTCCTGGGGAAGGGGTTTTACCTGCACAGTTGGTCTTAGGGGGACACAGCATCTTTTATCTTAATGAAATGTGAACCTGTCAGAGAGAGAAACTGCTAATTTATGGGGAAAGTGGGGCAAAAAATTAATGTAAGTCCCGCCAGGCTGAAAGTAAAACTCCTGTAAACCTCAGACATGCAGCTGACAGTTTTGAAGGCTGCCCTGGCACAAGGTTTTGATACAAGCCCAATTCCTATCCCTCATAATTTTCATAAAGATTATCAGCTTGAATAAGCACCATTCTCATGTGCTGGTGGGATGTGTTTTGGGGAGATGTGCTCATAGCTGAGCACTTAAATAAGCTTGGAAAATAGGCAAAGGCATTGCATGGATGAGTGGAGGCAGCAGCTGGTGGTGCCTTGGGAAGAGCTATCCAAGCTGAGAGTGAGGGGAAGGCACAGTGCTCTCGACTACACAGCCTCAGAATTCCTCTGAAGGTCTCCCTTGGCTCCTGGGCAGGCAGGTTAGGTGAGTTTATTATATTTATTCTATTTATGTAAGATGAGTTTACTGTAGTTAACCAACTTCTAAAGGAGGGGATGTGTGAAGTGACCACAGCTTTAAGCTGTGAACCTGCTGACAGAACCCAGCTTGTGCTTGAACTGTGATCTTCAGGAGTTAAAACCTAAATCAATCCAAGTGGCCTCAGTGAGAGCAACAGCTCTGGGTGATTCAAGGCTCCTAAAATGGCAAAAGGAGCAGCTGCTGATTGTGTGTGCCCCAGGCTCTCCCATCTGCCTGCATTTACAGAGCTGCTGTTGCAAGAGTGCTTGTCCTGACAGATTTGAAAGAGGGGCTGCGTGTTTCGTGCGCTGCTGTGCCAAATTCGTGTCCCTTTGTCTCACTAAGCCTTTGGGCTGGGGCACTGAATAGCTGCAGAGGTGGTTTTTCATAATGCACTGGCGGGGGGGTGGCTGTGGAAGCCAGTGATCCTCGGCCTCCCCGCTCCGAGGGCCGGAGTGTGGCCGAAGGGAAAACTCCACTCCAACCTCAGGTGCTGGGCTGAGAGTTGGGGTTGGATTTGTGACACTTGCAGAGACAACCAGAAATCTGGGCATAGTTTGATATGTGAAATCACTCACTTTGTGGGGAGTGGGGAGGTGGCCGCACATCCTTCTTTCCCTCTATGTCAGGAGGTGTTTGGAGCAGTGTGGCTCCAGCTGAGGGTGTCCCAGGAAAATCTGCAGCCTCTTTGCTGCACAGATGTCTCCATTGAGAGCTTTCAATGCAGAGCTGGTCTTTGCAATCCTCTGATGTCTGCTTTGAGCACTTGTTTATTGTTCCTTAACTACATCCTTCACTGCACCAGAACATTCCCTGATGAATACCATGTGCTCTTCTTACAAATGGGGTGGGTCTCTAAGAGCCAAGGAGGATTCCTTCTTGTTTAACAAGCTTGGAAGGGAGGGAGCAGCCAAATTACCACCCGTCCTTGGCAGGGGGCTGCGTGTTTTGAGTGCATTTGGCAGAGTTTTGGTGTTCTGACTCAGCAAATGGTAACAAAGGGAGGATGGTGAAGCCTTCCTTTATTCTATAATCCTGTTTGCTTTTCTGGAAATCGGCTATAGCCTCAGAATCACTGACTCAATTTTTGGATCCTATTCTCATGACAAAGCGGCTGTCTGGTTTAAAACAAGCCCGTTATAAAAAGGGCACCTCGGATCCTGGCTGATTGTAACAGCTGCTGACGTTCCTCCGGCACAGGGGAGCTTGGCTGGAACGGAAAATGTCCAGAGCTGGAACCAAGGTAAGTTTGTTTGCAGTGTATTCATGATTTTGGCTAAAAGTGCAGAATTTTGCAGGGATGAATTGTGGAGAAACTTTGTTTGTTTTGTTCTGCTGACAGCTTCCCCCTCTGTCAGCGTGTGGGCAGGGGGAGATGCTCGAAATCCCTCCTCACGTGGAGGGAAGCTGGAGCTGAGCCCTCCCAAGTATTTTCCTAGATTTTGGCTGGTTCCTCTAGGTGTGGCTCTGCCAGAGGATGGAGTCAAGCGCAGTGACTGGTGAGGAGGCATTTTGAAATGGCTCTAAATCAGCAGGATCTGATGCCTTGTGAACTGGGGGCGGAGGGGCTGTGCCAGCCGGGAATCATTGCGCTTGCGGAGCCTCATGGAAGGGTCCCTTGGAGCTTTGGGAGAGCCTGACTGGAAGCACCAGAGGAGCCCCCACATCCTTTCTCCATGGTGGAGCAGAGGGTGTGCTGTGACAGGAGGGCTCCTGGACGATGGCCATGGCACTGAAGGGAATAAATAGTGTTCCCTGAGGATGCACGGCGGCCTCGGCATCCGGAGCGATCGGCAGGGATGAACTGAAATCGGGAAGGAGGTAGGTTGGGAAGCTCAGCTTCAGCTGCAGTGACATCTCAGATGGGGATCCAGCTCCTCAGGCTTGGGTTTAGCAGAGCTGAGCTGGCTGATCCCACAGAACTTGTACTGGCTCTGGGACTGGGCAGGGAGAAACAGCTGGGAAAGGAAAGGAGGGCAAGGATTTTGTCCAGTGTCCCCTGTGGAATGTCAAACACTAGGAAGCTGTGGGAACAGCTTCATCTGAGTTTAGCTTTTGGGCTGGATTCCTTTGAGGCTGTGAGATCCAAGGGCCTTTGGAAGCAGAGTGGGAGTGGAGGCACTGGGCAATGCCATGGGAGATCTGGTCTTGGCTTTTCCATGTCCTTCAGCTCTGTGGCTCTCAGGGCTTGGGCTGTTGGTGTGGGAAGCAGAGGAGAGTGTGCTGGTGGCTCCCACAGCCCGGGGTGCAAACTTTCTGTACCTGAGCCTAAAAAAGGTGCTGGGGAACTGCAACTGCTCCATCCTCGAGTCCCCTGTCAACTTGGAAATCCTTGAGCACATTCTGCCTTTCCCCTGCCAAAAGCCATGTCCCCTCGGAGTGTGCCACGGGGAATTAATGGAATATGTGCTGCTGGGGGGCAGCAAGATGGCCAAAGGGAGTTATCTCCTATTTCTGTATGCTGTGCCCTTGTTTAGCACATTCCAGGGAAAAGAAAAGGGCAAAACAGAATTAAACACCTTTCCTCACAGCCCCAGTGAGTGATCTGCCCTGGAAGGAAATCACTGCTGACAGAGGAGGAACTACTGGATATTTTTTATGAATTTCCTTCTAGCTAAGCTACTGCTGGAAAGAAATATGTGATAACTCAGGTGAGGTGACCAAAGTGAGAGTTTACATTCCTGCAAGCAAGATCTGCTCTGGCAAATGTGGTATGTGCCTGGTAACCCCCAAAAGACAAGGTCTGGGCACAGAGAGGTTAACAGGGGTGTGCTGGGAGCAGAGCTCCTGGAGGGTTTGGCTGAAGGCAGGCGATTTCCCTGCGAGTGACAGGGGACAGAAACAAAGCTGCAAACCTGGAACTGGAATCTGTAATTCGCCTGTAATTATTCAATGGGTAAAAACATCAACCTGCTCTGTTGGTGCCTGAATCCATGTGGAAAAGCTGGGAAGCAAAGGTCTGAAATAAGCTGAGGGTGTGTCTTAAGGGCTGTGCTGGAGAACAGGTGGGGAGGATCCCTAAATTCTGAAATTAAACCAGGGAGCAGCACGTTCGTTGGACAGTTCTGTGGGAATGGCCATATCCTTAATGTGCCTTTGGATTTCTTTGTCTTTGTGGTTTTATAAGTACAGGGAAAATTCCCCCCTGGAAACATCAGGAAGCTTTGCCAAGCTCCAGTTTGGTTGTGTTAGGCTAGGTGGGGAAGGAGCATCACCGAATCCCAGAATGGTTTGGATTGGAAAGGACCTTAAAGCCCATCCAGTTCCACCCCCTTCCATGGGCAGGGACACCTTCCACCATGTCAGGTTGCTGCAAGCCCCATCCAACCCGGCCTTGAACTCTTCCAGGTTCCCTCTGCCCAGAAAGCAGATCCACATTGGGCAGAGTTCATCACCAGCCATGTTGAACAGGAGTGGGACAGGATCAGAGCTTGGGGACAGATGCTGGAGAGAGGGACCAGCCATCCCAGCAGAGGATAGTGCTGAACTGGGGATAAATGAATCCCTGCAGAGGGTTTTCCAGGGATGCTGTGGCTTCCTTGACCACTGGCTTCAAGAAGAGGGTGGCTGGTGATGCATGACTGCCAAACCCAGCGAGCAGAGCTTTCGGTGTTGCCTTTGGCTCAGGCTGGCAGATTTTTGGGTGATACCTTTAGGGACAATGATTCAGAAGCAGCATCTGGAAAAGGCAGTGGGTTGTGGCCAGTGTGGTTAACTGCCCAAGAGTGGGAAAATGAGACCTGGGCATTTCAGTGCTCTCCTTTCACAGCCTTTATTCACTGCTGGAAAGGTCAGAGTGATTCCCAGCTCTCCACTGCAGGTGGGAAGAGCTTGCTCAGGATGTTAGGGGACAGGTTGTTTTGTGTGCACCAACTGCTTTGTGACGGTAAATCTGTCCTTGAAATTAAGAGGAAAATAGCATTATCCTAATAAATGTCCTGTAACAGGCCACCAAATCAAGAGCATGAATCCTCTGGCATGATCAGTCTGACTCCCCAGATCTCTTGGTCATGCTGATGGGACACGCTGACCAACCAGCTCCAGGAAAACTCTGACTAATTTAATTTTTAGCACAAAACAAATGATTAAAAATAAAATTTTTATTGTCCTGAGAGAGAATTGTCCTGGATTTGGGTTGAAACACTGGCAACGAATGAATTTTTAAGAGAAGATCTTACATCAATACCAGTAGCCAAAGCACTGTACAGGAGGTGGGGGTGTGTCTTAATACTCAAACTATGGAAAAAAATGGGAAAAATGGATTGTGGACCACTGCATGTTGGGTGTGGCCAGAAAGATTCTCTCTAGACCATCTGGTGTCATGAGCAAGCAAGGGATGCAGTCAAGATAGATGTGATGGTTTGGGAATCCTCTTAGACAAGAGCAATGTTTGATGGGCAATTGTCGCCTGGGAGGATCTAAAAATGGGGCTGGAGAAAGGACTGGTCTGGTTTAGGGCTTGGCAATATTTTCATGAAGGGATTTTTGAGGAAAACTGGATCTCCTCTCCAGGGCTGGCTGGGTGGATGATGCCTCAGGTGGGAGGAATGGGATTCGCTCATCAGCTCCCAAGATCACCTCAAGGGGACTGTGATCAAGGATAAAGTGCTTTGGGGTCAGCAGCCTGGCTGTAGAGCAGCTCTTGGGACAGAAATGAGAGGATGGATTGTGAATTTGTCAGAGAAAACCTCTGGACTTGCAGCAACCAAAGCAGAACGAGCAAACTGCAAATACAATCTTTGGATATCCATAAAACTGCTCCCCACCATGCACATGGAATGCTCCCTTAGGTTTTCCTGGCATGGGCAAAGCTTGTGTGATGTCCAGCTTTGGGCAGTGAAATTTGAGAAAGGAAGTTTTGGGTTGTTCAGGTGGGAAGGAGGATGGGCTGGAAGACATGACCTGGGAGGAAAGAGACTTCTCCACCCCCTTATGAGTAAAGATCTTGCTGCAAACACTTGGTAAGTCAACATAAAGGAAATAATGGAATTGTTAAGGCTGTAAAAGCCCTTTAAAGACATCAAGTCCAGCTGCTAACCCAGTGCTGCCAGACCCACCCATGTCCCCAGAAACCTGCCTTGTACATTCCATTGACTTCTCACAGCTTTCCAGCTGTAGTTCAGTAACTCCTGATCTAGAGGAGGTGGGAGGGAACTGCTTTGATAGTGTTTTGCTGGAAAAAGGACAGGGAATTCTGCATGGGAGTGTTGTGTTGGACTGGGACAGAACAAAGGTCTGGGAAGGGCAGAACACTGGTGGGAGCCTGAGGCATTGGGGCCAGACAGGTGAATTAGTCTGACTGACTGCAGTTGGTACCCTTCCATGGCTGGGCTAGATGATTTCTGACATCTCATGGGCTCTGCCTTCAGGTATTTCCTGCCATGATGTGGCTGGAATATGGAGACCTGTGCTGGATGAGGAACCTCCCCACTCTCTCCCCTCTGCTTGTTTCAGGTCACCTTCTATGAAGACAAGAACTTCCTTGGCCGTTACTACGAGTGCGACAGCGACTGCCCCGATTTCCACAACTACCTGAGCCGCTGCAACTCCATCCGTGTGGATGGGGGCACCTGGGTGGCCTACGAGAGACCCAACTATGCTGGGAACATGTACGTGCTGACCCACGGGGAGTACCCCGACTACCACCACTGGATGGGCCTCAACGACCGCCTGGGCTCCTGCAAGTACATCCAGATCGTAGGTGTCGCCCCTTCCCAGGGGATGCTGTCATTTACTCCCACCGTGGGAGGGTTTCACGTGGGGGAATGTGGTGCCCATTGTCCTGGGGAGCCACAGAGAGGGTGGCTGCAGGGGATTTGCTCCCATGGTCCTGCTCTGGGAGTAGCAAGGTGTTTGGTGTGGGGAGAAGGTGAATGTCTCCCACTCTGGATTGCAGTGGGAAAAGGCAGATGCCTTTGAGTGTGGGTGAGTTTCCATAGGAACAGCAGTTTCATCAGCAAGTTCCTTTTGGGATTTCAGTGTCCAGGCAGGTTGCTCCAAAGTTTGCCTCTCGCCTTTTCCCTGCTGTGCAACCAACTGATCCAACAGGCTCAAGGCCTGTGACAGTGGAATGTAGATTTTGCAGGAACATTTGGAATGAGGGGAAGTTTCCTCTCTAGCCAGGACTCCCTTCTGATATAGGGAACTGAATCCATGTCACCAAACCCCTCTGGGCATGGAGGGACCAAGGCCAGTAGCAGCCCTGGAGTGCCCAGAAACAGGAGGAATGCCTGGAGCCCTCCTTGGCCAAGCTTGGAGCAGCCTGGTGCCTCCAGGTGTTAGGAGAGCAAAGGAGGTGTGCTCATCCCCTCCTAAATGATGATGGGGAGAAAGGAACAGAGAGAATGATCCTTTTGGGAAGCCTATGGGGAAGAGCATCCTTTAAAACTGGGATTGTGGATGAAGTGTGGATTGCTGCTTCTGCTGCTGAGGTTTTTCAGCAGTGGGGCAGACATTGGTGATCCACAGGTTGCTGACTTGGAGCACGGCCATGAATTCCCACTGCATGGAGCAGGTCTCACAACAGAATGGGTTTTGCTTTTCTGCCTGGGATTCTAACACCCCTCTGAGCCTATGGTGGCTTTGAGCTGAGTCTAAATCCCTTTCCATGGGGCAAGGAGAGTTTCCAGCCCATTCAGAGCACTGATCTGGCTTAAGACATGGAGCCAAAACACGTGCGAGACGTAAGAGCAGCACAGCTTCCTCCACCAGGATGAAATGTGGGGGCCTTATCCTCAATATCCACCTGGTCCTGGCTTTCCCTCCTGCCTTGGGGAGACCCCGAGACCCTGCAGAGCTCGGCTGGGGCTGGCAAGGAGGGAGCTGGCAAGGAGGGAGCGGGCTGGGGAGGCGGGGGAAGAGGTGTCCAGGCAGCTGCAGATCAGACGCTGCCGCGGTGCCTTCGGGCAAGGAGCGCTTCCAATCCCGGTGAGAACCAGCGCTGCCTCCGCAGCAACACGGCCCCGCCGGGGTCAGCAGCTCATTAAACTCCTCTCCGCCCGGAGGAGAGGGGACTGGAGGGGGTCTGGCTCCCTGATGCTCACGTGGAGCACTGAGGGGTTCAAGGCTGCCCGGGATAGCGAGACCGGCACTGCTGACTCAAGCTTTGCCCTGTTCTGCTTGTGATGCTCTGTTAAAATTTACCCCAGCTGCTTCTCCCTGTGCTTTTGGAGGCTGACGTGAGATTTCAACCCTGTGCTGGTGTGCTGGGGGTGGTTGGAACCTGATTTGAGATTTGTGCCCAAACTGTGCCCTCATGTCAGAGCTGGGACATGTCAGTGCCTCCATCCGATGCTCTGGTTGCCAATGAAGTCATCCAGAGAAGCTGTGGCTGCCCCATCCCTACCAATGTCCAAGGCCAGGTTGGATGGGGCTTGGAGGAACCTGGGATAGTGGGAGGAGTGCCTGCCCGCAGCAGGGAGGTAGAACTGAATCATCTTTAAATCCCTTCCAACCCAAACCTTTCCATGATGCTATGATTTTCTCTCCCTCTTCCCCCCCCCTTTTTTTTTTTTTTTTTTTTTCCTAGCCAAGTGGAGGCCGAGGCCACATCCAGGTGTTTGAGAAGGGAGACTTTGGCGGGCAGATGTTCGAAGCCACCGAAGACTGCCCCTCCATCATGGAGGAGTGGCACATGCGTGAGGTGCACGCCTGCAGGGTGCTGGAGGGCGTCTGGGTGTTCTACGAGCATCCCAACTACCGGGGCCGGCAGTACGTGCTGCCCAAGGGGGAGTACCGCAAGCCCGTGGAGTGGGGCGCGGCCAGCCCCGCCGTCCAGTCCTTCCGCAGCATCTCCGAGTGAGCCAGCCCCGCGGGCGGGCTGCCGCACCCCCCCAATAAAGCAACTGAGTCGCTCAGCTCCGCCTTGTCCTGCTTATTCCCGGGATTTGGGTGTGACATGTCCTGCTTCGGGGGAGCTGGGGTGCAGCAAAGCCTTCTCTGCCTCATTGTCACCCCCTTCCCCATCGCCTGCCCCTCTGATCCTTTAGGAAAAAGCCATCCCGAAGCTGGAGTTTGTGCTCCAGCCTTTGGCCATCCCGGTGGAGTGGTGGGACCACACGTCCCTGGGTTCCAGTTTTGGGTGGTGGCTGTGGGTGGCTCGGTCTGTCATGTCCCTGTGGAGTCCCTGCCTGCTCTGTTGGTGCTCCACGGTGGCTTGGGAGAAGAGATGAGGTTTTTGTCAGTGCCATGTGTCCTCCTGGACACCCTGAGGAGGCAGCAGCTGTCCTGGCACTGGATGAGTTTGTGCTTCTCATGAGGCATGGGGTGACAGGACTGGGAAAAAACTGAGATCTCAGATGGAGCTGGATGGGGACAGCCATAATCTCCATGGACAATGCTGGGGACACTGGCAGCCCAGTGTGTCAGGCTGTCAGTGTCTCAGGATGTCCCCTGGAGGTGTGACACAAGGGATTCAGCTGCTTAAACTGGGGCTGGGCACTGCACGGAGCCGGGAGCTGGAAGCAGGAGAGCAGGCTGGGTGTGGGATAGAGGCAGTGAGTGCCTCTGGGAGGTGGCTGCTGAAGGGCAGGAAGAGCTCCCTGGACACCTGAGATGTGCAGGGAGTAGAAGGGGCTCCCAGTTTGCCACCAGAAATGTCCCATTTTGCCCGGTGCTGCCAGAGGAGAGGCAGGTCCCAGGCAGAGCCTCCCGGGCAGGAATAACTGATGGCTGGGCACTCTTCCCCTGGGATTCCCGGGGCCATGCAGCCTGTTTGCACACGGAGCCGAGGGGCTTTGGGACAATGAGGCTGGAGGTGGAAGCAGAGCCCTCCCAGCCATGCCCTGCAGTCTCTTCCCGTTGATGTATGAGGTTATTACGGAGCAGGGAGCCAAGGGAAGGGATGCTCGTCAAGCCACGGGGCTGCCACCTCCTGGGAAAACTGCTGCCGGTGGGGAATGGGAAGGAGCTGCCAAGTCCAGCCCCCTGGACTTCCCCCAGCACAAAGATGAACTGAAGAGTTGCCTTCCCCTTCTTCCTCCTCTCCCTGCTGTCAGCCTCTCCCTTAGAGCCCTGCCCCATTCCAGCCTTTCCCTGCAAACAGTGATGCATCTTCACCCACTTCCATCCCTCCTCCCATCCTCTCCATCACGGATCAGCAGGATGCAGATGACCCAGCAACACGGTTGGGTTTCAGTGTATTTTTCCCCATAATATTTCTCCAGGACCAACCAGCCCTCAGCTCCAGCTCCCCTTTTCCCCCTGGCTCCTGGCAAAGCTCTCCGAGGGCAGCAGCTTGAGCACAGCCTGGCTCCTGGGTTTTTTGGTTTTTTTGACAGTGAGCCTGTTGCTGTCGCTGTTGTGGATGGCAAATCTGTAGGTAGGTGAGCTCCACCCAGTGCATTTCTAGCCACCTCCCACCCTGATTTTGGGGAATGTCCCCCTGCCCCCATCCCACATGCCCTGCACTGGATGAGTTTGGGATGCTCCAGCTCTGTGGCTGCTGGTATGCATCCACCCCAGAGCATCGGAGGAGCCAGACCTGGATCTGGTTTGCCCTTAAGGTAATGTTTTCCCACATCCTTCCCTTTCACTGCTGATCTCCCCATTTTTAAAACCCAATTATCCCAAGTCTTCCCTCCTTCTCCTTGTCTGCCAGGCTCTTGCCCTTGGGTGAACGTTGTGTCCTCAACATTTGCAACCAACACAAATAAGAACAAACTGCTACTTGGGTGGTTTTTTCACCATTAGTTTTTATTTTATTGTTATTCCAGATGACTTTTTCCATTTTTCCCTTGCCTCGGCAGAGCAGGGCGCCTGTGGAGATGAGTGGGGAGCGCAGCAGTGCAAGCCCAGCCGTGCTGATGCCGGGTTTTCCTTGACAGCTAATTTCCATTCCCCAGTATCAGGGGGTCTGCTCCAGTAATTGGCATGCAGATTGTGTCCGGTGGGCCTGTTAGACACGAGCAAAGGCTCTGCTGCTTGGAATAAGCCAACCCCAGGCTGATGGATGGGGTGTAAGGAGGTCATGGGGAGAGAGAATTTCCAGATGTTCATGTGCACACACCTAAGAAATTCCCCATTCCATGCCCTCCCCCTATCCCTACTTTCTTTATCCGGCAAACTCTAATCTATCATGTTTCATTGAGACAAACCCTGCTCCGTTTCTCTGTCTTTCCCTTTTTCCCTCTAAGGGAAATGTGATGGAACCTGCTCCTGGATTTAATGAGAAGATGGTGCAGCATAGCAGGAATTAAAGCGGTGCCATGCTTCATTAGCACTTGGGGATCACATGGAGCAGGCCCAGATGTTAATTACACTTTGGGAATTAATTGGTATAAGGCATTCCTCTCCTCCATCATCCGTAATCCGGTGGGTGTGTGAGGACTTCTGGAAGCAGAGAGATCCAGGCTGGTGTCTGTCTGTCTGTCCCCCCTTGTCAGCCTGCCCGGCACCAGCCATGACTGAGGGACACTAGCTGGTTTGGAAATTTTGAAGTCACCTTCATTTCCATCCCCTTGGTGCCCAAGGACCTGCTGTAATTTTTCCCTCTTTTCCTTCCTGTGCCACTCTCCTCCAAAATTCTTCTGCAGCTGCTGGGGGAAGCAGGTCTGCATGGGATGGGGCAATGGTGGGAGGTGGCACTGTGTTGAAGGAGGAAAGAACATCCCCCTCAGAACTGGTCATCCCCAGTGGGTTCTAGGACATCCTGGTCCTTTCTCTTGCTCCTTGACCTGTCCTTGCTGTTCCATCCCTTCCCTCCAGCTCTGGAGGCAGACAGGGGAGCCTCAATCTGCCCCCACAGCACCTCTGCTGCTGGAATCTCCCCAGTTCTCCAAGGCCAGCAGTCTCCAGTTTCTTCCCTTTTCCACCTTGGGCTCAGCCTGACAAAATGCAAAAGCTGAGGGGGGGTGTTACTTTGCCAAAGGACAGAAATTATATGCTTGGAAATGAAGAATGCTGTGGCAGTACAGACAGCCACAATATACAGAATAGCACCATACAATTTCAGAAAGTGTCAACCCATGAAGGGTAACACAACACCACTCCAGAAGGCTGCAAGCTCTGCCCTTCTTGTTCTTTAGCCCAGCCTTTTATCCCCTCACGTTCATGCAGTGCCCCTGTGTGCCCTCTGTTCCCTTTGGTGGTTGGTCAGCGCCCCTGGGCACCCCATGGCTCATTGCTGTCAGTGCTGCTCACCTGCTTCTCACAGCTGGACCCATTGGGGATGAGGCTCAGCCCCACTCCCACTCACCACAAACTGTGTGCCTACAGAATATTCCTCTGAATGCTGCCAATTTGTTCCTTTCCTGAGCTGGCTGGTGGTGGCCCAGCGTGAGGCATGGATGTCCCTGTGATGGAGCAGCACATCTGTGGGATCTGGCCTGGAATTTACTGCACAGCCCCAGTGGGACACTCAAAATTCAGCTCTGCTGCCTGCCCCAAACTGCTCCCAGGCCCTGACAGTGGGACACAGCCATCACAACCAGCCAAGGCTCCCATTTTCCCTCCTCTTCCCGAGGTCCTCAGGGCTTTGTGGGTCTTCCCTTGGTGTTGCTGATTCTCCTTGGTCTCAAGGTGTCAGTACCTTGATACATCTCTGTTCTGCCAGCAAAGATCACCCCTGAATGAGAGCCACTGTCCCTTCCCTCCCATCCCTGGGAGGGCTCAAAAAGTGTGTGGATGTGGCAAAACAGAGCAATTCAAGGCCACTTTGGTAGGAGTTCAAGAAAAACAATGTTTTCAAACCTGCAAAATTAATGGTTTTTGTGTTGGATGGAGAAAGGAGATGTTTAATCCTTTCGTTTAAACTGTCTTGATTTTAGTTCTAGATTTTTGGGTTAAGGGTAGGCTTGGCTGTGCTGGCTAACAATTGATGCTTTTAGGGGACTTTTTCAACCTAAACAATTCTATAATTCTGTGATTTCACAATTCCAGGATTCTGTGATTCCATGATTCTATGGTCTATGATTCTATGCTTCCATGGTTCTGTGACTCAGGGCAGCACTTCATTGCCATCTGGTTCTGTTGGAGCCCTGCCACTTCAGATCCTGCATTTCCCACCATCTGCTCACTGAACCCCAAGTCCCTGAATGAGGGATTCAGCCTCCAACTCAACCCCTGCCTGGGCATTCTGAAGGTTCTCCCCAGTGACCGCAACCCCCACTTTGGTTTTGGCAAAAACTCTTTCCAGGTGTTTTTTTTTCCTCTGTTTTATATGTGATCCACCCTGTGCATTCCCTGTTGGCCCCGGCTGAGCTGTGGTTTCAGGATGCTCCTTCCATCCTGCTCTGAGCCTGTGGGTGATGCCTTGTGAAGGCTGACCTAGAGCAGAGGCTAGACAGAGTTAAAGAATAAAGGAGGGATTTATTAGAAGGCCTCAGTGGATACACATTAGGCACAAAAAGGTCACAAAATGCATGACAGGTCACAACATCTCTCACTTTTGTAAGTTCTGGTCCGTTTCCATACTGGAGTTGATTGTCCAGTTATAGCTTTAGGTTATGAAGTCCCATCCTTCTTGTTTTTCTCTCTTCAACCCACGTTGTTTGTGCTCTTGGGCCTGAGATTTGGATCATTTGTTCTTGGTCCCCAGCTGGAGAAGGAATTGTTTTGTCTCCCTGCTCTGTGCAGAGAGCTCACCATCACATAATGTGAAGCTCAGAACTACACACTAAAGCAGCTCAGAATCTGAAAAATATAAAAGCTAAAACCTGAGGCATCATGGGGAAAGTCTGGCCCAAATCTGGGCGGGGAGAGATGGAGCTGGTTTGTATCTCTCACACACAGATATTCTGGAGACTCCATCAGTGTCTGGCCATTGTCACATGTGTCCTATCACCCAGAGGTGGCCATGAGCGTGTGAGTGGTGCCGTGGGAGGGAGCTGCCTTCTCAGGATGTGTGCACGGCCCTGAGGGATGCTGGCACCCCAAATGGGGCTCTGAGATCCCCCAGAATTGCAGAGAGAGAGGAGAGGGCAGGAGAGGAGGGAAAGAGGGAGAGGGCACTTCCCAGGGCGCCATCCTTCCCTTTGCCAGAGCCCAGCAGAGGGCAATAGAAGCAAATGGAAGAGACGAGACCTTGCGAGGGATGTGAGCAGATTCCAAGGCAGAGCGACGTGGAAGCTGAGGGATGTGCAGGAGGATGTACGGGCAGAGGGATGTGCAAGAGCGGGGACCGTGCTCCCGGAGCGCTGTGCAGGGAGCAGGGCTGGGGGCGGGTGCTGAAGGAGCAAAACAGCAATTGAAGGTTATTTTGGTAGGAGTTAAAGCAAACCGATGCTTTCCTAACTCCTAAATTCAGTGCTTTGGAGTTGGATGGAGAAGGAAAGGGAAATATTTAACTCTTTTGTTTAAACTTTCTGGATTTTATGTCAGTTTTGCAAAATATGCTGCATGGCTGAGCACCTCCAGTGGATGATGCTGGGAGGGAAGGCTCTGAGAATTCCCAGCCCCGATTATATTCCACCTGGTTAATCGTGTGACTGAGTCCAGCTCAGTTTCTCTTGGAAATCAAATTCCACGCGTGCCTGCAACCTTCTGTGGGTTCTGCCTGAGCCCTGGCAGGAGGGAAGTGCTGGGCTGGGGCTGGCAGTGCCCACGGGCTCCCTTCCTCTCTGCAGAGGGAAAGCCACGGCAGGCTGTGGGGGGAAGCAGCAGGGAAGAGCTGGGAACAGCATCCCCTTCCACCTTCCTGCTGCTGGACCAGCTGGGACAGAGCTTGGGGCAGGAGCTCCTCTCCTGCTCTCTGCTCCTGCTCCCTGCACGCTCCTGCCTGGCTAGGCAGGTATTCCCAACTGGATTTCCTACGTATCCGGGTCACCTCCCTGGGGTTTTTAAGCTTTTTCTTGTCCAGACTCTTTGCAGTCACACAGGGACATTTAACAAGGAAAGTGTTCCATGGCAGGAGCGTGATCCTACAGCTGCCCTCACCGCCGGGACAGGGCATCTGCAGAGCCACAGGGGAAGTCACTTTTGGCAGATTCCCGCTTGAGACCTCGTCTTTTTTTGGGGGCAAAACAACAATTATTTCAAAAGGAAGGGTCAAATCCCTGTGGCTGGGAGCTGCTGGTGGCCGGGAACAGGCAGGATTCTGCCCGGATGCAGGATGCCCGGGAGGGCTGGACACCCCAGGAAGCAGCTCTGGGGTTTTTTTGGGCAGAGCCCCACCACGGCGCTGCTACTGCGGGGTGCGACCTTAGGAATAAAAGGATGGTTTTTTTGGGAGTCTGGCGTAGGCTTTTTTGTTGAACTGCTTCTGTTTGGAGAGAGCACAACTGGGCTCTGGTCTTAGAGGAGAAGAAGGAAGGGTCGTCCCCACCTTCCTCTGCGGAGCCCCCCACCCGCCTCATTAAACCCGTCCTTGCCGTGACGAGCGCGGCGCGATCTGCCCATCTCAGCGTTATCTCCCGATCTGCCTCCTCTCCTGCCACGCTTCCAGATGCTCCTTATCTCCTCTCACCTTCCCGCAGAGCCAGCGTGCTGGGGGCAGGGCCGGCTGCCCAGACTCCCCACCTGTGATCTCCCCGGCTCTTATCAGGCTCCGTGAGTCCTGATCGAGCCCCTGTCTCAAAGTCAAACGGATTTTCCGGCGGGGCGAGCGCGCCCAAGGTCGGGCGGTGGCGGGGACCCCGCTCTCCCCCTGCGCCCCGCTCCAGCCCATTCCCCAGGTAGAGCCTCTCCCCGTTTATTCTCCAACATTATCAATTACATTTGGATTATTATTCCTCATTGAAGCCCAAGTGAGCCGCAGACAGCTATTTCCTAATGGGGAAACGTTACAGGCAACTTATTAACGAACAATGCGTCATTAAGGGGGGAGAGCTTCAAAGGCTCCTAAATGCATTTCAAAGGACACAATGCGGAGCGGATCCTGCCGCCGCATATCTGGGGGACATGGGCAAAATTTGTGACAAGGAATAGACCGGGCCCAATGTAATTAACTAATTCTCGATCAAAGGGGTTTTAGAACTGAATGGTCAGGGAATTCAATTATGGATTTCCTAATGAACCACTCTGTGCCAAGGCAGGGGGATGTTTTCTTCTGGAAAAGCAGGGCTGAGGATCAGGGCTAAGATTTCTAGGCAGGTTTGGGAGAGAAGCACCAGAGAGCTCCTCACAGGTGGATTTGGTGCAGGGAGGACAGAGATCATCGAATCATGGACTCCCAGAACGGATATGTTGGAAGGGACCTTAATGCTCGTCTCATTCCACCGTGCCATGGGCAGGGGCACCTTCCACTAGGCAGGGTTGCTGCGAGCTCCATCTGCCACCATCCAGGCTCTCTTTGATGGCTGTCTGTCCTGGACATGTCCCTGTGGTGGGACATGTTCCCCTCCTCTGAGTTTGGGCAGATCTACAGCTCTTTGGAGCCAGAGCTGCTGGAAGGAGCTGTGGGATGCAGCAGGATGGCTGTGCCAGGGCTGGCATCTCCTGATCCCCTCCCTGGAAAACCTGGGCAAGAGAGATTTCCTCCTCTGCTGCCTGAATCCAGCCTCTGGCAAAAATAGCATGGTTTTCTGCTCATGAAAGGAGCATCTTCTAGTCCTCCACTAGTTTTCTCTTATTATAAAAAGTTGATTTGCTCACTTTACAAAGGGAAATGTATTATGAATTTTCCCTTCATTCTCCTCCTTTTTTTTGCCCCGTTTAACAACCGATTTGTGTGTTGCATGAAAGTTACACAGTTCTTTAGATGCGTTTGCTATTTTATTTTCTTTCATTCAAAAATATGTCAGTAATCTTTTTGTTAACATGAAAGATAAAGGATTAGTAATGCAAGATGCAGTTTTCTTGTAACCTTCTTGAAAGCAGACTATAGTTTCTTATCTGGCTCTAACATTCATTTTCCTGAAATGAAAAAAAAAAAAAAGAAAAAAAAAAGAAAAAGGACTTCTTAAAATGAAATAAACTATATTCGATTCAGACGAGCAGCGCCAGCAAAGGAATTTATTTCAGCTGGCAGAATGGAGCAGCTGCACTGAAGTCGTTGTGCCGCAGCACTGGGGACCTTCCCAAGGAACAGCGCACACGGATCATTGGGCACCTGGGAAATGCTGCAGCGAAGAGAAACCACTGTAGAATCATGGAATCATGGAAGAGGTTAGCTTGGAAAAGGCCAGTGAGATCACTGAGTCCAGCTGCTCCCCCAGCACTGCCAAAGCCACCTTTAACCCATGTCCCCAGGTGCCTCATCCACACGGCTTTTAAACCCCTTCAGGGATGGGGACTCCACCACTGCCCTGGGCAGCTGTGCCAAGGCTGGACAGCCCTTTCCACAAAGAACCTTTCCCAATATCCATCCTGAACCTCCCTTGATTCAGATTGAAACTATTTCTTCTCGTCCTATCAAGAGCAAATCTTGTGTTCATGTCATGACGTCTCCCAAGATGTGCCTGTCCAGTTGACTTTGGCAGCCACCACGTTTATCTTGGGGACATCCAGGATGTCCCAAGCTGGAGATGGGCGACCATTTCCTGGGCTTGGTGTGCACTGCAGATGCACAGAGAAGCTGCTAGAGAAGCTGTGGCTGCCCCTGGATCCCTGGAAGTGCCCAAGGCCAGGTTGGTCAGGGCTTGGAGCAACCTGGGCTAGTGGAAGGTGTCCCTGCCCATGGCAGGGGCTGGGACTGGATGAAGTTTAAATCCCTCCCAACCCAAACCATTCTGTGACTGTGATTCCACCATCTTCCACTTCTGGCTCATGAGGAAACAGGAGCTTCCAGCTCCGAGGATTTATTTGAGCAGTGTTGGGTCTCCAGGAGGTCCCACCTTGTATCACCCTACCTGTCTCAGCTCCTGTCCTGGGGACAGGGCTCCTGCTGTGGGCTGTGCAGGCTGGTGGGGGCAGCCAGGGAGGAAAAGACATGGAACAACACCAAGGAGGGGAAAAAGAGAGATGGGGATAGTGAGAGGGACTACCAGGGACCAGCAGGTGTTTGAGAAAAAAACCAGCTTAATTTACATTAAATGGTTTGGGTTAGAAGGGACTTAAAAGATCACCTCCCTCCAAATTTGATGGAGTTGATTTCTTCGTACTTGCAGAGGATGAAAGGAGACCCAGGGTGAGCAGGGGCTGGTTTTTACAGCACCACAATCCTCCAGTCCTTAAAACCAGGATAGCAGACGGGCAATGCCACAGCCCAGGAGGAGAGGAGATCCATGGGGGTGCACCAGGATGTCCTCCTGCCCTGCCCACCCTGCTGCTGTGCCAGCCAGCCTCTCCCACCAGCCTGACAGCTCCTCAGGGGTTAAATCCTTTTATGAACGGCTGGATTTCTGTGGCAATCAGCTAATGGGTGCTCAGCATCTAAACAAGGTATTTTCCCTCCTTCAGGTGGATTTGGTTATTATTGAGTTGGCCTGACAAGGATCCAGCATTTACAACTTTGTTTATAACCAGGTTTGCAGGAAATGCTTTGTTTTGCTCCAGAGAAACTTGATATTTTCTATTGCGGAGGGGAACGATGATTTCTGTCCCACACAACATGGATTGCAGGGCTTAATCATTAAATAAAATAAAGAAAAGCATCATCCTGTGGGCTCAAATCTTTGCCTCCAGTGTTCAATGGGGCTCTTGTCCTGTGCTAACAGATCCGTGGTTTCATTTGAGGGAAAAGTGTGTTTTCATATCAAAGGAGCCCCCCTGCACTGACCCAGCCTTCCCTTCCCCCTCTCTGCCCTGGCACACATGCTATTTTAATATTTCATATATTTCATAAGCTTTTATGCTTCTAAAAGAGAAGTGAATTTGTGGAGAGTTGAGCTCTCCAGAGCTGTACTTCAGAGCTGGGAAGTAATTCAGGGTGAAGCCTGTATTAATCTCAGGTGAGAGAGATATTTAAATTCAGGCTACCAGTGTGAATATAAAATGGGGATCTCTTTACAAAAATTTCAAATTGTAATATGCAAAGCTTAAAGAAAAGAAACCCCAAGGGAACAGCTTTCTTCTAGAACATTTTGTTCCAACCATCATCTCTTTACCTTTATTTTTTTATTTAAAAAACCCTCCCTTTGCCATTTTGTATTTTTAAATTAAATCTTTCAGTTTTTAAAATGAAATTCTTTATTGCTGGGAGATGGTGATGGGGAAGGGGGAGCAGGATGTAAGCGCCTGGCTGTGAAAAATGGTGCATGGACCCAAATTTTAGCTGGCACAGAAGGAGTAGTGACCAGTGGGAAAATAAATCCCTGTTTGGTTGGTCCAAGGAATGTGGGGCCATTCCCTACTTGGGGGATGCTGCCTGAATCCTGTTTTTGGGGAGAAATCTCTGCTTGGAGGGAGGAGAGAAGCAGCACAGCCATGTCCTTGCATCCTCCTCCGCCAGCACTGGGGAGCACTGGGATGAGCTGGTCCATCACATCAGCCTTTTCCTTCTCCACAGAAAAAACCTCAGCATGGATTTATGACCCTGGCCAGTGGCCACATTCTCTGAGTGCATTTTGGCAGGATGGGGATCACCTGCAAGTGTCTGTGCTGGGCGTAATGAGCCAGAATATCCCGAATGCCATGGTACCATTCCTGGGAGAGCCCCATATTTGTATCCGTGGCAAAAACCTCTGGCTGCAACCAGCTCCCAGGTCAGGAGAACTGGTGACAGATGACATGCTATTATCAGCTCTGTCAATTAATTAAATTATACATTATGCTTATGAGGGTGATATACTGAGCCACTCTAGATTAAGTGTCACAATTAAGTCTTTAATTTCTATTTAATAAGTAAGTTATTATATGGTAATAAAAGATCAATTAGTTGCTAACAGAGCATTGATCCAGGTACAATGAGTGTGTCAGGGAAACATCAGGGCTGACATGAAGGAGGCTGGGGGATTTTGTGCACGACATGTGTACAATTAGGATTTTAATAAAGACAAGCTGGAGTGGGCAGGAGGCATCCAGGTGGGCTTGAGATATTGCTCCATGTGTGAAACCTGGCTCTTCCCAGGCTGGCAGGGCTGGGACAGCCAGGACAGAGCCAGCCATAGAATCCCAGGATGGTTTGGGTTGGGACCTTAAAGCTCATCCCGTTCCACCCCCTGCCATGGGCAGGGATACCTTCCACTGTCCCAGGCTGCTCCAAGCCCCATCCAACCCAGCTTTGGACACTCCCAGGGATAGAGCAGCCCAGCTTCTCTGGGCAACCTTTTCTAGGGCCTCTCCACCCCAACAGCCAGGAATTCCTTCCCAATATCCCATCTAACCCTAGTGTCTGGCAGTGGGAAGCCATTCCCATTTGTCCTGCCACTCCAGGCCTTTGTCCAGTATCCCCCTCCAGCTCTCCTGGAGCCCCTTTAGGCACTGGAAGGGGCTCTAAGGTCTCCTTGGAATCTTCTCTTCTCCAGGTGATCACTCCCAGCTCTCTCCTGCGATGTCAGTGACAGCAGGTGCTTCTCCTGTGTGGGATGATCCCAGGGAAGGACCTTCCTCCAGGATGGTCTCCAAGCCAGGTGTTTTTACTGCTTCCTGCTCTATAATCTGTACATCATGGCATCTTTCCGTGTGCCTGATGCCCCTCCCGCCAGGACCCTCTTCCTCCCCCGTCCCCACCCGAGCCCGCTCATTCCCACCGGGAAATTTCAGGTGAGCGCTGAGCAGCGGGGCGCCTGCGGCTGAGCTTCCAGCGGGAGAGGAGGGAAGCGCTGGGCTCCAGCGGAGCCAAGATTCCAGCTGAATATGGATGACATCATTATACGGGTGATCCTTTCAGCAACAGCGAGCTGGGTTTTAAAGTAGCGACCTACAGCATACAAATGATGGGTTTAAAGGAAATAAAAAAAGAGATGATTTGAATAGCAGACATTTAGAGAAGAAAAGCTTCCCCCCGCCCTTTCCCCATTTCTAATATCTTCCGACGGGGCAGGCGCTCTGCATTCGAAAAGAAATTAAAACACTCCTCCTAAATACACTCCAGGCAGCAACAATGGCAAAGTTAAGAAGGTTACGAGACTTAGTTGTCCCAGCAACATGTCATCAAGTTGGAATGAGCAGGAAACACAGATAACGGGGAGAAGGAGGAGGGGGGAGGAGAGGAATAAAACCACAGGAGGAAAAATGCCAGGAGATTGAGGAAGAAAAGGGAAACCCCTTTTTATTTGCTGTTTCGTTAGGATGAATCTGATTTTATAGTCCCTAAAAGAGGCTAAAATATAATCTCCTTTTGTGTAATGTGTGTGTTAGGAAAATGTGTCATCAGCAATTCTTCTGTACACGCCAGCAATAGTCAGAAAATTAGCAGGGATATTCAGGGCAGACTACAAAGAAAAACAAACAGAAGACTCACATTTCCAGCCTGAGCTGTCATTTAAGAGTGTTTCCAACTTTTTTGTTCACCTTCTTGATTGTCCCTTATGGTTTGTCTCTGCTGCAGCAGCAGAGTTTGGAGTTTCCAAAGGAAGACAAAGCAGAAAAGGAGGTTTGGGATGCGCCTGTAACTGCCTGGAAAGCCCAGGGCTCTCCCAGTACTGAGGGCTTTTGTGCTCAGCACTGGCAGAGGAGAGAGAAAAGGAAAAGAAAGAGAAATGGGAGGCTCATCTGAGCCATAACCCCAAATTTGGTCACACATGGGCCAGTTATCCTTATTCCAGGTGCCAGCCTGGTGCTGAGGCTGTGTGGCACATCCACCCCAACTGGCTGCCATACGAGTGCAATCCCAAGTGTCACAGGAGCCCACAGCTTTTAGTGGATGTGTCTCCAAAGCCCCATGGTGCTCATCAGTGCCACCACTGCCAGGTGTGTTGGTTTTGGTCTCTCCAGAAGGGCACGTGTTCACTTCAGGTCAACATCTCCCCTTGGAAGTGCTCCAGGCCAGGCTGGACGGGGCTTGGAGCAACCTGGGATAGTGGAAGGTGTCCCTGCCCATGGCAGGGGGTGGGATGAAATGGGCTTTAATGTTCCTTCCAAACCATTCCATGATTCTCTGATTCCATGATAGTGATGTTCCATTCCTGACTAGAGTTACAAGGCAAAACTTTAATTAAAATAGTAATTAATCACTCAGCCTGTGGTTGCAGCAGGAGGTTTGGGTGCTGCTTCCTCTACTCCCAGACGGAGTGCACTGGAGTGGTTGGTGACTCGTTTGGTTCCAAGGGGATGATGATACTGGGAGAAATGGGGCTGAACTGGGAGAAACTTCAGTTCCTTCAATCAATTCTTGAGGGTAGAGCAGGGGCCTGAGGAGGAGCCCCTCCACCATTCCCCAGACTCAGCCCTCCCTGGAGAGGAGTGAGGTTTGTGCTGACATGGGGAGTGAGGAGATGATGAAACAACAGGATGAGGGAGGATGGACTTGATGATCCCAGAGAGTTATTCCAGCTCTGTGTCCCTAAACTGGACTGAGTGCCCCAATTTTATGCACTACCTTTAAAAACTCTAGCCATCTTTTTTGCTACCCCAAAACTTACGACGCCCACAAGTCCCTCAGTTACATCTGAAACCTCACACTGTGCCTTGGCTTGCTCCACATTGAGATATTTTTGGTGCTTGCATGTGACATACAACCAGCCAAAATGATACTGATCTCTGACAAAAATCCCTCCTCTCTCCTTCCCATCAGTTTCTTCCACAAATATTTGTTTGTTGTGCCTTTTAAAAAAAAATTTAATTCTCTCTTGCTGTGGTTTCTTGTAGTGGATTATATTTTACAGCAAGCCTTGGTTTAGTTAATTGATGGGGAGCTTTGCCTGTGAGGATTCTGTAATCCTTGGCATTTTATCTTTGCAATAATTGCTGTGTTTGTGATTATTTCAAAGGACTCGGGGAAAGCAGACAACAAGAAAACAGCTCATCCACTCCTCTTTTGCAGCTTGTCCAGGCACCTGGGTGGGCTCCTTCTCTGCAAGATGTTCCCTGTGCAGCAGAGAAGGAAAGCCAGGGTGAAAACCTGGGGACCTGGAGCAGGCACAGCAATGTCATGAGATCACAGAGGACCTTGGTGACACAGTGGCACTGAGGACTGAGAGTCATCTTTCATCAGAAAAAGCTGCCTTTTGGCAAAAAATATTTAACTGGGGTGTTGGTCTCTTCTCCCAGAAAAAAAAAGGCGACAGGACAAGAGGAAAAGGCCTCAGGTTGGACCAGGGGAGGTTTGGATTGGTTAGTTGGGAAAAATTCATCCCCAGAAGTGTTGTCCAGCCCTGGCACATTAGTGCAGGGCAGTGGTGGAGTTCCCATCCCTGGAGGGATTTAAAAGCTGTGTGGATGTGGCACCGGGGGACATGGGTCAGTGGTGGCTTTGGCAGTGCTGAAGGAACAGCTGGACACGATGATCTCAGAGGGCTTTTCCGACCTTAGTGATTCCATGATTCAATGACAGACACCTTTCTGGCTTTGGGCCAGCTGTGAGCCCCTGTGGGCTTGGATATGACAGGAGGGATGGTGGGGACATGCCACATGGAGGACACAGGGTGCACAGCCATGCCTGTGTTTGCCGTGGGACTTGGGGTGCCAGGCCCTGTTGGTGTATGCTGTGACATGTCAGGAATGGGGCCACAGTGGTGCTCACCAGGGAATGTTGGACACAAGGCCACATTGATAGTGGCCTTGGGCCACTGGATGTGAGGCCAAGCTGGAATTCACCATGGGACACCGGGAATGAAACCACACTGGTGTTTGCCGTGTGATGCCACGTGTGAGGCCACACTGATGTTGGCTGTGGGTGATCAGACATGAGGCCACACGGGCGTTTTCATGGCATGCTGGACACGACACCATGGTGGTGACGGCTGTGGGACATCAGGCGTGAGGCCACACTGGTGTTGGCCACGTGACATTGGACATGAGGCCACAGCGGTGCTGGCAGTGGGACATTGAAGATGAAACCACGCTGGTGTTGGTCGCAGGACACTGGGCCACGCTGTTTTTGGCCATGGGACCTCGGACACGTGTGTTGGGTGTGAGGCCACACTGGTCTTTGCTGTGGGACAGATGGTCACAGGACCACGCTGGCGTTGGCTGTGGGCGCTGAGGATGAGACCTCGCTGGCCATAAGGCCACACTGGCCGTGGGACACTGGACACAAGGCCACAGTGGTGTTGGCCATGGGACACCGGGGATGGAACCACGCTGGTGCTGACCACGGGACACTGGCCATGAGGCCACGCTGGCATTTGTGCGGAGCACTGGCCACGCCGCCACGCTGGTGTTGTTTGCCAGCTGGCCACTGGAGGCTGCTGCTGTCTTTGTAGTCACCGGCAGTGCCTGCGGTCCGGAGCACCCACGGAGCTCTGCCCGGCCAGCACGGCTGGACAGGACACTGAGGCTCCTGCCTCTCCCCCAGCAGCCCGAGGCTGAGCTGGGAAACATCCTCCTCCCATGTCTTTCTGTCCTTCATAGGAAGGAGGGCCAGAAGCTGGGTAGGGCTCCTGGGCTCCTGGGAAGGAAGAGGCATTTCTGTGCAGGATGATCTTCCAACCTCTCAGTGCCCAGGTGTGTTTTTTATAAGAAATACAGACTTTTCAATGCTCTTTGTGCATTTTCTTAGATTTAGAAGCTGTTTAAAAGGGAGCCAGCCCTGGTATTGTGGACAGCCCTGGCATAAAGCCAGAGCCCTGAGGGTGCTGATGCCTCTTGACTGCCCTGAGCAGGCTCAGCTGGGACCCTGCCCCACACACACCCAGCTGCCCATGGGCTCAGGAACTCCGTTTAAGCCCAGACCCGGGTGTTTGCTCCCGGCATAGGCCCTGCTGCATGTGTGCTTGTCTCCAGTCTTGCCTTTCTCCTGGGTAGGGCTGGAATGTGTGTTGGGTTTAGCTTGTCTTTGCCCATCTTTTGAGGGGTTTCTTGGGATGGGCCTTGGGCTGATCCAGCTCCTCGTTGTGTCAGGAGTCCATTGCCAGCACTGGGTGGGCTCTGTGGTGCTGAGGGGCTGTGTCATGGTTGCTGAGGGCACTGCTTGTTCTGGGGTCCTCCTTGGCTCTCAGCTCATCCCACCTTGGACAGTAGTGGAGCTTCCTGCTGTGTGGTACAGATGCAGCCTCACTGGAATGACCCTGCTGTGTGTGACTTGCTGGTTGTCAAACTAAGGGCTTCCCACTACTTTGAAATTTATGGGTGAAAAACATAATCCAGATGGGACATGCTCTGAATGCAACTAAATTTAAAGCTTGGGTGTGAAGCAAATTCCGAGTTGGGCATCCAACAATAAAATCATGGAATGGTTTGGGTTGGAAGGGACCTTAAAAATCATCCTACCCAGTCCCACCCCCTGCCACGGGCAGGGACACCTTCCACTATCCCAGGTTGCTCCAAACCCCTCCAGCCTGGTCTTGGACACTTCCAGGGATGGGGCAGCCACAGCTTCTCTGGACAACTGTGCAAGGGCCTCACCACCCTCACAGGGAGGAATTCCTTCCTAATGTCCAATCCAAATATCTCTTACTTAATTTAAAACATGGAGAGGCCTGACTTCTCCCATGGACATGGTGTCACTCATGCTTTCATGATCCAGTTGCTTTTTGTGAATGCATTATGCAAAATGTGATACTTTTGGTAAATCCCATGGGGAACAGAGGTCATTTGAGTTCCATGGTATTGGCTGGAGAAGGATGAAGGTGTTGTCTGAAGAAGGATGACTCCTGCTCTGCTGTTTTTTAAGAGCTTCCAAGGACTTGGTGAGTGCAGAGCAGGCAAATAAAATCACAGGCTATGTTTCAGCCATAGAGGAAAAAATTCCTGAAAAGATTCTGTAGCTTGTGAGGGTTGGGAACGTGCATTTACCTGCTTGGCTCTTGGGACAGTGGGAGGCACAGTTTCCCCAAAAGGTTGCAGTACACACACTACATTGAAGAAAAACTCTTCCATACTTCTCCCTGCTATAACTGGAGTTTTGGTGGCTTCATTTGAGTCAGTTCTCTGGGCTTTTTTTTTTTGCCTGTTATAATTTGCTCAAGCTCTCGGAATACACAGGAAAATTCCTTAAGTTACACAGGTCTCACGACTCACCATAAAATGCTTTCAGTGTGTGGGGTCTGCCATGCTCCAGCAATCACAGGTGAGGTTTTTCACCTTCTCTAGGTGTCCTGACTGTCCTCTCAAGCTCAGCCTCTGCATCACCTTGGTGGGATGTGCATCAGCTCTCTCACGACCTTGTCTGGGTGTAGGGGTGGCTGTGAGCTCTGTGCTGGGAGCAGGAGGGGCAGTGGGATGTGGAGTCTCTCCCAAGCCCTCTGTGAGGCAGAACCGTGCAGGATTGAGAGCTCAGGGCACAGGAGGGAGCCTTCATCAGCCTGAGGAGACTGGATTAGCTCCCGGAGATGCCTAGGGGGTCATTGCTCTCCTGCTGCTGATTCATAAACATGTTCCTGGTGCTAAATCCAGGGAAGTGTCATGATTGCAGGAGTGGAGCTCAGCTTGATCAGTTCCCAAGCCTGGTTACTGAATTCCTATGTTTTCCTAAACCTGTAAGGGTTGAAATTACTCATGACACTCCTGAGATTAGGACCTGCCCAGCACATGGGCAGCAGTGCATTAAAATCAGCTTCTGCCCCTGGAAGAAAGGAATATCAGGGTTATCTTTGGGACCTAATCCTCAGGATCACCTTCCTGTAATGTTGGCACTAGGGAAAGAGGTTGAGTCAATTGCTGGGCAGAGATCCTACAGCTCTGCATGACACCAACAGACACAGTCCCACAGAGATTGGAAACCCCCTCCAAGATCATTGAGTCCAACCATTGGCCCTGGGAAAGAAAACTGGCCTTGCTTGAGGTTCCAGGATGCTTCAGTCCAGAGTCTTGTCAAGATAGTCTAGGAATGAACCTCCAAAACCCAGGCATTTGGGTGCTGAAGGGTAGAAAGGGGTGCTGAAATACAGAGGCTGGATTTGGGAGAAAAGGAGATGTTTTCATCATGAAGAAGGCAGGTGTTTGAAGGGAGAGGAGCACCTTGGAAAGTAAATCCCCAGGGCAAGTGGGAGAACAGCTGATGAGGAAGTGCAGGGTCTGAGGCCATGCTCTTGGCACACAGGAATGGCTGCACATTCCCTCTCCAGCTCCTCAGCTTGTAGGTCCCATGTGATGAGCAGAGGTCTCCAAGGTCATTGATTCCAGTTCCTCCTGCTCAATTGCAGATGGATCCCAGAGGCCATCGTGGCCTCTCTCATGTCCTCAGACTTGTTTCCAATACTTGTAGCAAATCTGTGATGCCCTGAGGTCTCTGTGCACTGATGGTGACTGCCTGAGGTTCTGGCTTTGCTCCAAGAGCTGATCCCAGCTTGGAGGTGACCAGGGAAGGATTTTATGAGTAAAAATAAAATGGGCTGGTGCGGTCAGTTCTGAGAAAGACTAATTGTGACCCAGAGGTAGTGGAGGCTCATGTGGCAGCTCTACCAAGGTCATGAGACTCGTCCCATTCCAGTACCTCCCTACCAATAACACCACAACAGAACCACTCCCTGTAAGAAAACCTGGCATTTGAGGCAGCTTCTCTTCTGGAAGAGCAGAGGTGTTTTTTATTCCACATGGGGAGAAATTTATATGCAAAATGACAGATACAATTGACTCCCTGCCTTTAGGCATGAAGGGGAAGAGCTAAAAGAGGTTGAGAGTGCAGGGGGAAGAAGGTGTGGAGAGCTGTGGCCAAAATGAGACAGCACTGCAGGAGCAGGTTTATCTTTGTATCCCAAAGGCTACTCCCAAAGGGAATTTGGGATTGCTGCTGATGCAAGGAGACTCTAAAAAGGGAGCAGATTGATGTTGGAGAGCAGGATGTGCTCCTTTGTGTGTATTTAAGCTGCCGGCTCTAAAGGTCCTGGATGGCCATTCCAGATCTGTGCTGGGTCTTCTGGATAAATTCCTGGGCTACCTTTGTGAGCTACTATTCTGCTAAGCCAGGTGTGAGGGGATGGCCTCTATAGATCCCAACAGTATTCTGAGTGTCCCTCAAATCCCTTTTGTCTTGGACCATAAAGAGGAAGATGCAATGCATTCCCTGGAAAAGCCTTGCTCTGCCAGCCCTGTCCCTGACCTCACTCTTTGCATGCAGAACTTGCTGCTGGGAGTCCTTAATGTTTGTGCTGCTTCATCTTCCCGGGGTTTGGATCTGGCACGAGGGGCGTGAGCCATCTCCCAAGAGCCTCAAGCATTTGGGCAGCATTTCCATCCTCTGGCTGCCAAGGTTTTCCTCCTGCCTGGGGAAGCAGCAAGAGCACTCTAGAAGTGACGGAGATGGGAACGCTGCAGTTTGGAAGCAGCAGCACCAAGGGAAGAAACTGTCCTTCCCTTCATCCACAGAGTCAATCCTTGATCACCTCCTGTTTTTCATATGCTGGCGAAGGCAGGGAGCAGGGAGGGAAATCTCATTAAAGACCTTGCTGTTGGGAATGGCTGGATAGCTCATTAGAGTGGGCAAAATGACTCGTTTCCTCTCCGCAGGTTTTTTTCCCAGGAACTCCGTGGAGGGAAGGAGTTCATTTAAAAACAAATATTCACAGCAGCGTGCCTGCAGGACACGCTGCTCCAGCACGGGATTCAATCCCAGCACCCAGGGAAGAGCTCAGCGCTCCTTTCCGGAAGGAAAACCTCATTGGGCTCATTTGGCTTTTTTGGGTGCTGCTTGATTCGCCACGTCTCAGAGCGTGGGGATGGATCTCCCATGCTGGAAAAAGTGGGAGGCAAGAGGAGGGAGAGGTGGAGTGGGGGGTGGCCGTCCTCTCCCAGCACCCCACCCCACGCCCGGCGCACACTTGCACGCGCGGCCGCTGCCGTAGCGCTGTGCTCCTGCCAAGAGAAACTTGGGAAGGGGGGAGAGCCAGGCAGAGACAGCAAGCACACTTATCAAGTGGCTTGGACCGTAGCCGATTTGAAATATTACTAACCTTGCATTTTCAAATTTGATGCACAACAACCAAGATGCTAATACTTTCCTTAGTTTAGAAAAAAAAATCCTTTCACCCATCTCTTCTAGCCGAAGATTAGGAGAGAAGCTTTAAGAAGATTTAAAAAAAAAAAAAATCAACTTCTGAGCAGCGGAAAAAATGGTTTGTGATTCAGGGGCTCCGGGCAATTCATCATGGAAATTGGGTTTCTTAGCCGACATCATGTGAATCCTTTCGGCCCTGTCAACTTTTTAATACATTACATTGAGAATGTAAATCGTGTTGGTGAGGGGGAAAGAAGAGGGGAAAAAAAAAAAAAAAGAGAAAAAAGAGAGCTGCTTCATTTTGGGTTTAGAGGGGAGGCAGCTTGAGGCCTGTAATTCATATTAACTAAATAATAATACTAAAAAAAAACCCTCTCTAAATCTACAGATATGGATATACACCTAGGGAGGGAGGGGGGAGGGAAGTGAACGAGACAGCCCAAAATTGAAACCATTTTATCCTTTTGAAGGGTGAGTATTTGAGAGGGGTTTGTTATGGATTTATTTTTATTTTCTTTATTTTTTTTTATTTGGGTTTATTTTATCCCTTTCTCAGCTTGAGCTCATTCTTCCATCAAAGAGAAGAGCAAAATGAATGTTTTGGAGGTAAAGGAAGATGGAGGACACGGAAAAGGGAAAAGCTGCAGTAATATCTGGGATCTTTTTGGAGTTTGGTGGATTTTTTTGCTCACATGCAGGTGATTTGGATTAACTCTTTCATGGGTGGTGGAAGCTCATGCTAATTTTTTGACTTTTTAGAGAGTGCAAAAATAAAGCTCTGGATGGGGAGTAGCAGGTAGTGCTGTGAGATCCCTGAGACTGGGCTTCATGGAATTGCAAGCACGAACCTCTCGGTGCATTTACTCCCTGAAAATGTCCTTTAGGAGGTTCACTGTGAGCTAAATGGAGCACAAAGGCTCCACATAAACCCCTGGATAGGGCTTAGCTGCTGCATGGGCTCCCAGCTGGCTGGGAGGTGGGGAAGCTTCACAAGGCATGTTCTCGTTATAGCTGGTAGCTTCTCCTGTGCCTTGAAATGCTCCTGGCATGAGACAAGGGGGATTGATCACTGAGGAGAGGCAGGGAAAACACAGATTCTCTGGCCTTGCAGGGAAAATACCTTTATTTTTTCTCATTGGATGGTGCTACACGGAAATTGAGACTTATTTAATACCAGTCATAAAATAATTCAGGGTGCAAGGGACTTCTGTGGTGCTGTATGTGGGTGTCCTGCTCAGAGCTGGGCAGGCTCCTGCATCCCAAACCTCTCTGCTTAAGGGCTACTTGGGAAGAAAACAGGAAAAGAGGTGGAAGGATGTGTCAGGAGGGATTATCACAAATAGGACAAAGAGTTGATTGGATTCAACACAAATTATGAGCATTGACGTAATTGTATGAGACTAGAGTTATGCGGAAGGCTCCTTCAGTACCCTCAGAGAGGGCAAAACGGCTGGAAGTGGGAACTGTAGCTGGGGCACATCTAGAAAAATCAGGGAGACAAGCTTGTTTGGGCTGCTAAAGACTTCTTGGAAAGCATCTGAACAGTTTAAGTCCCTCTCAGAAAAGCCAGATGGACGCTCTCCCTCTGGAATGCTGCTGCCAGTTTTGGATGCCTGCCACAGGCAGAGGGTGCTGGGGAATGGAAAGGGCTGGAGCATGAGGACCAAACTCCTGGCTGGGGGATCTGAGAGTGGCTTTGAGCTGATAACACAACGTGCTTTTGCCAGAAGTGCCTGCTCTGCAAAGTGACACCCAAGTGGAGTGTTGGAGGAGTCACCAGTGTGGCACCCCTGGCACTGTGCTGGGCGTGTCATCCCTTGGGGTTGGGTGGATCCAGCACACAAAAAATCTGTCCCAAACTGCTGTGTGGGGAGGCAGCTCCTTTAAAAGGGTCATTAGTGGCTATTTTGGGGGGGGGGGGGGTGGTTAATCGGGTGAGTCCAACTCTTCCCAGCTGTCCACACCCAACACTTCATCCCTCTCCCTTTCTTTCCCAGCCATAACAAGAAGGACTGAGAACTTCCCACCTCTCCCATGGGACAACTGGTTTATCACTGATGCCTTCCTTGCTTGGCATCTGTGAAAGTCCTGAAAGAATTATGTAAAGCTGAAGGTGTTCCCTTTACTTGTGACTTATTAACTGCAGCTGAACTATTTAAATAGCATTGTAAAAGCAAATATAAACCCTGAATGTTTCTGTTAGGGCTAACAATCCCCAGTTTTATTCCTCTTTGACTGCTGGATTTGGGTGCTACTCCTCACTCCAGACTGACAGCAAACACTGATCCTGGAGACATTTGCAGGTGAATTTGTGGACACACACATGTGGACTGTGCAGTTATGCAGATCAAGGGGGTTGATATTAATAATGCACAAGGAAGAGGCTGGGCATTATTTTTATGCATGGGAATATTTCTGTGTGTGACTTTGAATTCCACAGTCAAGCAGTTGATGTCGTCGATGTATTATTTAGTCTGAGGCTGGGTACAGCAATTCCAGAGGGTTTTTTGGGCCTGGTGTCCTTCAGAAATAATTAATTTCCCTTTTTGCTGCTTCCAGGTCTGCACAGCTGCACTTGGAAAACAGCCCTTCTCCTGTCTTGTTTCCATTTAGACATTACACCCACAGTCAGAACCTAATCGTGGATGTCTCCAACTCCTGCCAAGGGCCAGGTCTGCTCCAACTTCAAAAGGTTCTGGAAGAGTGAAACCAACAGTCTTTGGGAGTAGACTCCAAAATACTGGAGTTCATTCGTATGATGATGTCCAAGGACTTTTGAACCCACTTCCCTGTGAGGGTGGCAAGGCCCTGGCACAGGCTGCCCAGAGAAGCTGTGGCTGCCCCATCCCTGGAAGTGTCCAAGGCCAGGGTGGACAGGGCTTGGAGCAACCTGGGATAGTGGAAGATGTCCCTGGGAGTGGCATGAGATGAGCTACAAGGTCCCTTCCAATCCAGGCCATACCAGGATGAAAATTCCATTGATGGGGTCACGTCTGAGGGTCTGAGAAAGGATTTTCCACCTTCCTTTGTGGGTCAGGAGGGACAAAATCTCAGGCAATGAGAGACCCTTTTCAATTGATGAAGGTTGTGTGGGCGATTCCCCGCTCAAGCTTGGACCCACAAGCTTGGACACCCCTCATTCTGCACAACCTGGCTGCCTCTAACCTCAACACCTGCAATCCTACAGGAATCTCCCTCAAGAGGAGCTTCCAGAGCCTTTGGAATGCGCACATTCTCACAGATGAATGTGCACACTCCCAAGTTCTTCTAGGAAAGCCTTAGGCAGGTTACTTCTTTTTTTTTTTTTTTTTTTTTTCCCTCTGGTGCTTCAATCCTCAATTGCCACTTGCTGGGATGGTGGGAATGAGTTGTTGAGGCTGTCAGGGCTGTGCAGCACATAATGAAGTGCACACACGTACATCTATACATTCATACGTGGGCAGGCTTATGTTGTGATGCTGTAATACAGCTTAATTAGGACATCACTCAGGCATCTGGGACTATGCCTAAGCTGGAGATTTTTTTTATTTTGGTTTTCTCATTTAGGTTTTAGTCAGATTCCCAAGTGAAATAAACAAAAGGCTAATTGCTTTTGGATTTTAATTACCACTGCAATACCTGGGTTTATTGTATGAATTGTGTTTTATAGGTGGTGAAAGGACACCGCGAGCGAGTGACAGATTCTCAGCTGACAACAGCTCTGTTCAAACCAAAGGAATTCTTTGCAGTGGGATCCAAAGGACAGCGCATTCATTTGCTAAACTCCTAATTTTTTTTGTTGTGGAATGTAATTTCAAGACTTGGCTGACTTTTAAACATGATATAATTAAGCACGCCTGAAAATGCATTTACAAAAAAAAAAAAAAAAAAAAACAACAAAAAAAAACCAGACCCAAAAGTAGAAGTACTTTATAATCCACAGTGTTAAGTCTCTTCAAAATTCCTTGGATAGTTACACTGCTGCTTTAGTCAGGGTGACACAGCACAGTCCTAATACCTAATCCCAAGTGACTCTTCACACAGTGACTCAGTTACCAGAGCTGTTTGGCTCCTATCTGGTTATCTTTAATACCTTGATCCATACATCTTCTGTCTGCTTTGCCAGGAGGGTTATTCCACTGATTTTCAAGACTACAAAATAGGCAAATCCTCGTTCTACATCTATTTATTAATCCTAAAAACATTTGACATATTTTTTCAACCCAGCTGTATTTCCTTGTCCATGATGTCCTGATTGAACAATTGCAGAAGGAAAAAAAAAATCCTTCCTTGAACTGCTTCTAAATTTTTTTTCAACAAGCTGGAAATTCCAGCTTTCCATTTTCATTGGTGGTCAAAGGAAATAGCAGCGGTCAGATAATGTATTGCAAGTGTATTTATTACAAATTTGTCTATTTGGGAGTAATGTTGGGACTTCCATAAATTTTTATATAACAAGCCTTGCACATCTCTAAAAACAAGAAAACTCACCTGAACAACTTTGAGATTTGTCCTTCAGAGTGAAAAGAAATAAGAGGTGAAGAGTGAAAGAACCATCAGATCCTGAGAGCCCTTGGGCAGAAGCAGAGTGTGGATTTGATAGGAATCCTGATTTTTTTGAACCTATAGGTGGGAGGTTTGTGGAAGGACAAAACATCTTCTGTGTTGAGACCTCTTTGGACATGTCCCCACAGGTAAGTTAATTGTAATTTTGGAAGGATTTAAGGTTCATCTGTAGGGAATTTGGTAAAAGGGCCATACAGATTTGACGCATGGTTGTTGCTTTCAGCAGGAGTCTAAAATAATGTCTTGCAAACCAAATTTTCAAGATCATTGGGTGTAATAATTAAAATTAAACTGTGTTTCTTTGGAAGTCCTATGCTGACAGTATAATGAGTCATAGAATTACTGGTTTGGGTTGGAAAGACTCTTATGCCCATCCCATTCCACCCCCTGCCGTGGACATGGACACATTCCACTGTCCCAGGTTGCTCCAAGCTGTGTCCAACCAGGCCTTGGGCACTTCCAGGGATCCAGGGGCAGACACAGCTTCTCTGGGCAACCTGGGCCAGGGCCTCAGCAGCCTCACAGGGAGGAATTTCCTTCCCAATATCCCATCTAACCCTGCCCTCTGGCAGTGGGAAGCCATTCCCTCTTGTCCTGCTACTCCAGGCCCTTGGAAATATTCTCTCTCCATGTTTCTTGTTGGCTCCTTCAGGCACTGGAAAGCCACAATTAGGTCATCCTGAAGCTTCTCTCCTCCAGGCAGAACAATCCCAACTCTCCCAGCCTTTCACCCGGTTTTATTTCAAGACTGGAGATGAGAGCACACTCAGGCCTGTTCAAAGAAGGGTTTCCTCACACCATTGTGCAGCTCCAGCTGGTGCCTTTCTCTTTCAGCCCAGGGTTTTAACTCTTTGAGAGAGGCCGTAGAAATCTCCTTCATCTTTTCTGTCCCAGAAAAGTGGACAAACCTTGGTTGTCCCAGTGTCCTGAGTTAGGGCCCCACATCAGAAGGAATTTCTGCATGGAAAAGCTTGTCAGGCATTGGATGGGGCTGCCCAGGGAGTGTTGGAGCCTCCAGTCCTGGAAGTGTCCAAGAAACAACTGGATCTGGCACTCAGTGCTCTGGGCTGGCGACAAGGTAGAGATCTGTCACAGGTTGGACTCGATGGTCGTGGAAGTCTTTTCCATCCTCAGTGATTCTGTGGTGGGAAAGGAGGGATTTGTATTTTGCTGTGATTATTAAAACTGAGTGGGATTTATAATTTTTGCTCAATTTTTATAGTGGGGACATGACCCAAGGCCTTGGTTGATCTTGGCTCTGCTGTGTCAGGAGTGGGATGTTTTTCTCCCTCTCTTCCTCCTCTCTCCAGTGCTCCCAGCATTGCTGTGCCCAATCAGAAGCCATGGTGAAATTCACCAATTCCTAAATGATGCCATAATTACCGCATGGTGAGGTTTATTGCTTTGGGAAAATGGCTCTTTCGTGACATCTGATTCTGGATTCTCTCTGACCAAGGGAAATGTGAGAGCTGGCATTTCTGAGATGAAGAGTCTTGGATAAGTGGGAACGATGGTGTGGGATGTTCTAAGCAGGAATGATGGAGTGGGATGTTCTGGAGATACTTGGTGAATGGAGAGGGAAAACCAGTGACTGTGCTAGTGCTGTTCAATTAAATCACAAGAAAACAGAGAGTGGAATTTCAGGGGCTAAGGTCAAAATGAAACAGCAATTATTTTTAATACATTAGGGAAAACATTGAGAAGTTGTTTTCTGTTGAGGATTTCCCTCAGCAGGGATGGAGCTTGTTCTGAGGCAGAATTAGAAGAAATTTTGAGCTGTTGAAAACTTCACTAAACCAAATGTTCTAGCTTTCAGCAGAGCTTAAGTGAAGGCTAAAAGGACCTAAGTTTTACTTGACAAGACAAAGATTGTTGCTATCAATAAAGATGCAATTCATTTACAGTTTTCTTACACTGGCAACATCCAAATTATATCTCAAAGTTTTTGGTATTCCTGCATGGAATTTTTAACAAAAAGGAAACATTGCTATGAGGAAGAAAGCTCTCCCCTAAAAACCATTTGGTGAAATCATCTTGTAATTTAGAGAAAGAGAAAATATTTGAATGGGAAGGCTGGGACCTCCTGGGTTAATGCTGTGGGCCTTTCTGGTTGGAGAGAAAAAAAAAAAAGGGGTTATAGAATTTGTCTAGTCTATATGAATTGGTAACATGTATTGACTGATCCAAAATGACCCAAATCAAACAATTTACTTTTCAATGCCATCAAATGCAAGATCAAAGAGCAAGAAAGATTAGGAAGCACTGATGGACTCCAAGAGGTTATAATTTAGATATATCTTTCTAAAAGGAGGCAGTGAATTTGAAGGGATTTTTTGTGTCCTTCCTTTTGCTGTCCCCAGATATGGAGGGTTTTGTGACACCTGGCAGAGCGATTTGGAGCAAATAAGGGATATTATCTCCATAATGGAGCTGGGATGATCCTTGTTGGGAGGCAGGACTCAGACGTGGTCTACACACACTATGAGGGGGCATAAGTGCATCAAAAGCTGTGGGTTCGGCAAACATCTGCAGATGAGATGGAGTCAGGAAACCAAAAGGAAGCTCTAGAGGGTAATTTGACTGTGGTATCTCAATGTCAACACCTGCATCAGGTGCTTGAGGCATCTTTTCTCTGATAGACCCAGCACTTCCCACTGAACTCCTAGAACAGAGAGCTCCTAACGGGAGCACTTGATTGGGCTGAAGTATGATAAATTCCCAAGGAAAAGAAGATGCTGGCAGTGAGAGCAATCAACTGCTGGAGCAGCCTCTCCTGAATCCCTCAGGACTGTTTGCCTCTTAATGCAAAATGAAAGGGCTTTCTGAAAGGTTCCCTCCCATTCAGCCACTGCCATGGAACAGGCTCCAACTCTCTGAAGGAAGTAGAAATCTTTCTACTTGCACACTTGGGAGTTGAAACTCTGTGATCCTCATGGCCAGCACAGCCTTCTCCAGGCTTGGCTCCCACTCACTCCAGGTAATGCATTCAGGCACAAACCCACGCTCCTCTTCACAAATGCCTTTGGCACAGCTGCTTCCCGGGAGCCAGGAAGGAAAATCTCATGAAGCCCCAGTGATTTAATGAGAAAGGATTTCCCAGACCCTAGACCCACCAGAATGCCTGAGTACAAGACGTCCCTGTTGCCATTTCAAATAGGAATGACACAAGGGGGCTGCAATGCCTAACTGGCCCTGAGAGTGTGAACACCCTGGGGTGCTTACTGGGATTGGAAACTTGTCTCCAGCCAGGAGAAGATACATCCAGCCATGGGAAGTCATACTCTTCCAACACCACTGATACACTCACTGTGCCTCAGCCTGGCTTTGAGACAAGTGTCTTAAGTCCCTTTTCTAGAATTGGAGGGGTTCTCCCGCCTTTGGCATGAATTCTGCTGAAGATAATAGAAGCAGATTTCACTTTCTGACCTTAATCCATCAGTCTCTTCCTGGCAGCTGGAGCAGATTGTGCCCAGGTGCTGGCAGAAGGAACCCATGGCTGTAACAAAACAGGCACAAGGTGTGAGAGGTGCTGAGAATGAGGTGTCTATATATGATAACAACTTGTTAGTACTTTCTTTACAATTATTTCATTCCCCTTTTCCCCTCACTCATCTCCTCTTTTACATTTATTTTGCCTTTTCTCTTTCTGCTTCTCTCCCCCAGTCTCGTTTTCCCTTCCCTCTATTCTGTCTTACATGTATCAGCCTTTCCTGCCACAAATCAACCCTATTAGAAGCTCCAAAGGGATCCTTTCCAATGGCCTCCCTTTGTGAACTCTGCCTTTTTTTTCTTTTTAATCTGCAGTGTTCCACATTACATTGCCATTGATTTAATAGACCACCATGAATTTTACTGCCTGTCAAACAACAGCACAATTATTTTGAATTCTATTGTGGCAGAGCTTGACACCCAGCTCTGGATCACCTTACACTTTTCACCCTTGCTAGAGTGCACTTGAAATACCATTCCAGGATGGTATTTTGCAGCATTGTTTCAATTCAGCATTTTAGGGATTGAATGATTTGGCAGTCGATGGATAAAGATGGTGCCACTTACCTGATCTGGGAATGACACACGGAATGTGGAAGTTATTACAGAGTGTTAAAAACCCAAACCAATTCTGTGTTTCCCTCTCACTGCTCCCAGCCCTGAATAAACAAGATAGGAAGAAGACCCATTGTGACTGTTGGTTCATTGGGCAAGGGCTGGTCCCAAAAGCTTCCTGAGCAGGATGCTGAGTCCTCTCTCGCTGGGCATTAATGGGTTGCTCTGTGTGGAAAAGAGGCTGGATCCATGTGCCTGGAGGTACAATCCCCATGGAGAGGCAAAAACTGTCTTTGAGTACTTTGAGAGCAGATGTTGGCACTCACCAGTGTGCAGCAGATTTCTGACATGGAACGAGTGGATTATAGCTGTATCCAAATAAAGAAAGGATTGGTTCATTCAGGATGAATCAACTCTTTGTATCCATGTTTAAAGAGCTCTTTCTATCATGTTGCATGCCCAGGATAAATTGTTTTCCTGATGACAGGGATAACAGGTTGGGTCTGTGTTGTCCCAGGGGCTGCACATGCAGAAAAGCTCCAACTCTGACACTGAATATGCTAAGGAATGATATCCTATGAATATATTAAGGAATAGAAATGGGTTTTTTGGTGAAAGTTTGGACTCGGAAGAATAAATGGCTTACCAAGGGCAAGAGTGAGTCTGAGTTGCGCCTGGGACCTGTTTTCAGTGTCCTAAAGTTTTATTCCAAGATGTTTTCCTATCCCTGCTGAACATGGTCCTTCCCACAAAGAAATGTCCTCCTCAGGGTCTGAGGCAGATGGATTTGGGTTGTGAGTGATCACAGAAAGCTGTTTTGATAATCCAGATTGATTATGGGCTTTTCCTTTTATAGAACTTCCCTTTTCCCAGGAGAGCTCCTGGTTGTGTTAAAGGGTGTAATGTCAGTGTGTGAGGATGTTCATCCTTGCCCACCCCTGAGCTAGGGCTTTGGGGGAGGTTTGCTCCACCTGTTCTCTGCAGTGGAGAAGGTTTATTGTCTCCTCTCAGGAAGCTGGTGGATGACACACACGTCTCGCTGGTCTCCATCATACACAGGGCTCAAATTTGTTCTGTTACAGACAAAATTTGTCCTGTTGCAGACAAAATTTGTCCTGTTTTTGGTTCAGGGTGGGAAATTCATGGGCTGAATAAATCTCCCAGGGAGCTCGTGCAAGATGTGGTGGCTCTGCAGTGCATATGCTGGGAACCTGGCAGAGCAGGCAGGTCTCTGTGCTTTATGGCCTGTGCAGAAGTAGGATTGAGCCCAGGTCCCAAAAATTTAAAGTTTAAAAGGGGCCAGTGCCCTCCTTCCCCAGTGTTGTGACAAATATGCCTTGTGATCCATTGTGGAGATCCCAGTCAGCCAGAATAATTAGGTGGCAACTCAATTTATTGCCTGCAGCCCTCTAAAGCTCAGGAAGTGCTCTTTCAGGCCTCAGCTAGTATTTAATCAACATATCATAACTTTTATTAAGCCTAAATGCAATGCTCCTGAGATACTAAATTTAAAGTGCTCCTGAAAACCGGGGCTGCTTTTGTTTGATTTACATATCACAGCATCATGCAAAATGGGACCAGGGTGACAAGGAGCCTGCATTACAGGCTCAGGAGGCTCCAGAGAGTCTTGTCCTGCTCTGACACCTCTTGTACATCACCAGGTACCAAGAAGGTGGGAGAGGGGTTGGAAAATTTTGGAGGCTCTTAATTATAGATGAAGAAATTGAGTTCCACTGACAGCAGCTTCACCTGAGCATCAAAGGGCACCTCTGGGTCTTTGCAGAGGTGTCTCCTGCAGGTCCACAGGCAGGGAAAAATGCTCACACCCTTCCCAGGAAGAAGAAAAGAAATGCTGTGTCCATATGCTGGGCTCTCCTGGGCATCCCATGAAATCTCCCTGGGAACATTGTCCAGGGCCATCTGAAGTCCCCATCCCTGGAGGGACTGAAAAGCCGTGTGGATGTGGCACTTGGGGACATGCGTCAGTGGGGCCTTAGGAGTGCTGGAGGAATGGCTGGTCTCTGATCCTGGATGTCTTTTCCAAACCAAAGAATTCTGTGGTTTGGACACCTCCTTTGCCCTTGCACATCCTGGTCCAGTCTCCCCAGTGCTCCTCAAAGAAGACTCCACCCCTCAGTCCCCTGCACCTGCACATGGGCAGAGAAGCTCTGCTTGTACCTCCCTGCTGAGCTGCCTTTGCCAATTTCTGAGCTGGGCAGTTCCAGAGGCAACCAGCTCCAAACACCCAGGACAGGTGGTTGCAGTTTGGCTTGGCCAATTTGTGCCCAAATCGCGCCAGTTCCCGCATTGGCCAAAAAAACCTCTGTAACTGGTGACCCAAACTTCCCTGGGCTGAACAATGTCCAGCTGGGATGGTTGGGGAGGGTGAGGGAGAGACAATCACACCCTGGTTTCTGACTCTACAAGATTCCCAGGAGGTTTGCCAGGAACTGTAAAACTTTGGCAAGTGCTGGAGATTGGCTTAAAACGCTAAAGACAATATTTAAACCCCATGGAAATTCTAAAACAAGGATGTTATTAAAGTGGAATTAAGGACAAAGGAGTTGCTAATATCTACAAGAAAAGGGAGAATTAAGAATGTTTGGGTTTAAAATAGTATTAGAATATTAGCTGAAACCTAGAAATAAGGTTTATCTGTAAAACATTGTCTCTGAGAAGGTTTCAATTCATGGAAGAGATAATAACTTGATTTCAGACATCTCATAATGCATTCCCTTGTGCGAGGGCCATCCTGGAGCTGGGAGGGCAGGGTGCTGTGTGTTAGTCTAAATTATAAGAGCCACTCAAATGGCAAGGGACAGGATTAAATCTCAGCATAAATACCCTTTGGAAAAAATATGAATCCTTGCTCCTCAAGGGAAAAGCCAAATTCAAGTGAGAATAGGAAACTTTTGAAAGGAAAAGCTCCATTTTGAATAGGGAATTTTTAACCATGGTAAAACTTTTTTATTGTCTGGCTGGTTTCTAACCAGGGAAGGCATAGAGGAGCTATTTTTTAATCTCAAAAAAATAAAGATTTTCAAAGCATAGTATTCCCTACTCACTAAGTTCTGAATGTTGGTTAGTTGTGAATGTTTTTACAGTTATCAAAGACTTTCATTTTGTTTGCTTTTGTTTGGTGTTTTTTTTTTTTTTAACACTGATGTAGTGGTAAAATTAGAAAGGATAGAGTTGTATCCTAGGCTTGCCTGGAGGCTGATGGCCTCACATACAGGTCTGGCCCTTGGCCATAGTTTAGTTGTTGAGGCACAAAAGCTGTGGGTTCCAGGACGTTGCCATGGCCAGCAGGTCAAGAGAAGGGATATTTCAACAGTGTGAGGACACATCTGGAATACTGTGGGCAGTTTGGGAACCCCAGTACAAAAGACGCTGCCAAATTGGAGCAAGACCAGTGGAGACCAATAAAATGGTTGTGGGGTTGGAGCCCAGAACAAATGGAAAGTGCTGGGACAGGGACAGAGATCTGGGAGAATTTCATTCTTTGGAGATATTCACTATTTGGCTTTTCCTCTTTGAGGTTCATAGAATCCTGGAATGGGCTGGAAGGGAGCTTAAAACTCATCCATTTCCACCCCCTGCCATGGGCAGGGACATCTTCCATTATCCCAGGTTGCTCCAAGCCCCGTCCAGCCTGGCCTTGGACACTTCCAGGGATGGATCAGCCACAGCTTCTCTGGGCAATCTGTGCCAGGGCCTCAGCACCCTCACAGGGAAGAACTTCTTCCTAATATCTAATCTACAACTGTTTCATTCAGATTCCTCCAGATGGTGAGAACTCCAACCACCCTTCAGTGCCTCCCATGGCTCTGTGCACTGCAATCTTCAGGCTGAGGTTGCTGAGGTGGCTGGTGGAGACCCACTTTGACCAGAGCCATCAGAATTAGCAGAGTTGGCTTCCAGTGTCTGGTGCTCCATGCATCCAGAGACACCTGGCAGCTGAAAAAGCGGTAAAGAGCCAGACAGGGACAGGTTCAGCTCTCAGCCAGAGCCTTCCAGTGGGAGAGTGGTTGTCATGTGCAGAAAGCAGCAGAGTTTGGATGGACCTGTTGGAATTTGTGCACGCACAGGAAAGGTTTTTGTGTCTGAAGCTGCCTGGCTCCGCTGGAAAGCTGTGGAACAGAGAGAGACTGTTCTTTACCTTCTCTGAATCCATTGCAGACTTCATGAAGATTCAAGAGATTTTCTTGCTGGTTGTCCATGGGGAATAAGGCATCACCTTATATATAAAGATAAGATGTTCTCCCTCTTCCTGGGGCAGGTTAGAAGTGGAAGGGAGCCAAAACATCCTTGTCTAAAATACCCAATGGAGCAGCTCCCTGTGGCTCAGGCAGAAGGTCTGGAGGCAATCAGGCAGTGCAAGGTCATTCCTGCATCCCATGGCTGTCTCCTAGTCAGCTGGAAGTTGAGTATCCTTGGCAAATGCTCTTGTCATTAAATATATTCTTTAGCACACAGATGATCGCTAAACTAAGCTATAATTATTGGTGGAGCTGGCAGTGCTGCCTGCAGTTCAGGTTGCCAAGCATTTCCCATTAAAAGATTCTCTTTTCCAATGCTAAATCCTTGCCAACATGGAACAGTTCAGGCTGAAATTTTCAGTTGCAGGCCGTTGGCTTGGGCTGGGCTTTGTGTATATGAATGTGTGTGTGTGTGTGTGTGAGGAAACAGGAGGGAAATAGAGTTTAACCAGATCCAAGAGGGTGATATGGGGAAAAGGCATTGTTTTACAGTCATTTAAGGGGAAAATATCCATCACTCACATTGTTGAGAAATTCTGTCGCTTTCATGCTTTATTTTTATTTTCACAGGGGCTTGAAATTTGGCTTTGGGACTGATCTGGGATTTTTCAAACTCCCTGTTTTTGGCCAAGTTAGATGCCTCTTCTGAGAAGAGAAGGTTTGCCCTGAAGTTTGTCTGGAGTTTGTGCAGCCCAGGGCTTCAGGAAGGGAAGAGGATTCCTCCTTCCCAGGGCAGGTTGGCATCCTGGTATGTGGTTTGGCCCTGGAATAATGAGAATGCAGTGTGGATTTCCTGCAGCCAAAGCATTTCTCACAGGTTAGGGAGGCAAACACACTGATTGTGTGGGATAAGGGATTTCTGAGCAGAGGTGGGAGGGGGATGCAGAATGGGTCATCCAAGGAGATGAATGGGGAAAGGGTGACTGTCTGTACAGTGAGGTCTGTAAATCCTT